>NC_139248.1:63616077-64226077 GCF_977018435.1 Lepisma saccharinum
GTGAGGACGGATCTAAGAGACTGGCTTAACAAACACTCAAACATAAGGACAACTTGTGATACACTTGTGCAGCGAGCGAGGTATTTTAGAATAGAGCGAGTCTACAATCGCTGTTTCCACATCATGACGATCATGTTTGATCCACGGTACGCCTCATCCGAGAATATTTGTTTGTCCCTCGGTTGGGAGGAAAACCAAATTACACGCTAAAAAAAATCACGCTTCACGCTCTCTTGACAACAGAGTCCTCTGATGGGATACACCTGAGTCAGCAGCAATTACGATGCGTCCTAGCGGGGATAAAAACCCGTTGCAATCTCCAAGGGGAGTCGTTTCGTGTCCTGTTTCTCACACGTTAATCCCTCCACACCAGTGGCGTATTCTCTATGTTACCGCGTTTAGCGCTGGTAAACCAACTTGCATCACATATTTTATTTTTTTTATAAATTAACCTTTAATACGAGGGGAAGTCAGTAAATGTGGGGTAGCTGAAAATAGTAGCGAGTAGTTGTTAAAGTTGTCATAGGTGGCAGCACAATCCAGATTGATGATATTCAGTTAGCAGTCGCTAGATAGTAGACGCACAAATGTGCAGCTCAGTTTAAAAACGGCGAACCTAATCGAAGTCTGCACGTGGAGATGGTACGGGTTGAGGAGTTGATGCGAGCTGACAGGCGAGTGACAGACAGCATAGCAACTGCAATAGGGTGTTTACATATTTAGCCTACAGCAGAATGCATGATTCTTTAAAGTTTAGAAAAGTGTGCGCACGGTGGAGGCAAATGATTCGTGGATGACGATGATGTTGAACGTCAGGTGACTGTGACAGCAGCCCAAAGACTATTATGCAGCTGGTTTTGGGGGACTGGTAAAGCGAAGGGATAAGTGTATCAATATTAGCGGACTTTATGTTGAAAAATAAAAATGGATTTCAAGTCAGTATCTCACTTAGTATTTTTCTAATAAACATTTGTAACCTATTAACTGACTTACCTATATAAATGGGAAATCTGTCATTATATATACAGGGTGAGGCAGTAAAAGGGGAAGATTTAAAAAATTCACAAAATACAGAGAGCAAATATTATTTATTTTTTGAACACGAATGTACTGTACATGAAAATGTACCTGGAAAATGTTCATTTTTTGAATATGGTGTCAGTAAGATGGCGTCCTTGCTGTTGCACACATTGTCGGAGTCTCAGAGTAAATCCGCCCATGACGCTTCGTAGCATCTCCAACGGAATGTTGTGGATCTCTTGCCGAATTCGCTCCTTCAAATCATCCTTGGTTCTTGTAGGGTTGTCCTTGAATACTTTGGATTTGAGGTAACCCCAAAGGAGCCGCCAAGCCGCCATAGACACTCTGGCAGTATGGCTAGTTGCACCATCTTGCTGGAAGAGTGTTTCTTCATCTGGGTCATAGTCATCGACGGCAGGCAGGAAAAAGGTTACCAACATGTCAGCATAACATCCAGCGTTTGCCGTCACCGTGTTACCGTGTTCGTTTTAGAAAAAGTAGGGGCCGATGATTCCACGAGGTGATAATGCACACCACACTCTTACTTTTTCTGAATGGAGAGGCGTTTCATGGAGAGTGTGTGGATTATTTTCGGACTTCCTCTCGCAAAGTCATGGGCAGCGTTGGCGGGAGAAAACAGCTTGATCTTTTCTGTTTCTGTGCCGCGCTTGGCAGAGGCAGTGTTGCTACATAACGGGAAATTTCCTTTGATGCAGAGAAATCTAGGGTCAATGTTCGGCGACAAGATAAATTTTATGAAAAATATCGAAATTGACAGAAATTTTGAAGTTTTTGTTTTACTTGCATGCCAGCATTAGTGTTTTATTTCTAGTTTTTTCTAGATACGGAGCGTATAATTCATATATACCATAAATAGGAACTTTTGCTGTAAACCAGGGCAAACTTTCAGGACAAGCCACTGCCCCGCACGTACACGATGTACAATGCAAATCAATCATGTTCAACATCACACTTTAAGATGATTTTTCTCACCCATCCAAATATATTTGTATTTGTTCGTTAATATCTCTCTCTCTCTCTCTCTCTCTCTCTCTCTCTCTCTCTATTCTCCTCATATTCCCCTTCAATATTTACCATTTTGTTGCCTTCTCCTTCTTCCAGTTCTTTGATTGAAATTAAAATTCTGAGTGCGTCAGTACCGAGGCTATTTGCATCCGTCACATTACACGAGGACAAAGCCCCTTACTAGTACTAAAATCAATGTGAGGTCTACAAGCTCCATACCTCGGTTAACAGCTGAGGCTGTAAAGTGGCTCTCAGCACACACAAGGAGAAAACACAGGTCAACACACAGCCCTGCAGAGGATTGTACTGGCCGTAGGTCCAGACGCCAGGGCCTCGTTAGCCTCGAAGGCTGCAGTTGCTACATGGAAGTGAGGGTGACATTTGAGTGCCCCTCCTGTTCTTTGGTTCTCTGATTGTGTTATTCCTATATCTGTATCTGACTCTCTCTCTCTCTCTCTCTCTCTCTCTCTCTCTCTCTCTCTCTTAGATACCCGGTGTAGACACATAGTGGTTCGGATCCCACTTTAAACTGTAGGTCGAGTCCCAATCAGCTTTACTGTGCATAAAGTGGACTTGAAACACCAACTCAATCAATCAATCTTTCTCTCTTAGACAAACACAAACACACTCTCGGTAGCGGTTAATGCTGTCCCTTTTATTAAGAAGAGAGAAAGCGATAGAAGGAGATAAAACAAAACAAGAAAAAGTACAAAGAAAGAAAGAGATAGGCAAAGAATAGAAAAAGAAGAAAGATATTAAGAAACAAAAAAGAAAGATATGGAGAAACAAAGAAAAGAAAGATGCAGAGAAACAAAGAATGATAAGGAAAGAAAGAGAGGTAGAGAAACAAAGTCAAAGAAGAGAGAACGAATAGAAAGAATGAAAAATGGACAAACACAGGAAGAAAGATGGAAAGAGGGATCGAGAAACAACGGAAGAGGGAGAGAGAAAGAAAGCAGAAACACAACGAAAGATATGGAGAAAGAAAGATAGAAAGTGACTGAGAAACAGAATAAGTAAGAAAGAAAGGAAGAAGTAAATTGAGTGAGAGAGGAAGTAGAGAGAAAGAGATAGGGAAACAAAGAAAGAGAAAGATATAGTGAAGCGCTGAAGAATCTTTAAATTATATTGACACCTTTGAAATAGAACCTCTATTGTTAGATACAATAGTGCAGTAAACAAAAGACGACGACATTTTACAAAAGGTTATTGAATGGGTTGATGTCGGGTAGCCTAATTAACTTTCCAAAAGAAAAAAAAATACAGTTATCTTGCATTATTACCTTAAAAGAAATGAAATAACAACAAATAAAGGATGCCTTATGTGGGGAAGACGTATAATAATTCCAAAAGATTGCAGAGAAACAGTATTGAAGTCGTTACATGCAGAACATGCAGGTATGCAAAAAATGAAAGTACTGGTGGTCTTTAATAGACAAGGATATCGATAGATTTGGAAACAACTGTGTAGAATGCAACAGTTTTCAAAGAAGTGCCCCCAGAAACAGATATGTAGCAAGGAAGCAAACAGAGGTTCCATTCGAGCGAGTACATGTTGATTTTTTTTTAATACGGAGGAAGAAATTTTTTTTTTGTTCATCGACAGTTGTTTCAGATGGACGGAAATGTGGAAGGTGCGTTCGACAACAGGGGAAGAAACTATACAATGTTTAAACAGCAATTTCCAGATCTTTGGTTACTCTTTGGTTATTGTGTCAGATAATGAACCGCCTTTCACGAGTAAGCAATTTGAGAAATGTTTGCGAGAACCATGGAATAAGATTGATACAATCACCACCTTGGAATCTGGAAAGCAACTTCTTAGCGGAGAGATGGATGTAAACTGTTAAGAAGGGAAGAAATACTTTCAAAATAGAAATTATGGACGTAGTATCGACTGGAAACAGATGATAGAAAGTATCTTATGCTATTTAAGATTTTCCAAGTGGCAACAATTAGGAGTGTCTCCAGCAGAGAGAGTTTTGAGTTACCAGCCTAGAAGCATATTTAACTTACCAAATTGCCAAAAGGAGGAAAAGACAAATAATAATAAATGGGAGGAAGTGACTTGAATGCCTAGACCCGGCGAAATAGTGTGGGTAAAGAATTAATTTTCCATGTCTATCGCCTAAATTTGTAACAGCTGAAGTGATTAAGAGGATACGATCAAAGCCTTTGAAGGTTAAGCTCAAAAGTGGAGTTATAAAAAGAGTACACAGGCATCAAGTGGGCAGACTAAAGATAAATTGGGAAGATCGGAGAATGGAGGTAAAGAAGATAGAAGAGGAGTTGGATGATTTTTGGACGTTTGGAAGTTCTCCATGGACTGCAACACCAGAACCTAGAGAACCAGAGGCAGCTGGAACTTCACAAGCAAGGAAAATAGAGAACAAAGAATTTCTAAGATCTTCTAGATCCAAGAAAGAACCTGATAGACTGAAAGTGACTTTTGGTAAGAAGACCAATTAATGATTATTTTTGTTAGAGGTGGAGTGTTGACAGAGTTAGAGAAGAAGATAAAGAATATGTAAAAATAGACTGTGGATATTGCTATGTGAAGACGGATTGTGTCTTGTCTTTGTTGAATGTCCTCCATGTACTTTTTATAACATGAAGTTATAAGATATAATAATTTATGTTTATAGTTACCGTATCGCCTGACTGATGATTATTACAAGATGATACTGTTTCCATTGGAATTTCCATAGTTCCTGAGATGGTTCTGTTTTCATTAGAATTTCCTTAGTTCGTGAGATGGTATTGTTTTCATTGGCATTTTCATAGTTTCTGAGAAGGTACTGTTTTCATTGGGATTTCCGTAGTTCCTGAGATGGTACTGTTTTCATTGAAATTTGCATAGTTCCTGAGATGGTACTGTTTTCATTGGAATTTCCTTAGTTCGTGAGATGGTACTGTTTTCATTGGAATTTCCTTAGTTCCTGAGATGGTTCTGTTTTCATTAGAATTTCCTTAGTTCGTGAGATGGTACTGTTTTCATTGGAATTTTCATAGTTCCTGATATGGTACCGTTTTCATTTGAATTTTCGTAGTTTCTGAGATGGTACTGTTTTCATTGGGATTTCAATAGTTCCTGAAATGGTACTGTTTTCATTGGAATTTTCATAGTTCCTGATATGGTACTGTTATCTTTGGAATTTGCATAGTTATTGAGATGGTACTGTTTTCATTGGAATTTCCATAGTTTCTGAGATGAGACAGAGGAAGAAGATAAAGAATATGTAAAGATAGACTGTGGATATTGCTATGTGGAGATAAATTGTGTTTTGTCTTTGTTCAATGTATTTCATATAGTTTCTATAACATGAAGTTACCGTTTTGCCTGACTTATGATTATTACAGGTGAAAAGAGAGAGACACACACAAAGGAAGAAGAAGAGAGAAAGAAACAAAGACATGTAGAAAACGGTATATTGCAGCATAGTAAGCAAAGAAAGAGACAAAAGCAGAAATACGCAGATTAATAGACAGGGGGTTACTATGTTCGATTCACAGCTCATCGTATTCCACTTTCAATTGAAAGTCTGGTCCAGATTAGGTTACACACATTTCCCCAAAACTTCTACGAATATTCAAGATGAACATGTAACATATTTAGTAGCATAGGTTGTACCTAGATGGGGTTGGCTGTACTTTTATATTATATTTTACGTATATTCTCCCACAAACAATAACATGTTCACGGTGGTTAAGTTCTTATTCTGGAAGTATCCCAAGTATACGTACAGTGGAAACTGTGACTTTTTAATAACAGAGAAATATATCTTTGGTGTAAAATATTACAAGTATACCTTAGGTGTTTTGAATTAATTCCTTAACAGATCTTAATCATTTTTTATAAAGTTTTAGTGACTATTATGTACCAAAATTGCTAACAATACTAAACATTTCTATGGAATAACAAGTTGGAATAGTGGTTGGTGTAAAGTGAAACGCTGTATGTTGAAGTGTGTTGAAAATATGGACAGAAATACAGGTAACCGAACACATGTACAATGGTTCTACATTTCGGTTAACTTTTTTGGGCTACCCTGTACAAGCCTCATCTACATCTTAGACACTATTCTTCCGTCAGTGGCGGAACAGGTCTCTGAAGAACAATATCTGACAAGCGGTCGTTGGGTGACCCATCGCCGCTGTTTTCTGGCTCTAGGAATCCTAGTGGCGTGCCCAAGGAGGGTTGGTGGGGGCCATAACTCTCCCCCTTTGACTCAATATTCCTATATTCCAATATACCTACATATATATTTCGGGGGGGATAGAACCAGGTGTTTCAGAAATAATAATATAAATATTTAAATTTTATTATTTTAATGTAATATTATGGATTAATTAAAGTATGTAAATAATTAATATCGTATTGTTATTACATGAATAATTAAAAATACACTATAACAATAGAGATAAAACAAACAGCGCGTATTCATTATCTAGCTTAGAAATAGTTAAGATCCCCAAAATTTGTTAAAAACAACTCCCCTGGAAAGGAAATTAATGTTAAATACGTAAATAATTTAATATTTACTTAATAACAAAAAAGAGTGTTAGATTCAGATGACGAAAAGTAATGTCCCTGATTAATATTTTACAAATATTATTGTAGCCAGTAGCGTTCATAAATTTTCTTTGATACGGTCATTGAAAGCTGTATGATCCCAATATATGCGGAAATAAATTACCTTCGATACAAATCTTAGACAAGCATATTTTCATTATTTATTTTTTGTAATTCGTAAGTATTTTAACAGGGGTTCGAACTCCCTGGACTCCACCTAAATACGTCCTTGGCTCATTCAATATTGGGTAAGCACTAGGGATGGACGATATCGGAAATTGGATATCGTAACAGATGTATTGATATTTGATATCGTCACAGACGATACGATATTTTTTTGTATCGTGATATCGGCGATATATTGTCTCCACGATATATATTGCAAAATATCGTGACGATATATCGATATAACCCTCGTATAAATTCAGAAAATAAATGGTTTCTTGAAAAACATTTACTTACTTCGTTTTTATTGCAAAACTGACCTTACTTAAAAAATAACCCTCGTATATCGCCAAAATATCGTGACGATATATTGTCTAGTGAACGATACATCTCCCAACAACGCTTGTGAGCACTCAGAATGAATAATTTAATCTCCCTTCAGTAGCTATTATTAATTCTGAAATTTTATCTTTAATAAAAAAAAGAAAGGGATTACAGTTCCAGACGATAGTGACAATGGTGTTTTATCCAGCACAGAATAAACCGCCATGGACGAACGAAAGTTAGACTGTCATTTGTCCGCTTGCTCTTCCTAGCCACGAACGTCTAGTCTATTTGCCTGAAACTTCACTCGCACATGGCACACACACACAGAGGAAGACTGAAACACACACACACATTCACAAGCACACGTGGGTTGGACTTGTGATTTACGCGGCTTGGGACCACAGATTCGTGCGTATTAATGAGCTGGCAATGGTCCGTCAGAGCGAAGCAGATAATTAAACCGGTGCTAATTGAGTGCACTGTGTCAGCGCTAGGGCGGCGCCACTAGTCACGATGATTTGTGACTCCCCAACCGCCCAGTATGTTCCCCAGAATGAACGCAGTCAGTCGCTACAAGCCCCCCTTCTCCCCCTTCTCCTACGCACAACGAACTATAGCCGTGACAGTTGAATTGCGAATAGAGGGCGGTTGTTGCAGGAAGAAAAAAACGGCGGGAAAAAAGGGCGCGAAAAAAAGAGCATCGAGTGCTGCCATCTATTGTAAGCTTTATTGTTGTTACTTTCTCGCTCCCTTTTTCCACTTTTCTGTTACTATTCAGCTGATGAAGAGAGGTTTTACTATTGTTTACCGTGTGCATACTGATACGGACCGCAGTAAACGGTAAATCAGTCACAAATCGCGGACAATATTGCCGCACGCAAGCGCAGAAGTGGCTCTCCCTGCCCCCTGGTGGGCGAGAACAACAACCTGGAATGCTTTGTCATCCATCAGTGGGCAATAATCATTTGTGTTTTCGGCTGGCTTTCCTAAACTCGTGGCCATCAAGTGTGATACATGCAGCAACACTCGCTTGCGCCATGAATCATATCTGTTGTCGCGGTTGCCGAGTGTAATGCTCTGTTGTAACAGACTCGCAATTAAGCTTTATACACCCCCGGATCAAGAGGGTGCATTGAGAACACGTCGAAATATTTTATGCGAGGACATAATAGGCGACTGAAGCACGCGTTTCGCCCTTTTAGCTCGGCTTTTGAACAAAAAATTTACAAGGTTCCAAAAGGCAATTTACGCTCGTATATGTCCTATTGTTAAGGCTTCGTGCATGTGTGTTTAGCGCTGGATTGTTTGTGGTGTCATGTTTCTACTGGGCGAGATCTCTGTGTGATATATTGTCAAAGGTGCTACAACAGTACTCGTCGCCTTGAAATGTTATAATCGAGAAATGAATACAAGTTCATAAATCTCTGCAAAGAGGTGTTAGGGTGTTCATCTCCGAAGGCACCAAAGTGTCAATATCACTTCAACCTTCTACACGCTAACGAGGCTCTGGGACATGGACCACAGTCAGTATAATCTTTGGTGCACCCGATATCCACTTGTTGTGGCAATCCCTAGTCCATGCTGTTGCGATTGTTCATTCATCAATTTGGGAGCCGTGCTAGTCTAGTCGGCCGGGCGTCTGGCTGCCACCCAGAAGACTCAAGTTCGATTTCCGGGGTGGAAGATCTGTGGTCGGAATCTTCCGGCCTTGTCCATACAAAAAGCGGCTCTGGGGTTCACCCAGCATCAAATAAATTGGTATTAGGGCCAACCTTCGGGGATAAAGGCGACTGGAGCGTGGTGCTGATCACATCACATTCAAAGTGGCCTAGATTGAGAATTGGCATCCTGGCATGATGCAATGTGCATTAATCAATTTCGTTCTATCAGAATTCATCGTCGTCGTCGCAATTAGCCAAAAGTGGCAGAAAAGCGACGTTAAATAACAAAATCAATCAATTATTAATCTCGGTAAAGATCAAGATGCTACCAGCAAACTATTTTCCAACTTCAAAGATACAACGAGGCAGGGGAGCCAAGGATTCTTCAGCCCAAACACACCGAGACATGTAGCATTTGAAATTTCTGATATAATTTTTAAGTCAAGTTACTTCTATTTTTATCGCTTTTCAAATGCCTAATTTTTCTCATATTTTGGCTTTCAATTGCTTTTTTTCCACAGTGGAGATCCCCTTTTCATATTGGGTCCAGAAAGAGAGATGAAGGAAAAATGTCTCTATTCATCTGTTAACATCGTCTTTCACGGTTTGCTTCTCCTTCCTGCCCCTTCCATGTCTCTCTTTCCTTCTCTCTCCCTTTCTCTCTCTATCTTCCCCTCTTTTCTCTATTTAATATTCCTCTTCCCTCTCTCCGCACTCCACAGAAAGAGAGAGAGAGAGAGATTGCCAGGGCTGTAGTCGAGGGCAATCGGCGTTTCCCCCCGCGGATAGCTGGATGGTTGTTGGAGGGGGGGAAACCTAGCATTACGCTTATGGGAGCATTATTATACTTATATTCTTGGTAATATCAAACTTCCGATGGTGTAGAAAAACACATGAACGGAAACAGGACAGATTGAAGATTTTTTTGTGTTGGGAAAAGTCGAAACATTCATGTGATTAGTCGTAACTTGTTTTTTTTGTCCATACGGAATAATGGGATTTGTATTTCAGACCGTATCCAGCTTAACAATAAAATTAAAAGAAAATGGATTCCAAAATAAACATGGGCAGAAATTCATACGGTCTTGTACTATGTGCCCCGATGGAGCAGTGGTAGCGTCGTCGCCTTGTAAACAAGGGTTCCCGGCTTTGATAGCCGGTGGAGGAACATAGTGGTTCGGATCCCACTTTAAACTGTAGGCCCAGTCCCGATTAGCCTTACTGTGCATAAAGTGGATTTAAAACACCAAACCAATCAATCAAAGTAAGCCTATTTACAATTACAGACATCAGCAAAAGCAAGATACAACGAAAATTCCTGTAAATGCTCTTCAACGAATTCTAAGCTGATATCGTATTCAAGAAGTTGCAATTTTTCGAAAGGGCTTCGCTAACGCAAGCTAAAGATCCAGAGGAGCTTTAACCCGGACATGTTGGGCGAAAACAGCATCGCAACTTTGGATGGTTTTTTATTTATTTTTTAAAGGGGGGCGAAACCCCTGATAGAGCCCATCAAGTTTCCTCCGAATTTTGGTTCCGCCGTATTTTTTGGACTCGATTTATTTAAATACTAGTTACAATGTTATACAATGATACAATATAATATGTATGAAAAACTCAATATGTTGACCAAGGCAGGAATTTATTTTATTTTAAAAAATAAACTAAACGTAACGTTTCAACCATCTAGCAAGGTCTTCTTCAGACTCTGTACCAAGTACAAATGAAACAAGGTACAAAACAGGAAGATATATATACAAAAATCACTCCCCTCCAGACACACGATTATTAGAAAGTTATTTTTTTGTGGAATATTCCAGCAGATGGCCTTTCCTTGTCAACTGTACTTTCACCTCACAGGCGATTTAGCTAAACATTTCCTTTCATCTGGAAAGTGGTTGGACTCTTTATCTCACGCTCTTTTCCTTTCTTTCTTCATTCCTCTTCCTTCTTCTCTTCCGCTCTTGTCCTTTCCTCTCTTTCTAACACCTTCTTCAATTCTTTGTTTATCTTCATTCTCCCATTCCAGTTCATTGTGTCTTCTTCTCCTTTCATCTCTATTTCCTTGGCCTCCTCCTTGGAAGAAGGTGTTAAAAAGAGTGGAAAGGACAAGAGCGAAAGAGAATGATATGTGTATTTGTGATAAGTTTACTACGAACACTGGTATAAAAAGATTCAATGCAAAATATTACGTCTATTTTTTTTATATGTTCTACATGCTTATTTACGAGTTTACTTACATATGTGAGAATCCACGCTTTCGTGTACTTACTTATAAACCTTTTTTAGTTTTCACAACTTATTTGAAGGGTCCACATCGGGCTTAATTCCATAGAAACATTGTGAACTATGGTTTTCCTTGCGAAAACACGTCGGCCATTTGCAGGCTTTGTTTACATTTGTTTACATTTGCTGGAAGTCAAGCTTCAATATAAATTAAACAGACGTAAATAAGAATTGGGAGCACATACGTAATGCAATAGAATCAGCAGCTAAAGAAAGTATAGGATATCATAAACCAAGAAAAAGTAAGCCATGGTTTGATAATGAATGTCATAATCTAATAGAAATAAGAAATCAGGCTAGACTTAGGTGGTTAAATAACTCGGATGATACAAATCTAAGCAATTATAATAGAATAAAGCGAGAAGTTAAGTGCACGTTTAGAAGTAAAAAAAGAGATTACTTGAAAAGCAAAATTAACAAAATTGAAACAAACAGCAAAAATAAAAATATCAGAGATTTATATAAAGGTGTAAATGAATTTAGAAAGGGGTGGCAACCTAAAGTAAACTTGATAAAAGATAAAGACGGTGATTTTCTAGCTGACCCAAGCGATATTCTAAATACATGGAAGAACTACTTTAATGACCTTTTAAATGTCCATGTAGGAGATAAATCAGAAGTAAATGAAGTACACACAGCAGAACCTTTAGTTCCAGAACCTAACTTGACTGAAGTTAAAGATGCTATTAAAAGGCTTAAGAATAACAAAGCACCTGGCATTGATTTAATACCAGCTGAGTTAATTAAATATGGTGGAAATTCATTAATATGTCAAATTCATAAATTAATTTGTTTAATATGGAATAAAGAAGAAATCCCTCAACAGTGGAAAGAATCCATAATTGTTCCTGTGTTTAAAAAAGGTGATAAAATGAACTGCAATAATTACCGTGCAATTTCTCTACTCTCAACAACATACAAAATATTGTCTAACATTATTTTAACAAGACTAACCCCATATGCTAATGAAATTATAGGTGATTATGAATGTGGATTTAAACGTAACAGATCAACTACAGATCAAATTTTTCACATCAGACAGACACTTGAAAAAAAGTGGGAATATAATCAAAATGTCCATCAGCTATTCATTGATTTCAAAAAAGCATATGATTCGGTCAAAAGAGATAAATTATATAATATATTAGTAGAGTTTGGAATACCTAAGAAGCTTGTTAGTATGATAAAAATATGCACCAGTGAAACAGAAAGTAAAATTCGTGTGGGTAATAATATGTCTGACAAATTTATAATTCATGATGGGTTAAAACAAGGAGATGCATTATCTCCATTGCTCTTTAATTTTGCCTTAGAATATGCTGTAAGGAAGGTAAAAGAAACTAAAGAAGGACTAAAATTAAATGGTGTGACTCAGTTGTTAGCATATGCAGATGATGTAGACTTACTGGGGGATGATATAAATACGATTAAGAATAATGCTAAAATATTTTTCAAAACTGCTAAAGAGATAGGTTTGGAAGTTAACAAAGAGAAAACTAAATATATGCTTACAGGCCGAAACCAAGTGTTAGGTAATAATCAAAATCTAATTATTGATAACAACTCGTTTGAACCAGTTTCCAAATTCAAATACTTAGGAGTAATATTAACAAATGAAAATGATATTAAAGAGGAAATAAAAAGTAGGCTTAATTCAGGAAATGCATGTTACTTCTCTCTTCATAAACTTTTGTCTTCTCGTTTAATATCTAAGAAACTAAAAGTTAAAATATACAAAACAGTAATTTTGCCTGTAGTATTATATGGATGTGAAACTTGGTCCCTTACATTGAAAGAGGAACATAAATTGAGAGTATTTGAAAATAAGATCGTTAGGAAAATCTTTGGACCTAAAAGGGATGAGGAGACCGGCGAGTGGAGAAGGTTACATAATTTAGAACTACATAATTTGTATTCATGTCCAGATATTATTAGAATAATTAAATCAAGAAGACTTAGGTGGGCAGGCCATGTGGCACGAATGGGAGAGGAAAGAGGAGTTTACAAGGTTCTTGTTGGGAAACCTGATGGTAAGAGACCTGTAGGAAGGCCAAGACGAAGATGGAGGGACAACGTTGAGATGGACCTAAAGGAAATCGGTAGGGATGGAAAAGAGTATATAGATCTTGCTCAAGATAGGGACAGATGGAAGGCCTGTGTTGCTGCATCCATGAACCTTCGGGTTTAAGAAGGCTAGAGAGTTAGTTAGTTAGTTTGGAAGTCAAGCTTTGCCATCGCGCTGGCGATGGACAAAAGACAAACAACCGAGCGCTCGCGATCCGTAGGAATGAGCAATCCTACAACAAAAGGCTTACGTACGCACAATTGTGTTACTTCGCAAGTTATATCATTTAATGACATGAACTTTTGTAAATACAAGTCATGTAATGATACATAATATTTTTTTATATCATATCGACATGCGTACTTATTATTATCGATTGTAATATTTTAAGTAACGGAATAATTTTTTGGGGGTTAGGAAACCGAGAGAAAACTATGTTATGTAGTTAATTTTATTTTTGTTGTTTTTATATTTTGTATGCTTGTTTTTTCTAAGAAAATATATGGAATTGGCGAACCTGGGTCATGTCAAGCTTTGCGATTTGACTTTTTTAAATTTTCAACATGGAAAATTTTCTCCACGGCGGTAGAACGTATCAATCCCTAAGATTATATGTTTATTTTATAAAGCCTCTCTGAATGCTTCACGTTGACCAGGGCATTCACTTGTTTTTCTCAGTTGTCTCAGCTTCTGAGGCATGTAAACAATGCAGTGTTGTGCTATGCAAACCTCCTGAGCTATTCAGGAAACATGTAGTTTCTTATGCCTATGGAGCCAGCGGTTTGCATAGCGGAAATTAAAAACACGATTCCGCATGGAGGAAGAGCTCCATGGCCTAGGGATATAGAGGTGAGACAAGCTGAGAGGGGACTGACTTTGGATTGGAATTGAGAAGGGAGAAGAGGTTAGGAGAGCAGTGGGGCAGAAGTGAGACGACGCTCTGGTCAACCAATTGAGAAGCCAACAGAGGACTTCGTATATTTTATTCATCATAATTCATGAGATAGACAGGTAACTATCCTAACAACCAGCTATGATTCAGGTTCAAAGGTCCAGAAAACCCAACGAGTGACCATTGTCTTTTCTAGTTGATTAGTTCCTTAATCTTATTTGTACCTTTTGTATTGCCAAGCATTAACTCGTCATAATGACGAGTGCTCTTATCAGAGGATGAATGATGAATAACTTACATCACCCAGCAATTAATTGCAAAGTGACTGGTTCTGATCCCATCATTCTTTAGAATGATACGCAATTGTAGAGTACATCCAGAATGTTTTATTTTCACTGGAAGAAAAGTTACTGAAATTATTATTAGCTTCACTAACACACTCAACAAACATTTCCATGTACAGTATCAGAAACAGAAAAATGTTTATTTACATATAATTTTAATTACTTTAATCAAACTGTTCAAATATTTTACAGGGCCGTTTACTAGAAAAAGCTTTTCTATAAAGAACATATATCTATATGTATGGTGCCAAAAATATACAAGCAATTTCAAGCGCGATTTAATAAAAAAAATAGCCTTAAATCAAAAAATTTACAAAAATTATTTAAAAAAAAAAGAATCATGATGTTTAGCCACCCTGGCAACAACACATGGTATCTTGTCTGTCTGCTCGACGTTCTTGTGTCTTCGTCAAAATATGCCACTGTGCCTATAGCCTATTGCCTAATATAACAAATTCCAAACTTTTTGTGAGGAGTGTGTATGTGTATGTGTATGTGTGTGTGTATATATATATATATATATATATATATATATGTACCCACTGGGCTACTGAGTATATCTGTGCATAAAGTAGATTTAGAAATGAGGAGATATGGTTTTAGCATACATTTAACGTGCACACACTCAAGTTTAACATGTTTTCCTCAAAAAGGCATCGAAGTGCATCGAATTCTTGCACTTGCAGACATAGGTTTAGGTAGCAGGACGCAGACAGAGCGTTCGTTACAGCATCCGATACGTCACATGGAAAGGAAAACATACACGCATCGAAAATACGAGGCAGAAGCACCGGACCAATGACGTGCGTAGGCTGCAGCGGTGGAAAAAGGGAGAGAGGAAGACACAAGACCCGAATCTTTGTGATCTTCCATCTGTGCATGATCACTGGCTAATTGCCTTGTCACCTCCCTTTGACTCTTATCGCTATTTTATTGATGGCTCCGAGCGACCCCGGGAGCGAGTGACTAACCGATGATTCGCTGCAATCCAATACCTCTGTGTGTGTGTTTTTCACCCCCCAGCGGCCCCGAAACCCTCTTTGCGGCCAACAAACACCGCATGTGCCCCCCGGCTACTGTATAATGCACCAAAGCGGACAAATGCGGTTGATAGTTTTGAAATGACGCCTCGATTTTTCTCTCTCTCTCGTTCTCCACCTCCGACGCATCCACACACGCGCGCACATATGATTCGGTCATCCCCACCTCCCCACATGTACCTTGTTTTGAGTTCTATGAGTTCCGGCTGGTTTTTTTTCGCTTCATGACAAAATGAATACAAATAGGTATGATGACATGCCTGGAAAAAAAGCGGAACGAAAAAAAAAAAGGTACAGCTATCGGGACCATGTAAACGTCACATCAGAGCTCTTTAGCGACCGCTAACAATGTGGGGAAAAAAAGTATTGTTGATGCAATCTAGAAGAATTTACGCCTACATACGAGCATCAATTTATTATTATGTGGTCAGGCACTTGGTGACAATTGCGATGAACGGAGTATTTTGTTTCGACTGAAAAAAAATGTCACTCTTCCAATTGTGATAATTGTCGGACATGTGCACTACACTTGAAGGTTTTATGTTTGTTGCTAGCCCGGCTCTGTATCCGAGCGCGTTAAGTGGTCGATGTTGTCATCGTAGTTCACGGATTCGAATCTCGGCCTGGGCATGGGAGTTCTATGTAAGTGAGCCCAGATCAATTCCATCTACTCCTTTTGGGACCCAAGCGTCTCGATCGAGATACCCAAATGTAACCCTCCCGGTACCAAGCGTCTCGATCGAGACGCTGTGTCAAGGTCGTAGTTTTTACGTCATAAATTTCTATTTTTGTCTAGAATTTCGATTTTTTTTTTATATTGTTCCTAACACATGTATTTAACAGAAATGTACTTTTTTCATTTTTTTGTCTTCATGAAAATGGAGGGGAAAAGGCGGGAAAAGGGACTTCTCTTTTGCTTCTCTTTTCAAGGTCAATTTTTTGCCGACAAAGGAAGACCGGCTTTGTTGTTCTAAAGCAATGCTTTTCACTCCCTCCTGTTAACTGCATTCGAAGGAAGCTTGTTTATCAGTAACCGATGTCAAAATGAAAGTTTTCCGTGAGGGCGCAAGCAGGGGGCGGGGGTGGGTGGAGGGGGAAGACTGGTTGTTGAATCTGCGTTGTGAATATAAAATTTCGAAGCACGCTGAAGGAAACCTTTGTTTTTTTAGCACAAGTGTCCACAAGTTGCAACAGGGGTTACTCTACATTGTCTAAAAATAGAATCTCAAGCAGCTGCAAGAATCGGCGCTCATTTTTCACTGCGTTCTAGCTTTTCGTCCGTGAATGTTGTGCGTAGGTGTCGTTTTGTGCCCAAGTGCGAGGACATTTTTTGTGTGAAATGACAATTTTTTAAAATAATTCTTGGGGGTTTTCTCCCTTCCCCCTCCATATATACGCCAAATTTGCACAAACTTTGCATTTTGTGCATTTTGACATTTTTTTCGGGTGCGGGGGGAAACACCATTTTTTTAAAGAAAAGTATTTTTGACGGGATTTCCCCTTTTCCCCCTCCATATGTACGCCGAATGTACAAAAATTATATATCTTCTGAATCTGTGATTCATTCTGCGTACAATGGTATATCTTTCATATCTCTAGGGCATTTAGTTTCTGAGCTGTAGTAAATTCAATGTAACTCTGCATTTCGCTCAAATACGAAGCTTGAGACAGTGGCGTACAAGCCTTTCGTTTCAGGGGTACAACTCGCGTTACATTGGTCATACGGATATGATGCAAATATTTTTCTGTTTCTTAAATGCCAGCGATAATTTCTATGTGCATTTTGAACTTTTCATATCCTTTTTTTCAGGAGGGCGGGGGGAGAAACCCCATTTTTTTAAAAAAAAGTATTTTCAGCGGATTTCCCCCTTTCCCCCTCCATATAAGTAGTGTAAAATACTATAGGATGAGGACAAACATAGCGTACAAATGAAGAGGTTATTTGATTAAACAGCCCGATTTGGCTACACTTAAAATTATGCCAAGATGCCCATATGCCCCAATTGTTCAAGTGTGATATGCTCTTAATCCCAAGAATTCTGTATCCTAGTCTACAAATGAAGAACCCTCAACAGACAGATTTGGTTACACTTAAAATTATGTCAAGTACCCATATGATCTTATTGTTTATAGTGTGCTACTCTGTCAAAATCCCAAGAATCCTGAATTCTAGTGTACAAATGAAGAATCCTCAACAGATTGATTTGCCCATGTGTACAAAAGCTGAATCTGTGAGATTGTTGTCCATAAGCTTGTCAAAAATATGCCCCTCTTGATATTATTATAGCTATACTTAAAACTAAACCAAAAATGCTCATATCCTCATGCTCTAACAATTTATAGATCTAATTCAATATAGGATTACCTTGGACAAAGGCAGTTGCAAATTGAATTGTTACGTGCTTTCTTTCTAATCTTTGATCAGTTTTATTGCCCGGGGTAGTAATTGCTTAGCTCAGAAATGTATTAATTTTCCCGATCGAAATTGTCTGACAGACTAATACATTTCTGAGTTAAGTAATTGCTTAGGGGCTTAGGGGCACTAAGGGCATAAAACTTCCATTAATATTTCTGTGTAATAGGGAGAAAATTCTTAGTAAAAGAACATTACCCTCTTGCATGCTTTCATGCAAACCCGACTCTATTTCAATAATATATACACAAGTGAGACTTATGGAAATATTCACTGCAAAGCTGATATCCAGCTTAGAGCTCTCGGTCTGAAGACCGGTAGAGAGTGTGGGCATAGCTCTATGGATTTTATGCCTTGTAATCAAGAGGCTCCCAGGTATGAAACCTGGTAGAGAGTGTGAGCATAGCCCCATGGATTATTGCCTTGTAATCAAGAGGCTTCTGGGTTTGAGGCCTCCCCATGGAGAAATATTAATATTGCTGCCTTGTAATCAAGGGCTCCGGGTCTGAAACCTGGTAAAAATGTGTAGGCCTCCCCTGATGGCAAAGTGTTGGTATTGCTGCCTTGTAATCAAAGGCTTCTGGGTTTGAGGCCTGGTAAAATGTGTAAGATTGAAATACATGTGGCAGAATAATATCCCCACACGTGAGATTTTGAGAATATTCACTGCTAGCTGATATACAGCTGAGGTTTGATACCTGGTAAAGTGTGTTATACAACAGCATAATAGAGCAAAATTATTTTATATTGGGGATCACCAGAGCCTAGTTACTGCTGTTGTCTGGGTATAAAAGCACCAGCTCAGCCACTAACTGCTGTTATAATTGTTTTGGCATATTATCCATAGTTCTGTTTTTTTCGACCAAGAAATTTTATATAAATAAACAATAAAAATGCCAAACTTGAAATATTGCAATCAATGCAATAAAAATATATCTAGTTCTAATTGGGCTAGGCACCGGCATAATTGTGATCCTAAGAAATGCAGAAAGGCTACAAAAATATGCCCAAGATGCCGTAAAATATTAAGCAAGGCATATTACAAAAGGCATAAGTGTACTTGTTATGTACAGTCATCAACATTGCCCTCACAGCCATCTACATCTGGTCTGAAAAGAAAGCATGAAACACCTGTTAATGCTAGACCGGCAAAGCAGCCACGCAATGCACTACCTATCCATAGCAGTTTTTCTGGCCAACTTAGGGATTACCGGTTTGTATCAGAGCAAAAATGTGATATTAAGAATTTTTTGAACAGTATAAATCCTGATGTGCAGGCAATTCTAAATGCACAAAATGGCTCTTATAAGCTGTCCCTCAAATTGTTTACACAAAATAAGAAACCAAATGGCACAAAATTTACACAGCCCCACATAACAGAAACTGTAGCTGTATATTCAAATGCAAATTTAGACAAAATAATAAGCAGTTTGATAGAGCAATTTAATATTAAACACTCTGAATTTGCAGCAAAAGAGTCAGGATGGAGCCTATGCGGATCTAGACACAAGCTCTATGTTAATATTTCTGAATTCAGCCCACTACAAGGTTCTACATATCTGCCATTACCTGCCAATATCAAAAACAAAAAAGCCGTGGTTAACATAAAAAATAATGATGAGAAATGTTTTCTGTGGTGTATTTTAGCTGCTTTGTATCCAGTTTTAAGGCATCCTGAGAAAATAACTTATTATAAACAATATGAACACAATTTTGATGATGCTATGGAGGGCTTAGAATATCCAATGTCTGTTCAGAATATTGATAAATTTGAAAAAAAGGCCCGGGATATCAATGGTAAACAATTATCTATTAATGTTTTTATTTGTTCTACTGGCCGTGGCAATTGCTTGATAGCACCTCTCAGAATCAGTACACTTCATGATGATTCTGCTGTTCCGATTGATCTGCTCTTAATTGAAGGGGATGCCACACACCATTACACTCTGATACACAGTCTTGAAGCTTTAGTCAGAAAACAACAAGGCAAATCCAATACAATATTCAAGTTGTGCAGAAGATGTTTAACTGTATTTGATGGTCAAAAAATAATAAATGGGGTTCGGGAAGTGAATGCAGAAATTGCTAAAAACGAGTTAATTGAGCATCTGAAATACTGTGGCAACCATAAACCTGTTCATATGGTGATGACTAATCCAAATGAAAATGCCAAATTCAAAAAATTTGAAGCCTTGTTGGAACACCCAGCATATATAGTCTGTGATTTTGAATCAAATCTCAAACCTCTTGCATTCTGTAGCCCAGATCCTGATGTACCTTCAATTACACCATACCAATTACATGAACCTTCTAGCTTTTGTTATATAATTATACGGGATGGTGTAGCTAGTGAACCACACTTATACATGGGACCAGATGCTATCAAAAAATTTGCACATAGAATAGAAAATGAGTGCCATGACATAGCATCTAATATCTTATTAAAATCAAAACCCATGTTGCCTTTAACAGAGAAACAGATTGAAGATTTCAACAATGCAGAAAAATGCCCGGTATGTGATTCTGAATTTTCAGATACAAATATCAAGGTACATCACCATTCCCATACAGATGGTAAATTCTTAATGGCCCTGTGTAATAGCTGTAATATTAAGATCCAGAGACCAAAATTTGTCCCTATATTTTGCCATGGCGCATCCAATTATGATTTTCATCATTTGATCAGGTACGAGGGGTTTGACAAGCAGAATTTAAATATTTTAGCAGAAAATGATGAGAAATATATTGCTATTAGCAAGGTAATTAAAGTTAATGGTGTTCCTATTCACTTAAGATTTCTTGATTCATACAGAATTTTATCGGCTAGCCTGGCTACACTGGCCAATCAATTATCTGATGATCAATTCAAAATCACATGTGCTTTGTTTCCAAATCAGGACCTGAAATTAATTAGGCAGAAGGGTGTATACCCATATGACTATGTTACAGATTTTTCTAAATTTGATGAGTGTTCTCTGCCACCACAACAAGAGTTCTACAACAAACTCAGAGCATCTGGAATTACTGATGAAGATTATCACCATGCCCAGTTGATGTGGAACAATTTAAAATGTCAGACATTTGGTGATTATCACAAGGCATATTTAAAACTTGATGTGACTCTCTTAGCTGATATACTTCAGGCATTTAGAAAATCTTCCATGGAAAATTATAAGCTGGATCCAATGTATTTTTACAGTGCACCAGGCCTAGCATGGTCTGCAAAGTTTTTAAACACTAAAATGCAATTGGATCTGATCCAGGATCAGGACATGTATCTGTTTATGGAGCAATGTATAAGAGGAGGCATGGTGCAATGTTCTCAGAGATATGCCAGAGCAAATAACAAGTATATTCTCACTTATGATCCAGCACTGCCATCAAATTATATACTGTATGTAGATGCCAATAGCCTGTATGGTTATGCAATGATGGATAAATTACCATATGCAGGGCTTGAGTGGGTTGAAGATTTAAATATTGAAGATCTTAAGGATTTTGATGACAGTAACTATGGCCTGTTCTTAGAGGTTGATCTGACAATTCCTGATAATTTACACAATACATTTTCTGATCTGCCCCCAATTCCTGAGGTTGAGTGCTCACCTGGCTCTAAACAGAAGAAGCTAATTATTACTCTAGAGCCAAAACAGGGTTATGTCATATATTATAAAAACCTCCAGTTCCTGATGAAACATGGTGTTCAAGTGACGAAAGTTGGCAAAGTCTTAAGGTTCAGGCAATCAAGATGGTTGAAGCCATATATTGATACAAACACAGAGCTTCGAACATCTGCAATGAGCCAATTTGATAAGACCTTGTTTAAATTGATGGTAAATTCAGTGTATGGCAAAACAATTGAAAATGTCAGAAAACATACTGATGTTAAATTAATTACTGACCCCAGCCTGAGCAAAAAATTGATAGCAAAGCCTAATTTCAACTACAGAAGAGTTTATGAGCATATGGCACTTTTTAATATGAAAAAAACAAAGATTAAGTTTGATAAGCCTATTTATGTAGGGGCTGTGATATTGGAATTGGCCAAATTACACATGTTAAAGCTCTATTATGATGTGTTGAAGCCTTTTTATGGTGATTGTGTAAAACTGATGTACATGGACACAGATAGTTTTATCCTTGATATTCAGACAGAAGACGTTTATCAAGATATATCACAGCCTGAATTGCTTAAATATTTTGATACCAGTGAACATTCAAAAATTCAGCCCCACAACAAAAAGGTGCCTGGCAAGTTAAAAGATGAGACACTTGGTGATGTTATTGTGGCATTTGCTGGGTTAAGGGCCAAGATGTATAGTTTTGAAACATGTAGTGGTGTTGTTGCCAAAAAGGCCAAGGGCACTGGCAGAGTAACTGTGGACAAAGAGCTTGAATTTGAAGATTACAAAAATTGTCTCAAATCATGTAGCACAATCAGAACATCAGAATGCAGAATTCAGAGAGTGGATCACTTGTTGACTACAAATGTTGTAAGAAAAGTGGCTCTGGACCCAGATGATGATAAGAGATGTATTTTATCATGTGGCATACATACTCTACCATGGGGTCATTGTAATTTTAAAAGTGGTAATCAATGCCCAATTACAGAGCATGATTTGAAATAAATAAACATGCCTATGAACTTATTTGGGTTCAAAAAACAGGCTATTATGGACCTGCCAACACCAGCACCCTCTTCTGATATAATATCTAAACTAAGTGGTTTGTTAATTATTCAACTGAACAGCATACTTACAGATGTTGATGATAAAACAGATAAAATATTGTACATATTTAACAATAATTTAAATCATTACCAATTACCTGTAGGTGGTCAATTACAATTTATTACAACTCCCGAGGGTAATGTCAAGATTTCAATAGGGAGAAATATTTATAGAATTAAGCACTCAAACATGATTTCTGGCACTGTATATACTGTTTCTGCTGGTGACTGCTTATATATTGAGGTCCCGGGATCCTATGACAAGCTTATACCTTTTTTATAGAATTAAGAATTAGATATTCAATAATAAATAACTACTAAAACAAAATGCCTAATGATATATTTGGCCATACAAGACATGAAGATCACAGTGATGAGATTCTGATGCTTGATGTCAGAGTCAAAAAATTAAGAAGTGATTTACAAGCTTTACAAATCACACTCAATGCCAGTCTTCAACTAGAAATTACAAATGTACAATCACAATGCATGGACCCTCTTCTTAAAATTGACTCAGAACTCAAATTGTTGCTTCAAAAATATACTGACTTGGCCACATTGGATAATTTTCAAAATTTAGAGGAGGTTGTAGCAGCTCTTCAAGCCAAATTTAAGACCCAGGCTACCAACTCTGAGCAATTGAAACAACAATTGGAAGAGCAGATAAATAATGTCCAGACACAGCTCCAAACAATTGTCAAAAGCATAAAATCACAAGAAGATTTTGATCTAGTGATTTCCACTCTAAAGGAACAGATTCAATCACTCCAGACACCCAATCTGGACCCTCTGAACATAGCCATAGCCGAGGTTAAAGAAAAAATTGAGACACTTGAAAATTTTATGAACAACTTGCCATCTTCTGATGCTTTGAGTGCTATAACTCGGAGTGTTGCCAACATTAAACTGCAACTTGAGACATATGAAGATTTTGGAAAAATTCAGAGTACCATAACTCATCTTGAAGGTACAATAGCAGCAGTGCAAAGTGATCTGACAAATGTACAAGAATCTCTAGAATCCCGCTTGCCTGGTATTGTAGATACCCTTGTCAGTGTCCAGCAACAGATCACAAAACTTGAAAACCTCAACACTGAATCTGAGCTATCTCATTTTCATCACTTGATCGATGATATCCAAACAAAACTTGAAATTTTACAACAATCAACACCTACTCAGGCAGACATAGCCCTGCTTCAAGATGCTATGCAAAGTGTGGCTGATGCTTCTGAATTAAATAATGTAAAATTGGCACTGGAATCTTTGCAGAATACTGTATCAAATCTGCCTACATCACAGGAACTTAAAAATATTAAGAGAGCTGTGAATCGCATATTGAAATCAGAAGATATCAAGAATATCCAGACAGAGATCAAACAACTTACTCAGACAGTGGCCACTCTACCAACTAATCAACATATTAATGAACTTTATGCTTTATTTGAGGATATCAGAAGACAAGTCCATGATCTTACTGCTCAAAATTCAAAATTGGCTGTTGTTGAAAATTTACAGCAAATTGTAGCCAACATCAAGCAACAGCTAGGGAGCATGGAATCCAACCAAGCAAATGCTCTGTCTGTTTTTGCCACCCAGCTTCAAGAGATTGTGCAACAATACAAAAAACTTGTTGTGGACATAAAGATCAAGCCAGGCCATGATGATGTTGTAAGACTATCAATGAGCACCTTGAATCTGTAACAAGTAGATTGCTTACAGCAGAAAAAGAAATAACTGGCATAATCGAGAATCCTAAACATACAGTAATTCTTGAATTGTACAGTATCCCCAACAAAGAATATGATTCACCATTTACACCAGGCGGCAAAATATATATGCTGTCCCCTGCACAATTTTATTACCAGTTTTTTGTTGGAGGCATACTTAGACCAATCAAGATCAAATATTGGCTACAACCACAGGCACACCACTACCCTACCTTATCAATAACAAATGCTGATAACAAAGCAAAAATCACCAGTGTAGAGTTAGAGGATTTTACAGATCCCAATACATTAGAGACATCTTATGCTGAAGATGATGGCTCCCTGGAATTTAATATACAAATAGGAGACAAACTGTATTTAGAAAATCCTGTAGTATCAGCTGCTGAACACCCTATAGTTGCAATATTCTTGTTTACATATTATGTCTAGACAAATTATTGTTGATGAATTACACAGACAAGCCAGACATAATTATAAGAGACTGCCAGTGGTTACAAAAGGCATAGATGATTTATGGCAGTGTGACTTGGTTGAGATGGCAAGTGGACAGCTGAAAAACTTAGACAAAATCAACAAGGGCTACAAGTATCTACTCACTGTCATAGATTCATTTTCAAAATTTGCCTGGGCTGTGCCACTCAAATCCAAGACTGGAAAATGTGTTACAGAAGCCTTCAGGACAATCATCAATCAGAGTGGAAGATCACCGCGCTATTTGCAAACAGATAATGGCAAAGAATTCTGTTTCCAACAATTTATTAAAAGCCAGTCAATACAACATTACTCGAGTTACAGTGATCTCAAGGCCTCTATTGTAGAAAGATTCAACAAAACCATAAAAAATCATATGTATAAACAATTCACCCTTCAAGGTAATTATAAATGGCTTAATATTCTTCCAGAATTTCTACATAAATATAACAACTCGGTCCATTCCACAATCAACATGAAAGCCTCTGATGTAACTTCATCTGATGAGCAAAAATTGATCAGTACTGTTTATTATCCTAGATACCAGCCAACAACAAAAAAAGCCAAATACAAGATAGGTGATCAAGTAAGAATCAGCAAATATAAGCACTTATTCAAAAGAGGCTTTACCAGAAACTGGAGCACTGAATTATTTACAGTGGTTCAAGTTAAACCTGGGACCCGATACACATATATAATAAAAGACCACCGAGGAGAAATTCTCAAAGGCAGGTTTTATGAAGAAGAACTCAGCAAAACTAAACAGTCTGACACATATCTCATAGAAAAAATCATCCGCAGAAAAGGCAACAAAATACTGGTGAAATGGCTAGGACTTCCAGAACACAGCTGGATCGAGGCAGACAAAGTGATACTATGAACACCTGGGATGTTATAAAAAGGCTGCCAGAGCCTGAACAGCAGATTAAGAGAAATGGCAAGCTGCTGCCTGATAATATTAGATGTCTTATTGTTGGGCCATCGGCTTGTGGTAAAACTACACTAATGATTGATAATTTTTTTATTGGCACCCAACTGGTTAGATTGGAAAAACAGGCACTTGTATGTTTTCTCTAAGAGCTTGGAACAATTAAAATATCAGCAGCTGATGAAGCTATATGATGGATTGGATATTGCCACTTTTGAATCAGATGTTAAGCCACTCCATGAATGTCTTGATAATTCTGTTGTTGTGTTTGATGATATTATACTGGATAATCAAAACAAAGTTAGAAATTTCTTTACACAGGGCCGACACAAAAACATTGATTGCTTCTACCTGGCACAGACTTTTTCTAAAATACCGAAGCAGCTGATCCGAGACAACAGCAATTTTATATGTGTGTTTCATCAAGATCATACCAACCTCAAACACATACATGATGAATATGTAGGTGGTGACTTGAGCTACAATGATTTTTCCAAGTTTTGCAGTAGGTGCTGGAACCAGGACAGCTATGGGTTTGTCACAATTGATATGACAAGGAAACCTAATAGTGGCAAATATAGAAATAAAATTAACAATTTTCTAGACATGGAAACATATATAAATAACCATGAAAAGGCCAATTATTGATGATCTTAAATTAAGAGATTATCTTGTAAAAAGATTTAAGGGATGGAAATCAGAGAACCGAGGAATCTATGAACAACACAAGCAAACAGAACAACCTATTATTGATGCTATTAGTGAATTAGGTAAAAATATCAAAACTGTTACAGAGCAAAATCAAAATTTGATCACAGAGCTTGTACCTGTAGCTGCTAGGAACATATTAGATTATCCAATCACCCCACTTTCTAGTATTCATACACCTAGTCCTGTTGCTCCTCGAAGAATTGAAGCTACTCAGGATCCTATTGAATTGGGTCTTCTTGCTCAAAAATATTTAAGCACACCTAAAGACAACAAAGATGAGGTTTTTGGCTTATATGCTGACACAGAGCGTAATGGTAGCATCATACATAGAATTGGCAATTTTAGAGTAACATTTATGGGAGATGATCTGATTGTATATTCAGAATCTCATCTTGGAGAAAGAGGTGGTTTTGTTAAATATCCTGGCACACCTGGATTGTGGGAACTGATGACTAGGAAGAGACCTGGCAGCTATACAGATCAAGATTATGAGCACTACAAAGAAATATTAATAAAATCAGATGCTCTATACCAGAACAATGATCCCACACAAAAAAGAGTCAAGTCTAGCAGTGGAGCAAAATACAACAACTTAATCAAGCCCATATGGTCACAGATCAAGACAGGTAGTGGGATCAAACAATACAACACCCTGCCTAAAGAATTTGTCTGGGTTGATGATGTCAGGAAACTTGTAGATAGGTTGCTGGTGATAGCTGGGGAGGAAAATGCTGGCAACCACAATTTTTACAATGAAAAGGTTGGAATTATGGACATGATAAGCACAAAATTGTCTAATTTTATAGTTAATGACACTAAGGGGATTGGATATCTTATAAAAATTATTAATACTCTACCACCTAAATTTTGGAATATCTCTGAGGGTCGGGGGCTGGTTAATGATATCATAAACAAGCTGCCATTTGAACTACACATTCCAGGTTATCAGTATTGTGGTCCCGGTACAAAACTGGACCATAGATTAAACAGAGGTGATCCTGGTGTTAATCCCCTAGATGCTGCTTGTAGAGACCATGACATAGCATACAACACACATTCTGATCTTGATAGGCGACATGTTGCAGACAAGAAATTAGAAGAGGCTGCATTTGGTAGATTTGTAAGCAAAGATGCTTCTTTGAGTGAGAGAATATCAGCATTGGGGACCACCATAGCTATGAACACCAAACAAAAACTGGGGTGGGGGTTGTGATTATGTATATAATAAACCTAGGATGAAGGCCAAGGGTGTTATGTATCAGATACCTTACGCAGGTCTTAAATCTCTTAAAA
Source organism: Lepisma saccharinum (assembly GCF_977018435.1). Classification (NCBI taxonomy): domain Eukaryota; kingdom Metazoa; phylum Arthropoda; class Insecta; order Zygentoma; family Lepismatidae; genus Lepisma; species Lepisma saccharinum. The sequence continues at coordinate 63,643,749 of NC_139248.1, forward strand.
CTATTGATAGTCTTTTAACCAAAAAGCAGCGCAAGAAAAAAAATTCTTGTCTTGCCAAGGGCCATGGTATGAAATTGTTACTTAGTACCCCCAATTAAAAAAAATTACAGCAATCTAGAAAAAAAATCACATGTGGGTGGTTTCATATTTACTATCCCGGCCATCTTAGCAGCACTTGGGGCTGTTGGCAGCTTGGCTGGGGGATCAGCTGCTATAGCAAAAACAGTAATAGATGCCAAGAAGAATAAGGCAGAATTAGATGAATTGAAGCGCCATAATCTGGCCATGGAGAAACAAGGCAAAGGTGTTAAGAGAGCCATGAATAAGTTTTAAAAAAAAAAGAGCCGCTTACAAACCAAGATATTGGAGCTTTAATCAAGCCACTGGGCATCAAAAATTTTAGAGGTGTGTACATGTCTGATTCTTTACCAGAACAACCACTCAACAAAGAGTGTGGCATAGTTAATTTGGATAAGTACAAAAATCAGGGCACTCACTGGATCTGTTATCTTAAATATTTTAAAAATGAGGCATTTGTGTTTGATTCATTTGGAGGTGTTCCACCTGAAAATTTAGTAAAATATCTAAAATCAACTAATCTTTATTACAATAATGCCCGTGTTCAAAATTTCAAAGATGTTAATTGTGGACATCTGTGTTTATCTGTTCTTAGATATCTGTCTCAAATAAATAAACCATCAATTGAAGATTTTCAAAAAGCCCTGTGGTATCTGAAACATCATGGGGTATTCCATCTCACCAGCCAAAATTCAATATTGAAACTTAGATTACATGATGATATAGTGTATCCCAAAACAATAGCTCTCAGAGCATTTTATGGCATGTACTTGATCCCTAATATTACACACCACAACAACACAATTGCAGTTGGTGATCAAAAAATTGTCATCACTCCAGGGCAATATAATCTGTCTACTTTAAATGCTCAGTTACCCAGAGGTATAGTGTTAACTCAAAATTCTGTCACTCACAGAGTAGAAATTGTATCTGCTACAGAAACAGTGGATCTGGGTACTATAGGAGAGCTGTTAGGATTTGAGAACAACACAAAACTTGAACCAGCCATCAAACACACTGCTATTAATATACCTAAATTCTTAGCCATAGAGACTCTAAATATTCACTGTAATGTGGCCGAGGGTATGATCACCAAATCAAATGGCATAGGCACTCACAAACAAACTGGCATCATCGCAACATTCAAACCTAATTCTGAATTTATGGAACCGATCATCTACACTCCATCACCAACATTATATTTTCCTGTGTGCCATAATAGAATAGATTATTGAGTTGATGGTCACTAATGAAAAAGAAGAATTAGTTGATTTTGCTGGAGCCACAACAACTGCAATCATAGAAATTAAAATTTAAATAAAAATACATACAAAAAAATGGAAAATATTGAGAGTTATGAGCTACAATCATTCCCCCCAAACAGGAGGTCCTTTGGAAATTTAAATCAACCCAACACAGAGATTGAGGTTGATCTTGATGTAGGGGATGGCTTTATACACCCCACAGAGCAGATCTATACATCAAATTTGATGTTGTAAAGCTCGATGGTACAGATTATCCGGCAAATTCAAATATAAGATTGGTAGACAATTTTGTGCCACATCTGTTCTCTGGAATTGAGATCAGAAAACATGGTGTTGTTATAAACAGAGTAGATTACCCTGGCATTACCTCTACAGCTTTGGCCACACTAAAAGTATCCAAAACCGAGGCTTCTTACTACAAAATAGGTGGATTTGAGGCTGGTGATAAAATTATATCTAAAAGCCATGCAGTGCTGTTCCCCATGCGCCTGTTGCCAGGATTCTTCTCAGATTACAAAGATATTATGTGGAAGGGTGGTTTAAGAATTACATTTAGAAGAGCTGCCAATGATAATAATGCTTTGATGAGGTACAGTACATTAAACTCTACAGGGGAAGCTCTGCCTAATACCCTACCTGATGAAGGCAAGTGCCTTATTCAGACTATGGAGCTAAGTAAGGAGTGTTTTTAGGATGATGGAAATGCTAACTTGGAGTTTCGGCAATATTAGTGGAAAGAGTTTGAAACAGCAGAATTACTCTGTCTCCTTCGATCGTGTCTTCTGAATCACTTTCAACCTCACCTGATGAAATGCCTTCAAATTCCTCTACACTGGCATCGAAAAGCACTGCTGCATCTCCTAACCGCGCAACAATGACGTTCCAGAATTGATGTTGGCCATCCAACAGTTTTCTCCAAGCAGATGGAAGACGCAATTGTGGAGAGACTGATGTATTTGATAGGGTGAGCATTGAGATTGACACCGAAAGAAGTGCGGGTAGCTGCGTAACGATGTATGTAGTCAAACAGAGTTATTAAACTAACAGAACAAGCAGTTTGTTTTTATTTTGCTCCTGTAGGCCTACGCCATAGAAGAAGTTGCACCTGTAGTATATATTAAGGATACTGTTTCTTCACTCAATGTTGATCCAAATTGTACCGCTCGGTGATCAGATTTGTACCTACCTAGATACAATTCTAATCAAATTTTATCCGACCGAAATTTCGTTCTACTGTCTACAGTAGAAGAACTAAAAATGTCATGTTATGCCAGCGTCTTTAGTAAAAGGTAAACATTTCATTGAGACTAAAACTGAAATTTTGCTGCCTATTTTTTTCAAGTTAATATTGAATTTATTCTTTTGTGATCGAAAATGTACCACCTTACCCTACGTGCAAGTTATACATGTTGTGTAAAAAAAATAAAATCGAAATGCATTTATCATGCATTTTTTGTCTTTTAAAAATACAGTTTCTGTGCTTGTTTTCCATTATTAATGTGAAATTGAACATTTTGAAAATAAAATTCAAGTCTTTTGTGTCAACACAAATGCTTGATCCCCGAATTTTAACCCCCGTTTTTAACGAGATTTACGAGTATAATAACTATAATAATAACAACAACATTTTTATTATTTATATTATTGATATGTTTATTCCGGGACTTGCCCCCCCAGACAAAAATTTGTGGTTACGACTCTAAGGCTATCCTAGGCTACATTTTTGTGCGGGCCCTAGACTAAATGTAGCCTAGGGCCCGCACAAAAATGAGTTGATTAAGGGGTACAAGTGACACCATCGACTCTTAAAAATTCGTTAATATTGAGACAATAGCAAAATAAAACATGTCTGTTTGTCAGACTACAAAGGAAGCCGCGCGAGATCAGGTAATAGTGCTCGAATATAAACTCAATATATAAAACTGACCAATGGCCCAAAGGAGTCTCCCCGATGGGGCATTGGTACCGTTGTCGCCTTGTAATCAAGGAGTCCCGGGCTTGATACCTGGTGGAGACACATAGTGGTTCGGATCACACTTTAAACTGTAGGCCCAGTCCCAATTAGCCTTTCTGTGTGTAAAATGGACTCAAAACAACAATTCAAGCAATGTCCAACAAACTGAAACCAGCAATTCGCACCAAACGCCTAGGCCTATTGTCGAAGCAAGTATCATTGTTGCACGACAATGCACGCTCACACAGCTGAAACCCTTGAAAAAATGGGTTTCGAGGTGCTGGAACACTCTGCATACAGTCCAGATCTTGCCCCTTCCGAAAAAGCAAGGTGACTACGTAGAAAAATGATGTCATTGTCGAACCCCCTGATTTGCTTTGAACAAATTACGGAAACAAGTACGAATAATAAATTGTGACTCTCCCTTGTAAAATCATGTGCAAATTATATACTTTTGGGTAATGACTTACTCAACGTATTGCAATGTATCTCAAAACACCGAATCGACTACATACATGAGGCACCATATTTTGAATATTGTAGCCGTGAGATGGAGTTCATTGTTGTCAACACATTCTTGCTATCGTTCCGTTAAAAATTTTGTGTGGCTCTAGGCAATGTTTCGAGAAGATTTCTGTCACTTTGTTTCTGATGTTCTTCTTTACCTCCTGTGAGTGAAATTTGGTCTTTGACGCGGTGTCTTGCGTTCTTCCTTACACACCTTATACCGGGTGGTCCAAAAGTCCCGGAACGGTCACATATCGTGAGAAATACACATCGAATCGGAAAACGAAAAAATACGTGTTGAATAAGTGAAAGAAAGCTATTCATTGATATCACACTTGATTCCCCACCCCCGCCCGCGGAGGGCAACTGTAAACTTTTAAATGGAAACCCCCATTTTGTATTGTAGAATCGGAAATAGGACTTCATTCAGAGTCCAACGAGCTATCAACCAACCTCCTAGCTCAATTAGGAACGGAGATATGGCGATTTTAGACCCCTCTACCATATACTCTATTGAAAGGCCTTGACGTGCAGATTCCGAATCTTCCGATCCAATCGCTTTTACTTTAGCTCAATTAGGGGCAGAGATACGTTCCTTTGAAAAAAATTTGGGTTTTATGAAATTTTCACGTTTTTTTTTTTTTTTACTTTTTGGTTTTATTATTATTTATTTATAATAGCTCTTTGGACTCGGAATGAAGTCCTCTTTCCGATTCTACAATACAAAATGGGGGTTTCCATTTAAAATTTCACAGTTGCCCCCGCCACACCCCCAGGGGGCGGGGGTGGGGAATCAAGTGTGATATCATTCAATAGCTTTCTTTCACTTATTCAACACGTATTTTTTCGTTTTACGATTTGATGTGTATTTCTCACGATATGTAACCGTTCCGGAATTTTTGGACCACCCGGTAGATACATGTGTGTTGGGATTGAATATTACACCCACTATACATTATGATTGATGGTGGCTCCCAGGTCAAGTTCATTGTCGAGTTTTGTCTAGTAGTGAGTGTCAGTCCCTTTTATTAAGATCGACTTAGTTGTCTAATATTTTTAATGGCATGTTGGGTTAAATTACTCGCATCTCTGGATATCCCTCCCACAACTGTCGCAGTACTGTCTGGCTGCCTTAGCCGAGACCATGGACGAAAGTGCGCATGCCCCAACCGGACGCGTTCAGTGGCTAAATAGGGGTGACGGAGCTTTGGACAGGAAGCGGGTTCCTTGAAAATTGTCTGCTGTAGAAACAGCAATGAAGTTTCAACGTAGTAACATCGCCGCCAAAATACATACAGAGATGTTTACGAATTATGTAACGGTTATGTAAGCCAGTCATATACTATATCAGCAAACAGAACATATCAGGAAAGTATTCATATCGTCACATTAGTAGATAAACTTGTTTGTAAACCAGTAGCTTTATTTTAGATCATTCAATTAAATTGATCTTCTTAGTAAATATTATAATTAGCACAAATGTACACAACATTAATCAGGATAGTATTCAATAATAATAATACTGTTGTATATAGTACTATAAATATAAATGTAGTAACTGAATGGCTTGTGACATTTTCTAGCATAACGAGGGTGTTTTGTAGAATGTGCAACAGGGGCCAAAACTTCCCAATTTTCCTCATTCCACTTCGAAACGGTTTGTTGCGAATTGTAAGAGCCATCACAAACACAACACAGAAAGCGGTAATAAACACAACAAGCGAACCCACGCAAGCGAAATACCACAGGGTAGTTTGGCGAGTGCTTCTCCCTGCTTCCCCTCTCGCGTTTGGAATCGTCCTTTCCAGGTAGTTTCGTCTTCCTTGGCCGGATTGTAATGGACTATTTTGTTTATCATTCTGGAGTCGCTGGGTTCAGATGGCCAGATCCAGACTATCTTGGTTGTTATGATGTTCTGTCTGAATGTCTTTCATAAGGAAAGACGGCGTTGACGGCAATGATATCGACTACGACGGCGACTGAAATGTGACGACTACAACAGGATACGGTAGTGAAATCAGACTGCGTCGACCATAGGCTATTGCTCCACCCCCAATCATGGACGTCCGCAATATTTTTCCGCGGAGGGACAAGCAAGGTATTTTTTCCAAGAGGCATGTTGCCCCGATAATAGTGTTGCCCCCCTAAAAAAAAAAACACCACTGGAATTTGAAATTACCGCATTAATGTAAATTACTATGACTGAAATCAAATTATACGTGTGAAATACATACTTTAAGGTTTGACATTCGATTTCTGAGGGACAGGTGTGGACATCCTTACCCCCCCTCCCTTTCCAGACGTCCATGTCCCTACATTCATCTAGAAATTTAGTTTGGAGGAATCGTATCGCCGTTATTAAACGATATTATACTCTTAAGGAAAATTAAGTATTTTCAAGCCGATTAAAGTTCAAAGCAACTACGGGTGAAGGAGGTGCAGTGGTCCAACCACAGGGAGCAATGGGCATTGTCCCTCCCCAAACATGGACGGAAATCAATTCTAGGGGGCAAACATTAAAGTAAAAGAAAGCAAGAATCTAAGAGTAGCAGGACAAAAGAATGCTCAAGATGGAATTAGTTTTCACGTTTTTATTGCATTCATTCTTCCAGACGGCCAAGAGCACCTGCAGGGGGTACCGAGGGCAATTCCCCCCCCCCCCATATCAAATTTTATACAAATAAAAACACATTTCGTAGAATTTTCTTGCTCGCAATATCTGCTTTTTTTACAGTCTTATCAAGTTCAGAGCTGTAGCTAGGGGGCGACGGGAGTTGGCGTGGCGTGGCGTCTCATGAATTCTCTCGCGCCATATTAAATCAATATTGTGTTCAGTTTGCAAAATTTTGGAAAATAAAGCTAAAGCAGTGAGATAAAATGAGGTTTTTCTTTCTCGACAGAACTTTCATCAAGGCTCCTTCCCCTAATCAGAGGGTCTGCGCACGCCTATGGCGTCGACTACGACGACGAGGCAATCCTACAAGCAAGGAAGCTTGAATACATGACGTCTGGGGTTGGCTTGTCCAATCATGTTGATTGTTGGGTTTGGATGGTGCGCTTGTGTCGCCCAAAACTTGATTCTTGGCCTCACCATGACGTCATGTAGAGTCTCCGGATCTAGGACATCTCGTATCATTGCATTTGGTATGTATCTGTCTGCTACTACTATTATCAACAGTATTTTGTTTATTACTGACTGATGACTTGGAGCACTGTGCATCCACATCACACATAAGTAGTCTATGTCAGGGTGAGTCCATATAGTTTAGTCTTGAACTCTTTCAAGTTCTGATGCGTGGGTCCGCATCACAACTTGAAAGATGTTGAGTCTGCTAGCCATCGGGCCTCCCCGATGGCGTAGTGGTAGCGTCGCCGCCTTGTAATCAAGGGGTCCCGGGTTCAATACCCGGTGCAGGCACATAGTGGTTCGGATGCCACTTTAAACTGTAGGTCCAGTCCCGATTAGCCTTAATGTGCATAAAGTGACTTAAAACAATTAATCTGCTAGTCATCGACATAATTTGGTTGCGTAAAATTTGATACAGTTGTCATATCCGATGGTTACCCTGATCTGCTAAGCCCATAATGTTTGAGATCTTTGAATGTGAGGCTGTTGTCTATTAGCAGGCCAAGATATCGCACTCTATTTGCGTTTGAAATCTGAATATCATGGAGTTGTAGGGCTGGTTGGAACCGAGGTCTTCTTCATATGAAAAGCACTGCCGTATCTGCGTTCACACGGATTCTCCACGTTGTTGTCTATTTCTCGTAGGATCGAAGGTATATTTGCATTAAAGTTTCACAATAGTGATGGTTCGTATTATTTGAGGTGAACACCGCAGTGTCATCCCAATATACTGCCAAGTTGTTTGTCTATTGGTAGGCATGTCTGCTGTATACAATGCGTACAACAGAGGTGATAAGACAGAACCTTGCGGGACACCTGCCGTGATTGGTCGTGGCGTTGACGTTGTTCCGCTAAAACGGACGATGAAATTCTAGTCAGTCAGGAAAGAGTGAAGCATGCATAAGAGAGCATCGGCGGCGTGAAGCCTTGTCTGTGGAGTTTGTATATCAGGACTTCATGACATACCTATCGAAAGCTGTTTCTATATCCATGAAGACTCACAGGATGAAAAGTTCCCGGTTAAAGTTACGTAACTGTTATATTATCTACGACCCTCAACAATTGGGTTTTGGTGTTGTGTTTTGGGCGAAATCCACGTTGAAAATCTGATAACAGTGTTCTTTCCAGGACAATGTTCTGTAGTCTTGAATGCAGCAGACGTTCAAATATCTTGGCCAGGTGGTTCAACAGGCTGATTGGTCTCTAAAAGACCAACTTCAATTCAACAATGTCTACAATGCCTCAACATTGAAATCAACTCAAAACAGGCAGCCAATAAGAAGATCCACAACGATCCAGATTGATCGGCACATTTTAACAGCGATTCGGCCCTTGTAAGGACCACAATTTCGGCCCTTGTAAGGACCACAATTTCGGCCCTTGTAAGGACCACATTTGGGCCTTTCTAAGGACCACCAAACAACTTCGAGTGCCAGGGGCAGAAGTTGACTATTATCAGCCAGATCAGCCAGATATATATTTCGTTTCGTTCTTTCGTTCATACCACCTTATTCAAAAACGTTACTGCACCACTTGTTATTCTGCTTTCGGGACATGTTACAATGCCGCGGGTGGAAGAAATTATCAATCAGACTGAATATAAGATATGTTGAATCTTTGTTTTGGGAAATGCTTTCACACGATTGGTGAAGGGTGATATTGGATCAAGTGTATAATACAGTACATACTGGTTGTCATCAAGGGGGAACACTGATATCATCAAAATTATGTAGTATGTTAAAAGCCTGACTCAGTCAACATACAGTGTTTAGATATGTACGTCTTGTACCGTGGCCGTGCGGTCGAAAGCGGCCCAAATACTAACATGCAAATAAGGAACGTAAATACGTTGCGTGTTTACGCAAGTACGTTACGCGTGCTTTTTGGCCCGTACACTACGACGTACATTTTTATCCGCACGCTCTTCTCTTCGAGCCCAGTTCTTCCAAGCACGAGCGGACTCTGGTGGTCGTGTCAAGAAGCAACAGCAGCAGCGGAGTGGGTTCTGTGGATGGAAGATCGCTGAATGTGAAACTCCCAAACGAATATAGTCTAGAATCTCGTAGTTGTGTATGTGATTCGCAATAACGTTACATTTATTGTACCATCACATGTATATCTGAAATGTATCTGCTTCCAAATGTACAACATACGACTAATTTAACCTTGATTTTTTTATTTTGTCTGGAAATGTTCTATAGATATTAAAAGCATCAACCAACAATTAGATCTCTCTGAAAGTTTTCGAATTTAAAAGATAAAGATATTACGTATGTCTAGATATCCAAAGACGTGTAGATTGAATTGGTAAAATTAAAATTCAGAGAGGAACAAAAATTATAAAATAATTAGATTATATCTTCCGCCCACTGATATAAGGAGATTTCTACATTTGTTTTTTTACGTTGCTTTTCAACTTCATAGGTTAATCGCGACCAAGAGGATGAATGATGATGTAATGAAAATAGATGAAGGAACAAACACATAAGAAAACCACAGGGAAAGAACGTGATTTGTCTATTTTCTAATTATACAGGAGAGCACGTTATTTCCTTGTTATGAGCATGTTCTTTCCCTGTATACACAGCCAAAACTTCTATGCAATGGATGGAAAAAGCACGGTCTATTCTTGAACAATTTCTAGTTAGAAAAACCCTTCACAGAGCTCTTTGATAGCACCTTTACCTCAATTTGGCTAAAAATGGAAAGAGCACGTTATTCCCCTGTGGTCTTCATATTCATGCTTCACGCAGGATTCGAAACAAGAACCCCTGGATTTGCAACGCGCCACCGCCAGGAGGGCGGCCGATTTCAGAGAGATACGAGTATAGGTATCCTAGTCAAATTCTCGTAACATATATACGAGGGCTATTTTCTTCAACCTCCGATAGGGCATGGAACAAAATCCACAGTGAATAGCAAAATGGTTGTATTGACAAAAGTTACGTACACATATAATCTAATTTTCAACGAAATCACCAAGAACATTCACTCATTTATCGTAACGATGCACCAGCTTTCCAATACCCTCTGCAAAAAGGTGCCGTATGTCTGTTGATCTGCGCGGTGTCCTGAAGCTCCTCCTCATTGGTGTGGAAGCGCCGTCCTCCCAACCACTTCTTCATCGCCGGGAAAAGGTGGAAGTCACTCTGTGCCAGGAGTGGGGTGTAGTGATCAAACACTTCCCAGTGGAATCGTTGAAGAAAGTCTTGGGGTTGACCCAGCAACATATAGTCGGGCATTGTCATGAAGCAAGACAATGCCCGAAGACATCATGCGTCTCCGTTTGTTCTGGATGGTTCTGCGTAGTCTGCGCAATGTCTCACAGTATGCAGCCGCACTGATTGTGGTCCCGGGTTCCATAAAGTCAACCAGTAACACACCTCGCACTTGGCGGGAGAGTCGATTGTAGCAGACATCTCTACGCGCCATTCGCTCAGCTTCAACTGAAGCGTTGGTCTTGGCAGTGGTGGTGGTAGTGGCAGGGGGGATGCCAATCACGCTGCCTGACGCCCCACTTCCTAGCGCTTCACGGGCCACATGGCCATCGGAGTTGAGAAAAAATAGCCCTCGTATATATATATAGGTTAAACTTCTAATGCAAAAATGTCCTTATTTTACTGTAATAAAAGATAATATTATCTTATAATCACCATGCTTACAATATTAACACAATCATTAATGATAGTAACAATGATAAATAGTGGTAGGGTCGTCGCCTTATAATGAAGGGGTCCCGGGTTCGATACCCGGTGGAGGCATATAGTTGTTCGGATTCTACTTTAAGCTGTAGGTCCAGTCCGGATTAGCCTTACTGTGCATATAGTCGATGCGCTAGTTACGATAACGACCGGCTGGCTTTGAAGTCCAGGGAGCGCGCCCAGCAGCTGCAACAATCACATTCAACGCACAGTGTTGCCACACATCTACTCTACGCCACCTTGTCCCTCCGCCTTCACACGGTCTCCACATTGAAGTTGCAAAGTACGGCAACAGCGTATCCGCAGTCACGTGACTGAGACTCCACGTGGAGTAGACGAGCAGAATGACAGTTGCGCCCATTGGCTGAAGGTTGAGTGGGATTTGACGAAAGCAACTCGCCCGCTATTTTTCCCCACCCACGTTTGTAGCGGCGGCTTTCTTCAGTTCTTCGACGTTAACGTAGTAAACGCAGTGACACTATACAGTGGACTTAAAACAACAAATCAATCAAAAACCACTCGGACCGACTTCCGTGGCGAAACTGTTAGCACAGTGCGCTACGACGCCACGCCAGGGGTTCCCAGATCGAATTCCGGACTAGACATGGGTGCTCTTTCTGGGCATCCCTTCCTCAATATCACTCATCCTCATCGTCGCGATTAGCTAAAAATTGCCAAAAAGCACCGTAAAATAACCAAAATCAATCAATAAATGAACTACTCAAATTATTTAAAAAAAAACGGGCCTCCCTGATGGTGCAGTGGTAGCGTTGTCACCTTGTAATCAAGGGGTTCCAGGACAGATACTAGGTGGAATCACATACTAATTCTGATTATTTATTATTATGTGGCACAAGTGCCTCTGTTGTACTAAGTACAAATATACATGAAATAGGTAAAAATTTGAAGATAAAAAACACCGAAGAAGATGATGTCTGATTGACCATATTGCTTTTACGTTATCTACTCAATATGGATAATACGTACAATGATGGACGTCGATATTTCTATATGTTATGCACACTTTCGACATGTCTATTCAATCGATATCGAAGTCCAAAATCACATAGCCTCTTATGAGAGAAAGTGGATGTTAGTAAATACATAATGCCTTGGATCAGATGAAATTTGTAGCTTGCAGAAGCTAATTTTCTCTTCCTGTTCAACTTGTTACTGAGAGATAACTTAACCATTTTTTAGAGCAGGAAAACAGGTTCAATGGGGCTGTTCATTTCCAAACTCCTCCTGACCCTCGTTGTGTCCCAAAAGAATTTCGTTCGTCATTTAGTTGCCATAAGCTTTACATTGGAGTGCTATATAGCGGCTATTCAAACGTTATTTTCACCGAAGGTAAGAATTTGTAGTGCAAATCGATAATAAAAATGTGTTCAGCAAACCTTTAAGATTTTGTACCAAGTCATAAGTTGCCGAAAATGACATTCTCGTGAACCTAAGAATTAAGCAAAGGCAGGGTAGCTCGAACGAGCTAAATATTGTATGTTCATGCATAAAGATCACTAAACGTGACATTATTTGAGTCGTTCCTAGCTGACATAGATTCTACACTATGTTATGTTGTTGTTTTTTTTCTGGTTGAGAGTACGTGTAATTCAACGGCCGGGTTGAGAATCGGAGAATCTCTCCAAGTTATCCAGAAAAAAAATATTGTGTACATGCATGATATAAATTATTATACACTATGTCCTCTCCGATAACTTAATATTAACGTACGTTTTACTTGTATTAAGCAGACATATTCCCCTCGTACTTTCATTGGTTACAACACTTTTAAAATTAAAATTCCTCTCAATAAGAACTCTCTAGACGTTGCGATGCATGAAACAGAAGATGAAATATTCTTTTTGTTATAACTGTTCTTCTCGATAAATGTGTATATATAAAACGGAGGACTATATTTACTAGCAATGTCGAAAAGTAGTATCACGTCATGATAAGAAAGTCAGTCATTAATAACAACTATAAAAATAAAAGTACAGTCGCACGAAATTATGTATTATTGTTTAACAGATTCACAACAATAAAGCTCTTAAATTGTTAACATTTCAATAGTAAACAAATACTGTTCATATTATGTTCCGATATCTTTTCCGTTGTTGACGATCATCTTTCTTAAAATCCTAGTTTTACAGAACTGATAATAATCCATAATGTTCCGGCATAATATCTGAGGTTAAGATTAAATTAAACTTGCAATTTAATGTAATATTGGCATGTTAAGCATCAAATTAATCATGTGTTTAAATGGAAGAACAATTGTTCATTAAAAGCATGGAGAGACAACAGTCGTGCTGCCACCTACAATACCTTTCGTTGACCAGCCCATTCCAGATATGGACAGCATTCTTGGCGTTATCCATCCTTGTGGTGTGGATAGCAATCCTTAGTTTATTCTCAAATAAGGTAGGTGAACCAAAGGTGGCCCTAGTTAAGCTTTTAGGGCAACCTCTAATGAAAGATAAATTTCTGAAATTAAAAGAAATAACTCCTAGAACTAAGTAACAACGTATACCAAAAAAAAAAAAAAGCAGTTACACATGGGCCACATTGGGAACAGGTGTCCCAAAGGTAGCCCGCGGTTTATAGTTGCTTAGAAAATGTTACTTGTGCTCAAGAAGACGTATTTATTCATGTTTCTACAATTTATTAGAGAAAATTGTTGATCTCAAATTTTTTATTGTTGACATGCATTATTTACGGTAACGCTGATAGCCGACCTCCGTGGAGGAGAGGTTAGCACAGCCTCTACGACCCCAGGGGGTTCCTGGGTTCGAATCCAGGCCTGAGAATGGGTGTTCTTTGTGAGCATCCCTTCACCAATTTCATCATATCATCACTTATTCTGATCTTCGCGATTAGCCATAAGTGCCAGAAAGCGAAGTAAAATAAACCAAATTAGCCACAGGCCACTTTAGGAACTCACTTCTGGATCACGTTTTTCTTTAAAAAAAAAAAAAATAGGTATCGTTGCGTTGATAAAAAAAAAACATTTTTACAAAGCAACTACATGATCAAATAGATAATTAAATGCGCTATCAAACACGCATTTCTTACTTACCTGAAAATAACAACGATGACGTATCTGCTTTCTCCCTAATACAATGACTTACATAAAAAAAACGATACAAGTATTGAATTACTTACAAGTCTGGTCTTTATACAATATTGTCCTGTTCGTATTTCTATTCGCAGGGAAAGTGAAAGGTGTTTTTCTATTGACTTACCCTATTCTATTCTAAAAAATTGAGTAGAACAGGTAAAGGAGTGTAAGTGAGGTTGGCAACACTTAACGCAAAATCCATCCCGGCGCAAATTCTACGCGGGCAAATTCCACCGGCGCAAAATCCTCACACCCAAAATGGTTCCTGGCAGCCCGAGACAGTTGGCTTTCTGCATGGTGCAACTGAGGGGACTGCGTATATTAATTCAGCGCCATCTGTTGGCTGTGTTAAATACTAATATGATTTTCGTAAAGTGGGCCACATTGGGAACACGGGCTATGTTTGGCTCACCTACCACATATTGTTACTTTCGAAAACTCTTACAAGGCTTAGTAAATAACTGGACTAGAGACCACCGCATGTGCCACTCCTTGTCCTGCAGTGTCCCTTCTGTCCACGGCGCCCTCTTTGTTCCATCCGAGGCGACCAGGTGGAAGCGACTTCAGAAAGAACCGTCTGAAAAACAATCCTTTTTTTTTTTCTTGTTTCAAATGCTGAAGAGTGCGCTTGGTGTTGGGGAGTGATGACATCAAAGTAATTACAAAACAAGCCCCCATTTGCAAAATGTGTTTTTGCACAAATTAGTGACCTCTTTCTGCGGTTCTGCACGTGACACATGTGATTCCATACGCTGCGTCCTGGCGTGTGATGTCACAATGTTGGCGTGCCACCCCGGGGCCAATTGCTTGTTGGATCGTTTCATCGCTTTGTGGTAGAACGCGGACTGTCACCTACAAAGTAGAGGAGCCCCCGGCGCTCTCTGTAGAGGGGGCGGCGGTACTTGGCGGCAACAAGTACAATACAAATTGCCGGTGGGCGCGTGACCAGTGCGTCGGGCACAAAAGTCTTCCTCCTCTTTTTTATATTTCTTTTGGACGAGTGTTGTTTCACTTTTGGCTTTTGACTTTTCGTAAAAACATTTGAACACACTCCGAGCCTTTGGCCCCTGTGTCCATGTTATTCAACACAAGAATAACATTATTAGAAGACACTCGACAAGAGTTTTATTTGTTTCTGACAAAACAATTCCACTCTTCACTTGGTAATGCTAACTAATTGCATGTACAAAATATTATGTTCACTCTTCATTTACTTTATGCACGTATCTAATAATAATAATAATAAAAACAATAATAATAACCCGTGGCGCACGATGGTCAGGCCCTAGCTACCAACTTCTGGTCGTTTCGCATGTCAAAAACCTTACTTTGTGTGTAAAATGTCACGCACGTAACGCTGGAATGCCAATACAATACTGCCGAGATCAGAACAGCGTAGTATATTTCCATTTAAACGGAGTCGGCTCTGGCAAGGGAGACTGGGGCACTTGCCCACGGCACCGAGCCATATAAAAATATTGTTTGCTTGCGTTTTTTACGAGTTTATAAGACGCTGGTGCTCGCAATTAAGAAATTAATCTGTTTTTTTTTACTTCATACTTAAAAAGAAACAAAATTACTGAAATCGTATTCTAAGCAAAGGAGTACATAAGAATCGTGTTTTAATACTTAAATCAAAATTAGCTAATATGCGCTATTCGTTTAATTATAAAAATCATGAAGTCAGAATATTACTTCGTATCAAACAATGTTAATTTACTACAGTGTCAAAATTCAGACAAATGTAAACAAAACAGACTGTTTTGGATACGATTAATTTGAATTTGAATTTAAAATTTTGGGTGCGTCAGCACTTAGGCTATTTCACACCCGTCACTTTATACGGGGTCCAGCCCCTTACCTGAACTAATGTAACTATTAACATAACTGTAATGATGGAAGACTAAAATAACATAACCGTAATGTCATGTCGTAACTAAAATATTAAAACATTCTGACTTCGGTTAAAACTGAGGCTGTAAAGAGGCCCTCAGCACACATAAGGACAACACACACACACAGTCCTACGAAGATTATACTGGCCGTAAGTCCAGTCGCCAGAGCCTCGTTCGCCTGCAAAATGCAGTCCAGGGTGTACTACGTGGACGTGAGGTTGACAATTGGGTGTACTACGTGGAAGGTCACCCTTTACACCCCTGGATATGATTAAAAATTGCCACTCTAATACGTAAGATTAAAATTTGATATTGATCACACTTTGCACTAATGAAAGTCGCACCAGTGCAGAAATGAAAAGAAGCAATAATTTAGAAACACTTATTAGCCTCCCACAATTCTTAACCTTGTTACTCTTAGGTAACTATCAGGAGCGTATATTCTAGGCTAGCTAGGCTTTCTGCGAAGCCTGAAGTCTAGAATAAAATACGGGAGAAGAATCGATCAGAAATTGTAAATAATATTATTCATATCAGTGAGATGATGATGCTGATTCTGGAGTTGGCAACCTGATTTCTTATGAGTTGGCAACCTGATTTCTTATGAGTTGGCAACCTGATTTCTTATGAGTTGGCAACCTGATTTCTTATGAGTTGGCAACCTGATTTCTGATGAGTTGGCAACCTGATTTCCTATGAGTTGGCAACCTGATTTCCTATGAGTTGGCAACCTGATTTCTTATGAGTTGGCAACCTGATTTCTGATGAGTTGGCAACCTGATTTCCTATGAGTTGGCAACCTGATTTCCTATGAGTTGGCAACCTGATTTCCTATGAGTTGGCAACCTGATTTCATATGAGTTGGCAACCTGATTTCATATGAGTTGGCAAACTGATTTCCTATGAGTTGGCAACCTGTTTTCCTATGAGTTGGCAGGTAACCTGATTTCATATGAGTTGGCAACCTGATTTCATATGAGTTGGCAAACTGATTTCCTATGAGTTGGCAACCTGTTTTCCTATGAGTTGGCAGGCAACCTGATTTATTTTGGAGTTGGTATTTTTTTTTCCTATTCATAGCCTAGGACCACGTGATATTGTGAGATAGCCCAGATCTTGGACTCAAAATACGCCACTGGTAACTATGAAATATAATTAATTGTTTATTAATTGTAGTAATGTTTATATTGGTAGTGTCCTAATTGCGAACAATGCCCAAATCGTCCAAATTGCGAACACATGAAAGTGAGAAATAATTTCATGTCCTAATTGCGAACACATGATACTGAAAAACCTGTTTTAAAATACAGACAGCTGGTTTGACTAACAACAATAGCCAACCTGATTGACTTATCATGGTCTTCTACTTTGTAAATAGCCTCCAAGGTCATTTCACCCTGTCAGTCCGTCGTTGTAATCTGACTTTCATTGGTGTTAATGACTCGAAACCCCTTGGTTCCTTAAGTGATGTGGAACTGCTTCAACAGGAAGCACGGGACAAATAATGTAGTGGAGAGATGGAACCGCAAAATCACCAGTGAGCTAGGTAGTCCACATCCAAGAGTGGACTATATAGATCCTTATATAAAGCTTAAAGGCTGAGGCAGAAAAGTCTAATGGCATGATCCTTAGGATGGAAATGAGCCTGGAAGATGTAAAACGGAAGGGGAAAAAATGTGTTTTTGTGTTTTGGCGAGGAGCACTAACAAGTATAAAGATATTGGTGGTATTTCTAAATTTTTAAGAACATTGTCATATGTTTTGAAATTTGAATTTGAAATTCAGGTAAAGTTAATAATTGTATTATTAAAGGACGAAGCTCTTTTCAGTTAAGAAGTGTACAGTACGTATTCCTATAAAAAATTGGCCACACTTTTATTATTAAATTATATATACTGTGGAGACGACTTTAATTCTGTCGAATTTTCTATGATCCAACAAAACACTGACCAGTCTTAAGTTTGGAACTGAGTCCTTTTAAAAAAAAATGTTAAATAGACTCGGGAAGTGTGAGAGAAAGTTGTAGGTCCCAAGGCAGAAAAATGTGTTCGCGATTAGGACATAGTTCTTTGAGTATATTCCTGTTCAGGCAGCAAGTGTTCGCAATTAGGAGTGTACGCAACTAGGACTGTTCAAACTAAGAAACAAGAATCTCAGATTTTTTCAGACCTTTGATTATAGGGTGGCGCAAAGAGAACGCATGTTTTTGGAATAAGTGTGACGTCGTTTATTTTCAAGATACAAACGTTTTATTAACACCAAAACCATTGTTATAAAATGCAGTTTGGATTGTTATACAGTGATGATTTAAGTATGGAAAGATGACGTCACTGTTGCTGCACACATCCGGAACTACTCGTCAAAGTTCCGCATTGCACTTGTCAACATTTCGTCTGGCACAGCTGTAATTCCTTCACGAGTAGCAACTTTCAGCTCGTCGACTGAACGAGGTTTTCGACTTGAGGTAACCCCACAGAAAGAACTCGCAGACACAATAATCTGGGAAGCGTGGGGGCCAAGAGACATCGCCGAAACGTGAGATTATGTGGTGGGGACAGCAACAATGACGTCATCTTTCCGACATCATCTTCCATATTTAAATCATCACTGTATGTCTATCCAAACTGCATTTCTTACCTATGTTTTTGGTGTTAATAAAACGTTTGTGTCTTGAAAATCAACGACGGTACACTTATTCAAAAAACATGCGTTCTTTTTTGCGCCACCCTGTATATTGTGTCCTACGTCCCGTACCCACATCCAGCCCTGTAACTTATTTATTTAATTGATTTATTTAACAAAGGATTCCAAATACAGCGTTAGCAATTTTACATTGAAATGTATAAAGGGAGAAAAATAACGCCAAAAAATAACAATATGAATAAAGATTTCATGCGATATAGAGCGTTACAAATTTTTAAATCTTAAGCTTTTTAAAACGTGCCCGATTTTCAAAAAAGTCTTTTGGTTTATTAAATTATTGTATTGGTTGAGTAGTCTGTTGACTTGTAGCTTTCTGATACGGAAAATAAGATAGTGAGAATGACGTCAAGCACTTCGTAAGTAGTTGCACCATCTATCGTTAAAATCCCGAAACTATCAAAAGATATCCAATACGTTTCATGGGCATATATAGCCGATATCAGAACAACGCAGTATCTTTGCATTCAAATAAACGATTCTCTTCACTGTAAATAGTCTGAGCGAAAGCACGCTTTGTATCAGAGGCTTTTCGTGGAATAGAAGGCAAAAATTTACCAACGAAAAGCTGGGACCAGAAACGAAGCAGCTAAACTTGTCAGAAACTGGTCACACGAATTTCGGCGCCATTTCTTCACTTTCGCGCGCATAATTGGCGCCATTTCTCGAGCAACTTTTCGCTTGCATGAAGGAGAGCGAGGAATGTATATGTAAAAAGCAAAAACCAATCATGGAACCATGGGGAGAGCCTTTCACACTCCAAGATTGGCTCAATTCAAGACGTCAAGCAACTTTCTGGAGCGGCTGGGTGCTGGAAGAAGGTTGAACTTGTAGCGAACGAAATATTCCCATTTTTATTTCCTTCTCGTTTTGTCCAATTTCACCTCTTCGTCAGCTATTTACAAACTTATTTCCGCTCAAGGTAGCGACGATATGTTTTCAAAATGCTTACAGGAGCTTACAATGGTGTGCCCAGAGTAGTAGATAGTAAATATGCCTTTGACAACAACTTTGATTTCTTGACCAAACGACCACAAAAACCTCAAAAACTCACTTTCTCTCCCCGTTTCGCGCCTTATTTATTACGCTGACGATGTTTCACGGCGCAGAAAAGCAGTGATGAGTGAAAGATGAGCTCTCATCCTCTCATCCTCTCATCCTCTCATCTTCTCATCTTCTCATCTTCTCATCTTCTCATCTTCTCATCTTCTCATCTTCTCATCTTCTCATCCTCTCATCTTCTCATCTTCTCATCCTCTCATCCTCTCATCTTATGCATCTTATCGTAATCTTCCAAGTCTCGTGGACACCAATGTTTGTATATCGTGACCTTTGTAAACCTCTCTCGGGAACGATGTGCCACACACGCGCGCGCGCGCCTCATTTATTACGCTGACGATGTTTCGCAACGAAGAAAACGGCACCAAAACATCAAAAATTCATTTTACTCATTTGGCGTTCGCCAAAACCTCAAAAGTCCCGGTTAAATGTTTGTATATCGTGACCTTTGTAAACCTCTCTCGGGAACGATGTGCCACACACACGCGCGCGCCTTATTAATTACGCTAGGACATTGACTATAGCACTTATTGTGTTTTAGTTTACTGCGTGTTTCGAGCTTCGAAGCAACAACTACAAATTCTCCTCCCTTTGGGGAGGACTATGCCCCGAGAAGCAAGATATCATTATTTCAAATGCTGGCCTGTTGCATGTTTCGAGTTTCCGAAACAACCCACCTGGCAGGCTATCAAATCATCCAACCTGCGTGGAAATTCTCTTCTCGCAACTCTATACCCCCGGATATCATCATCCGGTCTATTGTGTGCCTCGAGCTTCGAAACGACTCGCCTGAAAGGCCATCAATTACCCGGCCTGCGTGGAAATTCTCTTCTCGCAACTCTATACCCCCGGATATCATCATCCGGTCTATTGTGTGCCTCGAGCTTCGAAACGACTCGCCTGAAAGGCCATCAATTACCCGGCCTGCGTGGAAATTCTCTTCTCGCAACTCTATACCCCGGATATCATCATCCGGCCTATTGTGTGCCTCGAGCCTCGAAGCGACTCGCCTGAAAGGCCATCAATTACCCGGCCTGCGTGGAAATTCTCTTCTCGCAACTCTTTATACTCCGAGAAGCAGGATATCCTCATCCGGCCTATTGTGCGCTTCGAGCCTCGAAGCGATTGCAGGTCATCACCCCACCAAAGGAGGGGTGGTCCTGTGGGGTGGGGATTCCTATATAAACATAGCAGTTTTCTTCCTATCATAGTGAAACGTCAATCGTGGCAGTTCAGTATTTTTTTAATTTGTTTGTCTGGGAGTATACATACATACATATCATCGTGGAAGTTTTTTTTAGTGAGCTACAAGTTTTTTGAAGTCTCTCCATCTTTCTTGAAAGGTAAGTTTTTATTTTTTTCATGATATATTTATATTTTGTTTTGCGTCTGACACACACATATTCAAGAGGAGTCATAAAAAAAATTGACACACACACTTACATGTCGCATATTTTTTACCTCCTACAACAGTGCACACACACACACACACACACACACACACACACACACACACACACTGTTCGCGTCTATAGAGGAGCCCAAGTTAAGAGTTCAGTATGGGCTGTTATGGGCTTTTACTTTTGAGATCCCCATCCCTATTCTGCCAGAAACAAAAGTTATTAACATGCGAAGAGAAAATAATAAATATGCAAAAAGGAGAGGAAATGTAAGGTTTTTGATGCTCTATACCTTCTATTACAATTCAGAATATTCAAAAAATGTGCTTTTTTTTTCTTATGTTAAGCGCGATTTGGGGAGTCAAAAATAACAGCTATTCGCCTGTTGCCACTTGCTGCAAACACGTGTTGGGAAGAGGGAAGGGGGTGGGGAATGGCTAGGCAAAAGTTCGTGAATAGGCTTCCGTCTTGGGGCCAGGTCAAGAAATTTATTATTTGTGTGTGGGCTTTCTTGTTTTGGGGAATTTTTCTCTGAAAACAGGCATATTGTATGCATTGGTGGATCTAGCGGGAATACCCCCGGTTCACTCGCTCTTCCCAAAGGATGACTAACTATTATAAAAAGTTAGATAGCATTATATTAAAAGAACATAAAATGATTGAGCAGTTCTTTTCCAGATAGTAAAGTTTGACGCAAATGCATAAATAGGGAATAGATTTATGAGATACCTAAGTAAATTTAATCCGGAACTTGTTGTTTGAAAGGCAATAATGTTAACTGATGGATACAAAGCGAGAGCATTTTAGATTGAATATTTCCAATGTCTCTCTTTCTTTCTATTATCATTGTTTACACAAATACAACAGAACTTCATCTATTTCACACCTCTAGTTTTTGATTAATTGAGTTTTAAATTTATTTTTCTGCACAGATATGTTAATTGGGACTGGACGGACTTACGGTTTTATGTGAGATACGAACCTTTAAATGCCTCCACAGGCTATGGAACTCTAATCCCTTAATTAAAATGCGACGACCGGGGTTTTTTGGTGTATGCCGGTATTATAATGAACACCGTTCCGTTTCAAATAAGACAGTGCACCGAAAAATGTGAAAGAGGCCTCCCCGATGGGGCAGTGGTAACGTTGTCGCCTTTATGTGCATAAAGGAAAGAAAAACACTGTGATAAAATAGAGAGCAAGACGTATAAAAAGTATATTCGGAAACAGTTATTTTCAAATCTTCCTCCACGGACCGTCATTATTGTGGACCAACAGCTGCAAGAATGAACAGCTTCCCACCAAGTCATGCATTCTTGTATGTTCCAGTCAAAGCAAACTATTGTAGGTGCCAGCACCCATGTTGTGACCCCACGCTTTTGATGGGCAATTGTTCTCCCATATTTAAATATAAGGGGAATTTGATGCTGAACGTGCTGCTATTACATTAAATTGCAAGTTTAATTTCATCTTAACATCGGAAATTATATCGGAACATCAGTGTTGTGAAACTAAGAATTTTAATAAGACGATCGTCAATAACAGAAAAGATATCGGATCTAAAAATAGCATTAAATTTGCACAGCACTTGTTTACGTCACTTTGAATTTTCACAATTTAAGTGTTTTATTCTTCTGAATCTGGTAAAGAATAATACATAATAATTCCACGCAACTGCACTTTTTTTATAGCTAGTTGTTATTAATACCCGACTTATTTTTTATCGTGATATCATACTTTTCCTCATAGCTAGTAAATATAGTTCTCTATTTTATACATACACATTTATTGAGAAGAATAGTTATTACAAGAAATATGTTATATTCTGTTTCATATCTCGCAACCTCTAGGATTTTTCTTATTTACAGGAATTATAATCTTAAAAGGACGAAAATACGAGGGGGAAATGTCTGCTTCATACAAAGAAAACATATGTTAATATTAAGTTATAGGATAGGGCATAGTGTATAATAATAAATATTATGCGCTTATCCACTTAATACATTTTCTTTTTTGTAATTTAGGTAGTTTCCCCGATTCCTACTCTCGCCGTTGAATTGCACATACTCGCAAGTTGCAACAAGAGGAAACATAAAACCGTAGTGCAGAAATCTATTTTTTTTTTTAAATTATAGACCTATAGCAGCTAGGGACGACCAAAATAACGTCTAGTTTAGTGCTCTTTGTGCATAAATATACTATATTTAGCCCGTCTGAGCTACCCTGTCGTTGCGCTTTAATATATTAATTCTTAGGTTCAGGACAACGTAATTTTCAGAAATTTATGACTTGCTACATAATCCTAAAGCTTTGCTAAACAATTTTTGTTATCGATTTACACAAGAAGTTCTTACCTTCGTTGAAAATAACGTTTGAATAGCTATCCTATCGCACTCCAATGTAAAGCTTAGGGCAACCAGATGACGAATAAAATTATTTAGGGACAAACAGGGGTGGCGCCTCTAGAGGAAAAGTTTGGCAGTGAACAGCCCCGTTGACCACTAACTTTTGTTGTTGCGTGTACTACAGCAGACGCTCGATGTGCACTGGAGCTTTCTTCTACTGCACACCATGGGGCAACGCTGTTGCCATAAGCCCCATACTGAACTCTTAAGTTGGGCTCGCTAATAATATATATATGTGGAAGGAAAAAAAAATGTCTAGCATTTTTCAACTTTTTTTTCTTCTGTTTCAGTGTGCTTTCCCCTACCACCACCACCACAACCTACCCCCAAAAATTTCTCTGTATATAAATAACAGAGGAAAAATGGAATCGCAACCAGGTCCCTCCGGTCTTTGCGGAAAAGTGGCATGTCGTAACTGTAGAAAATTGATTTCTAAACCTAATATTGCTAGGCATTTGAAAAAATGTCGTCTACCGGAACATGATGTCGTAGTCCCCCCGTCAAAGAAATCTCGCACTGATGCACATGAAGGCGGCGGTGCTTTGAATAAAAGTGCACGCATCATGACGTATAAATCTGGAAGTGATGAAAAATGTGACTCGAGCACCTTCCTCGACAATGTGAAATCTCTGGTAGTCGATCAATTACGTAATTGCATCGTTAATGTTGCAGTTAAAATTCATCTCGTCTTGACCCTGCTGTATGAGAAAGTTGTCTCGTCCGAGTCAAGTACTTTCAGCTTTTACGTAGGGTGCGAAGGCTTACATGAGGGCAATCACGAGGATCTGGAGGAAATTGTGACACGGCTATTCGAGCACCTGGGACAAAAACAAGAAGAGTTTGAAGGTCGCGGAAGTGGATGGAGTCTTTGCGGACACAGCCACATGTTAGAGCTTCGAGTCTGTAATTTCAAACCGTTAGGCAGTGCTCAAAAAAAACAAACAAAAAAAAAACAAAATGCAGTGTTAAACATACAAAGTAATGATGCGAAGAGTTTCTTATGGTCTGTCATCGCCGCATTACACCCGGCTAATAATGTTAACCCCCAACGTCTGTCCAATTACAAACGATATGAGGGGGGATATGAGAATATGATGAGAGGAATTTCCTATCCTGTGCCCCTGAATAAGATCAATCAATTTTTAAAAAACTATAGAGAGGAAAAAAAAGAAGATCTCGATATTTCCGTGTTTGGGGTTGACGATTGCGACAACATTCGTGTGTTAAGACCTGCGAGAAGCCAGAATAATGTAATTCGACTCTTGCTTGTAGATGGCCGTTACAGTTTGATACGGAATTTTTCTCGATTAGTAGGAAGACAGATCAGCAAGGATCACGATAAGATCGACATTTGCGATCGATGTTTGGGAATTTTTCGCGTGGGAAAGAAGACGAAAGAACAGCACAAGTGTTTTGGCTCTGTGACTGCAGAACCCGAAGATGTCATGCCGGAACCCGGAACCAAGATGAAATTTCAGAAACACCAGGCTCTTCTCCACCATCCCGCTGTCCTTTATGCCGACTTTGAAAGCTTCCAAGTTCCCATGACGTTTTGCAACCCTGATCCCTCTACCTCAAGCACAATCCAAATTTTTCACCACGAGCCTTGCAGTTTCTCCATCTACGGAGAAAAATTGAATGATGTCATCTTGTATTGCGGACCCGATGCGGCAAAACATTTTGTTAAGAAGATAGCGGAATGCGCGAGAGAACTTGCACCCAGCCTGAAAGGCTCTTATGTTTCTCCACCTGCTCTCACGACGGAACAACAGCGGAGACATGACATGGCGACAAGATGCGCGGAGTGTGACCAAGCTTTCACCCCCGAAAATCACAAGGTCGTACACCATGATCATCAGAATGGATTATTCCTGAGCACGATCTGTAATTCGTGCAATCGTAAGATTAAGGAGTCGCATTTTGTTGTCGTGTTTCTGCACTACACCGAGAAGTACGATACGCATCTCTTCGTCAAAGAACTCTACAACATAACTTCTCGAATCAGCATCATCCCGAGAACGAGCGAGAAGTACATCGCCGTGAGAGTGTGGATCCCTCTCGAAGAAGGAAGAAGTGTGGAAGTTAGAAT
This sequence comes from Lepisma saccharinum, assembly GCF_977018435.1. NCBI lineage: Eukaryota > Metazoa > Arthropoda > Insecta > Zygentoma > Lepismatidae > Lepisma > Lepisma saccharinum. The sequence continues at coordinate 63,669,047 of NC_139248.1, forward strand.
CCTGGATTCGTACAATTTCCTGTCCTCCAGCCTGGCCACCCTTGCAGCTCAACTCGGCGACGAAGATCTTGTGGCCACCAAGCAAATATGTTTTTCGGGAGGAGATGAGAATTTGAATCTGTTGCGTCGCAAGGGCGTCTACCCCTACGAGTACGTCAATGATTTTGACAAATTTGACGAGACGGAACTTCCACCCCGGGAGGCATTTTATTCCCATCTCACGGAGGACGTCTGTTCCGAAGAGGACTACGAACACGCCCGTAGTGTGTGGACGGCCTTCAATTGCCAAACTTTTCGTGATTATCACGACCTGTATTTGAAATTGGACGTGACTCTCCTCATGGATATTTTCGAGTCGTTTCGCAAGAGATGCATCTCGATCTACAAGTTGGATCCTGCGTATTTCTTCACGACGCCGGGATTGACTTGGGAATCGATGATGAAATACACCAACATGGAACTGGGACTCATCGTAGAGAAGGAACAGTATGCCTTCATGGAGAGTGCGATACGCGGTGGCATCGTCCAATGTCCCCGAAGGCATGCACAGGCAAACAATCCCCATACGCCTGGTTACGATGCATCGAAGTCCAACACTTACATCGTCTACTGGGATGTCAACAACCTGTATGGCCACTCCATGTCCCAGTGTCTTCCCATCGGCGACTACGCGTGGATGACCGAAGAGGAACTCTCCTCTGAGGATTTTCTTCTCAACTGGAGCGAAGATAGCGAATGGGGCTGTTTCTTGGAAGTGGATCTCGATTATCCCGAAACACTTCACGAGAAACATCACGGATTCGCCCTGGCCCCCACCAAAGAGAAGCCACCTGGAGGATCATCGGAGCCAAAACTCATACTAAGCGTGGAGAACAAGAGGAATTACGTTGTGCACTACCGTCTCCTTCAATTCTACGTGCGTCACGGCTTGCAGCTGAAGAAAATACACAGAGGATTGAAATTTAGGCAGAGCAGGTGGCTGGAACCCTACATAGCCGAGAACACGCGACGCAGAGCGCAATCGACATCGCCTGCAGACAAGGATCTGTACAAACTGTTCAACAACGCCATCTACGGCAAGACGATGGAGAACGTGCGCAATTACATCGACGCAACGTTGGTCACGGACGAAAAGAAATTCGAAAAGATTGTCGCGTCCCCCTACTTCAAAAACTTCACCATTTTCGACGAGAATCTGGTATTCGTCGAGAAGAACAAGAAGCAAGTGAAGCTCAACAAGCCGATTGCCATAGGTGCCACCGTCCTTGAACTATCAAAATTGCACATGTACCAATCGTACTACGACCAGTTTCAACTCTTTTACGGAGATAACATCCAAATATGTTACATTGACACGGATAGCTTCATTTTTCTAATCCAAACACCAAGCCTCGAACATGATCTGACTAAGATGAAGCATCTTTTTGATTTTAGTAACTTACCATCAGGCCATCACTTGCATTCGACGGAAAATAAAATGACCATAGGAAAGTTCAAAGACGAAGCGGCTGGTAATTACATCAGCGAATTTGCGGGGCTTCGTGCCAAAATGTACTGCGTTAAGATTGCAGATAAGAAAGAGATCAAGAAAGCGAAAGGGGTAGGAAGAACAAGTACTGCTAAATTCAACATGAAAGACTACAAAGAATGCCTCTTTCATGGTGAAAAAAAACTCAGCACAGATCATCGCATTGCGAATACTTTACACGAACTGTACACGACGCGCGTAACCAAGGTCGCATTGGATGGCAGAGACAACAAGTTACGTGTTCTCGATTGTCAAATCCACACGAGAGAGTGGGGCCACTGCAATGGAAGCGATAAATGTGACGTGTGTTAACTGTAACCCCATAGCCATGAAGTCCGCTGTGTGTTTTTTGCCATTCTTCAAAAACAGACGGAGGAAAAGAGGGGCCCTTGGGCGATGAAAAGTTGCAAGTTGTAATTATGTCGTTAAGGCTCGCTCTAAACACGAGGCTCATTAAATTCAACTCTTACTTTTTTTTCTTCTTCATAATTACATGTTCTCGAGCCATTTGAATTGCATCGCCGCAGATAAAATCTTCTCTTCTCTTCTCTTTATTCGATCTATGAAAGGGGCACAGCATGTAGAAATTTAATTTAAATAACAGGAACAATGAATCTTTTCGGTTTTCGCAAACAGACCATTATGGAAACTGCACCAATAAATTCCAATAACCTCTTACCTTCCGTGTTAACTAAACTCAATGGTCTACTCATCGTTCACCTTAACAGCATTTGGACAAAACTGGATGACGATGTGGGCAAGATGTTTTACGTTTTTAATAACAATTTACATTTTTACAAAATTCCGATCGATGGAAAACTTCAAATCACCGTGAATCCGGAAAACGTAGGCGAAATCAAAATATCTACCGGCAAGAACATTTTTCGAATCAAGCACGAGAAGATGCTTTCTAACATTACGTACGATGTTTCTGCAGGAGATTGTTTATACGTGGAACTCCTAGGAGATTACGACAAACTTATTCCTCTCTTCGTAGAATTACGAATCGTCTATCCTATTATAAATAACCGTTAACCAAAAATGCCTAACGACATTTTCGGCAACACCAAGCGTGTAGACCATGCAGAAGAGATTCTCATGTTGGACGTCCGAATTAAAAAGTTGAGGAGCGATTTGATTGCTTTGCAGGAGACCTTAAACAAAAGTTTAGAGTCGGAGATCGCTACGCTCCAAACGCAATGTCTCGACCCCATTCTGAAAATCGATTCCGAACTGAAAACGCTCATAAAAAATTATGTCGACGTACCTTCTTACGACAACGTTCAAAATATACAGTTGAGCGTGGATAAGCTTCAAAATGATTTGCTCAAATTACAGCAATTTCAATCGAAAAATGAAGATTTGGAAAAATTGAAACTCGAAATCGAAGAACGAACTTCAGCAATAGAAAAGAATTTCTCTGAACTTCAAACCGTCGTGAAGGATATTGATGTAGAACGCTTGCATGTTGTTGTTTCCAAATTACAAGAAGAATTCGCCGGCACGTTGGAAGAAATTAAATCCAAGTTACAGACTTTGGAAGATACCATGACGAACCTACCATCGTCAGACGAACTGCAGGTCATCAGCAAAAGCGTCGCGAACATAAAAATTCAATTGGAGGCTTATCAAGATTTCGAACACATTCAAACCACCATCGCTACGCTTCAGGCGTCTCTGGAGTTGATCAACGAAGAAATTAAAAATATTCACGCTGAAGCCAGTGCGTTGACGAGCATTCAGGACACATTGAGCACGGTTCAGCAAAAGATCGAATATTTAGAAAATTTGAACGTCGAAACGAATCTTGCTCATTTTCATCACGTACTGGACAACATACAGGCTGACTTGGAATCGTTACGGACGAGCGTACCTTCGAGCGAAGATTTGGAAAAATTGAAAACGGCGGTGACGGCACTATCCGATTCGAGCGACATCAAAAGTTCGTTGAGCGATCTCGAGAGTAGGGTGTCCAATCTCCCCACCTCCAAAGAATTGCACGCTTTGAAAAGGAGCATATCACGTATGCTGAAACGACTAGAAACGGAAACGGCGAACGTGGAACAGATTCGAGACGAACTTGCTTCGCTGGTGTCGACGCTGCCCACTTCGCAGAGCGTCGCCGACCTTCACACGCAGTTTACAGAGATGCGAAGCATCGTGAACGATCTTACCGAGAAGAGTTCGAAATTGAATCAAGTCGAGAACCTTCAGAGTATCGTCGTCAACATCAGAGATCAAGTTGGAGTGCTGGAATCCACGCAGGAATCGACGCTGGCCTCTTTCGGTGCCAAGCTGCAAGAACTCAACGAAAACTTCAAGCAGTTGAACGTAGAAGTGAAAATCAAACCGTCATTTTCTACAGTAACGGATACCATAGTCGAATATTTGTTGCCCGTACAAAATACACTGGGACAGCTTCACAGCAACCTCGTTAGCGTCGATACTAAATTCGCCAAACTGCATTCTCTGCAAGCCATCGAAATCAACAGCGTACCCAATCAGCAGAGAATCTCCACGTTCGTCGAAGGTAACAAACTGTACATGTTGCATCCTTATCATCCGTACTACAAGTTTCTCCTCGATGGCACGATTCAGATAAATGAATTTTCGTACTGGTCTCACGGTAGAAAAGCTAGCGTTCCCACCATGACCCTAATATCGAATCGTGGTGTCCAGAAAGCAGGAAACATTCCTCTGGCACGTTGGAACGAAACGCGCAACATATATGAAATACACGAAGACGAAGATCTCACCGTTTTTGACGTGAGTGCCGGCGATAAGCTGATCATTCAAAACACGAGCGAGGTGCCACCTTCTTTGAATCCCATCACGCTGGTGCTTCTCTTCAAACGTAATCTCTAAAAATGTCTAGGCAAGCCATCGTCGAAGAATTGCATAAACCTGCACGCCGCAACTACGAACGTTTGGCGGTGGTAACCAAGGGAATCGACGACCTCTGGCAAGGTGACCTCGTGGAGATGAGTAGCGGCAATTTGAAAAACATACATAAATTGAACAAGGGCAACAAGTACCTTCTCACCGTCATAGACACGTTTTCGAAATTCGCATGGGCTCTACCTTTGAAGGCCAAAACGGGGACGTGCGTCACGGAAGCATTCAAAACAATTTTTTGCGAAAGCGGCAGACGACCACGGTTTTTGCAAACGGACAATGGTAAAGAATTTTACAACGCCGTATTCCAAAAGTTTATTCAAAAACATGGCATTCGACATTATTCGACCTTCAGCCACATCAAAGCCAGCATCGTGGAAAGATTTAATCGAACCTTGAAAACACACATGTGGAAACGATTCACGCTTCGAGGAAATTACAAATGGGTCGACATACTGCCGGAACTCGTCGACACCTATAATGATAGGGTACACAGAACGATAGGCATGAAGCCAGCGGACGTTACGAAATCCGACGAGCAGCGTTTAATTTCTACAGTTTATTGTCCAAAGTACACTCCCGCGACTACCAAGAAATCAAAATTCAAAATTGGAGACCAGGTGAGGATCAGCAAATTCAAACGCACCTTCGAGAAGGGATTCACAAAAAATTGGAGTACGGAACTTTTTACGGTGGTTCGAGTTTTACCCGGAAACCGGCACACGTATATAATAAAAGATAACAGCGCCGAGATTTTGAAAGGAAGATTTTACGAAGAGGAACTCTCTAAAACGAAACACCCCGACACGTACCTCATCGAGAAAGTATTGCGTAGGAAAGGTGACAAACTATTGGTGAAATGGCTGGGGCTTCCGGAAAAAAATTGGATCGACGCGAACGAAGTGATTCTATGAGTACGTGGAACGTGGTGAAGCGTCTACCGGATTTAGAAAGTCAAAAGAAGAAAAGAAACGGCGAGTTGCTCCCCGACAGCATCCGCTGTCTCATCGTAGGCCCTTCGGGGTGTGGGAAAACAACACTGCTCGTGGACAATTTTCTCCTCGCACCGAATTGGTTAGATTGGAAGAACAGGCACCTGTACGTGTTCTCGAAAAGTTTGGAGCAATCCAAATACCAGCAACTGATAAAACTGTACGATGGTCTGGACATTGCAACGTTCTCTTCGGAAATAAAACCACTCGACGATTGTCGCGAAAATTCAGTTGTTGTGTTCGACGACGTCATCCTGGAAAATCAAAATGAAATTCGCAACTTTTTCACGCAGGGTCGTCACAAAGGAATGGATTGCTTCTTCCTAGCTCAAACGTTTTCCAAAATTCCAAAACAGTTAGTACGTGACAACGCTAATTTCATATGTTTGTTTCGTCAAGATCACACCAACCTCAAGCACGCGTACGATGACTACGTAGGCGGAGACATGAACTACAATCAATTTTCGGAACGCTGCTGCTCCCACTGTTGGAACAGTGACGATTTCGGATTCGCGACGATCGACATGACGAGGAAACCCAACGACGGAAAATACAGAAACAAAATCAACGACTTTCTAAACGTTGCAACGTTGTGAGAAACAACGTGTATAAATAACGTTATGGCGAAACGAAAAATCGAAGACGAAAATCTCAAGTTGCGAAACTACCTCGCGAAACGCTTCAAAGGTTGGAAATCCGAGAATCGCGGATTCTACGAAGAGAAGAAACGTCAAGATCAACCTGTGATCGATGCCATCAGCGATCTAGGTAAAGAAATTAAAGGCGTCACAGAACAAAATAAAAATTTGATCAACGAACTTGTACCACTTGCAGCTAAAAGTTACACCGTACCCACGCCTATTTCGAGCATTCCTTCGACGCCGTTCGAACTGAAGAACGTACCGCCAGGACGTCGAGCCATAAGCAGCACGTCGTCGTCTTTGGATAAGATCGAGTTGGGACCTTTGGCACGAGACTACCTGAGCACGGGCAAGTTCGACAAGGATGAAGTGTTCGGATTGTATCCCACCATGGAAACCAACGAAGGCGGCGGTGTCGTGTGGAAGATTGGAAAATCGAAGGTTACTTTTGAAGGCAACGACATTAAAGTTAATTTAGGCGATAAGAATAGCTGGAACAGGTATCCGGGTACGGTGGGACTGTGGGAACTCGTTGCCAAAAAGCAGCCGAAGGATTACACCGACGAAGATTACCAGAGTTACAAGGAAATTCTGATCATGACGGATGCCTTGTACCAAAACAACGACGCTACGCAGAATAGGGTGAAATCGAGCAGCGGCGAGAAGTACAGGAATCTCATCAAGCCGATATGGAACCAGGTGAAAACAGGCAGTGGCGTCAAACTCTACAACACCCTGCCCAAAGAGTTTGTGTGGGTGGACGACGTGCGCAAGCTCATAGACAGGTTGTTGGTTATTGCAGGAGAGGAGAATGCAGGCAATCGTAATTTCTACAACGAGAAGGTAGGAATTGTGGACATGATCAGCACAAAACTTTCCAACTTCATCGTGAACGACGACAAGGGCATAGGTTACCTCATTAAAATTATCAACACGCTGCCTCCGAGATTCTGGAACGTTGCCGAGGGTCGAGGTCTCGTGAACGACATCATCAACAAGTTACCTTTCGAGATGCATTTACCCGGCTACCAGTACTGCGGACCAGGTACCAAACTCGAGAAAAGATTGAAGAGAGGGGACAGGGGTGTGAATCCGTTGGACGCCGCATGCAAAGATCACGACATCGCCTACAACACCACTCGCACCGATCTGGATGCACGTCACGAAGCAGACAGAAAGTTAGAGCACGCAGCTTTCGAAAGATTCGTTAGCAGAGACGCTTCGCTGGGAGAAAGAGTTGCAGCACTAGGCACCACCATAGCCATGAACACGAAACAAAAACTTGGGTGGGGTATATAAATAACATACAGTAAAAAAAAACATCATGTCTGGTATAACCGATTTGCCGCACGAAGTGCTATGTCAAATATTCCAACAGGCAGTAAACAGAGATGTTAATAAACTTTTAATCATAGCAAGATCAACGCCGGAATTTCGCACCCCTTGTGAAATGGTTGTCAAGGATTATCTTCGGGAAATTAGCGGCATGAGGTGCGGCGATCTCGACACTCTTTTTTCGGTCGCAGGGGAAAAATTAAACAATAGGTTAGATGAACTGCACGAGGCGAGGCAGGGGAGAAGACGATTCTCAGATGATTGGTATAAGTCGAAACAAGAGACGGAAGATATCATCACGCACATCATCGCGTTTTCCGAAGCACAAACTTTCTTCCTCTAACACAGACAAAAAAAATCTTCGATACAAAAATCTCGTGAAAAAAAAAATATATAAAATAACACACATCGTGAAAAAAAAAATATTAGGTGTATATATAAATAACACACATTGTGAAAAAAATTAAATTTCTCTAACACTGAAAATTTCTCTTCAATATGACGACTGAAAAAATGAGTGACCTCCAAGCATTAAAACAAATGCTAAATTTGTCAGTAGAGTATGTAAAAATTCAGGAATTGGAAGTCGACAAACCTTACACGATAACTTCCGGTTCAATTGTTTCTACCCAGTATGGTCCCAGGGTGCGTCTGTTGCTCAACGCACAATACAGTCTATTTTTACCGGATAGATACGCTAACATGTTATCCGACGAGAAGCTATCTATTTTAATCGAGAACAAAACTCAAATCGTGTACAAGGGTACAAAGGAACTTCTTGGTAAGAAAACAAAGCACGTAATAGAATTTGTGTAACGGCTCTACGCGAAGTATATCCTTGAAAAAAATACACGGAAAAAAAAATCTCAGAACATTTATATATAAATAACATACCGAAAAAAAATTATACAAAACAAAAAAAATCTCCGAACATATATATAAATAACATACCGCGAAAATAACATATAGAGCATCATCATGAAGCCCAAGGGTGTCGTGTACCAGATACCATACTCCAATCTGAAAAATCTAGGTGCCCTCGATGGGTTACTCACCAAGAAACAACGCGAGAAGAAACGTTCTTGCTTGACGAAAGGACACGGAATGAAATTACTTCTCAGCACACCTCAATTGAGACGCTTGCAGCGTTCGCGAAAACAGCAAAAGATCGGAGGTTTCATATTTAGCATCCCAGCCATCCTGGCAGCATTGGGGGCCGTTGGAAGTTTGGCCGGCGGTAGCGCCGCCATCGCGAAAACCGTCATCGACTCGAAGAAGAACAAGGCAGAATTGGAAGAACAGAAACGTCATAATCTGGCTATGGAAAAAAAGGGGAAAGGTATAACCAAAAAACAAAAAAGCAACCTCGATGCTTTGAAGAAATATAAAAAAAAGAAGAAGCCCTGTCCAACTTCGATATTGAATCTCTGATCGAACCGTTGGGAATAAGAAACTTCAGGGGTGTTTTCATGTCCGATTCTCTACCCTCTGCTGTGAAGAAAAAAGAGTATGGCGTGGTCAACCTGGATAGTTACAAAAATCCTGGTACACATTGGATATGCTACCTTAAAATTGACGATAACAATGCATTTGTTTTCGATTCGTTTGGTGGCACACCACCTGCCAGGTTGGTGAAGTATCTCAGTGTTGCCAACCTCTACTACAATGACAAACGCATCCAGGGTTTCACCGATGTTAACTGCGGCCACCTATGCCTTTTCGTTCTCGCATACATGTCTAAAATAAATAACCCCTCAGTGGAGCATTTTCAGAAAGCATTGTGGAACCTCAAACACAATGGGCGTGTTCCATCTCACGAGCGAATCTTCGATCTTGAAACTCACGCTGCACGACGACATCGTCTATCCTAAATCCGTGGCTCTGCGTGCATTCTACAGCATGTACCTCATACCTAACGTCACGCAGCACAACAACAAAATTAGCGTCGGAAGCGAACACATCGTCGTCACGCCAGGCCAATACAATCTTTCCACTTTGCAAGCTCAATTACCCAAAGGCACGTACCTTTCTCAAAATTCGGTCACGCACAGAGTGGAAATCCTATCGGCAACGGAAACCATAAACCTGGGTACCATGGGAGAACTTTTAGGTTTCGAGAACAACACCAAACTTGAAGCTGGCATCAAACACACGGCAACCAACATTCCTAAATTTCTAGCCATAGAAACTCTAAACGTTCACTGCAACGTGGCGGAAGGCATGATCACGAAATCCTCGGACGGATTGTTAGGAAGTCACAAGCAGACAGGAATCATAGCCACGTTCAAACCCAGTTCCGAATTCATGGAACCGATCATCTACACACCCTCTTCGCCGATCTATTTTCCAGTATGCCGCAACCGCATAGACGACATAGAGTTGGTGGTGACGAACGAGAAAGGAGACGTGGTGGATTTCGCAGGTGCAACGACCACTGCCATCGTGGAGATCAACGTATAATAAATAACACACATAGTAAAAAATGGAGCAAATCGAAAGTTACGAATTGCAATCTTTTCCTCCCAACCGTCGCACGTTCGCCAATTTGAACGAAGCGAACAGAGAGATCGAATACGACGTGGACGTAGGGGATGGGTTCGTTCATCCTCACAGAGCGGACCTCTACCTTCAATTTGACGTGGTGAAGAAGGAAAGCGGAGACGCGTTTCCGCCCAATGCAAATTTGATACTCGTTGACAACTTCGTGCCTTACCTGTTCTCGCAGGTGGAGGTGAGGAAACACAACACCGTCATAGACAGAATAGACTATCCAGGCATCACGTCGACGGCAGTGGGAACATTGAAATTATCCAAAACAGACGCAGCATACTACCAGGCGGGAGGATTCGAAGCAGGGACCAAAATATCGACGACAAGTCACACGGCGCTCTTTCCCATGCGTCTGCTGCCGGGATTCTTCTCGGACTACAAGGAGATCATGTGGAAGGGGGGATTGCGCGTCACTTTTCGAAGAGCAGCCAACGACAACAACGCACTGATGCGATACACCAACTTGAATGCCGACGGCACGCCGATAGCCAACACATTACCCGAAGCAGCCAAGTGCGTCATCCGGAGCATGGAATTGAGAATGCCGATCGTAGAATACGAAACAAACTACGCCCTCAAGTACAAAGCAGAGATCTTGAAAAGTCCGCAGGTACCGATTCACTTTCACGGTTACCAGTGTGTGCAGAAGATGGCGTCGGGAAGTCACATGGAATTCGACGTGACGACACAGTTCAACAACATACAGTTCGACATGCCAGATTTCGTCGTAGTGCTCTTTCAGACCAGGCGTGATAACAACCAGGAAAAAGATTCCAGCAAGTTCGACGACTGCAAGATCAAGAACGTTTATCTGAAAAATGGACGCAATGAAGTGTTCCCGCGCGAAAATTACAACCTCGACATGACCAAAGACGATTACCTGAAACTTTACGAAGCTTACACCTCTTTCAAACGCGTGACCGAGGGAAGCATGGACATGTACTACACCCCCAGCGAATTCAAAACCCGCAGACCCATGTTCGTCATCAATACCACGAAGAGGAAGCAGGTGGTGGTCAACGATCGAACCAACATCAAGGTCGTCTGCGAGTTCAACAGTCCGTTGCCCGAGGATACCGTATGCAGTGTCATCCTGGTCGCCGAGAAGTCCTTCGTCCACGACGTGAAGAACGAGAGGGTCACAGAGCAGTTTTAACAAGTTTTTAACCTCTTTTCTCGCACAATAAGAAATTTCTGTACTAGCACAATCAGTTTCAATAGCACAATACGAAAATTTCACTAGTTCAAAATCAGTTACAATATTAATTTCATCAGTTACAATATCTTTTTTCTCATCAGTTTTTGCACTATAGCACAAGACAATCAGAATTTTTGCACAAAAATTTTGTTGTTGTTGTTTTTACATGAGAAAATTAACAATAAAATTTTTTTTTTATCGTTTCAGATGCTGACGAACATCAAAAACACATACACATACACACACACTAGAAAAAATAAGCATGCAACTTTATTTGTAACACACACATACATTCTCCATCTTCATCAAAAATATTATAATAAACATAATTATTATTATCTATATCTCACAAAACTCTATATCCAAAAATATTACAACAACAACAAATAACACTAGAGTCGTTAGTACACGTTGCATGCATTACGGAGGTCCTCTGTAGGGTTTCATGGAAGTTTGGGGGAAAAAAAAAAAAACACGTGAAACTCTACAGAGGTGTGGTTATCTAGAGCCGCAGCCGTTAGAACCTTTTTGGGTTGGGCACCACGCACCCTGGCGGGGTTAGGGGCCAGGCATCCTAAAAAAAAACAACAATTATTATTTGTTTTTTTGCTTAGGTCACAATACGAAAATAATAAGAAGCGCCAGCGCGCGTGTGTGTGGCACATCGTTCCCGAGAGAGGTTTACAAAGGTCACGATATACAAACATTTAACCGGGACTTTTGAGGTTTTGGCGAACGCCAAATGAGTAAAATGAATTTTTGATGTTTTGGTGCCGTTTTCTTCGTTGCGAAACATCGTCAGCGTAATAAATGAGGCGCGCGCGCGCGTGTGTGGCACATCGTTCCCGAGAGAGGTTTACAAAGGTCACGATATACAAACATTGGTGTCCACGAGACTTGGAAGATTACGATAAGATGCATAAGATGAGAGGATGAGAGGATGAGAAGATGAGAAGATGAGAGGATGAGAAGATGAGAAGATGAGAAGATGAGAAGATGAGAAGATGAGAAGATGAGAGGATGAGAGGATGAGAGGATGAGAGGATGAGAGGATGAGAGCTCATCTTTCACTCATCACTGCTTTTCTGCGCCGTGAAACATCGTCAGCGTAATAAATAAGGCGCGAAACGGGGAGAGAAAGTGAGTTTTTGAGGTTTTTGTGGTCGTTTGGTCAAGAAATCAAAGTTGTTGTCAAAGGCATATTTACTATCTACTGCCCAGAAATTTTGTTGGGGAATAATGTCATCTGGGGAGGAGATACGGTTTGATTTTTTAGGGTACTACCAAAAAAAAAACCGGCAGCCCTGTCCAATGGGAATTGGCGGGGGCTGCACCTACCCCCCCTTTGTCCCACACAATCTTGCTTATGCGCTAAAATAACTAGCTACGGGGATAAATGAATAACTGACCTTTTGCCGTCACATTCTGAATGATCCACTCCATGCGTATAGGATGCAGAGTTTCTTGAGTTTTTAAAAACATGGTCGCTTCCTTCTTCTATTAGGCGCATCCAGAAAGTAAGTTTCCCTGGGGTTGTGCACAAAAAGGAAACATTATTTCATTCAATGATTTATTGCCACAGATACAGCACTTGTCCAGTTACTTGTCAACATAATTCCCGCCGGAATTCAGGCACTAGTGATAACGTGGGACAAACTTCTGTATACCTGCGTCGTAGAAGTCCGTCGCCTGTGCGCCGAACCACTGTATGACAGCCGTCTGAACCTCTTCGTCGCTGTGAAAATGTTGACAGGACAGGAACATTTTCAGCAGATGCAAGAACAGCAAGATAACTGAGCTTACCGCGTCGCTTATTCTGGATGACTCGTCGCAATGTCCCCAGCGTTTCACAGTAACGGTTAGCGTTCACAGTCTCACCTCTGGGCAGAAACTCGATAAGCAGAATGCATTGTCTGTCCCAGAACACCGTGCACATCACTTTTCGCGCCGACACAGTCTGTTTGAACTTCGTCCTGCATGGAGATCCACTGTGACGCCAATGCATGGACTGCTGCTTGCTTTCTGGAGTGCTGTATGTAACCCACGTTTCATCCCCTGTGATGATCCGGTTGAGAAGATCGTCATCATCATGGTAACGCTGCAGAAATGTCAGCGCCGTGCCCATGCGTTTTCCTTTGTGTTCGGGCGTCATTTGTTTGGGCACCCACCAGGCACACAATTTCCGGAACAAGAGGCGTTTTTGTAACAATGTCGTGCAACAACGACCGAGAAATCTGCGGGAAATGGCTGCTGAGTTCCGTGATCGTGACGCGACGATCCTCCAATATGCGCTGCTGAATCTGCTCCACAAGCTCGTCCATAACGGCCGATGCCCGCCCACTGCGCTCGTTATCATGCACATTTTGCCGGTCTTCACTAAATGTTCTGCATCAACAACGGACCATCTGCTTGCTCATGACGTCTGGCCCATACACCTGGCACAGCTGACGATGAATTTCGATCGGCTGTATGTTTTGTGCGTTCAAGAACTTGATCACCGAACGAACCTCGCACGCGGCGGGAGATGGAATAAGAGCCGCCATGTTTCATCGCTGCTGCGACGCTAATGAGGACTTTCGGGAGGCACCTTCTAGGACATTCACTAGCCAGGCATGTGCCTGTCACGGATGCGCTAAACCGGTTTCAATACGTATGGCCTGCCACCTGTGGGTGAGTGCGAAACTTACTTTCTGGATGCGCCTAATATATCAGTGACGATTTTTCAAAGCCATTTTTCTATTCTGCTATATTTCATAGCACGAAGACCTCCGGTATTACTGGACACTCGCATAAATAACGTCAATGCGAAGTTGCAATTACAATTTAATCGACTATCTTGCTACTCGTAACTTTACTTTCACCCGTTCACTTATCACACAAGAGGTGCCGGGATCTCTCGCGAACTATTTTCATTTCTTAGAACGTTGATTTCATCAACAATTGAATTAATACTTTTTAATATTGTAGCCAAGCACATTATTGTAAATTTTTCTAAACATAAGCAATAATTCTTTACAAGTATATGTATACATGTAGACGTGCGTTTTAATTCAAAACAAGTAGCACTATTTTTTTTATCCGTACATGAAACAAATCTCTTAAATTAAACAGTGTGCTAACTCCTATCTTGGTGTTCTCAACAACCAAAATCACCAAGTCTTCGCTTAAAAAGATTATGAAATCCCCAAATAGAGGGATTTAAGCATCAATATACATACATTTTACATACAAGATAAATTTAACATGAATGATAATAAATATACATTTCTTCGTTACAAATTTGTAAAGCATAATGCTATATTTTACCTGTATCACCAGTGACAAAGTTTACGAGCTTCGCCTTAGATTTTTTTACAACTTTCTAATGTAACTATAAGACCACAATAACAATGAGAGCTACAAGAAACGTGTTCAAGTGAATTTAAATATGAGGTCAAGTTCTAAGATAACGCATCGAGCAAGAAGATTTGTGTAGATATCTCATACTGGCCTATGGGTCGCTATCGACGGTTTGGTGTGTCGATCTTAGTGATGATTATATTCATACTCAATCTAGCGTGACATCTAGCGAGCACTTTGTGACTTATAACGTTTCTTTTTTCGTTAAGGTTCCGTGGAAAATCTTCATATTTCTACTGTGAAAAAAAAATCCAGTGTCCTTTATATCATCGGAAAAGAGGATGTATGGTATCTACAGGTGCATATCGTCACAATGATAGAAAAACGAATACTCTATGAGACTATAATTTTGAAATTTCATGTTCATATTCCTAATAGTTTCTGTGAAAAAGGAACACATAAAGTTATCCCCATCTAGTTCGCTGCACTTTCTGACACTAGCTGCAGTGCAGGTGTTTCCCGGTGTCGGGCTGGTGCAAGAAAGTGTTCAAGCAAGTAGACGAATATCGGTGTTCAAGTTCAGAAGATTCAACAAATGCCTGTGCTGCTTTAAACGTTCATTTGATTAGTTAGCACGAACCACGTGACTATACACCAAACACTGCACCGCTCCAGAACGTAGTGGAAACGGTGGACACCAAATATCCTTCTTCGCATCAAATCAACGAAGTCGGTGTCGCGCCGCATAACCAAGCAAACGCGTGAGTGCAGAGTGAACCAAAAAGTGCAACGAACTGGACGGAGCTAATGAGGCACACAATTGGAACTCCTCTTAAGGCACACCCAGATAAATTAGTACCTAGGTATGTACACGCTTATGATGCTAACAATGAAAGTAATATATATACGTTTAATTCACTTAAATTTTTGTTGATTTTTTTGAAAAAATAACTTTCTCCTTTCTTTATGTTCACAAAACAAGTAACCTTGACAACTCCATAGCAATTATTCTTAGATTAGTACAACGCCCCAATGAAGGGGAGGGGCATTAATTACTTTTCCAGTGTTTTCACCAAATCTCGTCAATTTAGCATTCCGTTTCCTAAGGCGAAAAAGGCCATGTCACCTTCGCAGACTTCGAATCGCCCTCTTTAACCCCGGGAGGGTTTTGAAACCTCCCCCTAAAATAAAATAAAAAACAAATCTCTGTACAATCTTCTGCTTCCCTCTCCCAGCGTCCCTTCCCCCCTGAAACTTTTTCAAAAGAGCCAACTAGCCCCCTCCCCAATACACACTTTCCATCAAGTATGAAAAATTGCCGTTTCGACGAGGGCGGCGAGCGAGTGGGGGAGGAATGGTGTAATTCGAATGGGGGGAGGGGTGATCTGAAGAAACCGAAAGCTCTTCTCCCGATCAAAAATTAAAGCTTTGATCACGGCTTGGGGCCTGTCACTGCCATCAGGCCTGCGGTATAAAGTGGTGCAGGCCTTTGACAGCTTAGTTAGCCATAATTCCAATTTTCCTGCACGGGAATTTCTTTTTAAGGTCGAGTCGAGGAGGTGAACGTAGCAAGGGGAAGGAAAGAGGCCGGACGATTTAACCTTAGCGGAAATTTGCAATGTTATTCTCCCTCTTGAATGAAGAGGCCCGTTATGCCACCCGAATGCACCCTTGCCATGCTTGCATGTGTTTGTAAAAAGTTGTATGAAGACACTTTTTTCGAGTGTTCTGTACGTAACATACTGGATGGCCACAATTAAAATTCCTATACTCAGAGACCTCTGGAGTCCGTTCGAAGCAACGGATTGCGTTGAAACTTGGTATCGAGGCTATGGAAACATGGGGAAGCTAATGCTGATAAAAGAAAAACTAGTTCAACTTTTCACCACCAGGTGGAAATGTGGTGCTTCTAATTAAATTCCTTCTACTCAGAGCCCTCTGGAGCCCGTTCGAAGCATCGAATTGCACTGAAACCTGGTATAGAGGCTATGGAGACCATGGGGAAGCTGATGCTGATGAAAAAAATAGTTCAAATTTTCACCACCAGGTGTAAATGTGGCGCTTAAAATTAATTTTTCCTACTCCGAGGCTTCTGGAGCCCAGTCGAAGAAACGGATTGGAATGAAACTTGATGTAGAGTCTATGGAGACCATGGAGAAGCGAACACTGATGTAAAATACAAGTTCAAATTTTCACCATCAGGTGAAAATGTGGCGCTGAAGTAACAACAGCCAGTAATTGGAGTTTATGTCGGTACAGCAGTGTTCAATACGCGCCCTGTCAACATGAATGACCCTTTGGAAGCATAAGACAATGTGACCAATGCGTGCACGAAGCATTTCCCAAGATGATATTCACTGTGCAGCAAATTTTAGCGCCACATTTCAGCCTGGTGGCGAAAATATGAACTATTTTTTTCATCCGCATTCGCTTCCCCATGGTCTTCACAGCTTCTATATCACGTTTCAGCTCAATCCGATGCTTCAAACGGGCTCCAGAAGGCTCTGTGTAGGTGAAATTTAATTAGAAGCACATTTCCACCTGGTGGTAAAAATTTGAACTATTTAATTTTCCGTCAGCATTCGCTTCCCCATAGTCTCCACAGCATCTATACCAAGTTTCAGCTCAATCCGATGCTTGAAACGGGCTCTAGAAGGCTCTGAGTAGGACAACTTCAATTGTGGCCACCAGTAGGTTAGTCGTGACAACTGATTGATTTGGTTTAATAAACTTCGCATTTCTCCCACTTCTGGCAAATCGCAAAGATGAGGGTGAGTGATGAAATAATGAAATTATTGAAGGGACACTCACAAAGAACACCCATGGTCAGGCCAGGATTTGAACCCGGAACCCTTTGTGTCGTAGCACGCTGTGCCGTCACGAAGGTCGGATAGTCGTGACTGGATGGAATGTAGAGTGGAATCCACAAGTATTGCTCGACAAATTGTTCATGACTATTTTCATCCCTCGTGTTTCTAAGGAATAGATTTTTACGTCTGCTGGTGCAGAAGGTGTCAGTAATTTGCTTATCGTTTTGTTTCAATTCTTGAAGTGCTTGGTAATACTGTAATACTTATGCATCTGACTGTACATATCCCTTTCTAGTTTATTCCTCAATTCCGAAGCAAACCGTTGCGTCCACATGGCACTTTTATGCCCAGAACGACAATCAGTGCTAAGTCGTGAAAAATGAAATATTATATCGCCGTATATTCCTTCAATTTTTCTTTGTCGTTGTAGAGGCGTTACTAACAAGTTTCTAAAAAAAATCGCTCCTTCCTCATTTTTACGCTCTCGTAAAAAATAAACAAAAACCCTCACAAGTCCTTATTTGGAAACTGAGATGATGCGTTCTTCTCTTTATTGCTGTTCTCGACGTCTGGACACTTGGTTCCTCGCTTATAATGGTTATAAGTCTGGCCGTCAAACACAGTTCCTCGCTTTGTCGTCTTGAAGTCACCGCCGAAACACACGACCACTTATTGCCTCGGCGATTTACTGCAAAAGGCCCTACATTTCCAGTATTTGGAAATGGGCTCTAAAAAAACGAAATTAAATAGCAATAGGGGGATACAGGGGGCAAGAAAATAGCCTGTGACGTGCTTCATGAACGAAGAAGAGGAAGAGAAAGCTCCGAAAAAGAAGAATCGCATGATGAACGACTTTAACAGCATTGTGATTTACGAGCTATGAAAGTTGATTCATAAGTTCGCCGACAGAGACCGCCACCGCGTCGATCCACCTCATCCTATGGAATAACGTCGTTAACTGGAGTTATGGAAGCGTTTTTTTCTGCCTCTTTTTTAGAAAAAAAATTGCTCTGTCCTCTTTTTATCCCCAGCGGAGGAATGCAGAAGGAGCTGATGGGTCGGAGAGGTTTTTTAATCTTCCATTACTGGTTGACGCACCGCGCTGTCCATTCTGGTTTGCATCCACGTTCCTCACGAGGTAGTTTTACACCACTCAGGGGCGCTGCTACAATTTCAAATTCCATTTCAACGGCCAAGTATCTTCCCTTTTTCATCGCGACGAGCACTTTCAAAAACATCCCCCAAAGGAGCATCGTGTTACACATCTTCGACAATGCCTCCTCACCCCCTCTTGTTAAAAAAATGAACTTGCCATAAATATTTCTTTACAGCGGAAACCGTATCCGACCCTTCCCTCGTTCTGGAAACGTTTTTAAAAAGCCTACCGCCGGGGAACATCCCAGAGGACCGAATTTTCTGGAAGAAGTTTCTCTCCGTGTAGGGGTTTCCAATGGCTGTCCCCCGTATCAGTTCCAATAAACACCCAACCGCCTTGGACCCGCAACAATGCACCAGGGAGCCGTCGACAACCACCGGAGGCCATTGTTGCCGTGAATAATGCCTTTTTATGCAAGGCCATCAGCAACTTAGACGCCTCAAAGAGTGACGGGTATCGTCTTCGTTCAAAAGATCCCGAACTTTGCGGTAGGGGGCGCGATAACGAAAAGACATACAAAGGTAATGGAGTCAGGATTGCTACTGAAGCTGCGCCGTCTTGTTAAGGCGAAGAGACAGGTGAGGGTCGCCTTACCAGCAGACACTGCCAGACTAGAAGTGCTGAGTCTCGATGCCCTAAGGGCCATCCAGAGATGCTTACTACATCTGAAAACGCTTCTGGCGTTACGTCCAATCATCGCACCAGAAGCCAATATCTCCAGAAGGGCATGAACAAATTATGGCAAAAGTCTATCCAATGCCTCGCGAATAAAATTCCACCCGTTGTCTTGTTTATCTCCTCGCTGGGGCAATTTTTATTATCGGGAGTGTGACAGGTCTCTTGTCTTTCTTACCTCTTGCACACGGAGGGGAAAAGATCTTTCCAACACCACGTGGCAGCAATTAAGACACCATTTCTTGAAAACTACACACAATATTTCAGTTCCGTCTTTTTCATTCATTAGTATACATATAAATGTATGACATACTCGAATTACAAACCAATATATCCACTGTTACTATTATTATAAAACGCCTTTTGTAAAAGGAACTTCCTTTCCCCCTGAGTATTATGGGACAGCTCTTATAAAAAGAGTTATAACTCCTCAACCACCACTCTTTTGTTATATATTTCACTTTTACATGTTATAATGAGAACAAAAGAACGCTTTAACAACGTGTGACAATTAGGGATCCAGGGCCACAGACCCAATTCCCGAAAATTACGGGTTTCGAAAATGTTGAACATTTTTTTTTTTTCAAAATTGGAGGACGGGCACTGCATTATGGATGGCCAGATCCGGATCTGGCTAATCCGAGTACCCGAGTACCAGAGTACCCGAGTACCCGAGTACCCGGTTCTGGGACCCGAATCCAGATACCCGGTTCAAAGTATTTTTCCCGGTTTTTCATTTTCTGTGATATTAGCAGTATTATTAAAGTTATTAACAGGATACAAACCGACAACTCACAAAAGATATATCAACAAAAATTACTGTAGTCTTTATTTTTAAATGTTATATTTGATATATGTCTTTTATAATTTTCTAAAATGCCTTCTCTATTTTATTACTGTGTGCCTCCTTTATGATAATAATGTGTAAGGGAATGGAAAGGTTCCAGTGCATATAGCACCGTGCCATGGAGGCACATATAGGGGATGTGTGTGTGTGTGTGGGGGTGGGGGATAGGTTCCCACACATTCTCAGCCATTTTGGAGATGATGTCATCAGCACCACGCTCCGGCCACCTTTACCCCCCAGGGTCGCCCCCATTGATCTGAGGCTGGGTGAGCCCCGGAGCCGCTTTTTGTAGATCATCGAACCTGGGTCTCCCGCGTGGCAGTCAGCTGCTCTACCCACTAGACCACCGCGGCTCTAATTATGAGTAATCACGAATATAATAATGCTCACAAGTGGTGGTGTTTACGGGGGCGTGGTGCAGTTGCCCCCACTTTTTGTCACTTTTGCCCCGCACTGTGCTAAACCTTATCTACCAAGGGAAAATAATATGTCCTCCCTCCAAGTTTTGGCATCTTGCCCCCCCCCCCCCTCCCCGCCAGCTCTTGGAATCCAATCGCCGTCACTGATCATCAATATTCTAAACTCCGTACCAGCTAACTGTAGACCAGGCGAACGAGAACAAGTCTCTGCGCAAGTAGTGACGCGAGATGGCTCCACCAATGAAAGGTGAGAGAAACGGGATTGCGTAATGGGCGACGGGAGTTTCCCGATTTCCTCCTTCGGTATGCAGCGTTGCAAACTTTTGAAACGGATAATACCTAACGCACCGTATTTTTGTCTCCAGGTCCGTACGATTGGTTTAAGAATTTCTTAGGGAAATATTAGGGATGAAACTGCAAGAGCAAATTTTGACAAGCCGTGCATTTAGCGTATGGACTAAGGTCTGGACCGTACGGTTGGCAACACTGCGCTTTCACCACTCGAATTTCCTCCTCCTCCTCTGCCGATATGCGCGGCCCTGCTCTAAAGTTATCTTGGACAGGGTATACCATCAATGGCATTTTTTTTGTAGAAGCTCGTCCATTATATTTAATGGAAACATGTACTGAGCTTGTACCCTCTGAAAAGTTTTGTACTTACTACTGCACTGCTTACAACTGGCAATTTATTCCCGCTTCAGATAAATTACGAAAAATTATCACATCCAGGCAGATATTACGATGCAAAACTCTCATACAAAGCGTGCAGTCGTGTTGTTCCGCCTTTATCAAACGGTTCATCTCCCCCTCCCCCCTTCGCAAGCCCGTAAGAGATGCACGCAAAGACCGGTGGGAAATCCACAGAAGACTAAAACTTGAACCCGCTTCCATTCAATATTTCCCCGCAGTTAAAAATCAACAATGCTTCACAATCCGAGAGGCTAATCACTGGCATTTCTTCCCCATGGAAATTAGATTTCTGAAAAGTGGTTTTGAAATATGGCTCGGGTTTGGAGGCGTGGAACAAGGGGGAGGGGGAGCTCATGCGACGAGATTTTCCGCCGGGAAAGAAGGTTTTTTAATCGACGTGAATCTGACGGACACGCAAGCCCGGACGGTGATGGATGGCTTAATCCGTCAAGCCGTGAAGGAGCAGGAAATTAACCTTGAACCGCATTTAAGCCACCACCAGCCTCTGCATCAATACTTCAACCGAACGCTTCCCGTTGCGCGGGGAGGTGAAGCAAGCGGAAAAGCCAATGGACGTCTTATACACGTAGAACTATTTAAAATGATTGTCGGGGTTTCATTTTTTTTTTTTTCTGAGTTGGCCATGAAACCTTTTGAATTTATAACGGCACATGGGACCACTTTCACTCGCTTGTATTCGTTCGGGTCCCCCACACTCGTTTACAATAATCATATACACAGTGGCGACGATTAGGGGGGGCATGGGAGGGCCGTGTCTTCCCGTTTCGCCCATTTCCCTTTCGCCCAGTACCGAAAAACTTGTTTATTGAGCCAAGTGATAACACGCGCCAGAACGGAAGTACCGTTTCCCCCAGGGGGAATTTTTAAAAGATGGTTTGAATGTGAAGGGTTGATTGATTGATTTATTGATTTAGTTTATTTTACTTCGCGTTTTGTGCCTCTTGGCTAATTTGCGAAGATGGGGATGAGTGATGAAATTGATGAATGAACATTCGCAAACAACCAAGCCCGACCGGGATTCGAACCCGGGACCCTTGGCGTCGCAGCGCGATGTACTAACCACTCGGCCACAGGGTCGGGCGAATGTGAAGGGAAATGTGAAACTAAAAAGTCAAATAATCAGGTGTTGCCTCGCATTGTGTGTCGCATTGTTTAATGCATTAATAACAGAAATACAGATAGATACATGTACATAAGGTTAGGTTGATTTTAAATGTAATTATGTTGTGTTGTGTAAAAACTACCACTTACCTGTAAACTTTCGGAATAGTCGATTGGGAATTTTTACTTTCACATTTCCCTCTGGGCGAAACGGTACTTCCGTTCTGGCGTGGGTTATCACTTGGTCCAATAAAACAAGTTCTTCAGTACTGGGCGAAACGGGCATGAATCTGGGAGGGCAGTTGCTAAACCTTATGTAACAAGGGAAATTAAATTGTCTTTGCCCTCCCCAGTTTTGGAACCCAATCGCCGCCACTGTAGACACATATGTAAAATATTCGTCGTGATAGTTTCAGCCCACAATCATCTATTTCATTTTAGGATATCACTGTAATGGTAACTACAGTTTAACATGGAGATGATGACTATGCTCACTTAAGTTTCAATTTCACTGCATCGTTCACTTCAGGATCCACATTCGACAAATGACGGTTGTACGTGCACTACTAGGCTTCGAGCATATCCCGCTCGTTTTGCCTGGTAGTGCGTTATTCGCTCGTGACGTCATGGCGAGCGGAGAGCTCTCAATTCCTCACTCCATCTAGCGTCTTCCGTGCGAACTATTATGGTCTGGTGAACGTGTCACTAGAATAGAATAGACTTTATTTTCAAATATGAGCCTTTACAGCTGTGCATACCATACAAGGATGTAAAAAAATTTAGGTCAATTTTCCAACACCTTTCCTTCTCAGTCTACTTCCACATTCACACTGCTTGGGAGTTCTGAAAGATAGTCTTTCATTGCCATTACTTTCACTACACTTGCACTGTTTCTCTACAGTGTTTCACTAAGCTCTTACTTGAGTGATTCCTAAATGTTTCTCAGATTTATTTATTTATTTATTTATTTAGAAGCCCCCTTTTCACACATTTTCGCCATCCCCACTGACAAGGGAGGTTATCTAAGTGTCCCCCTCCGATTTCCATGAAATTTGGCAGGTGTATAGAGGGGCCCTATGCCCCTGTTTCTTCCTATGCCATATTTACGTGGTTTCGGGGTCAAATCCCCACGTCTATTTATCCTCACCTTGACATTTGAGGCGGGTTCTGAAACCTAAAACAGTTTTTTTTAGCCAAAACAAAAAGACACGTATTTCTTCCTTTGGGCCCCTCTATACACCTGCCAAGTTTCATGGAAATCGGAGGGGGACACAGGGGTCAGATCTCCACTTCAATTTGTCCTCATCTCGACATTTGAGGGGGAAGTTTGCCCCCTAAAACAGTTTCTTAGCCGAAACAAAAAAACACGTATTTCTTCCTTTGGGGCCCTATATACACCTGCCAAGTTTCATAGAAATCGGAGGGGGACACTTAGATAACCTCCCGCTTCTTCACTTCTCGCATACCGGGCATTCTACACTCCAGTCCTCCCGTTTCAGTTTAACTTGTGTCCATCCCCCCCAGATTACACTGGGCGTTGGTGTCCTGTGTGTCAGTCAGACCCCTGCCCCAGTGTTGAATCCAGCCACTGTCCCGGTGGGATACAAAACTTCACGGGAGGGGGACAACGACAAAGGCATCGAATTATAATACTAATAAAAACAATACTAAAATTTTAAAATTTTCTCTTAGCTTTGATCTAAGTAATCACGGCTACATAAGCTTGTCACCACCATTGTTGAAGTTTAAATTCGTTACGACATTAGAATCTCGCAATACACCAGCCCTACCGCTTTATTCATGCTCATTGTTGAATTTCAATCAATAGCAATTTTATTACATATTACTACAGAGCATTCCCTGACATTCACTACGAGACACGGCGGCGAGCGGCCCGGCGTCAGGGCTTGTCTTTCCCGGCGAACGGGGTCCGCGACAGTCGGTAGAGTCGGCTATTAAAATTACAGTTTTCATATGGTGTACTAGCCTTGACTACGGAAGGTGTTGAAAATGATATCCCTCTGCTGCAACACATTGCTGGCATATCCGAAGGAAATTGGCATTTACACGTGCAAGTTCGTCTACTGTAATTCTCCCGATTTCTCGTACAATACTCTCTTTTAACTCACGGATGGTGTGCGGATTGTCTTTGTATACTTTATGTTTTAGATTTTCCCTTAAATGAAAATTGCAGGCTGACAAGTCGGAGGACCTAGAGGGTTTTTGAAACACCCGTTTCTTGTGAGAGGCGGCGGATAGATTTCCGAGGAGACTGTTTTAACCTTTGTCTTATCTCATCGAGTTCTTTCTCAGTAAGTACACGTGGGTTTTTCTTTCCACTTTCATTCAGAACTGACCCTGTTACTCTAAACGTTTTTACGAGGTTTAATATAGTGGTCCTATGTGGAACGGGAACACCAGGAAATTTCGTTGCAAAACGTTGTCGCACTTCTCCACAATTCCTCTTTCCGAAGTAACACTCGACGAGATAAATCCTTTGTTGTAATGTAAACTTTTGTAGTGCCTATTAAGCCACAATCTTCAACACACGGACACGACACAACACAACTTCCGAGGGAGGATTATACTGGCGTCAGTCTGCAATGTCAACAGAAAGGGAAAGAGAGCGAAAAAAAACAGACTGTAGCGTGCGACTGTCGCTGACCCGTTCACCGGGAAAGACAAGCCCTGATGCCGGGCCGCTTGCCACCGAGTCTCGTAGCGAATGTCAGGGAATGCTCTATCGTTCTAGCAGTTATCAAAACGTACAGTATTGAAATTCGTTTCATTTTTATACTTTTAATTATAAAGAAGACGAATCAGCGCTTATTGTTACGAAAAAGCCAGAAAAATTACGTTCTACGTGAAAGTGAATGAAGAATATCAAAATGGGCGTCGTTGCCAAATTTCTTAGCCATCTTCAGAATCGTCTGCAAGGTTATAGAAATTTTCGGGGGGGGGGGGGGCGTTTCGTTTTCCGGAAGTGATTTTCCCCCGGGCCACCCTCTGGATTCATCACTGCCCTGCCGTATTGGGTCAGCGCGTCCCCCTCGCTCCTCCCCTGAAAAAACCTACAAATAATTCATTCAGTATCATTGCAAACGAAGCAAGGGAAAATAAAACATTCCAAAACAATTAATGTCTCCAGCTTAAACACCACATCTCCTAAGAGAATCCGAAGGAAGCTCAGGTCTGCCTTTCCCGTCCATTCACTCCCGCGCCCGCGAAAGGGAGGGGGGGTGGGGAACGCTCCCGCCAGTTGAACAGCGGCCGGAGGAGAACCCTAATTGGATTTGCAATGGCTAATTGCTGACGACTGGGGAGTTCAGCTGACCACAAGACCCCGGAATGAACTCAAAAACACTTACTGGCTTGTATTACAGCCACCGACACAACCAGTGCCTAATGACTGCTTAACCGAAGGCCCCGCGTAAACAGCAGAGGGGGAGGGGGGAGGATCCCAGAAGTGGGGCAACATCTGTACCGGCATAAAGTCAATGTGGTTCATGCAATATGAATCGGGGCCGTTCCGTTCCAGTTTTGATCTTCTTATATGGAAAAGATGCTCTTTAACTGGATTTTAAGAAAAAGGGAGCTTTATTACAGTTTCAAGTGGATTGATTAATTTGGTTTATTTTTGCATTTTGTCGCCTTTGGCTTCCTACCTCCTTAGAATGCTAATTCTTTATACCATGACTACAGGGTTTGGTTCTTTTTGGGAAAGTAAACCAGACAGTGAGCCTTCCAATGGAGACAGTTAATAAATTGTATTATATCTTCCTTTTTTACATTAAGATTATAGTTGAGAACACGTGAGAATATATTCATATAAAGATAATCTGACTTTCACACGAATTTAAATTTTTACATAGTTACTTTCATCTTATATTCCTTTTCCGGAATGTCTGGAGTAAAAGAATGCGAACGCGTCCTGGGCGCACGTTGCGGCTGTGTGCCTCGTCCAATGAACGCGCGGAGAGAGGGGTCGCGTGGGAGGGGGCGACTCGACTGGTCTAGTAGTTCTGTAGTAAACATGACATCTCGCAAGCCTACTAGGGGAATTCTGCATTTTGCACACTTCCCCACCTAGTCTGGCCTCGCCCACAAGCTTTCACCTCTGCGCGTAGCTACTCCAGACTTTCCGGAAAAGGAATGTAGTTCAAAGTTCTTATTACTTCATCGAATCAACGTTAACAACTTTTGTCTTGATGGATATCTCTCTTCTTCCGCGATAGACCACCTATACACTTTATTTCCTTCATCCACGGTTGGGGACTTCCTTCTGGACCTCCTTCTGCATCTGGCCTTCCTTGTGGATCTGGATCTGGTCTTCCCTCGGAGATGTGAACCTCTTTCTGGACTTACTTCTGGATTTTGGTTCTCGTGTATTTCCTCGATCGCGGGTCCTTTGTTTTACTTATTCTCATAACCTCGTACGTATGTTTCAATTTTTCGCCGAATTCGATTTCCGTGAGTCTATAATCACTCTCTTTTTCACTACTAGCGCCAAGTCCGAGAGGATTATTACTTTGCGATGGCGGATTAATATCTCCACCGTCGGTTTCAGTCCTACGCCGATTTAGGAATTATTTGACCTGCTCTCTTCCCTATGGCTTTGGGTATTATCAAAATACTAATTCCCTTCGTTGGGGCGTCGATTAGAACGCGCCGCCACTAGTAATTGCGACAAAAGTGCATACTCGGTGCAAGGGTTGAAAACGCGTCACTCATGTGCCAAAACTGAGATCGTAATAAGAATTTATATCAGTTTTCACTTCTTTAGATTTCGTATATATATGAATATGAGCATGTTTTTAATTTCACATGTATTTTTATTAATTTTTCATTGTTACATATTTTCTTTTCTATCTTACATTATATTCCATTATTGTTTATCTTCTTAATTTACTTTGACATCTATTTATACTATCATTTATTTATAATACAGCGATTTTCTTTCTTGCACGCCTTGTAGCGCCATCTCTGTTTAACATCCGTAACTATTTGCACGTATTTGGTACGTAAGAGGCTAATCGCGAAGATGAACACCGGGAGTTCTGGATTACAAGGAGCTAACGTTACTATTACGCGTGGGATTCGCATATAGGGTAAGTTTTATAGCTGTTAGGTTATTGGTTCGACTTCTAGCAGGGCAGGTTTTAATGTATTGGACCTTATTCAAACTGTAGATCCAATCCTGATTAAACGACCGGTATACACTCGAATCCCAGTAGATCATGTATAACTGTAATTTATGTGAAAGACGCAGTGAAATTGAAACTAAAGTGAACATAATCATCATCTCCATGCTAAAATTTAGGTTAGTCTATCTTACCAACACTGTGCTACATGAAAATGATTATGGGCTGAAACTGCCAGGACGGATATTTTTCATTGTATGTGTCTGCAATATATGTGTAGTGAACAATGCCTTTAGAAAGAGGGAACTGGCACCACTGTTACGAGCAACATGGCCGACAGTGTAAGTGTCTTGTAATCTTGATTAAAGAACAAGTGCAAAATCAAGACGCTGCAAATAGCTGTTGCGCATCTCCCACCACATTTCCCCACTTCACTCTCCGCAGCGACGTTGGTTCGCAGTGTTGCAACCTGGAGGGAGCGGAATGGTCTGAGGATTTTCAATGAAATTTGTATTCGCTTTTTCCTGGGCTGTTTTCTACCTGTCGGAGTACAGAAATTCAGCTCACCTTTCGCCAACGACTCTTTTTCTTCTTTTAAAACTTGGCCTCCCCGATGGTGATAGCGTCGTCGCCTTGTAAACAAGGGGTCCCGGGTTCGATTCCCGTTGGAGGCACATAGTGGTTCGAATCCCACTTTAAACTGTAGGTCTAGTTCCGATTAGCCTTACTGTGCATAAAGTGGACTTAAAACAACAAATCAATCGAATCCAATTCTTTTAAGAGTTGAGAAATCATCCATTTAGATACTCCCGTGGCGGTGCTTGTGGACTCTACAACATTATACTTACGTTTATGTAACTCCATATGATTTCGCAAATATGTTGCGACATTGTAAACAATTTCTGTGGCCTGTCCTCTAAGGGGCTTTCCAGAGCAGATTGTGGATTTCGTTGGACCCGGCATGATTTGATTTTTGCATTTCAAAAATATGCAGCCAGGAGTAAAGAGCAAGAACATTTCAGTGCTTTAAAAAAGAACACAGGCAAGCGTGTTATCAGATTGCCTTCTCGTAGTGATTGTTGTACGATAAACAAAAGAACCCCCACCCCACTCGGCTTTAAAAAAAACAGGCCACTGCTGGATGTCGCATTCAGAAAATGAAGTCATTCGCCCAGACGTTTCACCTTAACGGGCGTGCGTAATACTACAGTTTACGATCCGCGCACCGCACGCATTTTCAAAGACAGGATTAAATCAAATGAACCACTGATAAACTGATATGAGCAGGCACCGTCAATCCACACAGTAAAAATCGTTTGTCATATTTGTTTAGCTTAATTTTGCTGAGTTGGCACCACTCGTACTCTCAAGGCCAGACCAGTACGTAGAAGAGTGGTGGGGAGGATGACGTAATAGGAAGTGCTCCGCAGCGATCTGCGCATATAGACTTAACTTGTCAGGCTATAGTTCTTGTTATACTCAGGAGCAGCGCCAGGGGAGTGCGAGAAGTGCTTACGCGCCCCTTAATTTTCTTCCCCAGCCCCTTCAGCACCCCCTACGTTCAACTGAAAACATTCATATGTAATATTATGTCATGTCGTCATATTGAGCGCCAAATGTTAGGTACTGAAGTAAGACCGTTAATATTGTATGCAACAGACAAGCACTGAAAGAGATGCCGATATACATACTTTTCTTCACTGGTTGCAACCTCTATACAGACCAGCGGCCGTTTTTTTTCTTTCGTCAGCATTGTTGTTATGAAGTTGTTTCTTGTTTTGCTTCTTCAAGTGGTCTGTTTGTGTTTTTCAATAATTGTCTATAACTAAATGTGAGTTGTTTTTTTTCTTTTTAGCATTGTTGATAAACGGTTTATTTTCCGACTGCTTTGGTTTGAGTTGGTGTTTCAAGTTCACTTTATCGGGCTAATCGGGACTGGACCTACGGTTTAAAGTGGGATCCGAATAACTGTGCCATGTGCCTCCACCGGGTATCGAACACGACACCCCTTGATTTCAAGGCGACGACGCAACCACTGCGCCATCGGGAAGGTCCCCGCCTGGTTGATCTTTCCTCGCACTGGAGCAACAATTCAGCTGTTTTCAAGATATCACCAACTCGGGAAATTATTTAATGCGAGTTGTAACATTAAGGGTAGTTTTTTCTTAATACGTTCTATGTATTATGTTCCACGTAACATGTCTAGTAAATGTGCCACTTCAAGCTTTTTCCAAAACTGTTAGAAAGAGGCCCAATGTTCACGAAGAAATTTTACAGTTCGTATTTGTTGATAGTGCGGCAGAAGGGATTTTATAGATGACACAGTTGCTGTGCTCTTCGCATTTTGTCCTGTAGCAGACGGAAGGTGTAATGTACTATGTATTTTGTCCCTCCATTGGTTACATTGAAAAAAGGTTCAAAAATTGTGTTTTTAAGGGCAGGATGATTTTATTTTGTATTTCACTACATAGTTCAATAAGACTGCAACCAGTGATGTGCGTCTACGCGTAAACAACGATAGTCTACATTCTACACGTAGACTATTTTATACACGTAGACGACGTAATCGATGTAAACAACATGGCGAAAGATGATAACTTAGCAAAGGGCGCCATGGAATTAAAAGAAAATTATATTGCGTATCAGTTGCTGATTTGTGAGGAAAACTTTTCATACCCTTCCTTTCAAATTCGAACAATACCTCACCTAGGAGAAAACCTAATATAGGAAATATTCTAGTGTTTTATGGGGAAAAGACCACTCTTGCCTCGCGACTGCCATCTGTTGTTGTTTTTTGCATATTATTTATCTTATTCCATAGTTGATGATGGAAGAGAAGAGAAATTTTGTTGGAAATAGGATTGTTTTCAGCTTGTTAG
Source organism: Lepisma saccharinum (assembly GCF_977018435.1). Lineage (NCBI taxonomy): Eukaryota > Metazoa > Arthropoda > Insecta > Zygentoma > Lepismatidae > Lepisma > Lepisma saccharinum. The sequence goes on from NC_139248.1 coordinate 63,699,264, forward strand.
GAACCAATATAGTTGAAAATGTCATTTTCCTTTCATGAAACCCTTGAAAATTCATTTTAATGCACTTTACATTGTCTGCGTAGTCTATGTAAACTACAACCCAATGTAATCTACGCGTAGATTACGTGCAGACAACGCATGTAGACGTAAACTTATAGTCTACGGAACATCACTGACTGCAACGTGTATCGGAATGTTTACACTGTATGACCACTTTCTTGGAGTAGAAGACTTGATACATATCATCACGGACGTCCAGGCGGAGGGCAAGGGGGGGGGGGGGCAGCACCTTGGAAAATGAATGTCAATGTAAAGCTATATATTTAACACACATATTTTAATTTCAGTCAGTAATATATGTTAATTGGTGGCGGCGATTTGAGATGCAGTTGCCCCCCTGCTTTTTGCTTTTTTTGCCCCCGCACTATGCTTTATCTTATCTACCCCCTTCAGTTTTGGCACCAAGGTCCCCCAGTTTTGAAAGGTTGCATGCGTGTTTCATGTTTTCCTTATTTTCAGAATCGCACCCCCTAGATTTCTTTCCGCACCCCCTCAGCACCCCTAAATGAATGATCCTGGCGCCGCCGCTGGTTAAACTTCTTGTTGAACTTGAGTACAATAAAGTACGTTATTTAATGTAACTTTAGTGTTAATAATTAATTTGCAAGAAGGAGACAAGTGTCTACGATTATTGTCATATTAAAATGATATTCATTGTATACGCTTGAGGGTGGGAGACGAGTACGAGCGAGCGAAAGTGGTCCCAAGAAGTACTCTATCCATAGGCGGAGTTCTGGGGGGGGGGGGGCAGGCCCCCTAACTTATAGAAGACTAAAAAAATAACACATGATTAAGTTCAGTTACTACATTTTTGTTATGAAGCCATACCGCAAATCTTGTTTGGCATGATTGCATGTGCGCTAATTGCGCCGCAATAGCGGGTCTTAGACGATTTGATTGATATGTACAATTTAAAGAAAGAAAAACGTAAAATAAGTTTGTGTTGACTCAACAGTTACTGCTCAGGCATCAAAAGAACTTTTCAATTTAATTTTTCTAAAATTTCTGAAGCTTACTATTTTGATTTAATTTGTTGTTTTAAGTCCACTTTATGCACAGTAAGGCTAATCGGGACTGGACATACAGTTTAAAGTGGGATCCGAGCCACTATGAGCCTCCACCGGGAATCGAACCCGGGACCCCTTGATTACAAGGTGACGACGCTACCACTGCGCCATCGGGGAGGCCCTCTGAAGCTTACTATTGTACCGTAACTTTTTCAAAGTAATACGAGTATTGTATCAATAAAAAAATAATGAAATGCAAAATGCAATAATCGTACTGTTTTGCTTCTTTTAAAACTGACAACCAATATACTAATTAATATTTTTTTTACTTAAGGGAGGAAATTTAACATTTTCAAATCTAAAATGCCTAAAACTCAGTGTTTTTAAGTTTTTTTTTTTTTTTTTTAATTTCCGGGAGAAGGCCTCCGGACCCCTTATAAACTTGGGGATATTCAATAACCCTCAGGTACATCATATGCTTCTCCCAGAGTCTGCCCCCCCCAAAGCAAAAGCTCAAACTCCGCCTATCACTCTATCAGAGGATACAGAATATGAAGAATGAAAATAGCGAAGGACAATTTTGCTTACTGGCTGTAAAGAAGCCACCACAGCACTTCTGATTTGTATCCAACGGGCTTCGTTAGCGGAGGCAATCAAAGTTAACAAAGGAACGCTCATGCTTCAGTTGAACATTACCCACATTTGCACGCAAGCTCTTGAAAGCACGATTTCTCACGTTTACCCGTGATCATGATTGTGTGTGTGTGTGTGTGTGTGTGTGTGTGTGTAAAGGTAGAAAGTTTATCGACAACTACAATTTCCAACGATCCATGTTCGCCCGTGCAAACTCCTTCACTTTTAGAATTTAGTCGTTCCATACACGGATCAGGGGCTCCAAACGGGGATGTCCTCCTTGAATATCGCCAAAACCTTAATTCTCATTACACTGTATAAGCGTGGCTATTTGTTTGAAAAGGACTTGTTACAAAGCAGATATTTAATATTGGAAACAATAGCACGAAATAAAAAGAAGGAAGTTTCGAAGAAGAGCAATAGATGGCAGCACAGGATAAAAGAATATAAAAAAAATATCGAAGGATAAGTGTAGATTTAGTGAAAGGAGAAATACAAAAGAAAATGTAAGATAGATAAGAGCAATTTACTGAAAATAGATAATAGGTGGAAAGGAAAGTAGATGTGCTTTCCATCATTTAATAAGTTAAAACCTATAGTCAATTAATAGGCACGTATAAAGAAAAACTCAACGAAGAAAAAATTACTTTGTCCGGAAAGTAAGTACCGAAAGGGTGTAAAAAATAAAGTAAAATAGTTTTGTATCTTTTTTTTAATTGCATTGCATTCTACAGACCTTAAACTACTTTTCTACGTAGTTTCCACCATTGTTCAAGCATTTGTCGTAGCGTGGCACTAGTTTTTGCATACCATCATCATAGAATGTTCCCGCCTGTAACGAAAGCCATCCATGCACTGCTGCTTCGACGTCGTCATCCTCGTCGAAACGCTGACCAGCAAGAAACTTCTTCTTCAGATGAAGAATGAGATGGTAGTCACTTGGTGCCAACTCAGGCCTGTTGGCGTATGAACAATTGTTCCCAGCCGAATGACGTGATGAAATTTTGAGTTTGTTGGGCCGTATGCGGACAAGCATTGTCGTGAAGCAACAAAATGCCTTCGCTAAGCATTCCGAGTCTTTTGTTTTGAATTGCACGACGCAGCCGGATTAATGTGTCACAGCAGGCATCTTTGTTGGTGGTCTGTCCTCTAGGCAACCATTCTTGCATTGAGAAAACAAATCACAGACCGGACTTCACAGTCGGCGGACCGATTGATTTTCTTGAACATTTCAAACCTTCAGAAAACTACGAAGAAAAAGCTTGACCTGCTCCCACTCGTGCCTGTGGCTAACTAACGGATGAATGACGTCAGCGAGAACTCACACGGTCGCGACTGCATTGCTACAGCGGCAATATTTGCAAACGGTACTTACTTTACGAATACGCCTCGTACATACGTTACAGAAACGTGTATCAATTTAAAGTAAGAGATTACTGCCATTTTCATTAATTATGTAGGTATTAAATAAATGAATACCTACAATAAACGTATTCTTTTTTCACAGTAACACTTGAAGTATTTGAAAATAATGTTATTTTTTTCTTATTTAAAACAGTAAATATGTAACATGGTTAAGGTTTTATTGGGTGTGGAAAGTACGGGGGAGCCAAAAATCCATCTCGCCCGTGTGAAAATTTTATCTTGAGCGTCACTGCACGCTATTGGTAACAAACAAGCCCATGGTTGATTCTTAAGAACGCTTCTTCACGTCACATGTTTCTTTTCGCGGACGGATTTGATGGCTCTCAGTAAAATGGAGGGGCTAATGAGGGCCATTACGGGGAGGGAAATGGTTGGAAGGGACGAAACTCAAGTCAGGGACGTGGGAACATTTTTACAATACGTCTGGACCAGTGGCGTGGCGTGACTTTTTCAAAAGTTTTACCGGCCATCAGACGTTATCATCTCCACCCTACCGCCCCCCCCCCCAAAAAAACATGCCTTTGATCTGGATTTTTGTTTTCTTTTGTTTTTTGCAATCCGCTCAGTGATTTATTTAGCCACAATCACTCCTAGAAAGAACTACCACTCATGAGAGAGTTACAGCAAAAATCCAGTGAATAGCAGTCGAGCCTTGTCAACCATCTCTGTTTCTTTGCAAATAGGTGGAAAGGGGAAGAAGAACCACACATTCGGGTCAGTTTGACGTTTCTGCGTTGATCAGACGACAGAATTCCCCTCCTCCAGCGGTGGAAGGGAAGTCCAGATGTGCGTACTACTGTTACCAACTTAGTTTTTTGTAGCAAGTTTTTATTTCTAAATCAAGTAGTTATCTTTTCGTCTATTACTAAACGGTCTCAGTTGTAGTTAAATCCAGCTTTGGCTTTGCAGTCTAGCTCTTGTTGCTTCAGAGAAATAGTATCCCCGTTTTAGGCGGGATTTAGCTCCTGGAAATTCAATGTGACAACACTTGCTGATCCGGTAGGCCGCAGCGGCAACAGGGCCCCTAAACAGGCATATGAACAACCGCCTTTGACCGTTGTTCCCTTGTTCCGCGCCCTTTCCTCTTGTTGCCTCTTGAGGGTAGCGGAACGGCCTTCGCTTTTGTCGGCTGCAGAAAAAATGTCCTCTGCAATATACACTCAACTGCATAGCTGTAGGTTAACTTATTTAACAATGTTGTTATTTTATTGAGGAAAAAAACTTTTACATTTCTTTACATTTTGCTGTTTCCTGCGGTAACACCGGTTACATGCACGCCACGCCTCTGGTCTGGACAAATAGAGCGAGAGGGGCGGGAGTGAAAGTACCTGAGAGCGGTGTGCAGAAAGCTTCTTTTTGACAATATAATAAGTAGTGCTATTAAGTGTAAAACTATGAACAGGTTGATAGATTGTAGTGAGAGAACAACCCACAATTAGTATGAAAGGTAAATTTGAACATGTGAGGGCATAAGGAAAGGGGTTATCGGTGGGAAAAAAGAAGAAGGAAAAAACAAACTTAATCGATGTATGGAAATGTGTGTACAGCCGCAAAGGCTCATACTGAAATAAAGCTATATTCCATTCTATTCTACCGCATGACAATGCTCATCCGCATATGGCCGTGGCTGTTACGGTTAACGTTCTTTGATTTGTGGTTAGCTGGCGGACCATTAGAGATGAAAGCAAGAGGGGGAGGTGAAGAGAGAGAGAGAGACTCGCGCTTCACTCGGTTTATGCGAACCGGAAAGTCTGCGGCGACAACCGCCACGTTTCCGGGAACAAGGACCGGGGAAGGGATATTGACGCTGGGAAGACGTTAGGAGGATTAATTGTGGTAGCCGTAGGATATCCCGTACCCCAGAAGCCTGTCGGCCATTTGAGACTATGAAACTACGTGGAAGAACTTAACACACCTCAACCCAATATGGCCTACCTAAGGTTTGCGATTGTTTGTAACGATTCCGAGCTAGCAGCGAACGTGCTCTTAGCGAACATCGGAAGGAATGGATTTGCAGGTGCGTGCTGTTAGCGAACACACAAACTTGCCTTTTTTCACTTTCACTTCCAGTCCACGACTTCAAGACCGCACTGCAAGACCATACTCGGAGGATGCTCGCTTCAAGTACGGTCTTGTACCTTTCGGACACGGCCTCTACAGTACAACACACATAAATTTGCCGTTGCGTAGATACCAATTTTCGTTTCGTCTCCCTCTCTCTTAGTATCACGTGTTCTACCCTGCTCGAAAACCTTCGCTATTGTTGCCATATTGTCATTCCATTCCTGGACACACTCGCGCAAACATCATTGAAAACAATTGAATAGCGCTCCAGCTCGCGGTTCACACCGTTCGGCAGGGACGGTAATGTGGCAATATAGCAAGGCTTAGTGGTTGCTTCTTTTATGCAGTGCATGTTCATTGGCTAGCTAGTAACTAGTGTTGCCAACTGTAATAATGAAGCACTATTTCTGTCACGGAAGAGGAAAGGCAGGTAAAATGACGGTGAGTTTTGTTGGATTGGAAGCACCATATTTTTTATTTTATACTAAGTATTTGACCGGTTTGACGTTGTGTGCGTGTATTGCGTGTGTGTATGTGAAAGTAAGTGTGTGTTAATGAACGTTAAATTCCATAATGCCTCCAGTTCTGTCAAAGTTGAAATCAAAAACCTTGCATAGCCAAGCTCGGGAAATTCTAAGCAACGTGCACGAGTTCATGAAGGAGGAAGCCAGTGAAGGTGTTAGCATCCCAATACAGCATTTTGGCAAGAGAGCAGCGGCTGCGACTGGAGTTCCTGAACGAACAATCAGGGCTATCATGAACGAAAGACAATCTCTTGAGATGTCAGAAGGCCCCTCCACATCATTCCACACTCCCGGGAAAGAACGACAAAGACCAGCAACCAAATCGTCAGTGGACGCTTTCGATGAAAACGTTATCCGTAGGCGCATATACGACTACGCTCTGCGTGAAAATGAAGTGCCGACATTGAAAAAATTGCATGTCAAATTACAGGCGGACATACATTTGGGGGAAGTCAAGAGAGTTTGCGACGTTTGCTGCGAAAGATGGGATTTAGGTGGAGGAAGAGGAGGCTGTCATTTTTGCTGCTTAATGCGATGCATATTGTTTTCTGTGTTAAAATTGCCATGCTTTGATGGGTGACCAAGTTCATAGCAGGACCGGCGGAAGGGGAGGGCGAACCGTGCCACCGGCCAGGGCGGCAAAATTTGAAGAGAAGAAAAAAATAAGCCTATTGAAAACTGTGGTCGAGCAAGATATTCTTTTGCGCTTAATAGTATTGAAATAGCATAAGAAGTCTCATTATTTATTTTATATTTTGATGTCTCAGGGAGGCAAAATGACTAGCACCAGCCCTGGTTCATAGCAAAAGAAAAAGCCGCGCAGCTTATCGTCTAGTGGCAGAATATGTACTTGTTATTGTTGTGGAAGCCGGCATCGTTTTTAAATGTAGAACAAAGGCAACCGACTTTCGCCGATCACAGAGAGGAAATAATAATACTGCTTGAGGAGGAGTGTTGTGGTCCAATTGTCGCGGTTTAACACGTTGGCATGTTGTTATCTGCCGTTGCAGTTCCGTACCAGTGTATACGGGTATTGGGAGTGAACAATTAGAACGCCACCAGTGCATTAATGCAATGAAAAATAATATTTTTTTATTTTGTTGGAAATCACTCAAATAAGGAATCGTATGAAGAAGTCTTCTTTGCAGCATTTTTGGTAATTTTACTTATGTGTTAGTTCATATTTTGCGAATTTTTAGTCCATATGTATGTAGCTACATACAAAGCCACTTGTTAGTACATATTAATCCTAGTCCTGGTATAATGCATGACGTTTAAAACTCAACGTTAGATAGACCTGAATTCTTTAATTTTCTTGTTGTACGTAACAGCTGTGCATCGGCGCACTGCAGCGATTTTTCTATCTGCGCCATTAGCAACACTGCTTCTTTAGTTCTGTCGCGCATCGCACGGCAGAAATATCTGTGTTGGACTCTACCTAGCGTCACTAATGACGTCACCTCAGCCAGTCGGACACGCCAGCCAATCGGACTGCAGCAATACTGCCTTCCATTTCAGCAATATTTGGTTCGTGCGAATGTACGTCTAAACCTTCCTCAAGTAGAACTCCGTCTTTTGTCTTCAGTGACCCCTTACACTTCATTTTCTTCTCTTTCGTACATAGCCATGTCACCACGCCTCGAGTACTTTTCGATACTGGTAACCATCGTAAACCAAACACAAATTCCCGTACTTCGTTTTAATGAATTCTATTTAACTCATCATGCTGGTTTCACAGTCGATTGAAGAATGATCAGGGGTGAGTCAGGTCAGGTCAAGAGGCACCAAAGAGGTGTTTCTCCACGCAAGTTGGCTTATCACTGGCAACACTTGCATGCTGACCAGTTTCAGGAACAAGTAAGAAAGGACAAGTTTGCGTGTTCGCTAACAGCACACACTTACAAATCCTTCCGTAACTGTGTTCGCTAAGGGCATGTGTTCGATATGAACAGGTTCGCTAACAGCACGGCACCTTTCTAATGGTGTACAAAGTCAGAAAGATAGAACTAATCACAAGTTTTCAAAAGAGGGAACATTAATGGACGTTTACTGAAAATCGGAGTCAAATTCCAAATAATAACATGGGTCCAGGGAAGATTTTATTAAAAAGTTGCCTTTAGGCAGTATTGGGTACATATCAGAGGCGTGTACTGAGTCTAAAGTCTGGGCTATCTATGTCACGTGGTCCTAGGCTATGAATAGAAATAAGTTTACCAACTCATAAGAAATCAGGTTGTCAACTCATAAGAAATCAGGTTGCCAACTCATAGGAAATCAGGTTGCCAACTCATAGGAAATCAGGTTGCCAACTCATAGGAAATCAGGTTGCCAACTCATAAGAAATCAGGTTGCCAACTCATAAGAAATCAGGTTGCCAACTCATAGGAAATCAGGTTGCCAACTCATAAGAAATCAGGTTGCCAACTCATAAGAAATCAGGTTGCCAACTCATAAGAAATCAGGTTGCCAACTCATAGGAAATCAGGTTGCCAACTCATAGGAAATCAGGTTGCCAACTCATAAGAAATCAGGTTGCCAACTCATAAGAAATCAGGTTGTCAACTCATAGGAAATCAGGTTGCCAAATCATAGGAAATCAGGTTGCCAACTCATAGGAAATCAGGTTGCCAACTCATAAGAAATCAGGTTGCCAACTCATAAGAAATCAGGTTGCCAACTCATAGGAAATCAGGTTGCCAACTCATAGGAAATCAGGTTGCCAACTCATAAGAAATCAGGTTGCCAACTCATAAGAAATCAGGTTGTCAACTCATAGGAAATCAGGTTGCCAAATCATAGGAAATCAGGTTGCCAACTCATAGGAAATCAGGTTGCCAACTCATAAGAAATCAGGTTGCCAACTCATAAGAAATCAGGTTGTCAACTCATAAGAAATCAGGTTGCCAACTCACAGGAAATCAGGTTGTCAACTCACAAGAAATCAGGTTGCCAACTCACAAGAAATCAGGTTGCCAACTCACAAGAAATCCGGTTGCCAACTCCAGAATCACCATCTTCATCTCACTTATATGAATAATTTTATATACAGTTTCTGATCGATTTTTCTCCTGTATTTTATTCTCTAGACTTCAGGCTTCGCAGATAGCCTACAATATACGCTCCTGGTACATATGTACCCAGTATGGCCTAGTCATATATTTTGTTCAATGCAACAGAAACTGTAAAGAAAGTACCATAATGTTGTTGACAATGATCACAATGACATGTCACAATTTGTTACCCGAAGATCATGGATTACACATCACAGGGCTAATGAAAGGTTCCTTATCATCCTTACTGAGTTCCACACACTCTATGTGAATATAAGAGTAACAAATGTCACATTTGCGCATGTCCTTCACTATATATTCCTGTGTAGGCTATATTGAGTCTACCTTGCATAGTGTTCTCTTTTCATTCGTTATAAATAGTACTTTAGATTAAAATCTAAACCAAGAACATTGCTGTAAAGTAAAAATCATGAGCTATGATAATAAATACTAGAGATATAAATACATATGGAAAATGTAGTAAGTAATAACTTCCATGTACAATATTAGATCAGATAGAACACAGTCACGAGGACCATTTTTTTCCCTTCTTTGTCTTCAAGTTACTGCACTGTAGGTACAGCCAACATGTTCACTCACGTCATTCGGACAGTCTAAATGACATACTAACGCCATCTGTTGAATTAACCATGTAACTACTTGGAAACAGCAAATAGGCCATATTGGGTACTAGACTAGGCCATATTGAGTTCAAGTTCCTCATACCTCAGCATGGACGTCCGCAGGATTTTTTCCAGGGAGGGGCAAGGAAGGTATATTTTTCCAGGGGGGCAAATAAGGCACATTTTCCAAAAAAATAGTATTGTTCCCTAAAACAACATTGCTTAAATTTGAATTTATGGTGTTCATGCAATAATGAACACATATTATTGTTTGTAAAATGAAATTATATGTGTGAAATACATAATTTTTGGTTCACATTCATTTTCCATGGGGGGCCACGGCCCTTGCCCCCCCTTTCGTACGCCCATGTACCTCAGACCACACAAACGTATAGAGGACATCAAAACAAACAACTTTTCTCAGTAATATTTTTGTCGTTTGTGGTTCGTTTCGGCGCTATAGTCGTTCGAAAAAGCCCGTTTTACTGACCGAATGCTGGCAACCCAACATCGCTTCCGTGACGGCATTTCCTGCTGTGAAACAGCGCACGACAGTGTTGCAAGCAACACAAAAAAATTTGAGAAAAATGACCAACTACCAATCACATTGTGTGCTACAAAACTAAATAAGAAACGGCTTCAATAGATCAACGGGAAGTGAACCAATGATACGAGAAATGGTAGAAAAACAACGTATTCAAAAGGAAGTGGTGATAACCGATTTTGTCTCTTTGCCTACATCCTCAGCTTTAATTTGCATTTTTTATATACGTAAATCATATATTTATAAAGTAGCAGACTAATTCCTTTACTAACTGGTTAAAGATGTCAATAAATAACAACATAGTTGGAAAAATTTCATTATGTACGAGGGCCATTTTTCTTGTAGTGGCAACACTGTTGGTATACGTTTGTCAGTTGTCACTGGAACAAAAGACGATCGGGCCTTGTTTACTTTTGTACTACGGATCGTATGTAGGTGTTTGGTGCTGAATACTACTGTTGTGTGGTAGTTAGACGTTAAAGTGAAGTGTGTGTATAATACCGCCCTGAACAATATTCGTGTGGTCTTTTGCGCCTAAGAGCAGGGCTCAAATGATCAGGAAGGTAGAGGAAAAGGTCTAAATATGGGCCCCTTTTTATGTTGTCATTTTCGGAGGAAATATTAATATATCAAGCACCTGCCTTTAAAATGCATATCTATGAATATATACTTAAATGTAATAGCATTCCAAAGTATAAAAGGTCTATTACATTCATTACAGAACGCAACAAAATAAATTTATGCAAGTGAAATTTCGGCTGTTTACAAACCAAATGGTGATTCTGGAAGTATTTTGAATGCCGATCACGCACATGATATCCATTTTTTCACATTACGTCAGGATTATTCACAATTTCCCAAACAAAATTCTCACATTCACCATTCCATTACGCCTCTTACAGAATGCAACAAAATAAATTTATGCAAGTGAAATTTCGGTTGTTTACAAACCAATAGTTAATTCTGGAAGTATTTTGAATGCTGGTCACGGAAATGACATACATTTTTTCTCATCACGTCAGGATTTTTCTCCCTGTCACTAAGTTCAATCAACCCACAATATTGTAACTTTGAGTTTTGGACATTTTGTGAAGGAAATTTTTATGAGAGATTTCAGAAACATAGATGGGTAAAAATGTATGTCATTTTTGGAATCAGCATGCTGAAATTATTCAGAGACAACAGTCATCTGCGAGTCATCCAAACCCATGGAGGCCATTGTTTTCATTTGTATTCTAGTGAAACCTTAAGAGGAACAATTGATTTTCTATATTGACGTGGACAGTCTAAAAGTTATCGGATTCAGAGAGAAATTTGATAAGGCGATGTTCCGTAGCCGCATAATATTGAGAGAAGTTGTATAGGCGGTTCAGTACCTGTGTGTTCCAGAGAATTTCTAGCACTGTCCGAATTAAGCTTTTCCTTTAGGGAGGGGGGGGGGGGTGCCTACTCAGTGATTTCTGATTTCGTTTCAGGAGCTGTTGGGGGGGGGGGATGCAAATTTGTAAGTTACCAGTCAGTAGAGAAAGTACCTTACAAAATTGGTTCTAACCTAGGGCATTACATGTTATTATAACATTTGGGCGTAATTTAGAAACAATATTCCAAAAAAAAACAACTCATACACAAAAAGTACTATCTAACTAGTAACACCGAAACTTGGCCAAATATCTATTGCCAAGTTTAAACTCAATGTACCTACCTACAACACGGTCATAGGCGCCGCCTCCATGGGGCTTGGGGGGGCTCGAGCTCCCCCCAATGTTAACGATGTGCGGGCAGAGCCACCCAAATAATTTTGCTTAAGACGATCTAATGTATTATTTTGCTTCTCTTGTAAAGTTTACTGTGATTTGTGCCACATGAACTTAACTTTAAATACACATTTCAAATGTTCTAGACCATCAACTTTGGGTAGCTATGACCAGAGACAGCAAAACACATGACTTATTACTATATACTAAGTATGTACTTATTAGTATTGTTAAAATTTTTACTAAAAAGAGTTTCAAAAGACGATGTGCATGAACTAGGGTAGTGGATGGGATGTTCGGGCTACAAATGGCTCTCACATAACATTCAGAACGAGATCATTGATATATTAGGGAGATCTGTTTTGCGCTCCGTGGTAGCAGATATTAAAAGTCGGGAATATTTTGCTATTATGGTTGACGAAACTTGTGACATATCCATCCGTGGACAATTAATATTCTGCATTAGAACTGTGAATAAAAACTTTGATATTTTTGAGGAATTCATGGGCTTTTATGAGATTCCGAACACTGAGGCCAAAACTTAAAAAAGGGAGAGAGTGACTCATTCATTAATTTATTTCAGTGATCAGAGCCCCCCAATAATTTTGACAAGTCGGCGCCCCTGAACACGGTGTCATCAAAACTCAGCGGAAAACAGCCTGCTATTGTCTCGGCTTGATAAGGTTAGTTAGTTCCATAACGGTGCACTCTTTAATCCACACGGCTGCATATTTTTCAGCAGGAAAATCTTTGATGACTGAACTATTAATGGACATGGAATGATTTAGCAATTGTGTTTGTTACATATAGTTAAGAAATGGTATACAATAAACTTTAAATCCCTTTTCTTTGAGGGGGAATGAAAACGTTCTTGGAAGGTATAAAAATAATTTTCTTTTGATGGAGATGAAATTTCATCTGCCATCCCCCGTTAATTTGCACACTAGTTTCCAGTTCCAATCTTCGAGATGTTCCAAATTTATACTGTGTGTTAAAATGGTCTAGAACTCTCCTGGACATATGCAAACACCAAGTACAAAATTTAACTTCCTGTTACATTAAGAGACATGCTTTAAAAATCATTATATCTCCAAAACCACTGAGCAGTATTTGGTTCAAATAGCTCTAGGACACTTTGGTGCCTGGGATTTTCGTACCAGGACTTCTTGATGCTAGGTAATTTGGTGATTGGACACTTTGGTGCTTACCATCTGATACCTTTCTTCTCTATCTTTTACATAGCGCTTCACTTCTGGCCTCCAATGTAAATGATAAAGTTATGCAATATGAATATACTCATGCCTAGCACCAAAATGTTCGACTTCCGGAGCAAATACTCGTATACGCATCGGTGAGCAACTCTAATTAGTAAATATGTTGCTCCGTGTGCATTAATTCAATAAGAAATGGAATTTAGTCTATTATCTATCATTCGTTGTCTCTAAGAAGAGAATGCATAACACAAGGCGGGCCTACCGAGAGCTGGTGAAAGGCAATGAACCTCAACGGGCTGTTCAGTCATAGCTAATTAGTAGAGCCCGGAAGTTCGGCAAAATGCCTCTTTTTATCTACTGCATATATTGATAAAAATTTTCCGGATATACGTTTCTCATGTTGTTTCGAATGTTTTAGAAGCCTTTTCATTTTGCCTATTTTGCCTATTTGGGACCCCACTGCCTATTTTTAATTATAATGCCTTTTTTGCCTTTTTCAATGAAATTTGACCATTTTTTTTAAAAAAAAAATGTGTACATGAATTATTTTTCTCCCAAAAAACGTTGGCATTTAATTTTCTTCCGTTTATTATGTGAATAATTTTCGCCTTATTTAAGTAATATTGAACTCATGCATGTTTCAACATTGCTGAAGGAGAAAAGTGTGAGAAAAATGTATTTCATGCTCAGTTAGGATATTGCCTTTCGGTTAACATTTCCTTGTGCATGATTGACTGCTGAAGTGGACAGGTTGATTTCGAACACAAAGAAAATATTTCTGAAATCTCCCTCTCGAACCCGAAAATTTCAAGAAGTTGCGATTGAGCTTAGTTTACCTCCGCAACCAGTCTTGACCAGATGGGGAAGCTGGATATCAGAAGCTATATATATATATATATAGCTTCTGATATCCAGCTGATATTATGCTAACAACCTTGAAAAAATCAGTGAGGTGATAGATGCTCTTCCAGAAAATGAAGCGGCTTCAATTCGTGAAGTGAAAAAACTCCTGTGCTATTCAAGTTTATTTTTGCACATTATGGTGCATTGCCAGAGTCAACTACAATTATAGCATCCATGAAAATCTTCGAGGAATCTATGCAGCAGATGATGGAAGTGCCAGGAGAAAAGGGGTCAGCTGTTGCGGAAAAGTGCAAACGGGTAGTGAGTGCAAATGAGGACCTGAAACAATTGAAAACAATTTGTGATATTCTAAAAGGTGAAAATGTTGTTACCCAAAATGAGTCCAGCTACATTAGCTTGTTTTATGTATGCTCCAATAACTTCTATCGAAGTAGAAAGATCATTGTCTATTATGAAAAACATTCTCTCTCAGAGACTACTATCAATGAATGTTGAGAACTTAAAAAAACACTTTGTAGTTATGTGCAATCAAGACGGAGAAAGTTGAAATGCTCTTTCCAATGTAGATTTTAACATTTTGCCAGAAATTATAGATAAAAGTAAGCGCTTTCCAAATGTCCTTTTTTCGGTTTATTTTGCCTTTTTTTCATTTTTTGTGCCTATTTTCCACATTATAAATGCCTTTTTGCCTGCCTATTTTAACGAAAATAAATGCCTGAACTTCCGGGCTCTACTAATTATGCAACGGTTCCGAATGTTTAATGATATTTTCAAAGTTTCATAGGAGAAAGGCGAAGTATTGCAGAATTGTAGAAATGATTGTTACAGTAAATTTGAACATTGGTTAAAGTAATTACCACTGTTTGGAGTTCCTAGAAGTGCAATTTATTGGATCTAAAAAGACTTAAAAAGTATCTTACGCAAGCTGCCGCGCTTCCCATCGCCAAGACATTTCTCGTTCGTAGAAAAAAGTATCGCAGAATAGTGGAAATTATTGCGAAAGTATATTTCAAACTTTCTGTAAGTAATTAGTCCTGTTTGCAGTTCCTAAAAGTCTTATTTATCGGCGAAGAGAATATCCAAAAGGTACCTTACGCAAATATCCCCACTTCCAAAGGACAAGACATTCCGCAGACTACTGCCGACACGAGGCTCGAAAGGGTGTCGTGCTTGAGACCAGCACCAACATGATGAGATCTTCAAAGCTTTTGATGAAATTATTGTAAGAACACTAAACCAAGGTGGGTTTCATGTGACGTCAGAATTCGCACCGCCGCCATGTTTGCGGCCGAGTTGTTTGTCGTCTGCAAGGAAGTACCCACCACGTAGGAGAATGGGATACATTCTCTTTGCACGTAGCGTCCGCTACACCTACGCCAATTGTACGTTTGTTGTTAGTACTGTGTAAAATTTCGGTAACATTGCATACAATTAATGGCAATGTTGTGCCATCTGGAAATGGCGGTAATTTTTCGTGTTCAAGCTCTTTGCGCAGTCGACACAAAAAGATATAGAGAAAAGGCGAAGTTTTGCGGTGTAGATCCATATGAACTGGACGATAACAAAATGAAAAGAGGCCTAAACCTTTGGCCAACTCTAGTTCACCTGTGTTTAATGACTTGACCCAGCTACCTGGAATCAATTCGTTTTCGTATTTATTTGTGGTTCGGATTCTGTTTGAAATATTTAGATCCAGTACAGATTTACTAATATTTTCAAGGCTCTGACATTATCGTCTCTGATTCCCTTTAAGGTTTGTTCAAGCGCTGTAACTTAAAATGTTGAGTTGCTCAAAAACAATAATTTTTATCCTTGCTTTAACAATTTGGATATGGTGGTCTCCGTGACGGAGTGGTTAACACAGCGGGCTACGATGCCAGGGGTCCCGGGTTCGAATCCCGTACTGGGCATGAGTTTTCTTTGTGAATTTCCCTTAATCGATTTCATCATATCGTCACTCAGCCTTGTCTTCACGATTAGCCAAAACTGGCAGAAAAGCTAAGTAAAATAAACCAAATCAATTTATAATACTTTGATGTATCATTAATATGTTTTAATCAAGCAGTGCTTTTTTTCTGACAGTACGCAAATCCTACTACCTGCACCTTTTCTCATGAATCGGCTAAAAATTAATAACAGTTTGTGTTAAATAACGAAATATAAATAATAAAGTACAAACGTAAAATTATCAATATGATTTTAACGTTGAATGCTTTCATTTTTATCGTGAAATTTATCGGAAGTATCAGCATCTTTCTACCAAACGAAAACAAAGAAACACTACTTTCAAGTATGATTAAACGCACCAGCTTGATCCATTTGTACTAAAAGTCACAGAGAAAGGTGATAGCATGAACTTACCTGAGAGGAAATGTTCACTCCACAGTCTGTAATGTTTGTTCATTAATGTTGGCACAATTTATTCTCGCCAATCTTCTGATCAACAATTATCGAGTTCCGTGACGTGAAGCGCACCTTCTGTTCTTTCTCCGAAAATTGGAGGATAAACGTGAGTTTCTG
Organism: Lepisma saccharinum; assembly: GCF_977018435.1. Lineage (NCBI taxonomy): Eukaryota > Metazoa > Arthropoda > Insecta > Zygentoma > Lepismatidae > Lepisma > Lepisma saccharinum. The sequence continues at coordinate 63,715,546 of NC_139248.1, forward strand.
TTAAACAACCGAAATCTACACACTACCATCGCAAACAAGGGTCAAATCTCCCGCACCCCGCTTGAATTCCGTTTGCTTACAAAAACCGGCCTCAATCATGGCTGCTCGATCCCACAATGCAACAGTTTGTGACGTAGATGAAACACACCTATACAAAACCCCTTCGCGCCACAAACGTCACCTAAATGGCAGGTCCGTAACCAAGACGACAGTAAACAAATGCCTGGTTGAAAGTGAAGAGTCATATATAGGAGTACACGGAAGTGAAATAGCGTTGTCAAGGAAACACGCAGTATGCGTTAACAAATATAAATGGAAATCAAACCATGAAAAAATGCCAGTGTAGCATGATGAAATTAGAATTGAACAATTGGAACTTTGGCCAATAATTGCAGATGGCAACATCTTAAATAAATATATAGAGATGGCAGCACAAGACATTTAGAAATATTCACGTAAAGCATTTGACAGAATCTGCAAAGCAATTTTCAAAAGTAAAAGTATTTAATGCAGTATATTACACTATTATATGTGAACATATAGGGGGCCAGATAATTTAAAAATAAATTATTACTAACTAATTGTAAGTTAGGGTACGCATATTGAAAAGCACGTTAATTGCTGAAATTAAGAAGTATAATCACTTATGTCAGAAGTACAAAATGGTAAATAAAGGTCTTGAGGAAATAAAGGAATGGGCTTAGAGCTATTAGAAATTAGTCTTAGTGACTGTTAACGGCTGAATGTGAACGCACCAGGCCAATTATGTAAGTATATTATACATACGGTGTTATTTAATTCTAAATGTAACAATGGCAAAGTCGTGGCACACACTGAATGTATCGTAGAATTGTACAAGTCTTATTATCATTATTATTGTCTTTTGTATTTGCAGTTTCACATTTGTGTATCCATTTAATTTTGTGTATTAAACTGAGGTCTATATGCATCATTTACATGTAGCTTTCGGCTCCCTATGCAGTTCATCACAAATGTAACATTAATTGACAATGGTTAGTGACAGAGGAGACCAAGGCTAAACCTCACCCGCTTAATAAAATTGCAGATGGCAACATCTTAAATAAATGACGAGAGGGGGCAGCACAAGGTATATAGAAACATGTAGGTTAACCATATTTGACAGAATCTGTCAAGAAGTTTCCAAGAGTGAAAACATTTAGAGTGGTGTATTATGTTATAACACAAGCAAACATAAAGGGCCAGATAATTACGGAATGAATTATTAATAGTTAATTATAAGTAAGAATACACATATAGAAATGCTCGTTAGGTGCTAAAATTAAGAAATATATCTCGTTTTCTAGAAATGCCATATAACACTTGATTGATTGTTTTAGTTTATTTTACTTGGCGTTTTGTGCCTCTTGGCTAATTTGCGAAGATGGGGATGAGTGATGAAATGATGAAATTGATGAATGGACATTCACAAACAACCAAGCCCGACCGGGATTCGAACCCGGGACCCTTGGCGTCGCAGAGCGATGTGCTAACTACTCGGCCACAGGGTCGGGCCCATATACCACTATTAAGCTGGGAAGGTTCTGTTGGAAGATTGAGAGCCAGAAGTTTTGATTGTTCAGACTTTCTCTACTATGGTTAGTGGTTTAGAAAACATTGATCACATGATCTGACCCATGGTCATCTTGCAGAAATTGCGGCCATCTTGGATTTTTCGATATTTTTTTAAAAGTTATCCAATAATATGGAAATGTAATATGTCATTTTATATGTTTTTGACACCCAGACTGCAATAATGACATGCAAATCGCATTTGGAGAGATAGAAGTATGAGTCTTGTAGAAATTGAGGGCAAATTTTAAAATGCTGTTATAGTTTTTTAACGTTTGTACATACTTTTAAGAACACTGCATTAATTCATTATTCTTTTCCATTTTGCGGAAAAATGTTTGCCTTGCGAAGAATTAAAAATGAAAATAGTTGAATTAGTGCAATTTCCATCGAAGTAAAAGAGAAAATACTTCATGAAGCTTATGTTTGTTTGATAACATAAATTGTATGACGAGAAAAGTTATATAGGACAGACTTTGGATGAGAGAAACTCAAAGAATCAAGTGGTGTGCTAAATGATGGTGTAATTATAGACATTGAGGACTTTTCTATCACGCGACCTTATATCGAAACGAGTAACTAAATCTTTAGATCAGTATCCTCTGCAAATGACTTTAAAGAAAACAGACAGGTCTTCACTCCAAGGCCAAGTGGATCAAAATCCATATCAACCGTATGTGTGGTGTGTAATCAATTAAAATAGAAGGGAGAAACACAACTTTTCCAAATTTGCGAGCGTGGAAGAGCACAGGAATTTCTCTAGATGCAGTTTTTGAAATAAGTTCTACCGTTAGTGACGTGTCAAGTGTTTTACCTCAGGTGCAATATGTCAAAACAAGAAGTTCAAATCCTCTAACAAGACTCAAAGTGATCCTGTATCAATACAAAAGATTGTAAGATAAGGACATTTGTCGAAGGTTTGAATTTTCAAATTATCTTCCTAATGAATTTATGAAGCCAAAGCACTAACTTAAAATTTCAAAGATATTGAATCTATGATCGTTGCGAAGTTTCTCATATCCAAGGGAAAAATTTATTTCCTAGCTTGCTTATCCGTCCATTATTACAGTACGAGTGTAGATAAAGGACAGTCTACTGGTGTTGTTAAGGAATGTACCAGTAGACTCCGTGAAGAAGCAAAAAACTATGACTTCACTTTGGATGGAAAATTTGGTGACGTGTGTGATATAAAGTCAGTGATGAACTTTGAGCAATTTCAACGAACGGAGGGTTTCTACAAGAGTTAGTGGCTTCAGCCTCTAAAACCCTTAGTACTGAGTGTATATGCAACGCATTGTTTCAAGTTGCTTATTTTCTCATTCATAATGGGTTAAAAACAACTGCAATGGACGTTGCCAGTTCTCAAACTATTCACATTTTAAGTAAATCAAAAAAGCTTATCACTATATTGAACGGTCAAGGACTCTATTGCTGCTCTGATATTGTACGCCAAGATCAGATGTTAGCAAACAGAACTATCATCAGAGCTGAAGGACACTGTATCCCAATATCACATTCAATAAAGCGAAATTCTCATACGTGATGCTACCGACAGTTATCATAGAGAGGAAGCTACGCTGTCAGGTATGCGTGTAACATACGGCACAGTACTCGTTCATTTCCAAGATCGTGAGGTTCAAAATTACGAATCACATTCTATACTGGAAGAAATTGATAGTCCAGAAAACTATGTTGGTGAATTTGGTATTGATGTTACATCACCTAGTCAAACAAAGAAATGGAAGCTTAGTAATTGCTTCACTATTCTAAAGTAAAGAGAAGATGCACGATTTCTAGTAATTTTATGTCAAATAGTGATTTAGATACAGCATCTGACATTAGAAAGCCAGAAAGGGATTTGGAAGACGTGTGGTTTCTCTCGTGATTTCTTAATTCTTTTAATGTTTGTCTGCTTGACTTCCATGAGTGCATTGTTTAATCATCCATATCGACGGACAATCACTGGATTTACTCCAATCCGTCCATACAGAGCAACACAATATGACTCCATACATTCAACGAAGGTCAACTTGCAAGATGTTCTGTGTCAGTTGAATTAAGAGGGTTTATTATGGCGTGATGAAGGAGTCTATCGCATAGTTGAGGAAATTCAGCTTCTTCACCCGGAAAAGTTTTAGAATATCTCTCTTCGCCTAGGAGATTTCATTTGCAAAAAGAAGTAACCTCATGTATCGGACTGTATCTCAAAACCAGCGGAAGTTTTGAAATTCTTGTAGAAAATTGAACGATGGGCCCACGTTCAGCTTAAGGAGCTGTAAATTGGCATCATTATACAAAGGCAGTTAGAACAATTCGAATGGTTTATGGACTCAGAAACACTTCAGCGGAAAACATTTTTAGATAATTTTGAAGATCAAAGTATGCAGGGATGTTTTCAATTATTCAAGTGTATAGTTCTTTCTCAATGCACGAAGAAAATATTTTATTGTGTGAAACAAAATATCGTCCATATTCTGGTCAGTAGCAAAATAGATTTTAGGGAATTCTGGCATAGTGATGCATTTTGTCCTTAAGACCTGTTTCCGTCTGTATTAGCACCGCTTCTTTGAGACAAACAATAATCAGGACTTCCGTGTATGCAGTATAGAAAGTGCTTACAACTTTTATTTGCATTTTATAGAATTATGCACATTGGTGTACTTTATATTACAATGATTGCTCGAAACTCAAAGAGGAGCACCCTGTGACAAATGAAGACTTCAAGGCGTCATTTAATCGTTCATTCCAACAAAATATTCCGCAGTATTGCCTTAGGTCAGACATTAGAGCAACATTACAATAAGCCAGTTAAGGGACAAGGATGCATAATTGAAATTGGACGATGGTTCAATGTGTAGAACAATTCATTGCAAAGATACTTGCCTCATCGATAAACTAGTGACGAAGTGCAGTTCCAACAATGCAACCAGCAAAAAATGTTAACGTTTCGAAATGTTAAAGTAAGTCTTGAAGCGGAATGTTGTCCCTCGTTTTCAAACATGTTCTTCCACACAAAGTGTGCCTACTTTCGGTGCCATATATAGATGAATGTACTGGAAAACAGCCCAACACTGGGTTCTTTAATTACGATAATGTAGATAAGACAATCCTATTAAAACATAACATTTAAGACCTACTGATTTTGGTCAACCCTGTACATGCCAGAAGTGCCTACGAGCTACAGTATGTGCTTGCAGAGTTTGAAATATCAATTCCTGTACATTTTTAAAATGCCAAAGAAACAATTTATGTTTAAATATTTGATTGAAATGAAAAATAAAGCACAGAAAAACATTACATTTCTTTTCAGTTTTATTGTCCCCTCCTTCAAAATTGAATGGCCACATTCCATTTATTCTTATTTCTAGAACAAAATATGTACTTTTTTAAGCTCAGCGTGCTTGAAAACCTATAAAATGACATACTACTCCCCCATGTTACTCTACAAGAAATTGAGAAAAAAAATGAAAAATCAAAATGGCACAAGTCAGATCATGTGACCAATTATTTTTTAATGCCTACATGTAGTAGAAATCATACAAACAAACAAAATTTCTGGCTCTCAAAATTCCAACAGACCTCTTGTGGCCGTACAGGCTAGCTCTTTCCCCCCTGGGCCGCTTGGTTGAAGCCGAACAATAGGCGGTTGGGGACCAAGCCGTCCAGGGTTCGATGCTCGACTGTACCTGCACGGTCCACATAAACAATAGAAAAATACTATTGAGATTGGGGAAAAGGATGGGGTTGCATATGAAATTATAGCGATTTGATTGATGGACTGTGATATGTGAATATGTATTATGTTAAGAATCTCTACATGATATGAGAATTGCAAGTCCACACCTTAATTTCAATTCCGGTCACACTTACTCCGATGTCCTGGCGCTGTGTATTGATGTCTCCATTGTCTGTCGTTAGAGAACCTGGATGTCCCAACTGCCCGTGGTGTCAATCACACTGCCCTCCGGTGATGATTCCTACATACGTATAGATCAGGCCGCGGAAGCACACGTCACAGTTCACATCCGTCTTCTTTACACTGACCAGTTACATATTGTTGTAAGCCCGTTTTTTCCTGGGCTCTGAGGTACAGGGAAGTTTCATTTAAACATTTTAAGTAGAGCTTTATAATGTTTGATGGCTGAACCTGCTCCGTAGGAGGGTAGAGATATGGAAAGTTGGTGTAAAAGGTTATTCACGCTTGTTCATACCTGGTAGATGTGTGTGATGTCTTGTCCTAATGCTTCTCGCAGACCGAATCGTGAAAGTTCCAAGGTTCTATCCAGCGATCCTCAGTTCACCAAGCCAAGCGATCCCATGCGCCTTGTAGCATGCTTAGGCAGCGGTAACTCCGTGTTCCATCGTCGTAGTTAGCAGTGTGAAGTGTTGTGAAGTAGTCAGACTAACTATCCATGTAGCGTCGATGAGTGTCAGAATCAAAAGAGAGCTAGCTCCGGGTAGGAGCTTGCTTTTATCATTCTAGGCGTCGAAAGGTTGTTAAACCTTTCAAACGCGGTAGATCCTGCTTAGATCCACGCGTTTGCCTTTCCAGTTCCTTGTTTTACGGAAGTTACAAGCTAGCGCATTCTTGGGATCACTCGCTGGTCGGACAAGTTCAGGAAATGAACAAGTGTGAATATTAACATGACGAGGTTTTCTCGGTCTAATGGTCTCCATATCTCTACATTCCCCTTGTTGAAATACTCGAACCACTCTGTGATGGTCGACTACTTCGGCTGGAGTAGATTATATTTAAAAATTAGGATTTATTAACAAATCATACTTGTAGAAAACCAATACAGTAAATCACTAGAAGAATCGCATCACCATAAAAAAAAATTGAAATCACCAGAATAGTCATATCATATCGTGGCACCAAACACCGTTGAGAAAAAAATAGAAAAACACGTAGAATAATAAAAAAAAATTAAATTGTAGGTCATAGCCTCGTATAAACTCAAAAAGTACGAGCACAACAACTAAGTCTTGAGGCATGGATAAAATAATTGCTTAAGTGTAACACTGAACTAGTTTTGATTGAGTGATGACGGCACAATAAAAAAAAACAACACATGTCAGCACAGTGTGAGGAAACGCCGGGAACCGCAAGCGGTTGTATTTACTGTTTGCTGAGTTCAAAGTACACTCGGCGGAACATACACAATGCTGGGCGGAGCCTTGAGGTATGTTACCTATGGCAACTCTGTAAACTGCATGCCGCCATAGGCTGGACGTGCTGTGCAGCTGACGATAAAAAAAAAACACAAAAGAAAGAGACGTATCTCTAATCCAATATGGGTAGTACCCATGGGCACAAACTTTGGCACTATAAATGACATATGTTTGTATTAATTGCGTGTGCCTTACGGTACTTGAAATAGCTGAGCACCGGAACACTGTGAGCCGATGAAAAATAACAAGAAGGATCATGTGTCGTCAGTAAACACGGGCAGGCCGCACGGAGTGGGCGGGGCCTGTCGATGAAGATCGCCGTGACGTCAGCGAAGTTGAGTCTGGAAGTCAAATTTGCGATGGCGCTTTGGGGCAAGAAACGTCCTGGGTAAAGCGCTCCACATCTGGGTCGCGGCGTGGGAGATGGAAAAATCAGCCATGGGTCCAGACGGGAACGGGTCCTTGTTGGTGCTGGAACTCCACAAAATCGTTGTTGGTCTCTGCGATGAGCCTAGGTCTGTCGCTCGATGGTCGTCATGGGTCCAGTAACATCCGTGGCGATGAGATAATGAAACAAGCGTAAAGGGAAAAATTAGGAAAAAGCAAAAGGTAGTGGAGCAGATTTTACAATAAGTGATGACGGGTTATAAAATCGATTGAAAAGGGACTTTCAGTTAAAACTGGTGAATCATTTTGGGGGGGAGGGGAGGTAATATCTAATTTGAATGACGGCGAAGGGGCGTTATTACTTATAGGATGTAGAGTTTTTAAGGGGACCTGTTTTTGATTAACAGGTTTACCATGTTGTAGGGAAAGTTCGCCGGGGGGGAATGGGGGGGAATAGGTGGAATAATTCCATGTTGTAAGGAAAGTTTGCTGGGGCGCAACGGGGGGGGGGGATTTTCGAATAGTCGGCTTAGCCGAGAATGAAATGAGAAAAGAAAGGGAGAATTCAGCGATAATAGAACAAGCTAAGTGATTACGAGACATTTCCTTCTGTAATATGTGTAAATGTCGTTTATAAAAACAATTGCAAGAATTTTACGTGTCTTGTGGACAAAGGTTTAAGCGCCTTCGATTCGCTGCTAATAAAAAAAAAATTGAAAAAGAAGTGAAAAGAGTAAGTAATATATTTGTGTAAAAGTTCATTGAAAAATAGAGTAGGTTGTAATTTCATGGGATATGAGCTATACCATGTTGTATGCTATCAATATTTGAACTATAAAATTAAAGGAGAGAGTGGGAACATTTGCCTATATGTATTATATGCTTTATTAACATATTTAGTGCATTGCAGCTTTCAAAGAAGCAGTTCGCGTTACACCTAAGCGTAAATAAAAAAAATTGCTATGGCCAATAACCAAAAGTTCAAGCAAGTTCTACGCAGTTCATTTGTTCTTTAAATCATTGATCTTGTTCTATCTTAGTTCATTCGTTCTTTATTTCTTTGTACTTTTTTTCTTCATTTGAGCGTATATGTACCAGCAAATGGGGAAAAAAAAATATTTGCTAGTTAGAATCATAAACACACTAAGTACTTATTAGTCAAATCAGCTAAGTGATATGTTCTGACTATTACTATGCGTTTAAACGCAATTATAAAATAACATTAAAATATCTGTAAAAAATAAATTATTAGGCAAAAGATGTATTATAAATGTTCCGACGATTGAGATAGCATTCTGTAATCCTAATCTTGTTAAAATTAAAAATGACCATGTTGTATTAAAAATAAAATGAGTTCGTTCTAACGCAGAAATGCAGTGCGTGCACGAGGAGTGGAAGGAGGGGGGGGGGGAAGTGGATGAGCGTGAGAAAATGCTGGATCATGCATGTGCAATGTACGCAACGACGAGCGAGGAGGCTAAAGCGAGTGACAACGGAATGGCGTGTTAATGAATGTTAGTGGGGTTATCATGGCACTAGTCGTAGCGGGCTTTGAGTCTAGAAATAGTAATAGTGTCAGTCTTTTGTTTACTTCTCCCGTCGATGTAAGTTACCTCGTAGGAATTCTCGTTAACTTTACGAAGAATAGTTCCTTTGTACTTATAAGAGGACGCAAAGGCTTTTGACACGCCTGGAGTTGGAGTGGCATCTAGAATCCATACATGTTGTCCTGGTGAGTACTGCATTTTCCTAGAAGTGCGATCTACGTACTTTTTCTGCTGTTCGTAACGCTTGTTCAAGTTGTCATGTGCGGTCTTACGTATGGAGGTCAGGAGTTCAAGTCTCTGTGCGTTCGTCTGGGAAACATTGTCGGGGTTCGAAGGAAGGACAGCGTCAGCTAAGATCCTTGGATTGTAGCCAAATAAAGTAAAATACGGGCTCTGGAGGGATCCAGAATGGATTGTAACGTTGTGGCTGAACGCTGCGCTAGCCAAATAATCACACCACGAAGCTTTCTTTTCTAACACAAAGACTCTCATAGCTTTCTTTAAGTAACTAAATGAACTCTCAACTAATCCATTCGTGAAATGGGCACAAGTATCTACATATTTTAGTTGTACACCTGTAATATTGGCTAACTCTCGTAAGAGTAAACTTGAATTGGGTGTGGAACGATCTAAATAGATCGTTTCCGGGATGCCATGGACTAAAAAGACTTTCTCAACTAGGGCTGTTGCTATGTTTTGTGCATCGTGATTAGCCAAAGGAGCTGTAATTACATACCTTGTACAACTATCAACTACCGATAGGAAATATTTGTATTTGTGCGTTTTTGAAGAGACTAAAGGACCACATACGTCAATATGAATTCGTTGGAAAGGAATTTGGGCTGGTTGAAATGTTTGCAGCGTATGCGGTTTAGAACCTTGTGGTTTCTTTGAAATCTGACAAGGGATGCAATGTCTAACCTTATCGTACACAAATTTCTTCATATTAGGGAAGAAGTAGCGCATAAGCATTAAATTATATGTCTTTTGTGCACCTTGATGACTTCCATTCATTTTGTGTGCATGAATAAGGTCGAAAACTTGATTTCTTAATGCATGAGGAATACAAAGTCTATCCCTATTACCAGTTTTGATTTTATTAGTCCTGTATAAGACTCCATTTTTGAGTACATAAGAATACGAAAGCTTTTCTAGTTTAGGGTCACTAGCTTTATCTTTGTTTTCTAATACGTCAATAATGTCTCTGAAATAGGGGTCTTTACGTTGTTCTGAACTAATATCAAAATCTGCTGCTTGTGCATGAAATACTTGATGAAAGAATAAGTCATCATCATCATCATCATCATCTTTCTTGTCATGATTAGTCTTGTCAAGCGGTAAACTTGCACGGGAGAGTGCATCCGCAAGTTCATTTTTACTAGCGCTGACATGCCTTATTTCGAAATCAAAATTCTGAAAATAAAGGGCTCTTCTTCCTAAAATAGAACTATGGTGTTTAGTTGAACGAAGATAGGATAAGGCTTTGTTGTCTGTGAGAACCACAAAATGTTGATTCATAAGAAAAAATTTGAAAGTTTTCAGTACGTAATATGCACCTGCAATTTCGAGTGAAAATGTGTCAGCTCTTTTCTCTGTGTCTGTTAAGGCTCGTGAACAATAGGCACATGGATGTAAATTTCCTTCGTCATCAGGCTGTAACAGCGATCCTCCGATGCCAATTCCGCTCGCATCAATGTATACATATGAGGGGCGTTTAGGGTCATAAGGGCGGAGGATAGGGGCGGACGTGATCATTTCTTTCAGTGTTTCGAAGCTTTTCTGGTGTTCATCAGTCCATTGAAACTTAACATTCTTTTTAAGAAGCTTAAATAAACATTCTGTTGGTCCTGCAAAACCTTGCACAAATCGTCGAATGAAATTGACAAGTCCTAGAAAACTTCGAAGCTTGCGTTTGGTGGTAGGGGTGGGATATTCCAAAATAGCTTTAAGAATGTGTTCTGAAATCTTAACTCCCTTTTGAGATACCAAGTTACCAAGGACTTTAACTTCGGTAAAAGCTAGCCTACACTTAGAGGGTGATAATTTAAGGGATGCTGTTCGTAACTTTTGAAACACTCTGTCCAGGATGTTAAGCATGTGTGGGAGATTTGAACTGTAAATAATAATATCATCAGTGTAAACAGAAAGTTCTGAACTGTCTATTCCGCTAAGGGCAAGTTCGCTTACGCGATTCATTACACCGGGGGATGTTTTCAATCCCTGGCATAACCTAGCATACCTAAAACTACCCAGATTGTTAATAGAAAAGGCGGTAATGTCTTTAGAACGTTCTGTTAATCCAACCTGAAAAAATGCACTGGACATATCTAAAATTGAGTAATATTTCTTTCCAGCCATCTCTGTCATGATGGTTTTTATGTCTGGGGATTGCAAGGAAATCGGAGCTATTATGTCATTAAGCGCTCTCAAATCAGAAATAAAACGGTAAGTCCCATTGGGTTTCTTAACTAATAGGACTGGGTGTCGATAGGGACTCCCTTCACAGCGCTCTATAACACCTTGGTCTAGTAACTTCTGAACTTCCTGTTTCATGGGTTCTCGGTAATGAAAAGGAATAGGGTAGGTTTTGGCATACACTGGGGTGTCATCTGTCAGTTTGATATCGTATTCCAAAACATTAGTTTTCGTTAATTTATCCCCTGGCCAGAGAAAAATATCTGCATACGTGTATGCGAGCTTTAGGATTTTTTCTCTTTCTTCTCGGGGAATATCAGGGTTAACTGTGAGGAGGGAGGGGTCAAATTTCTTTTGACTTTCACTAAGTTGTTGCTTTACTGTAGTATTTTCATTACAAGAGTATGAAAATGCAACATCTTCACTTTTTTTCCAAACGGAAGTAACGTCAGTTAAAATTTCACATGTCGATATTTCGCCTAATATTGTGTTACTTTCCAAAGTGATTGTGGTTTCCGTAGGGTTGTGTATGTGAATGACAGGTGACTGCGGGTTTACTGCAGCATTGGGAAGGACTACTGGATGCTGGCTCATAAAGGAAGCAGATGGTGTAAAAAGTACAGGCTTATGGGTATTAGGTGTCGTAGTGGTAATGTTCAAATTGATATAAGTCTTGGATCGTGGACTTAACTGAACTGTGTTTGAAAGGGTAGCTTTTCCCTCATACACATTTGCATTTTCAATCTGGGTAAATATGTCATGGGACAGTTGGTGAGTCTTGTACTTTGATCTTAAAATACTATAATTAGGAGTACGTCCTAAATGACAAAGAGTTATTGTGTTGTCTTTCAACGACATTTCGCACCTCTGCGTTCGTAAAAAGTCATTTCCTAAAAGGGGAGGGACGTTAGTTGAATCTACTATTCTAAATGGGTGCGAATATTTACGCTTTCCAATTATGATAGGAAGAACTACAATTTCAGACACACTCAGTTTCGATCCGGACACACCTTGGATTGTGGATTGTACTTTGTATGTTTTTCTGTCAGTAGGGAGAAGATGGGAAGGATAAATTGAGATTTGGGAACCCACGTCAATAAGTAAATCTACCTGTTTTCCTTGTATGCTACTATTAATAAAGTATAGGCCATTTCTCTCAATTATAGGAACTTTATCTAATCTGCTATTATCTTCGATTTCGTTCCTGCAAGTCGAAGACGATTTTAGTTTAAACCACTGTCTCGTTGTGGCTTGTAAAAGCAGTTGTCGCTTTCGTGATTATAACGACCACAGAACTTACAGGCTGAGGTATTTGCATCGTCGCGATTAGCCTGATCTCGACGCTGAAACCTGTTGTTACCATTACTTCTGAATTGGCCTCTTGAGTTCGATCTATAATTACCTCTGTGATTAGCTCTAGAATTATTATTATTTCTGTAGGAAGAGGACTTATTATTCCCCTTGTTGAAACCTCTGTTATGTGCGTTTTGATTAGCCGTTTTCGCAAATTCCAGCACATTTGAGCAAAGATTGAAGAGAGAACTGGCGTTGATCTCTTCGTTCGAGCGCAGAGTTAAGGTCGAGATTTGTGACGAAAGTTTGTTTATTTCGTCACCAGAGGTAGCACTTGGAGCGTGTTCTACTCTGGGTACGGCTGGTGTTGCCGCGGAGCGGGCACTATCAGAACTCGGTATATGATACATTCCTTGATACCCTGTGTGGGAACTATTTACGAGAGCCGGACTTTGGACTTGATGTGTCAATGGTGGGAGAGAAGATGGACACTGGTTGTATGGTACAAAGTGCGGACTCGGGTTGTGAGAATTACTACTGGGGAGGGGGGAATAGACCTGTGCATGCGAACAGCTGTGAAGTGCTGACGGAGTGAATGTCTGGGGTAAGCTCGCCTGAGCAATGGCCTGATCAATTTCCAATTTCTCTTCCAACATACGGGAATTAATTAATGACTGCTGGCGTTCGAAATTCTGTAGGTGGGCAATTAATTCTTCTGTTCTAGCAAAATGCTTGTTGGTTAAACAGCCAATGTATTTGGCTCGCAGTCCCGTGATGATGTAAGAGAGAGTTTGTTCTTCAGTGGCGTTCGGGAAGTATTGCTGGACTAATGCCTTTTTAGCAATAACGTAGGTGTGGATCGGTTCACTAACCAGCTGTTTCTTTTGGAGAATTATCTGTACAGGATCTGCTGACAAGTATGATCCCTTAAATAACGTACTTAGCTCGTCTTTGATATGGGTGTATGTCAAGTCTACAAAATTGGGTCGTTTCTGTATGTCATGAAAATAAGTTAAAGCGGTGTCCGTCAAAAATAAAGGTAACATCTCTTTACGCTTAGCTTCCGACCATCCTGCGGCGTGTGCTACATTTTGAAACTTAAGGAAAAATGAGTCAATGTGCGTAGGGTCATTTCCGCTAAATGGTGCCGGGTATAATGCAGTTGGAATTGGGGTAGCCATGTTAGTCGTGGGAATTTCTACAGTTAAGTGATCAGAGTTATTAACAGTGTTAGAGGAAGTTGAAACGGGAGCCGGGGTACTCGCTAAGGGTTGAGGTTGGTTTCTGTCGGGTGTTTGCAGTCCAAGGGCAAATTGAGGGTAATTTCTATGAGCAGACCTTAACCGTGTTAGTGGAGGGGAGGGAATTGGGGTTAAAGGTCGTGAATTTATTGGATTTGCCGTGATTGCAGTTGCTAACTCTATGATTTGGTCGAGGGAGGAATCTAGGTGTTCGTGCAACGCTATCTGTGACGTATTCATAAACGAAGGTTCGTCGTGCTGACCAAAGAACAAATGAAAGTATGATTATACAGTTATTTATGTCATTAATATATCGCTGGTCAAATAATTATAAGCAAATGTTCTCATTCCTGTGTGAATGATGCTTGAATACATGTTATGCAGAAGAACTAGATTTTTGTTGAAAAAGGGGGGGGGCTCGGCATAAAAGAAAAAGAGGGGTTGTTTTCCATAGGGTAATACACAAAATTGTCACTGGGTCTGACGCATCTTAAGCGTACTGTGGGAGTATGAGTTGGAATTACTAAAAATTTACTTTAAAAATGCTCCCAAAGTGGGAGGGAGGGGTGGGAGGGAATAATTTAATGTAAAGCAATTCGTACAGGAAGGTACTTAATTGCAAAAAAGGGCCTGAAGCATCTCCACCATGTTGTAAGCCCGTTTTTTCCTGGGCTCTGAGGTACAGGGAAGTTTCATTTAAACATTTTAAGTAGAGCTTTATAATGTTTGATGGCTGAACCTGCTCCGTAGGAGGGTAGAGATATGGAAAGTTGGTGTAAAAGGTTATTCACGCTTGTTCATACCTGGTAGATGTGTGTGATGTCTTGTCCTAATGCTTCTCGCAGACCGAATCGTGAAAGTTCCAAGGTTCTATCCAGCGATCCTCAGTTCACCAAGCCAAGCGATCCCATGCGCCTTGTAGCATGCTTAGGCAGCGGTAACTCCGTGTTCCATCGTCGTAGTTAGCAGTGTGAAGTGTTGTGAAGTAGTCAGACTAACTATCCATGTAGCGTCGATGAGTGTCAGAATCAAAAGAGAGCTAGCTCCGGGTAGGAGCTTGCTTTTATCATTCTAGGCGTCGAAAGGTTGTTAAACCTTTCAAACGCGGTAGATCCTGCTTAGATCCACGCGTTTGCCTTTCCAGTTCCTTGTTTTACGGAAGTTACAAGCTAGCGCATTCTTGGGATCACTCGCTGGTCGGACAAGTTCAGGAAATGAACAAGTGTGAATATTAACATGACGAGGTTTTCTCGGTCTAATGGTCTCCATATCTCTACAATATATAATAGTTTATCTTGTGACGAAAACTATCCCGTTCATCGTAAATCAAGGGTTAAATGCTATGCTCTCAGCATTGACGGGCACTGGCTTCTAGACACAGGATGTTCAGTATAACCATTTTTACACGGACTCTCAGCGCAACCTCTCGACAAGGACTTGTCAAGGCAAATCCTCAACACTTCTATCGCAGCTTCTCGGCAACAGATTCTCCGTCACAAGTTCTAGACACACACTTGTCACCTGAATTCTCAACATCGACTCTTCACTTGCATTCTCAACACCGATGTCCTCTGTCTAGCTTATAGACGCACACTGAACCGCCAAAATTCACCGTTGGGTTAGGGGTTTTTGTCCATGTCCACTTTCTATTCGCTGGCGTAGAGGAGGGGGTTGGTTGCAGGGAAGAATGGAAATATTTCACGTTGGGGAGACAAAGGGGCTTCTGGGAGAGAAAGCGTAAATATAGCCGTCGCCTTTTGTGGGCAAGGCAAATGACCTTTGCTTGGCTTCTCTGAAACTGACGGAGATTTGGAGTCGTGCTGAAAGTTCGATAATAATAATAAATGTGGAAGATGATATATGTATTATGACGAACTGTCATAAGGCTTTCTGGTAATTTGAGTTTCGGGTATGGGTAAAGTAGCCCATCTCACATCCTAAGACGATGAACTCGTCTAGTGCAGAGAATTCACGATAGGTGGAATGCCTATGCAACATAAAAACTTTGCTGCTTTAGTACTTACGCGAAGAATCGCTAGATGGCTCTGACCGTTGTGCGCATTCAAATTGTAAATTCCTTTGTTTGATATCCGATTTTCTCGCGGTTTCCTTATGCACAAGGACATTTTGATGTGTCGGTCACTGCACGCATGGGCAATTCGCAGTAATGGCGCAAAATAATAAAATTTACAGCGTTTTGGTCTAGATGCCATTGGTTAATTAACAGCAAAAAGTTTATCTTAATAAGCATTACAATAGGTTCTTTAACGCATACACATATTTGTTAACGTGTGAGTTCTAAATCATGTAAATTGTTGTTTGGTAAAGACAATTGTGCTCTGCGAAAAAGGATGGTAGTTATCGATAAGGGTGCGCGGTGATCGAAAAGGGACTTCCGGTAAAGAAAAATGGAACGATTGAGGTAATTGTAATTGTTTCCAGTGGTTTCTGGACGAATCTGACATCTGCTATTAGGATAAAACGGCGGATAAAAGCATGGAGTAAAAGTACAACGCAGATAAAACGTTGGAAGTGAGTCGAGCTTTCGGTTTCCAGAGAGGTAAGGAGCGGACTCGTGCATGCTGGCTTCTTCGTTCCGGAGACACAAGGTAAGGGAACTAAATTTCCTTAAGTGACTTTGAGAAGAAGAAAATTCTCGCAAATCGTGGAACCTACAGATACGCAAAGTTCGTTTAAGAGATAGCTATCTCGCGTGTGTTGGAACTTATTTGACACAGTACTAGTACTCGCTACAAACCATGTGTTAATTACAAAATGGCCATCGACGCCATGTCTGAAAAAAGTTGTGTGCACACATAAAACGAACTATTCTCGTTCGAGAAACGTACAAAACATGCTAAAATAAATGAGTAGCATGTTCCCAGATTGGTTTTACGTCAATTTTAGGAAATAATATGGACTTTTGTAACCCATTTTATATAACATAAAATGTGTAGGCCTAATGACCATAAATGGTAATTTTTTTCAATCACGTATCGATAGTTGTGTCACGTCTCATAGTTTAATAAGGACTGATTGATAATGCTCTCATAAACCGGAAACATTTGTTATTTTCAACTCAATAAATAAGTTCATTGTTTCTTGTGTTTCTATTTGCGTTCTTCAACATTTCTTTCATTCATATTTCGTTGTTTGTGTATATGCCTTAATGATTAATTCTTCCACAGAGGGGGCGTTACCAGGCAAATTTCCGCGAAACAAACAATTCGAACTAACGACATTAGCACGTCTTAAGATTGTTGAATCTCAGTTGTTGTGTAGTTGCAGCCTAGTTTAAACCTAAAAATAGTTTGAACACTTTTTTTTTTGTTCACTCATAGAAGTTTAAACGAAGGTCATGTAGCTCGTCGCAAGATTGATGAGACTCAATTATTGAGTCGTTGCTGCTGGGTTTTTTAACTAATAAATTTAATCTAATCTTATTTAGTCCGTCGCAGTATATATTGATTCTAGTGTGCACGTATGGGAATACGGGTACACTCTTCTAGCTCCTAGACTATATGTGCTACACTCGTGGTAAACGTAAATATAATTTCAAGTTTCTCATAAATGTTGGATATGGCTTCCCTCGACGTAGACTTTCCTCGGACTTGCCCAACATGATTTGCTACCCTAGGGCACCCCCGACCTCGTTCTCTGTGTGCAACACAGACTGTGTTGATCAAAATATCGTACCAGTATTTAACAGTGTTTGCTTGGGGTGGAACTTTTTCTGAAACGCCGTTGAACGGTAACTACGGACTGTTTCTTGGCAACACTGCGCAGTAAGACTCCATATCAACTTGCTTATTGGTCACGTAGTCACCTGTAACAGAGCGACTGACCTCTAGCGGCCTAGAAATGAAACTTCATGGTATGGCGCGTATTTCGAACCGCATTTGAATCAGTACTGAATAATACTTTCGGAGTTAGTCAGCTTTAGTTTTAGATGATGTTAAATAAAGATGTTAGAACATTTACGAATAAACTGTTGCCTGTTCTGGAAACCTAAAGAGGAAAGGTACTCTAAGCAAATGTATAACCAAAAATGAAATAATAAATGGCAACAATGGTTTAAAGTTTTAAGGTACCAAACCCTGAAAAGTATGCTGGTGGACACGGGCTCTTTCCGGGAGTTTCCCCAATTGTTTTTTCTTGTCATTCTACTTTATGGACCTTTTAATACTTAACTTGTTATTGGTACTCAAAACATGAGCTAATTCCATTTTTTCTATTCTTTACCTCATGTAATATGTTTCTATTTTATAATTATGTTTCATAATACAGTACTTTAATTTTAGGTAACTAAATTTGAATAACCCTGTATATGTGTAATTCGATGCTGGACGTGATGATGTAATTCTATGACTGACCAAGACAAATGCTTGTTTAAAATCTACTTTATCTTCAGACACTGCATGCCCATATAGGATCGTAGCACCGCGCAATTGAAAGTGTTAAGTATTTCTCTTTTTCTCCGAGTAGATGGGCACGACTAAGAAAGAACAGTACTTCAGGATCTAATTGAGAGAGATTCCACAGGCTATTTAAGAAGGAAAAATGCCGCTATAAAAACAGGATAAGAAACAGCCGTAAAACGAATTGTACATGATGACCGAGTTACTAGAATTGCGCGACGAGGAAGAGTACAAGAGGAAGGGGAGATGGGGGAAAAGGTCTTAGGAAGATGAACGTGCTAAATGGGAGATAGCAAGGAAAGTAAAAGCAAATGAGGGGGAGGGGGGCGAGCGCTTAATTTTCTCCGCCGCCTTGTGCCAGAACAAGGGATGTTCTCTTAAGTAAAAACAACGGTTTTCTCTGTCGCGTCTGTGCTTGTTACGCTCCTGCCGGGGTACAGGCTTGTAAAGTATGACACCTTATCTCTGCCACGCAATTCTTAAAGAAGGGAGGGCTGCTCGCGCGGAGATAAAGAGTTGGAGCTGCATAGACGGCACCCACCATACGGGCCGAATAGCATTTTTGCACAATTTCGCTATTGTTATGTTTGTGTTTTAGCAAGAGGGCTTTAGAGTGAGGGTTTGGGTGACCGGGCTCCCACTGGGAAGGAAAAGTTATTTTGAAGAAAGCAGAAAAAAACAAGCAAGATACTGAAATTATAGCTAACAATTGTAACAAATGAGATGATAGATAGTAGGACAAACAGGGGTAGAAAAATATTGACAATTTTTCAGCTGGCACATGAATTTTCAAATATACATATATAATATATATACAGGGTGGAGCAAAATAATGTTACCACTTATATGGTGTTTCGGTGGGTCAAAAAAATGTTACCACCGAAAGGGAAACATACACATGTAATATACCCCTTCAACCTGTGAACCAGAAATGTGAATACATTTGGGCATTCGGTCAACCATTGAGTTCATGACCCTTGAACACATGTCTTGCGGTATAGAGCGTATGACTGTAGAAATTCTTTGTTTAAGGTCTTGTATGTCCCGCGGTTTTGTTGCGTAAACACGCTGCTTTACCATCCCCCATAACCAGAAATCGCACGGGCTGAGGTCTGGTGATCTTGCCGCACACGATAGTGGACCACGCCGACAAGTGGTAACATTATTTTGCCCCACGCTGTATATATATATATATATATATATATATATATATATATATATACACACACACACACACACACACAGGGTGGCTCAATAAGTCACTTAACACCCCCAGTACAAGGCCACTGCGGCATGGAACGTGAAAATGGCAATGACCAATCGTTATCAGGCCAAGGGGGAACCACATTGACGTCATCCGCATGGTCGGCAGCCATCTTGATGTGAGCCATCTTCAATTCAACTTCAGAAATTTAAATGGGAAGGGGGTCGTGCGACATATCAAAATGGGCTAGAATTTTACCAGGAAAACAACTGTGACATG
Source organism: Lepisma saccharinum (assembly GCF_977018435.1). Taxonomy (NCBI): domain Eukaryota; kingdom Metazoa; phylum Arthropoda; class Insecta; order Zygentoma; family Lepismatidae; genus Lepisma; species Lepisma saccharinum. Next base: position 63,735,092 of record NC_139248.1, read on the forward strand.
TGTTTTCACCTAACTTTAATTGTTGCAGAGTTAACAATACCACAAAGTTATGGCTCAATAAGTCACTTAACACCCCCAGTACAAGGCCACTGCGGCATGGAACGTGAAAATGGCAATGACCAATCGTTATCAGGCCAAGGGGGAACCACATTGACGTCACCCGCATGGTCAGCAGCCATCTTGATGTCCGCCATCTTGAATTGAACTTCAGAAATTTAAACGGGAAGGGGGTCGTGCGACATATCAAAATGGGCTAGAATTTCACCAGGAAAACAACTGTGACATTTGTTTTCACCTAACTTTAATTGTTACAGAGTTAACAATACCACAAAGTTATGGCTCAATAAGTCACTTAACACCCCCAGTACAACGCCACTGCGGCATGGAACGTGAAAATGGCAATGACCAATCGTTATCAGGCCAAGGGGGGACCACATTGACGTCACCCGCATGGTCGGCAGCCATCTTGTTGTCCGCCATCTTGAATTCAACTTCAGAAATTTAAAAGGGAAGGGGGTCGTGCGACATATCAAAATGGGCTAGAATTTCACCAGGAAAACAACTGTGACATTTGTTTTCACCTAACTTTAATTGTTGCAGAGTTAACAATACCACAAAGTTATGGCTCAATAAATCACTTAACACCCCCAGTACAAGGCCACTGCGGCATGGGATGTGAAAATGGTGATGACCAATCGTTGCCTGGCCAAGGGGGAACCACATTGACGTCACCAGCATGGTCGGCAGCCATCTTGATGTCCGCCATCTTGAATTCAACTTCAGAAATTTAAAAGGGAAGGGGGTCGTGCGACATATCAAAATGGGCTAGAATTTCACCAGGAAAACAACTGTGACATTTGTTTTCACCTAACTTTAATTGTTACAGAGTTAACAATACCACAGTAGGTGGAATGGTAGGTTCTGGCGACGTCCTTTGACCTACTTTTGAAATGACTTACGACATTTTACTATAAGGCTGTCTCCCCTTATGATGTTTTCCTGTAAGGCGTATGTTCTAGCAACGCCCATTGACCTACTTTTTATTTTACGATGTTTTACGCACTAAACTAACCTACAATGAGAGAAAAAATGGAGAGAAGAAGCTCTGGCATCACTTTTTAAGCTATTTTTTATCCTATTTCAAATGTAGCTCTTATGCTACCTCACTTTTTGACCTACTTTTTGAAATGACTTACGACGTTTTACGCACTAAACTAACCTACAATGAGAGAAAAATGGACAGAAAAAGCTCTGGCATCACTTTTTAAGCTATTTTTTATCCTATTTCAAATGTAGCTCTTATGCTACCTCGCCTTTTGACCTACTTTTGAAATGACTTACGACGTTTTACGCACTAAACTAACCTACAATGAGAGAAAAATGGACAGAAAAAGCTCTGGCATCACTTTTTAAGCTATTTTTTTATGCTAACTCGTTTTTTGACCTACATTTGAAATGACTTACGACATTTTCCTATAAGGCTGCCTCTCTTTTATTGTAAGGCCCCCCCCCCCTCAGTGTAATCTACTACAACCTGCTAATAGGCTTCTGCTCTCAGCGTAATCCGTTTTACGGGCTAAACTAACCTACAATGAGAGAAAATTAGACAGAAGAAAAGCTCTGGCATCAGTTTTTAAGCTATTTTTTTACCTCCTACTCTTATGCTAACATCGCCTTTTGACCTACATTTGAAATGACTTACGACATTTTCCTATAAGGCTGCCTCCCTCTTACTGTAAGGCCCCCCCTCAGTGTAATCTACTACAACCTGCTAATAGGCTTCTGCTCTCAGCGTAATTTGTTTTACGAACTAAACTAACCTACAATAAGAGAAAATTAGACAGAAGAAAAGCTTTGGCATTAGTTTTTAAGCTATTTTTTTTTTACCTTCTGCAAATTTTGCTTTTATGCTACCTCGCTTTTTGACCTATATTTGAAATGACTTACGATATTTTCCTATAAGGCTGCCTCCTCTTACTGTAAGGTCCCTCAGTGTAATCTACCACGACCTTACTCTCAGCATAATCTGCCACGATGTTTTTTGTTTTTAAAACTCTCAGGTGTGATCTTCTACAATGTGTGTGTGTGTGATAATCAAAATTTATTTTTTGTTAAGGAAATCCCTGGCCCCCCAAAAAAAGAAAATATCCCGCCAGGGGTGCGTGGTGCCCAACACAGTTCTAATGGCCACGGCTAACAAAGCCATGCCTCTGTAGAGTTTCATGGTTTTTTTTTTTTTAAACCCCCCCATGACCCCCTACAGAGGACCTCCGTGTGTAATGTGTGTGTTTTATGATTGAAAAGAAGAAAAATTTTGGTTAAGAATAGAATGTGTAAGAACTAAAAAAGTTTCCGTAGGGTGCAGCATCTGAAAGAAAAAAAAAATATCCTCAAAATAGTGTACATAATATGATAGAAAAAATATATAAAAAAAAGTGTGAATGCAAAAATTAGTGTGAATGATTGTTTTTTTTTTTAAAAAAAATAATAGAAAAATATAAAAAAGTGTGAATGCAAAAATTAGTGTGAATGATTGTTTTTTTTAAAAAAAAAAGTGGTGCAAGAAATAATACGTACTTTTTTGATGCAGAAGTCTAATGGCGTGAGCAGATTTCTTCCTCGTCATGGTATCCCCATTCTCGGGTGTGGATGTTGCAGTCTAGCAGCCTCAATTTGGTGTCGTGGGGATCAAGCGCCACTTTGTTTATCGTGGATGTATGCAACTGATCGATGGTGCTCGTGATCCGATGTTCGGTCACGCGTTTGATTTTTTTGTCGAACAAGCACGACTTGTAATCTTCTACGGTTAGTTTGTTTGTGCTCGAACGCCCCACCCCCTTTGCCTTTTTTATTTCGGTCTCATCCTGAATTTTGATGGCGTACATTTTCGCTCGAAGGCCAGCAAACTCTGTGATGATGCGGCCGTTGACTTCATCCTTCATCTTCCCGATCGTCATTTTCTGGCTGTCGTCGAAGAGAGGGTGATCTTTCGGATAATTGGAGAAATCGAAATGCTGGCTCATGCTTTTGAGATCTTCGTATAGATCATCGGTGCGGATGTTGTACACGAAGCTGTCCGTGTCGGTGTACGCCACCTCGATCGCCTCTCCATAGCGTGGTTTCATGACGTCGTAGTGAAACTTGTACATGGCCAGCTTCGACAACTCGAGGATCGCGACTCCCACGGCGATTGGTTTGTCGAATGTTATGTGGCGAAGAGCACGTTCGATCAATACCAACGTGTCGCTCAGTATCGTGAAGTTCTTGTACGTGGGCTGAGCGACGAGCTTGTTTATTTTCTTGGGGTCGGAGACCAAGTTGATATTTCTTCTTTTCCTGGCATCTTCCATGCTCTTGCCGTAGATGCTGTTGTTCATCAATTTGTATAAGTCTTTGTCTGCGGAAGAAGAAGCTGATGCTCGACGTTGAGTGTTGCCGTCGATATAGGGTGCTAGCCACCTGGTCTGTTTAAACTTCAATCCCGAGTGCACGCGCTTCAAAACCAATCCATGCTGGAGGTAGAATTGTAGGAGACGATAATGCACCACGTAATTCTCTTTGCTCTTGAAGGTGAGCATCAGCTTCTTCTCCGGAGCCGATTCCATCACAGGTGCCATCGCAAATCCATGGTGTTCTCGATGAAGCGATGCAGGATATTCCAAATCTACTTTCAGAAAACATCCATTTTCATGATCTTCGCTCCATTCCAAACAATCTTGAAGTTCCTGCTCCTTCATCCATTTGTATTCTCCGATGGGCAGAGACTCGGACATGGCATAACCATACAGGTTGTTCATGTCCCAGTATGCCAAGAAGTTTGTCGGTTTCCCTGCATCGAAATCGGCAACATATGGATTGTTGGCCTTGACGTATCGAAGGGGACACTGGACGATTCCACCACGTTTTGCCTCTTCGACAAACAAAAGTTGATTGACGTCCTTGATGAGTTCTATCTTCACCTTCGTGGATTTTAACATCGCCTGCCAAGAATAACCCGGTGTGGTGTAGCTGAAAGCGGGGTCCAAACCATATGCTGCCATTCCTCTCGAGCGATGGAGATGAAAACGGTCGCTCAATAGCGTAACATCCAGTTTCAGATACAGATCGTGATAGTCGGCCATGGTTTGACAAGAGAATGTAGACCAGACAAGCTGAGCATGATGGTAGTCCTCTTCGGTGCAACAGGTGTCGCTAAGACAACTGTAGAATGCTTCTCTCGGCGGTAACGACGTTTCTGAGAATTTGGAAGCATCCGTCATGTATTCGTAGGGGTAAACCCCCTTGCGTCTCAACAGTGCTAAATGTTGGTCGCCAAAACATTTCCTGGTGGCGACCAAATCATCGTCGGTGAGTTGAGACGCAAGTGTCGCCAAACTCGAAGACAGAAAGTTGTAGGAGTCCAAGAAGCGAATTTCTACGTGATTGCCATTTCCAACGTCCACCATCTTGCTGAATGAAATGAATTTCTCGTTGGTGCGAGCTATGACGCTAATGGGTTGAGCGTCGCATCCCATCTCCTTTATGAAGATTTTGGCGTCGTAGCCCTCCAAATTGTGAATGAATACAGGAATAAAATTCGGTTTTTTGATTTGTATATTACAGTCGTTACACAGGGGGGCCACATATTTTCCCGTGTGATGATTGTGGTGGCGAACTTTGACATTTTCGAGGGTGAAGTTACATTCGCACGCATCACACTGAGAGGCAAGGTCGTATGCTTCCTTCTCTTCCTGGGTAAGAGGCTCCATTGGTTTGTCTTCTCTTAGTAGAGGAGCGAATTTTATGGCCATCTGTTTCAAGGTTTGAACGAATTTTTGTGGAGCATCATTGCCACGATGTAAAATAACATTGCCTGTGTTGTTGACCATCAATCCAAAAGCGCAGGCTTCGTGATGTAGAATTTCGGTGGTGCTCGATACGCTGCGATTCGGTTCGCAGATGGCGAGTGGAAGTTGGAAACTTTCAAAGTCGGCGCATATCACCACGGGATGCCAAAGTAGCGCCTTGTAGTTGGAAAATTTCATGTCATGAGAAGGCATTTCGATAGCCGCAGCCGGATGTTTACTACACATTTCATGATGATCTTGGAGTTCTTCATCAGCATTCTTTTTTCCTCGACCGTAGAATATACTCAGGCATCTGTCGCATACTCGAATTTTACGTTGATGTGTGGTAATTTGACTTCTTGTTAATTTTGAAAGATTCTGAATTAGACAATAATGATAATTATCATCATCTTTGATCAGGAGTAATCTGATGACACGATTACTTTTAATGTTGCTATGTCTGAGAACGTAGATGGTGTTGTTTTTGTCTAATCCGAAGATGTGTACTGCTATACTTTCGTTTTTATCTGTCTTGTACTGTGCCTCAAATTTACTAATGTCTCGCAGATTTACAGGGTAATTAATGCCAGCCATAGGTTTTTCAAATTCTGAGAGATATTCTGGCTTGTTGTAGTGGTATAAACGATGTTTGTCATTATTGGCTGGGTGATGATCGGCAATGATGCACCACAAAAAGCATCTGTTATCCTCATTTTGAATGTTGATGATGGCTTTCTTACTGGCTATTTCCGGGGGCAAATCGATGTAGCTGGATGCTCCCATCGGGTTGTATCGTGCCACCTTCAAAGTTAAAGTGTGAGGCGAACCGCAAAGTGTCCAACCCGATCCACGTTGTTCGAAAGTCTCGTGCTTGTTCAACAAAGCGTCAAACATCTGGTTGCAAATGGCATCCAGCTCATCGACATCGGCGGCGTGGAGGCTCTTTACACCAGTGTAATGATGGAAAGTTTCTCGCTCTTTTTTTACGTTTTCGTAAATGACGGAAACGATGAGGTGGATTTTCAACGAGCATTGCAACAAAGCTTCGGTGATAGACGAAATTAACTTGCTTTTGACCGAATGAAAAAAGTTGTTTAGATCAGATGTTTCTTTAGATTGGAAAGTCTCCTTGGTTAAAATATTTCTAATATTTTCGCCGGCACTCTTCTGCTTTTTTCGTGGCGCTTGATCGTCAACATCGAGCTCTCTCTTACTTGATCCTTCCCCATGCACATTCTTCCGATGTCTACTCAAGTTTGAAATGGATATATATTTCCCACAGTCGTCACATGCACGTTTCGCTTCCTTCTTCTCCATTTTTTTTTGCTAAGAAAAAAAAGATGAAGTTACTAAATTGCACTCATTTTTTTTGTGGTGTTATTTATATTAGACCCCAAAAACCATAAATGATCTACCATAGATGAAGTTACTATTTGTGGTGTTATTTATATTAGACCCCCAAGCATAAATAATCTACCATGGATGAAGTTACTATTTGTGGTGTTATTTATATTAGACCCCAAAACCATAAATGATCTACCATAGATGAAGTTACTATTTGTGGTGTTGTTTATATTAGATATGTTCTCAATTTTATTCTTAAATAACCAGCATGAATCTTTTTGGTTTTCGAAAACAAACCAACATGGAGACTGTACACCGCACGACGACAGATCTACCTTCCATGTTAACTAAACTCAATGGTCTACTGATTGTTCATCTCAACAGTATTTGGACGAAATTGGATGATGATGTGGGCAAGATGTTTTACGTCTTCAACAACAATTTACATTTTTACGAAATTCCGATCGGTGGGAAACTTCAAATCACCGTGAATCCGGAAAACGTAGGCGAAATCAAAATATCTACCGGCAAGAACATTTTTCGAATCAAGCACGACAAGATGCTTTCTAACATTACGTACGATGTTTCTGCAGGAGATTATCTTTACGTTCAACTCCTAGGAGATTACGATAAACTCATTCCTCTCTTCGTAGAATTACGTATTGTCTATCCTATTATAAATAACCGTTAACCAAAAATGCCTAACGACATTTTCGGCCACACTAAGCGTGTAGACCACGCAGAAGAGATTCTCATGTTGGACGTCCGAATTAAAAAGTTGAGGAGCGATTTGATCGCTTTGCAGGAGACCTTAAACAAAAGTTTAGAGTCGGAAATCGCTACGCTCCAAACGCAATGTCTCGACCCCATTCTGAAAATCGATTCCGAACTGAAGACGCTCATAAAAAATTATGTCGACGTACCTTCTTACGACAGCGTTCAAAATATACAGTTGAGCGTGGATTCGCTTCAAAATGATTTGGCCAAATTACAGCAATTTCAATCGAAAAATGAAGATTTGGAAAAATTGAAACTCGAAATCGAAGAACGAACTTCTGCAATCGAAAAGAATTTCTCTGAACTTCAAACCGTCGTGAAGGATATTGATGTAGAACGCTTGCACGTCGTCGTTTCCAAATTACAAGAAGAATTCGCCAGCACGTTGGAAGAAATTAAATCCAAGTTACAGACTTTGGAAGATACAATGACGAACCTACCATCGTCAGACGAACTGCAGGTCATCGGCAAAAGCGTTGCGAACATAAAAATTCAATTGGAGGCTTATCAAGATTTCGAACACATTCAAACCACCATCGCTACGCTTCAGGCGTCTCTGGAGTTGATCAACGAAGAAATTAAAAATATTCACGCTGAAGCGAGCGCGTTGACGAGCATTCAGGACACGTTAATCACGGTTCAGCAGAAGATCGAATATTTAGAAAATTTGAACGTCGAATCCAATCTTGCTCATTTTCATCACGTACTGGACAACATACAGGGTGATTTGGAATCGTTACGGACGAGCGTGCCTTCGAGCGAAGATTTGGAAAAATTGAAAACGGCGGTGACGGCACTATCCGAATCGAGCGACATCAAAAGTTCGTTAAGCGATCTCGAGAGTAGGGTGGCCAATCTCCCCACCTCAAAAGAATTACACGCTTTGAAAAGGAACATATCTCGAATGCTGAAACGACTAGAAACGGAAACGGCGAACGTGGAACAGATTCGAGATGAACTTGCTTCGCTGGTGTCGACGCTGCCCACTTCGCAGAGCGTCGCCGACCTTCACACGCAGTTTACCGAGATGCGAAGCATCATGAACGATCTTACCGAGAAAATTTCGAAATTGAATCAAGTCGAGAACCTTCAGAGTATTGTCGTCAACATCAGAGATCAAGTTGGAGTGCTGGAATCCACGCAGGAATCGACGCTGGCCTCTTTCGGTGCCAAATTACAAGAACTCAACGAAAACTTCAAGCAGTTGAACGTGGAAGTGAAAATCAAACCGTCATTTTCTACAGTAACGGATACCATCGTCGAACATTTGTTGCCCGTACAAAATACACTGGGACAGCTTCACAGCAACCTCGTTAGCGTCGATACTAAATTCGCTAAACTGCATTCTCTGCAAGCCATCGAAATCAACAGCGTACCCAATCAACAGAGAATCTCCACGTTCGTCGAAGGTAACAAACTGTACATGTTACATCCTTATCATCCGTACTACAAGTTTCTCCTCGATGGCACGATTCAGATAAACGAATTTTCGTACTGGTCTCACGGCAGAAAAGCTAGCGTTCCCACCATGACCTTGATATCGAATCGTGGTGTCCAGAAAGCAGGAAACATTCCTCTGGCACGTTGGAACGAAACGCGCAACGTATATGAAATACACGAAGACGAAGATCTTACCGTTTTCGACGTGAGTGCCGGCGATAAGCTGATCGTTCAAAACACGAGCGAAGTGCCACCCTCTTTGAATCCCATCACGCTGGTGCTTCTCTTCAAACGTAATCTCTAAAAAATGTCTAGGCAAGCCATCGTCCAAGAATTGCATAAACCTGCACGCCGCAACTACGAACGTTTGGCGGTGGTGACCAAGGGCATCGACGACCTCTGGCAAAGTGACCTCGTGGAGATGAGTAGCGGCAATCTAAAAAACGTACATAAATTGAACAAGGGCAACAAGTACCTCCTCACAGTCATAGACACATTTTCGAAATTCGCATGGGCTCTACCTTTGAAGGCCAAAACGGGAACGTGCGTCACGGAAGCATTCAAGACAATTTTTCGCAAAAGCGGCAGACGACCACGGTTTTTGCAAACAGACAACGGTAAAGAATTTTACAATGCCGTATTCCAAAAGTTTATTCAAAAACATGACATTCGACATTATTCGACCTTCAGTCACATCAAAGCCAGCATCGTGGAAAGATTTAATCGAACCTTGAAAACACACATGTGGAAACGATTCACGCTTCGGGGAAATTACAAATGGGTCGACATTCTGCCGGAACTCGTCGATACCTATAATAATACGGTACACAGAACGATAGGCATGAAGCCAGCTGACGTTACCAAGTCCGACGAGCAGCGTTTAATTTCTACAGTTTACTGTCCAAAGTACACTCCCACGACAAAAAAACCTAAATACAAAATTGGAGACCAGGTGAGGGTTAGTAAATTGAAGCGAACGTTCGACAGGGGTTTCACACGAAACTGGAGCACGGAACTTTTTACCGTGGTTCGAGTTCTACCCGGAAACCGCCACACGTATATAATAAAGGACAGTGGCGGTGAAATTTTATTGGGGCGCTTCTACGAGGAGGAACTCTCTAAAACTAAATACCCCGACACGTACCTTATCGAAAAAGTTTTGCGTAAGAGAGGCGACAAACTTTTGGTGAAATGGCTGGGACTTCCGGACACGAGTTGGATCGATTCAAACGAAGTGATTCTATGAGTGCGTGGAATGTCGTGAAACGTCTACCTGATTCGGAAAATCGAAAAAAGAAAAGGAACGGCAAGTTGCTTCCCGACAGCATCCGCTGTCTGATCGTAGGTCCTTCGGGGTGTGGGAAAACGACACTGCTCGTGGACAATTTTCTCCTCGCACCGAATTGGTTAGATTGGAAGAACAGGCACCTGTACGTGTTCTCGAAAAGTTTGGAGCAATCTAAATACCAGCAACTGATGAAACTGTACGATGGTCTGGACATTGCAACGTTCTCTTCGGAAATAAAACCACTCGACGATTGTCGTGAAAATTCAGTCGTTGTGTTCGACGATGTCATCCTGGAAAATCAAAATGAAATTCGCAACTTTTTCACACAAGGTCGTCACAAAGGAATGGATTGCTTCTTCCTAGCTCAAACGTTTTCCAAAATTCCAAAACAGTTAGTACGTGACAATGCTAATTTCATATGTTTGTTTCGTCAAGATCACACCAACCTCAAGCACGCGTACGATGACTACGTAGGCGGAGACATGAACTACAATCAATTTTCGGAACGCTGCTGCTCCCACTGTTGGAACAGTGACGATTTCGGATTCGCGACGATCGACATGACGAGGAAACCCAACGACGGAAAATACAGAAACAAAATCAACGACTTTCTAAACGTTGCAACGTTGTGAGAAACGATGTGTATAAATAACGTTATGACGAAACGAAAAATCGAAGACGAAAATCTCAAGCTTCGCGATTACCTCGCGAAACGCTTCAAAGGTTGGAAATCCGAGAATCGCGGATTCTACGAAGAGAAGAAACGTCAAGATCAACCTGTGATCGACGCCATCAGCGATCTAGGTAAAAAAATTAAAGGCGTCACGGAACAAAATAAAAATTTGATCAACGAACTCGTACCACTTGCAGCTAAAAGTTACACCGTACCCACGCCTATTTCGAGCATTCCTTCGACGCCGTTCGAACTGAAGGACGTACCGGCACGACGTCAAGCCATAAGCAGCACGTCTTCGGATAAAATCGAGTTGGGGCCTTTGGCACGAGACTACCTGAGCACAGGGAAGTTCGACAAGGATGAAGTGTTCGGATTGTATCCGAGCATGGAAACCAACGAGGGTGTGGTTTGGAAGATTGGGAAATCGAAAGTCACCTTCGAAGGCAACGACATTAAAGTTAATTTAGGCGATAAGGATAGTTGGAACAGGTATCCGGGTACGGTGGGACTGTGGGAACTCGTTGCCAAAAAGCAGCCGAAAGATTACACCGACGAAGATTACCAAAGTTACAAGGAAATTTTGATCATGACGGATGCCTTGTACCAGAACAACGACGCCTCGCAGAATAGGGTGAAATCGAGCAGCGGTGAGAAGTACAGAAATCTCATCAAACCGATTTGGAACCAGGTCAAAACAGGCAGCGGCGTCAAACTCTACAACACGTTACCCAAAGAATTCGTTTGGGTGGACGACGTGCGCAAGCTCATAGACCGATTGTTGGTTATTGCAGGAGAGGAGAATGCAGGCAATCGTAATTTCTACAACGAGAAGGTTGGCATCGTGGACATGATCAGTGCCAAACTTTCCAACTTCATCGTGAACGACGACAAGGGCATAGGTTACCTCATCAAAATTATCAACACGCTGCCTCCGAGATTCTGGAACGTGGCCGAAGGAAAGGGACTCGTGAACGACATCATCAACAAGTTACCTTTCGAGATGCATTTACCTGGCTACCAGTACTGCGGACCGGGTACCAAACTCGAGAAAAGATTGGAGAGAGGAGACAAGGGTGTGAATCCGTTGGACGCCGCATGCAAAGATCACGACATCGCTTACAACACCACTCGCACCGATCTGGATGCACGTCACGAAGCAGACAGAAAGTTAGAGCACGCGGCTTTCGAAAGATTCGTCAGCAGAGACGCATCGCTGGGAGAAAGAGTTGCGGCACTGGGCACCACCATAGCCATGAACACAAAACAAAAACTTGGGTGGGGTATATAAATAACATACAGTAAAAAAAAAAAAAAAAACATCATGTCTGGTATAACCGACTTGCCACACGAACTGCTGTGTAAAATATTCAAACATGCAGTAAACGGAGATTGTGAGGATATAAGAAAACTTTTGATCATAGCGAGATCAACGCCGGAATTTCGCATCCCTTGTGAAATGGCTGTCAAGGATTATCTTCGGGAAATTAGCGGCATGAGGTGCGGCGATCTCGACACTCTTTTTTCGGCCGCAGGGGAAAAATTAAACAATAGGTTAGATGAACTGCACGAGGCGAGGCAGGGGAGAAGACGATTCACAGATGATTGGCATAAGTCGAAACAAGAGACGGAAGATATCATCACGCACATCATCGCGTTTTCCGAAGCACAAACTTTCTTCCTCTAACACAGACAAAAAAAAATCTTCGATACAAAAATCTCGTGAAAAAAAAATATATATAAAATAACACACATCGTGAAAAAAATAATCTTCAGTGTATATATAAATAACACACATTGTGAAAAAAATTAAATTTGTCTAACACACACACTGAAAATTTCTCTTCAATATGACGACTGAAAAAATGAGTGACCTCCAAGCATTAAAACAAATGCTAAATTTGTCAGTAGAGTATGTAAAAATTCAGGAATTGGAAGTCGACAAACCTTACACGATAACTTCCGGTTCAATTGTTTCTACCCAGTATGGTCCCAGGGTGCGTCTGTTGCTCAACGCACAATACAGTCTATTTTTACCGGATCGATACGCTAACATGTTATCCGACGAGAAGCTATCTATTTTAATCGAAAACAAAACTCGAATCGTGTACAAGGGGACAAAGGAACTTCTTGGTAAAAAAACAAAGCACGTAATAGAATTTGTTTAACAACGCTGCGCGGAGTATATCCTTGAAAAAAAAATTGCACGAAACAAAAAAAATCTCGGAACATACATATATATAAATAACATACCGTAAAAAAATTACACAAAAAAAATCTCAGAACATTTATATATAAATAACATACCGTGAAAAAAAAAACATGAAGCCCAAGGGTGTCGTGTACCAGATACCATACTCCAATCTAAAAAATCTAGGTGCCCTCGATGGGTTACTCACCAAGAAACAACGCGAGAAGAAACGTTCTTGCTTGACGAAAGGACACGGAATGAAATTACTTCTCAGCACACCTCAATTGAGACGCTTGCAGCGTTCGCGGAAACAGCAAAAAATCGGAGGTTTCATATTCAGCATCCCGGCCATTCTTGCGGCATTGGGGGCCGTTGGAAGTTTGGCCGGCGGAAGCGCCGCCATCGCGAAAACCGTCATCGACTCGAAGAAGAACAAGGCAGAATTGGAAGAACAGAAACGTCACAACCTGGCTATGGAGAAGAAGGGGAAAGGTATGACCAAAAAACAAAAAAGCAACCTCGATGCTTTGAAGAAATATAAAAAAAAGAAGAAGCCTTGTCCAACTTCGATATTGAATCTCTGATCGAACTGTTGGGAATAAGGAACTTCAGGGGTGTTTTCATGTCCGATTCTCTACCCTCTGCTGTGAAGAAAAAGGAGTATGGCGTGGTCAACCTGGACAGTTACAAAAATCCTGGTACACATTGGATATGCTACCTCAAAATTGACGATAACAATGCATTTGTTTTCGATTCGTTCGGTGGCACACCACCTGCCAGGTTGGTGAAGTATCTCAGTGTTGCCAACCTCTACTACAATGACAAACGCATCCAGGGTTTCACCGATGTTAACTGCGGCCACCTATGCCTTTCCGTTCTCGCATACATGTCTAAAATAAATAACCCGTCGGTGGAACATTTTCAGAAAGCATTGTGGAATCTTAAATACGATGGGCGTGTTCCATCTCACGAGCGAATCTTCAATCTTGAAACTCAAGCTGCACGACGACATCGTCTATCCTAAATCCGTGGCTCTGCGTGCATTCTACAGCATGTACCTCATACCGAACGTCACGCAGCACAACAACAAAATTAGCGTCGGAAGCGAACACATCGTCGTCACGCCAGGCCAATACAATCTTTCCACTTTGCAAGCTCAGTTACCCAAAGGAACGTACCTTTCTCAAAATTCGGTCACGCACAGAGTGGAAATCGTATCGGCGACGGAGACCGTGGACCTGGGCACCATAGGAGAACTTCTAGGTTTCGAGAACAACACCAAACTCGAAGCTGGCATCAAACACACGGCAACCAACATTCCTAAATTTCTAGCCATCGAAACTCTGAACGTTCACTGCAACGTGGCGGAAGGCATGATCACGAAATCCTCGGACGGATTACTGGGAAGTCACAAGCAGACGGGAATCATCGCCACGTTCAAACCCAGTTCCGAGTTCATGGAACCGATCATCTACACACCTTCTTCGCCGATCTATTTTCCAGTATGTCGCAACCGCATAGACGACATAGAGTTGGTGGTGACGAACGAGAAAGGAGAGGTGGTGGATTTCGCAGGTGCAACGACCACTGCCATCGTGGAGATTAACGTATAATAAATAACACACATAGTGAAAAAAAAAATGGAGCAAATCGAAAGTTACGAATTGCAATCTTTCCCTCCCAACCGTCGCACGTTCGCCAATCTCAACGAAGCGAACAGGGAGATCGAATACGAGGTGGACGTAGGGGATGGGTTCGTTCATCCTCACAGAGCGGACCTCTACATTCAATTCGACGTGGTGAAGAAGGAAAGCGGAGAAGCGTTTCCCGCAACAGCAAATTTGAAACTCGTGGACAACCTCGTGCCTCACCTGTTCTCGCAGGTGGAGGTGAGGAAACACAACACCGTCATCGACAGAATAGATTATCCAGGCATCACGTCGACGGCAGTGGGAACATTGAAATTATCCAAAACGGACGCGGCATACTATCAAGCGGGAGGATTCGAAGCGGGGACCAAAATATCGACGAGAAGTCACACGGTGCTCTTTCCCATGCGTCTGCTGCCGGGATTCTTCTCCGACTACAAGGAGATCATGTGGAAGGGAGGACTGCGCGTCACCTTTCGAAGGGGGGCCAACGACAACGACGCACTGATGCGATACACCAACTTGAACGCCGACGGTACGCCGATAGCCAACACATGACCCGAAGCAGCCAAGTGCGTCATCCGGAGCATGGAATTGAGAATGCCGATCGTGGAATACGAAACGAACTACGCCCTCAAGTACAAAGCGGAGATCTTGAAAAGTCCGCAGGTGCCGATTCACTTTCACGGTTACCAGTGCGTGCAGAAGATGGCGTCGGGAAGTCACATGGAATTCGACGTGACGACTCAGTTCAACAACATACAGTTCGACATGCCAGATTTCGTCGTGGTGCTCTTTCAGACCGGGCGCGATAACAATCAGGAAAAAGATTCCAGTAAATTCGACGACTGCAAGATCAAGAACGTTTATCTGAAGAATGGCAGGAACGAAGTGTTCCCGCGCGAAAATTACAACCTGGACATAACCAAAGACGATTACCTCAAACTTTACGAAGCTTACACGGCTTACAAACGCGTGACCGAGGGAAACGTCGACATGTACTACACCCCCAGCGAATTCAAAATCCGCAGGCCGATGTTCGTCATCAACACCACAAAAAGGAAGCAGGTGGTAGTCAACGATCGCACCAACATCAAGGTCGTCTGCGAGTTCCACGACGCGCTGCCTGCCGATACTCTGTGCAGCGTCATCCTGGTCGCAGAGAAGTCCTTCATCCACGACGTGAAGAACGAGAGGGTCACAGAGCAGTTTTAAAATATATTGCTTTCATCGAGCAAAAATAGTTTTTCTAAAACTTATTACAAATTTTTTTAATCTAAAACACATCCAAAGCACTCTAATAGGATGTAGAGTGTTTTTTAGGATCAAATCGAATTTTTTAAACAAATTGAGAGGGGGGGAGGAAAAAAAAGGGGGAGCGCTTGCTTGTAGTTGAGTAGTTATCATCAAAACCTATCCAACAAACCCACAATCATCATCCTAGCTCAATTAGGAGCCGAAAAAATCAACATCTTAGAAAACGTCTTAAGATAATTGTCTTAAGAAAATTTTCTTGACAGATCGGAAGTAACATCTTGACAGACCGGAAGTCGACTTTCTTAAAGATTAAGATATTTGTCTTAAGACGTTTTCCAAGACGTTGATTTTCTCGACTCCTATGGGACCTAGAACCATGTAACTTTGATCTATGTATATATCAGTACTTGCCCAACCCTGTGGCCGAGTGGTTAGCACATCGCGCTGCGACGCCAAGAGTCCCCGGGTTCGAATCCCGGTCGAGCATGGTTGTTTGTGAATATCTATTCATCCATTTCATCACTCATCCCCAATCTTCGCAAATTAGCCAAAAGGTACAAAACGCGAAGTAAAATAAACTAAATCAATGAATCAATTAATATACCAGTACTTTTCCTACATGTTCACTCACCTTACAACCCACCCGATCAAAAAATAAAATTTACCCCCTGCACGCATGCGCACATGTATAAATTTAAATATAAGCTCGATATTGAAACAAAATATTATTTTTTCTCCTCCTCCTTTCTCTCTGGCCAAGATTGCAAATAATTGCAGGAATAATAATACCATGATATTTTAGACTGTAGGTCTAGGTTATCCGAACCGGACAACATTTGAGTTGGTGTTTTTTTAAGTCCACTTTATGTGCAGTAAGGCTAATCGGGGACTAGACCTACAGTTTCAAGAACCACTTGTGCCTCCAGCGAGTATCGAACCCTTGAATACAAACCTACCTACCACTGCACCATGGAGGAGGCCCCAGACGACATATTTGCACTACAACAAGCAAAAATAAATTCATATCTGTGCATATGGGAAGTCCAATACATAGTTGGTAATATGTGATGTGATCAGCACCAAACATTTAATTTTTATGTATGTCCGTGTTTGCCCGACCCTGTGGCCGAGTGGTTAGCACATCGCACTGCGACGCCAAGGGTCCCGGGTTCAAATCCCGGTCGGGCTTGGTTGTTTGTGAATGTCTATTCATCCATTTCATCACTCACCCCCAATCTTCGCAAATTAGCCAAAAGATACAAAACGCGAAGTAAAATAAACTAAATCAATAAATCAATCATTAAGTTCCGTGTGTTGCAATCATGAAATTAAATTTTAATTAACTTTTTTTTCCTATCCATCTCTCTCTCAAATCTATATAGCCTGTTCATATTCGGCATGTCGGCCATTTTGTTTACGTGGTAAAAAAAATCTCAAGCCACTTTTTTGCGAATGCTCGTTCTGTAGCCATAAGTATAATTGGATATAGTTGTCAGATTTTATTTAATTTGAGGTTTAATATCAATAAGCGTGCATAAAAACTAAATATTTTAAATAAATAAGATTCGAATAACTATGTACATCCACTAGCCTTTGCGATGGCGCAGCGGTAGCGTCGTTGCCTTGTAATCAAGGGTTCGATACCCACACAAGTAGTTCTTAAAACTGTAGGTCCAGTCCCGATTAGTCTTACTGTGCATAAAGTGGACTTAAAACATCAAATCAATCAGTACTTCCACTAGCCTCTGCGATGGCGCAGCGATAACATCGTTGTCTTGTAATCAAGAGTTCGATACCCGATGGAGGTACAAGTGGTTCTTGAAACTGTAGGTCCAGTCTTCCACAATCTCTTATATCTGTTTAGCTAGTTTCAAAAATCAACTCACAAAAGCAAAGCCATACTTATAAATCAAAGCCAACTCATGCAAGCTAAGAAACAAAGTTACTTACTTTTGGAAAATACTGCAGAAATGCTCTTCACTAACGTTCAAAATGAAACAGAACTTTCTACACCAGTGCTTTAAGTTTTATACGGTTTTCTAATAAGGTCAAAAGTGAAATGTTAGCCAACGCAACGTGGACCAATAGAAATCCGAGACAATCCGTTCTAGAAGATTCTTCCCCTACATTTCAGCCACATCATTTTGAATAATGTATCGTATTGTATCACTGGTATCTATGCTGCTAACTGACGTCACTATATATACTTCCGTCATCCCAAGGCCTACGTATTGTTGAATTTTGTGTTATTGCGTCAATGTTGATAGCACGCGAAATCCCTTTCGTATTACAGGTATTTCAATGTAATAAAAAAGCTTTAGAATTTCATTAGAGATAAGAGGACTTGCATCACTGGTATCTATGCTGCTAACTGACATTACTATATATATTTCCGTCATCCCAAGGCCTACATATTGTTGAATTTGTGTTATTGCGTCAATGTTGATAGCACGGGAAATTCCTTTCGCATTACAGGTATTTCAATGTAATAAAAAGGCTTTAGAATTTCATTAGAGATAAGAGGACGGTATTTCGAAACCAACACAATGTAATTTCCTGTTCATTCTCGTAACCTACTCCATATTCGAGTGAACGTATTTTTGTTTAATATCGTAAGTCATTTCAAATGTAGGTCAAAAAGCGAGGTAGCAGAAAAGCAAAATTTGCAGAAAGTAAAAAAATAGCTTAAAAACTGATGCCAGAGCTTTTCTTCTGTCTAATTTTCTCTCATTGTAGGTTAGTTTAGCCCGTAAAACGGATTACGCTGAGAGCAGAAGCCTATTAGCAGGTTGTAGTAGATTACACTGAGGGGGGGGGCCTTACAATAAAAGAGAGGGCAGCCTTATAGGAAAATGTCGTAAGTCATTTCAAATGTAGGTCAAAAAACGAGTTAGCATAAAAAAATAGCTTAAAAAGTGATGCCAGAGCTTTTTCTGTCCATTTTTCTCTCATTGTAGGTTAGTTTAGTGCGTAAAACGTCGTAAGTCATTTCAAAAGTAGGTCAAAAGGCGAGGTAGCATAAGAGCTACATTTGAAATAGGATAAAAAATAGCTTAAAAAGTGATGCCAGAGCTTTTTCTGTCCATTTTTCTCTCATTGTAGGTTAGTTTAGTGCGTAAAACGTCGTAAGTCATTTCAAAAAGTAGGTCAAAAAGTGAGGTAGCATAAGAGCTACATTTGAAATAGGATAAAAAATAGCTTAAAAAGTGATGCCAGAGCTTCTTCTCTCCATTTTTTCTCTCATTGTAGGTTAGTTTAGTGCGTAAAACATCGTAAAATAAAAAGTAGGTCAATGGGCGTTGCTAGAACATACGCCTTACAGGAAAACATCATAAGGGGAGACAGCCTTATAGTAAAATGTCGTAAGTCATTTCAAAAGTAGGTCAAAGGACGTCGCCAGAACCTACCATTCCACCTACTTACCACAAAGTTATGGCTCAATAAGTCACTTAACACCCCCAGTACAACGCCACTGCGGCATGGAACGTGAAAATGGCAATGACCAATCGTTATCAGGCCAAGGGGGGACCACATTGACGTCACCCGCATGGTCGGCAGCCATCTTGATGTCCGCCATCTTGAATTCAACTTCAGAAATTTAAACGGGAAGGGGGTCGTGCGACATATCAAAATGGGCTAGAATTTCACCAGGAAAACAACTGTGACATTTGTTTTCACCTAACTTTAATTGTTGCAGAGTTAACAATACCACAAAGTTATGGCTCAATAAATCACTTAACACCCCCAGTACAAGGCCACTGCGGCATGGGATGTGAAAATGGTGATGACCAATCGTTGCCTGGCCAAGGGGGAACCACATTGATGTCACCAGCATGGTCGGCAGCCATCTTGATGTCCGCCATCTTGAATTCAACTTCAGAAATTTAAATGGGAAGGGGGTCGTGCGACATATCAAAATGGGCTAGAATTTCACCAGGAAAACAACTGTGACATTTGTTTTCACCTAACTTTAATTGTTGCAGAGTTAACAATACCACAAAGTTATAACACATGCTCAATATGACGTCCCTCTTGCGCAACACACACGTGTAATCGTCTCTCCCATGACCTTACCACATTCTGAAGAACCTCAGGAGTTATTGCAGTACAGGCATCCACAATGCGTGTGCGCAAGTGGGCCAGATCCCTGATTTTCGTAGCACACACCATGGCTTTCAGGTGTTCCCAGAGGTAAAAGTCCAATGGTGTCAGGTCAGGTGAGCGTGCAGGCCATTCCAAAGTCCCTCGGCGACCAATCCAGTGGTGAGGGAATTGTTGATCCAGGTACTGACAGACTATCATCCCATAGTGCGGTGGAGCACCATCTTGCTGGAACCATTCAGGATAGCTCCCATCCTCGAACAGTAAGGATGGTAAGATCTGCTCCCGTAACAGAAGCAAGTAGCCCTCTGCATTTAAGTTGCCCTCAATGAAAAATTGACCAACAAGTCGGGAACCCCAAGTACCACACCACACCATTAGCTTCCCGCCTCCCGTCACCTTGCTGGGATCTGTCCAATGTGGATTTTCGGGTGACCAGTACCGCAGATTTTGCTTTTTCACCTCTCCCGACACATAAAAAGTAGCCTCATCACTGAACAGAATCTTGATACCGACGGCAGGGTCACGTTGCAGTTGTGCTATAGCCCACTCACTAAACTGCAAACGCCTGTCTGGATCGTCCTCACTAAGGTGCTGCTGCAGCTGTATCTTATACGGATGCCAGTGGTGGTCACGTACAATCCTTTGAATTGAACCCCTACTGACACCGCTTTCCAGCGCCAGTCTCCGTGTGCTACGGGTTAGGGACTTTGAAAATGATGCCAACACCGCTACAGCAGTACCCTCATCCGTGGCTGTTTTCGGACATCCATGTCGCGGCTTGTCATCCAGTATCTTGGAACTTTGCCAGCAACTGGCTGACGGCCACATGTGACACCGGTTGTCTTGCAGGATTGCGGTTATTGAAGTCTGCGGCAATGTCACGCGTACTTCTCTCCCCTGACATCAATATGATGGCAATCCGTTCCTCACGTGTTAGTGGCATTTTCGTTCAGATCAGTGAAAAAGGAAATATGCTACTCTTGACACGATCAATTCACATCATCACTCTTTTAAACTTTTATGTAAAGACAAAACACAATCGTAATTCCCATGCCAACCAATACTACAAGATATGTACATACCGGTAAGTCAATATCCAGACATTTTCAGTGATTGGTCTAACAATAAATACCACATAATCACATACTAACGATTATTTGAACAATAAACATTTAAGCAAAAAGGAAAGAACGTGTCACTCTCCCATGCGGAAATCGCCCTTAAATTTAAAGTTAGGTGAAAACAAATGTCACAGTTGTTTTCCTGGTGAAATTCTAGCCCATTTTGATATGTCGCACGACCCCCTTCCCATTTAAATTTCTGAAGTTGAATTCAAGATGGCGGGCATCAAGATGTCTGCCGACCATGCGGGTGACATCAATGTGGTTCCCCCGTGGCCTGATAACGATTGGCCGTTGCCATTTTCACGTTCCATGCCGCAGTGGCCTTGTACTGGGGGTGTTAAATGACTTATTGAGCCATAACTTTGTGGTATTGTTAACTCTGCAACAATTAAAGTTAGGTGAAAACAAATGTCACAGTTGTTTTCCTGGTGAAATTCTAGCCCATTTTGATATGTCGCACGACCCCCTTCCCATTTAAATTTCTGAAGTTGAATTCAAGATGGCGGACATCAAGATGGCTGCCGACCATGCGGGTGACATCAATGTGGTTCCCCCTTGGCCTGATAACGAATGGTCATTTGCCATTTTCACGTTCCATGCCGCAGTGGCCTTGTACTGGGGGTGTTAAATGACTTATTGAGCCATAACTTTGTGGTATTGTTAACTCTGCAACAATTAAAGTTAGGTGAAAACAAATGTCACAGTTGTTTTCCTGGTGAAATTCTAGCCCATTTTGATATGTCGCATGACCCCCTTCCCATTTAAATTTTTGAAGTTGAATTCAAGATGGCGGACATCAAGATGGCTGCCGACCATGCGGGTGACGTCAATGTGGTTCCCCCTTGGCCTGATAACGATTGGTCATCGCCATTTTGACGTTCCATGCCGCAGTGGCGTTGTACTGGGGGTGTTAAGTGACTTATTGAGCCACCCTGTATATTCGCGTCTCGTAATCTCCTTCACTTGTTTATTTTATTTAAAATAACGAGACAGTGTGTGTGTTTTTTTAAAATATTTGTGTGTTTTCTGAATCATATCATTAAATCAGAATAATATACAGGCCATTATTGGTTTTTGCAGTGTTGCTAACCCAATTTTGAAATCTGCACCTAGATGGTAGAGTCAGCCATGTATTAGAATGTATTGCATAGTTATTCATGCTGTTACCAGGTGAGCCTTCTTTAGGAAGGATGCTCTGGTGTAAAAATTAATTACTTTTATTCCAATCTTGTATTAATTAATGAATTAAATATTTTAAGATCATATTTCAAAACGTGTAGCTTCATCTTAGTAGGATTCATAGCTCAATTAGACCATATTTGTTAATAACATAATGAAAGCTGACTCCTGAGTAGAAAGGGTGTATATACAGGGTGTCTCATGTAACTTGACATCGAAATATCGCGAGAAATATGCATCGAACGAAAACATGTTCCATATGAAAGTATAATAGTATTGTGGGGGCAAGTCACCTACGCTACAATGATGATCAGGGAACAACCTTTAAATGTTAAAAGGGAACCCCAATTTTTTATTGCAGATTCGAATTCGACGTCCGAAAATACGTAGGTTTAGTCCGAAACATTTTGTTCCATTCGTGATAGATAGGGAGGGTTGGGCGAGGGGGGGGACACCCGAAATTTCCTGCTGCGATGATATTAGTCGCGTACTCTCGCCTGGGTAGTATGAGCCACCGCGGGTAGGACTGCAATTTGATTATGCTCTCCAGTAGCAGTTGTTCTACGAACCCTTTTCTTAGGTTGTACGCTTCCTTCGGCACGAAACTGTTTGACAACTCGAACAAACGAAGAACGCGATCGTGCTGTCAGGAAAACGTTCCGCATGAAGGGTCACAGCATTCACCTTCTGCATTCACCATAAGCAAGGATCATTTCAGTTTTTCTTCTACGGATAGATAATCCATGATGTTGAATACCTCGCTTAACTATGTCGTTCGACCTCCGAAAATACGTAAGTTTTGTTCGACACATTTTGTTCTATTCGTGATAGATAGATGGCGCCGTAAGCGTAACGTGTTGGTTGCGTCTCGCAAATGCAGTGGCTGGCAAGTGTGTGAGGAGGGATACTGTGGCCTAGAAACATTGTGCTCGAGCTCTCAGTAGTCAGTGATGGTGGGTGGGGCGGTGAAATAACCGCGAAAGGGATTAAGCGCGAAAGCACAACCGCGAAACGTAACACAGGATTAAACGTGAAAGGAATAAGCGCGAAAGGAACAACCGCGAAACGGATTAATCGCGAAACGAAAATTGAACACCGGAATAAACGCGAAAGGAATAATGGCGAAACGGATTAAGTGCGAAACCGAAATTAAAAACCGGATTAAGCGCGAAAGGAACAACCGCGAAACCAAAATTGAACACGGGAATAAGCGCGAAAGGAATAACCGCGAAAGGGATTAAGCGCGAAACAAAAGTTGAACACCGGAATAAGCGCGAAAAGAACAACCGTGAAACGGATTAAGCGCGAAACCAAAATTGAACACCAGAATATGCGCGAAAGGGAATAATCGCGAAACGAAATTTAACACCGGAATAAGCGCGAAAGGAACAACCGCGAAATAGATTAATCTCGAAACCAAAATTGAAAACTGGAATAAGCGCGATAGGAACAACCGCGAAACGGATTAAACGCGAACCGAATAACCGCGAAGGAAAAAGCGCGAAACGGATTAACCGTGAAAATTTTAATTTCGCGCTTAATCCCTTTCGCGGTAGTTCTGGCGACCCGGTGTGGTCAGTGCAGTATGACCGCAAAGAGTCGAGCGACACAGTTAAGCGAGGTATTCAACATCATGGATTATCTATCCGTAGAAGAAAAACTGAAATGATCCTTGCTTATGGTGAATGCAGAAGGTGAATGCTGTGACCCTTCATGCGGAACGTTTTCCTGACAGCACGATCGCGTTCTTCGTTTGTTCGAGTTGTCAAACAGTTTCGTGCCGAAGGAAGCGTACAACCTAAGAAAAGGGTTCGTAGAACAACTGCTACTGGAGAGCATAATCAAATTGCAGTCCTACCCGCGGTGGCTCATACTACCCAGGCGAGAGTACGCGACTAATATCATCGCAGCAGGAAATTTCGGGTGTCCCCCCCCTCGCCCAACCCTCCCTATCTATCACGAATGGAACAAAATGTTTCGGACTAAACCTACGTATTTTCGGACGTCGAATTCGAATCTGCAATTAAAAACGTCGTTCCCTTTTTTTAACATTTCAAGGTTGGCCCCTGCCCATCCCCCCGGGGTTGGTGGGGTGCGAATTTTTGTTCCCAGTCAACTTGTGAATGGGGGTTCATTTCTTGCTCTCTGATTGGCTGTTGGAAATTTACGGTACTCTGATTGTGAGAATATCTTATTTCCTATTTTTCAGCGAAAATTTGTGTTTTCTAACCTAACCTAACCTAACCTAGCCTAATCTAACCTAACGTACAGCGCAAGTAAGATATTCTCACAATCAGAGCACTGTAACTTTCCAACAGCCAATCAGAGAGCAAGAAATGAACCCGCATTGACTGAAAAAAAATGCGCTGGCGGGGTGCGTAGGTGACTTGCCCCCACAATACTATTATAATTTCATAAGGAACATTTTTTCGTTCCACGCATATTTCTCGCGATATAGATTTGTCAAGTTACATGAGACACCCTGTATATGTAGAAAGTTACGCTTGTTAAATTAAGGTCACCAAATTACCCAACCCTTATCACCAAATAACCTACCACTACCACCAGTTGCGGCGATTTGGTTCCAAAACTCGGGGGGCAATGTGTCAAAACTGGGGGGGGGGGGGGGAGAGGCAAGGACATTTTACTTTACCTTTGTAGATATGGTTTAGCATAGTACGAGGGCAAAAGTGGCAAAACGTGTGGGGGTAACTGCCCCCATACACCCTCCCTAATCGCAGCCACTCAGAATCACCAAATTAACTTCTCTCTCAGAGTTGTTTTAAAACATTTGTAAACTGCAGTGGTTGTAGTAATTACGTGTAAGTAAATGAGTAAAACATGTTTACTTGAAATATGGTTCAAAATATGTAAATAAATTGGTAAGTGTAAGGTTCCCCGTGCCATGAAGGCGCATTTAGGGGATGTGGAGGGGAGGGCGCCATCCATTCTCGATCTAGATCACTTCGGAGGTGATGTAATTAGCACCACGCTCCGGCCGCCTCTGCCCCAAAGCCGCTTTATGCGGAGACAAGGCCGGACGAATTCCGACCTCAGATCACCATCCCCAGGAATCGAACCCGGGTCTCTCGCGTGACAGGACTAGACCAACATTTAAATTTATTCTCTCCTCCCAGGTAATAAGTTTAATGTAAAAATATTGCCAAACTACCTTACGAGGCCTATTATGGTAGTGACGTAAACATTAGCGTTAAGGGAGTATTGACGCTAGGTTCCGTTCACCACAAACTCAGTTATGACGAGCAGACTGCCACATGAAAACCTCTTGCCGTTGCGGCCTGGCTGTGCAGACGGCTTAATTGAACGTGATCATGCACAGAACACATCCTGCTCCAACCCCCTACCCCGGAATTTCTTCCACGTCCACGGAAGCAACAGCCGTCGCTCGGACAACCGCCGAGTGACACCCGCGAGTGTTTCTGCCTTGCAATGTTCTCGCCGTACGCGACATCAAGTGTCAACGACGTTGAACATTTTTCCCTCGCCATTTTACACCGAGAGGAAAATGTGGGGGGGGGGGAAACATGAAACGTTGAGCGGAAAGCCTTTCGAAAAATACCAACAAAAAAAAAATTGAAAGCGGGTATCAACATCTATAGGAAATGCGTGCTTGAGCTTCGTAGACATGACAGCCCCGGCTCGAAAACGCCATGATTTTTTAAACCGGACGACTAGATGCCGAGGCCAATACCGCACTAATGCTATTTGCTTACAGGCGGTAGCTGGGGGTGGAAAAAAGCGACGTGGGAACAGGGGGTGAGTTCCTATTTCTCGAAACGCATGACGTGTGCACTCGCTCGGAATCGAAATTTTGATGGACGCCATTGTATACCGTGGCAGAAAGTTACGTCCCGCCTTTCACAATGCATTATTTTTATTTTCATTTTCAACCCTCTTCCCCATCCGACTTGTCTATGTCGTAGCGACCTGTCCATATTCATCTGGTCTGCATGGGTGCCTTTGCGCTTTTTTTTTCATTCCCCCTCCTCCCCTCCGTCCACTGTCCGTTTTTCCTTCGCGCTTGTTGCAAAAAAAAATCGACGATCATTTTCAAATGCATAGCGTCGTTCCTTCGACAGAATGACAACTGACACACCCCCTCGAAATCAGTATTTCTGGATGTTTGCATCTGAACGTATTACCTGTACGTAACATGGATGTAACCTTTCTCTCTTTTTTTCTAACGGGATTCGATAATATGGAATCAGATATTTCCATTGGTTGCTATAAAAGGGAATCTGCCAATAAGGCAATTTGTAGGCCGAAGGGTAAAATATCCAGAGAACTGTTTCAATCACGTTCAGTGGAATTTTCATTAATGAAACTCTTGCATAAAGTGAACATGAATTAAATATTTTCCACGTATTAACAACTGTAATTTTGGAAGTTTTGTTACAGTGCTGCATCTTGCAGTTTGCAACGATACGTAATGTAATGATGCAAGTTTTTATTCCTGTGCTGTGCTGCCACCTGTGAGCCGCATGTAGCGTTAAAAATGTGCACATGTTAGTGATCGTTCTCACAGGATTCATAATGACGTATTTAAAATTGTGATATCACCGACGTATGTTTGGTGCACCATGTCTTTCACGAAGAAGTCTAGTGGTGCTATATCAGGTGATCGACAGAATATCGGACCACCCTTCCGAATCTTTGGAAATTTGATATGCAGATACTCACGAACAACTTTAGCCAATTGCGAGGGAGCCCAGTCTAATTGAAAAACCACACTTTGTATACCAACCTTTTACGCTCTTAACATCAGGTGCATCTGTCTCAAACAATCGTTCTTCGATAGCTAACCAAGAAACAACCGCGCATGCGCACAAACTAACAGCGCATGAAACTGCGCATTTTCCACCTGTCGTAGCAGAGAATATTCGCCGGACTGATCAAGTTTCGTTCTACGCATGCGCACAAACTAAGGCTCAGGTAACTGCGCATTCTTCACCTGGAGTGGCAGAGAATATTTGCCCTACTGATCATATTTCGTTCTGCGCATGCGCACTAGATAACAGCGTAATCTGCAAGCGAAACTCCTACTTTCAAGCATTTCAAAGACATCCCAAAACTTGCGAGAGATACATGGTTTTCTGATCTCTCTTGTATTAGCGATATTTTGATATAATTAAAAGTAGCTAATTATACATATATACGTGTCAATCACTGTAGCTTTCATGTCCAAGTAAGAACGTCAGCATTTAGATCAGGGGTGGCCAACCCACTATGTCCCACTTTTTATATACAGAAGAACAGAAAATAGTTTTATATTTCAAAGCTGTGTTTCGCGGACAATCGAAAATAAACAGTAGCGAGAGCAAAGGAGGGATGTTATATTGTTTGCGGAGGGAGGACAGGGGAGGTAAATGGAAAAAAATGCAGGCTTAATTGTAAATTACTTGGTCTACATGTAATTTAATTGCAACATCAACATACGAGGTGTGGCAGAAAAGTAATGAGACTTGCAACACTGCGCACAAATTGACGACGGTGCTGCCTTCGTCTTCACATGGAAGTTAGGTTAACCCCTGCCCTTTACTCAGTACAAGTTTGAACTTGCTACAGTTGCTGCGCGATTGTTGAGAGCGGCTGACGTGATGATGTGTTTGTGAGGTGCGTTACGAAAATGGACTGGTAAAATGTTTGAGCAACGTTTTGCCATCAAATGTTGTGTAAAGCTTGGCGAATCAGCTACTGTGACTCATAAAAGGTTACAAAGAGATTATGGAGAACGTTTCCTATCCAGGGCACAAGTGTTCAGATGGCACTAATCCTTTTTAGAAGGCCGAGATCAAGTGAAAGACGAACCTCGTGCGGGAAGACCTTCAGCCTCACAAAGTGATGACAATGTGGAAAGAGTGAGGTCTCTTGTGAGGTCAGATCGTCGATTGACGTTGAGGATCAGTAGAGAGTTAAATTTGAACCGGTTTATCGTCCATCAAATTTTAGCACTTGGATGCTGCAACACGACAATGCCCCATGTCACACAGCAGTTTCCATCAATGAATTTTTGGAAGAAAGAAACATTCCCGTGGTTCCTCAGGCCCCGTATTCACCTGATCACAATGCATGTGACTTCCTCGGGCTCAAAAACCACTTGAAAGGGCGCCATTTTGGTACTTTTTCAATATCCAGAAGAGCGTAACCGACGAGCTGAAGGGTATTCCAGTAGAAGCCTTCCAGTACTCCTACGAACAATGGAAACAACATCTCCGTCGCCCAAGGGAACTATTTTGAAGGGGATAACCTTGACTTATAATCAGAATAATATTCATGGTTAAAAGAAAATCAGTCTCGTTACTTTTCTGCCACACCTCGTACTTGATTTATTGCTTAAAACATTTTTAAATCTATTAATGTGGCGACTTTGCTCCTGACGTCGATTCACCCCATGATATAGATAAGCACTTACATATACGCAGATGACATTAACATGGCTATTGAAAGTTACTGTTGGCACTAGACACCTAGATTACATAATTGTTTTTAAAGTCTAATGAAACGAGGAACCTGCCTGGAGGGTTGATGGTTCCTGTCCTGTTCCTGTCTTGTTAAACACCCAATTTTTAAACATCAGCTCATTAATCTGAAAGAAGAAAAAAAGGTGCTGAAAAATCTGCAACAAGGTTCCTCAATGAATAGAATGTGTGCCCTGTACAAAACGCAGCCATGTATGAAACAATATTAAACTATTTAAACCATGGATTATTTTTAAGGTTTACGATTACATGATCAAAGGATTCCAAAATCCAATTATCCTTGACCAGTATCACTGATGTTTTTGACGCAGACACACAAGGTATGTCCGTAGCAAATTTCGTTACATTAAATCTAGACCTCCGATTTTAGGTTTCTTACCTATTTTTTCCTTTACAGGTATGTAAGAAATAGTAGGTAAGTTATGTCAGCGTTTCGTTAAAAACCGCAACAACTGATGAAGTGCTTAAAAAAAAACTATTTTGCTTGTTAGAACCTATTTTAGATTTATGCTCCTAAATCAAGTCTTTTGTTTAGGTTTTTATATATTTTTGAACGTTTTTACAGGATTTTTATCTCATACAGAGGCATTTCCTTTGTTTGATCACTATAAAGTTCAATGACGAACGTGTTTGAAACGTACTCTCTGTCGATTTCCCTTCCTCCAAGTCCATGGTAAAACTCTAAACAAAGCAAAATGTCTGGTGCCACTGTTACCTAACAATCCAAAGTGGTCTGATCTGTGTGGTCTTGCTGAATTTCCCGTCACTTCGGTGCTTTGTGGCATTCACGTCTTGCAAACTAACATTTCATCATTGAAGTTTGCAACACTGACTATGTTTTTGTTGAAAGATTATTTTCATCATATAAGATGATCCCCACAGACAAAATTGCGGAGTTTGACTGTCGATAACATGAAAAAAGATTGTTGCCCAACTATATGGCGAAGAATGGTAAGTTCTGCCATCGCCTTAGGGTTAGGCAACACACATAACGTAATGCAAGATAGTGCGTATTTCAGGATATAGGTGTCACATTTTCATTGACGGTGACTATACCTAATCAGTAATTTTAAACTATTTTAAGTTTTTTTAACCTGCTTCAAGATTTTTCGAGCCTGACTTAGGATTTTAGGATTTTTAGAGCCTATTTTAGGATTTTTAGAGCCTATTTTAGGATTTTTAGAACCTATTTTAGGATTTCTAGAACCTATTTTAGGATTTTTAGAGCCTATATTAGGATTTTTAGAACCTATTTTAGGATTTCTAGAACCTATTTTAGGATTTTTAGAGCCTATATTAGGATTTTTAGAACGTATTTTAGAATTTTTTAGAGCCTATTTTAGGATTTTTAGAGCCTATTTTAGGATTTTTAGAACCTATTTTAGGATTTCTAGAACCTATTTTAGGATTTTTAGAGCCTATTTTAGGAACCTAAAAGCACACTTTTTAGAACCTAAAAATCCGAGAACTAATTATAACCAATAGTTTGATTTTTATGAGCGTAAATCAGTTGCCAAGAGGAAGTGAAACAACCTTTACTTGCTGTGGCTGTTACAGTGAGACACCTTTCGTGCCACTTTTGAATAAACTGCGAAGATGGGAATGAGTGATGATATGATGAAATTGATGAATGGACACTCACAAATATCCATACCCAGGCTGGGATTCGAACCCGGGACCCCTGGCGTCGTAGCGCGATGTGCTAACCACTCCGTCACGGAGGTCGGCATCTGATAGTTCAGTTTAACGTGGTAATGGAAGGATAACGGCACATAGAATTAACCATTCCAACCCAGAACCCCTATTTTTGCAAAATAATACTTAAATCCCTAGAACATGGAAGTCAGTTTGGTTCCTGTTTACAGCCCTCTACAGGGTGGCTCAATAAGTCACTTAACACCCTCAGTACAAGGCCACTGCGGCATGGAATTTGAAATTGGCGATGACCAATGATTGTCTGGCCAAGGGGGAAGCACATTGACGCCACCCACACTGTCGGCGGCCATCTTGATGTCCGCCATCTTGAATTCAACTTCAGAATTTTAAATGGGAAGGGGGTCGTGCGAAATATCAAAATGGGCTAGAATTTCACGAGAAATGCAATGATGAAGGTTTTTTCGACGTATCTTTAACCAGTAAAAAGTTATGACTGAATTCTTGTACCAATTTGCTCCTTTTCGAGGTGTTAGAAAAATGCCTTAAAATTTGTTTAGCGCATCGGTAACGCATCGAGATCAAAGTGACGTCTAGGGAGAGACGTTTGCATGCCATTGCACATTATTTTAATCGGATACATCCATGAAGAGCTGCCCATTATGAATGGTTGTCGCGAACAATTACCAGTGTGACGCTTCCATTGAATTAAAAGTCCTTCACAGTGACAAGGCTAATGTTTATGTTCAGAAGGAAGTTCATAAACAGAATATGTGACCCTTGTCATCTGATAACTAACTTTGGACAAAAATTGGTTCAAAACGTTCCCATAAGTGTTCTGGTGTTCTTCCCTATTGAAGAAACTCTGTAAAAAGTACCTTCTTCCATTCGCAAGGATGAAAAAAAAACTGTTTATTTAACAAATCCAAGTAGCCCTAAGCATTTAAGGTTCCGTTGATGGAAAATTGACTAACCAATCGTGTTCCACACAGCACGCCACACCATTAACTTACCAGCCCTAACCATTCAGCTTTGATCTGTCGAAAATGGGTTATCAGATAAAAAGCATAGAATATTCTTTTTATGAACTTCCTTATGAACATAAACATTAGCCTTGTCACTGTGAAGGACTTTTAATTCAATGGAAGCGTCACACTGTAAATTGTTCGCGACAACCATTCATAATGAGCAGCTCTTCATGGATGTATCGGATTAAAATAATGTGCAATGGCATGCAAACGTCTCTCCCTAGACGTCACTTTGATCTCGATGCATTACCGATGCGCTAAACAAATTTTAAGGCATTTTTCTAACACCTCGAAAAGGAGAAAATTGGTACAAGAATTCAGTCATAACCTTTTACTGTTAAAGATACGTCGAACAAACCTTCACCATTGCATTTCTGGTAAAATTCTAGCCCATTTTGATATGTCATACGACCCCCTTCCCATTTAAAATTCTGAAGTTGAATTCAAGATGGCGGACATCAAGATGGCGGACATCAAGATGGCCGCCGACCGTGTGGGTGGCGTCAATGTTGTTCCCCCTTGGCCAGGCAATGATTGGTCATCGCCAATTTCAAATTCCATGCCGCAGTGGCCTTGTACTGAGGGTGTTAAGTGACTTATTGAGCTACCCTGTATATTGTTTATATGAAAGCGTAGCTTAGAATTATATCCGTCCAGTTCACTGCATTTCTTTGGCACTCGGTGGAGTGCAGGTGCATCCCGGTGCCAGGCTGGTGCAAGGAAATGACGTTCAACCAAGAAGATGAATAGCGGTGTTCGGGTTCAGAAGATTCAACAAATGCCTGTATGCTGTTTTAAATGTTCATTTGATTAGCTAGCACGCACCACGTGACCATACACCACACGCTACACGGCTCCAGAACGTAGTGCAATCGGTGCAGACACCAAATCAAAGAAGTAGATGAGTCGGTGTTGCACCATGTAACCAACTAGACGCGCTAGTGCAAAGAGTCAAAAAGTGCAGCGAACTCCCCCCCTCCCAAATGTAATTTTTGGATCCGCCACTGTCAACCATATCATTTGTTTTACCGATTTCGCACCCTGGACGCACTGCAGAGGTCTCCCTACCCCCGTCGTTCACCTCAATCCACGTCTTCATTTGACAAGCCCCCACCTAAGCTGAGCCTACCACGCTGACGTCACGCACTTGTGCCCGTCACGAAGGCCTCTGCTCGACAGGCGGCAGCGGTGAGCGCTGACAGCCGGCTGATTGATGGCTAGTTGAGGCTTGCAAGTGTCAGTTCCTAAAACAAAAGGGACACGCGATGTCGGTTAAGTTTCACAGTGACGAGTGGGAGGGGGGGAGGCTCACGGCTGAACCTCTCAACAAGAAGCTGCAACAGCCATCTCTCAGCGAGCACAATGATTTCTGTATCAACGGAGCAATCCTGAAAATGTGACCTGGTTTACCGTAACAATTCTTATTTATTGTATATAGCTATATTTGGAAGTTGAAGACCTATAAATTGCCAAAAAAAAAACCTATAAAAAGACCTAAATATATCATAAAGAGGGCCTAAAAACAGAATAAAGGACGTATAAATGTGATCCAAATTAATTTTTAACTTCAGTTTTAATTACATATTTAATGAATAAAAAAAGTACAAAATTCTGGTGGTATGGAACACACAGTACGAAAAAACTATATGAATGAAATGCATCTTCTTTCAGTCCAAAAATGTTTTTCTCTCGTTTCAGAGATGGTTCAAATATATTTATTTATTTCTTTACTACAGAAAGGATGTTTAAGAGGTGATGAACTGATGATGATTCGAATTGAGAATGGGCAGTAAAAACGTAGTCGAAAAAGATGAAGTTGCAAAAAAAAGCCGTTAAGACCTAAAAAAGGTAAAAAAAGGACCAATAAGCCAAAAAACGCCGAAACAGGCAAAAAAGGACAAATGAAACCCACCTTTTTCTGGCCTACAATGACCCAAAATGAACATATATTATGTTGGGCCTCGTCTTCGGACACTATGAAAAAAAAAGGATTTTTTCCTCAACGTCCAAGCCCTATTTATTATACACCCCTATTTAGATGAATTAGCTATAATCGAAAAAAAAACACCAGTGAAAGTTAAGGAAAAACAGAAATTCGGCAACTTCGATATTTCTCATGAAATTTTCCCTTTCACCGAAAATTGGAGCTGAATTTCCTTTCGCAAATGGAAATGTCCCTTTATGTAGAAACGCTGCCTCTGCTAAGCGCGGCACAGAAACAGAACAAGCAGTTTTCTCCCGCCAACGCTCTTTCCAGAGGTGGAACTGACAATGCAGACCTCGTATTTTTAAATAGCCACCCGCGCACTATTTCTAAGGCTCCCTCGCCCTCCACCGACCAACCGGGGAGGAAACCCAGTCGTCAGAAGGGTGCGATGGAGAACAAACAGTCGTGTACGTAAACCAGTGTTAAATATCTTTAAATACGGTACTTAAATTCAAAGCTTATTTTAATAGTTTGCATAATATACAGGGAGTCCATAAAGTCCTGCAAAAAACTAAAACTCTATAACTTGAAAACTATTAAGTTTATTAACAAAATATTTTGTGTGTACTTACAGCAAGGTTCAAAGTTTATTTCCTGCTTGTTAATTTCATCGCCAAACCTACAATTGTGCACCATTCACGTCCAAACACTGTTGCAGTCTTTTTTTGAAACCGAGAATTGCGTGCTGACGGTGCTCTCCTGGGATATTCAGAATCACATCTCTTATTTTTTCTTTTAGGTCATCCAGATTAGCTGGTTTCTTTGAATACACCTCGGTCTTTACATGTCCCCACAACCAATAATCGCAAGGTGACAAGTCTGGTGATCTTGCAGGCCAAGGTGTGGGCCTTCTTTGGCCAATCCATCTACCTTGAAATTGTTCGTTAAGAAACTGCCAAACTTGTATGGCCGGGCCTTCAACTTCTTGCATACGATCTTGTGTAATGTTGACTTCGGTATTCCCAGTTCCAGTAATCTTCGTTTCAGCGATTTCATTGGATTCCTATGCACGCTGTCCTGCACTGACTGAATCACATCGTCACTCGATCCTGGCCTTCCACTGCGTGGCAAATCTGACACACTTCCCGTTGCATTGAACTTTTCATACCATCTCTTGATACTTGAATTTGCTGGGGGTGGATTCCCATATGTTGTCTGGAACTTTCTCTGCACTGAAACACAATATTTTAACTCTGCAAACCACAGAACACACAGTGCCTTTTCCTGGATGGACGCCATCTTAAGTCACATGATCACGTGATTGCCAGTGCAAGCGTCACTGAGCAGTGTGGCCAGAACAAAACTTTAAACTTCCACCCTTCTCAACCAAAAAAAATGTGTATTGTTAAACGCAACAGCTAAAAAGTTATAGAGTTTTAGTTTTTTGCAGGACTTTATGGACTCCCTGTATATAATGAGCGATTAAAAATATGTTGAAAAAGTTGGTTTACCGAGGATAAACGCGGAAACATGGAGAATACGCCACTTGGGACATTACAAAACATTTCCAGTATGGCTATTTTACGTCGATTCTCTTCTCCTGTGTAGGTGAGTCGCGACGATGAAAATGGAGATGTAATAATTAACACAGTAGATGGCAGAAAACAAGGCCAGAACCAAGAAACTGACATCTGATCCCAGGAACCTCAACCAATCAGACGAATCCGGTTGAGTCGTGGGTACCAAGCCTACAGACGCGGGACCTGCAACAAATTTATTTTCAGAGATATGGAAAAAAAAGAAGAGGATTTTCTTCCTTAATCTGAAGTACAGGTATCCTATATAATGACAATATAAATATTATTACAATTAATAAACAACTAATTTATATATTTCGTATTATTACTTAAAACCAATATACACGACATGTTAAATATTAAACCAAGGAAGCTAATTTTGTAAATTAATGTTCTTTTCATTTCCAATGTGCTACAGAGGCGACGTTCGCTGTATTTAATTGCAAAACTGGCGGTGTTGAACATCAAACTACTTTACGTATCAAAGTGGAAACTTTAATGATATCCAATATCATTGAATTCTGACGCTGTATGAATTTACACTGTTTCATACACAATAATATTTTCACTTCATGATTTCAATCTATAATTAAACGGATAGTTCTTATTAACTATTTTTTATTTGAATACGATTGTTTCAATATAATTGCAGTACTTTTGAATATTTTAAGCATGTCAAAGCAAACTATGAAGTCAAGAAAAATCAATTAGTTGCTTAATTGAAAACACCGGCGTCCTATAAACTCGTAATATCAACACAAACAGTTGTTTTCATCTGACATGTGGCATCTTGAAGCGCTGACCCTCGGGCGAGTGCCCCAGTTGTCCCTCCTTAGGGCCGGTTCTGGGATACGGTCTACTTTTGCGTGCACCACCCTGTATATTATCCGGTAGAGACTGCATGAACAGAGCTTTCACTCGTTTAATCTTCCGAAAGAAATAAATGAACCAAGAAATTTGTCACCGAACGTCAGCGTTTGGTGAAAGCCAGACAATGCTGGCCAAAGGTACCGTTAGTATTAACGCCAGCGACAGCAGCGCCACGCTCGGTGGATCCCGCAACCACCGCCGGGCCACTCCTCAGAGGAAATATATGTGAAGCTATCCTTTCACCAAGTGCTCGTCCACCTAAAGAAACGTCGCCCCCTTCTTACTCAAGACACGACGCCGGCTTTGAGGGGTGGGGGGAGAGACTTGACGGAAAGGCCTCTTTTTCACTCGAACGCTCATGTTAGACCACATTTATCCGGTGTGTTTGGAGAAAACCAGCAAAGAAATTTCTTCTTTTTTTGCGCCATTTTTTTGATATAAGTATGAAAGATGGGTTTCTGCTAGAGGAAAATTTCCTCCACTCCTCTCAGACTGGCCAGAGGGACTTTGTCTTCCGTAAACAGGGAGAAGAGGGGGGAGGTTCCCTTTCACCGCTCCCCCCCTTGCTTTCCTCCTTTTTCTTCAGTGACGTGGCCCACATTGTTTTATGGCCGAGCCGTACATCATAACTCCGTACCCAGAATGCATCATAAAGTTCCACGAAACAAATGCCATATTGTTCACAATAGGTACAGACACTTCCCATATTTCATCTCGCCCGGAGCTCAGAGCGGGGTGGAGGAAGGGGAAGGGGGAGGATACGGAGAGGGAGGCAGGCTCTCTTTCGCCCTCCCCCCATCTTCTCTTTCTCCGGGAGAAGATAAATAACCCTCCTGTAATTGCGTGTGGAGCGATACCATATTTCATACACGCTATAAGCCATAACTTAGGAGGCAATTACGCTGAGTACCTCATTCATCATCGGAACCGGAGTCGGAGGGGGGGTCGTGGAGGACTTCATCCCCCCTCCCACCCACCCCCCGGACTCGATCGTCTTCTTCGTCTGGGAAGAGAGGAAACCGAAGAATTATTGCGCTGAAAATCTAGAGGTTATGTAGGCATTAAGGGCATCTCGTACGTCACTCGGTCATCGCCTGCCAGTCGAAACTCGCCTGAAGTTTATGAGCGTGACGATGATGGAGGAGGGATGGCGGGAAGACATGTTCAATATCCTCCCCGGTTCCGGGTTGCGCCTCGCATCCTCTTCATTTTCGGAGGTAATGAATTGCGGTCGGTTGGATTTGGCTTGCGTCGTCGTGGATAGATTCCTCACAGCCATTCTCCTACCAGGTGCATCGGCACACCACGCCAGTCTCTGATGAACGTGTTCCCTGTCATCAAAATGAAGTGATCACCAGAAAGTAGTTCCAGCAAGCTTGTATTAATCCGCGCGTCATTATTAGTGACCGCAAGCGCGATAACACCGAAAAATATTAATTTCTGCAAAAAAAAAAAAAAAAATCGTGTATGAACAAGTTTTTCATCCATTCGATGAACTCAAACATAAAA
Source organism: Lepisma saccharinum (assembly GCF_977018435.1). Lineage (NCBI taxonomy): Eukaryota > Metazoa > Arthropoda > Insecta > Zygentoma > Lepismatidae > Lepisma > Lepisma saccharinum. The sequence continues at coordinate 63,772,008 of NC_139248.1, forward strand.
TGAAAATTGTGGTCTTTTCTTGAATTTCAACACATTTGTACAGGGTGTTCCAAAATGAATATCGGGGTTTCAATGAAGTGTATCTTCTATTACATATACATTACAGAAATGAAACATACCTTAAAAGGAAAGGTAACTCAAACAGTTTTTGTTTCTACTTCGCAGGTGATGTTTCGTAACTCCACAGCAGCACGGCGCTAGTAGTAAAGATGAAGATGACTCCTGAGAGTAAAGCCTTCTGTGTCTTGGAGTTCGAAAGGTGTAACTCAGCAATTGGAGTGCAACGTGCTTTTCGGCGGGAATATGGATGTGATCCCCCATCGGATAACAACATCCGAAGATGGAACAACTAATTTAAGAATACGGGATGCCTGTGCAAAGGGAAGAGCTCCGGAAGACCACGTCTACCAGATGAGCAAGTGGAACAGGTCAGAGCAAGTTTCGGTCGGAGTCCCAGGAAATCTGTAAGGCGGTCGAGTCGAGAACTGTCAATGCCGTCCACGACTGTTTGGAGGGTGTTACGAAAGAGACTTCACATGAGGCCGTACCGTCTACATCTGTTACAGTCCCTAAAGCCTGAAGATAATGTGACCCGTGCCAACTTCTGCAAAAATATGCTGGACATGGAAGATGATTTTCTTACACGTGTGATGTTTAGTTATTTCATCTTAGTGAACGAGTGAATACGCATAATGTGCGTATTTGGGGGTCTGAAAATCCACACCAAACAGTGCAGCACATGAGGGATTATTCAAAAGTGAATGTCTTTTGTGCTCTATCCAAAGAACACTATCACTGGTACTGCTTATTTGGACATGCTTCAGCAATGGTTCTGCCCTCAACTGGATCGTGAGCAAAAGACGAACATCATCTGGCAACAAGACGGCGCGCCCCCTCACTTTCATCGTGAAGTACGGAATTGATTGAATGCTGTTTTTCTCCTTCGTCGAAGAAGGTTGGCCACAGGGAACTCAGCCAGTCCCGAACACCGTCCATCAGCTCCTCATTGCTCACAAATCGCTGCGACCTCAACCACACTTTCATCTTTGCAAACCAATGACAAAGGTTCGGTGACGCTCGCGAAAAGTTATCCACTCGTTCGACAAGGTTATCCGTCACGACAGATGGTCTTTCTTATCCACCTTCATCATGTACTCAGTTCGTCCCTCTCAAAATTTGCGGCGCCATTCCCTCACACAATCTTCTCTCTATACGCGGCACTCATTCTGCGTTGGTGGCCTTCTGCCTTTAAAAAAATCGAATTACACCACGAACCTCACATTTGCACCAGCCATGGTTCTCAGCTCACACAGACCAAGCACTGAACAGAGTGACTGATCACGGGGGGTCTCCCTTATCGCACAACGCTAGGACAACCTTGCATTCTGACGTCAGACGAAGAATGCCTACATTCTTAGGTTTGGTTCTTTTAGCATAATCACACTGCAAATGTATTATTTATGATGAGAGAACTAAACTTAGCAAGCCTAACAACTCAGGGTCAGGCATTTAGTCTAATAATAAAATAATTTCCGGGTGACGTCAGAACCCAAGGTTGCCATAGAGGTGTCCGATAAGGGAGACACGACTGCCCACTGCTCTCTGACTTGGCATGGCGTGAGCTAACACGTGACAGCTTGTTTCTGCGCATGCGTCTCGGCGCTGCATTAAGCCATGTGCTTGTACAGTGCGGTGCATAAGTAATACCAAGCAAATTGTCCATCACCACGTCCACTCCCTTTGTTTTATACAATGAGAGCTTCAAGAACTGACACAAAAGACAAAACATTCTGCTTACAACCTCTGAACCAGTATACGTAAAAATGCAATCCTTAAAAATACGTAGGATTAAGAAAAAACAATGATAATAGTCATGGACAATTTGCTGCCTACGTAATTAGGTGACAGCAAGGGCACCCGCATGGGGGCCAGAGGGGACACTTACCCCTCCCCTGAGATTTCTGGTTAAGTTAGTGTAAGCCGAGTAGTGAAATTGTAGCGATATTTTATAACAAAAATATTGTTTTCTGTGACAGGCTGTAAGTTACAGCAACTATTATTATTAATAGTGGGAGGGGAGACTGGCAGTCTGTAGGTGAGCCAAGGCCCTTCATGGGCTGTAGCGCACAGCATTATTATTATTGATAACACTGGTCAACACACATTTTCTGGCATAAGATTTTCCAATGATTTCATACTAACTTTGGGGTGATGAATCCAAATCTGATCTCAGATTTGCTCTATCACATCTCATTTGTATGCTATTGGCAAATCCCATTTTCATTGATATTACCCGGAATTGACCCGGTGGTCACTATCACATCAGGTTTTTGAGATATCAAATATTGCATTTTCAATAAAAACAGCACATTTATGATCATATACGAAGAGCTAAACAGACATACATATGAGAATAAGATAAGATACAATATACAATAATAACGAAACAAACATTTAATGAGCCGTAGCACAGTTGTGACTGCATATAAATGCTCTTCGCTCAAATGACCCAAGTTCTCTGGAAAGTCGGCCAAGTGACTATGTAAGTAGTGAACCTTGATGCTCATCCTACATCAAAGTGCTTGGAAACTCAAGAGCATTTCCTCTACAATCTTTTCATAGTTGTCCGCTTTCCTGTTCCCAAGGAAATTCCGCACCACATCAGAGAATGCATTCCAACTCCTAGCCTCTGCCTCAGTCATTGCTGTAACGAAGTGTGGATCCCTGATGAGTGTTCTTATCTGATTGCCATCAAATATTCCTGCCTTTTTCTTCTCGGCACTAACACTTGAAAAGGTTGAACATATTTAGCTGAAGCAGTCTCCAATGTGATCAAGAGCTTTGACGAATTGCTTCATTAATCCAAGTTTTATGTGCAGTGGGGGAAATACAATTTTATTCCTATCAACCAAAGGCTCATTCTTGATGTTCTTGCCACCAGGCGTCAAACTGATTCTTGGTGGCCAGGTCCTTTTAACCCAGTGTTCTAATGTAGCCCTACTGTCCCAGTAGCAGAGGAAACAAGGGTATTTCGTGTGACCTCCTTGCTGCCCCAGCAGAAAATTAACCATTTTCAAATCAACACAAATTACCCTTCCATGAACACGATATTCCAACCTATCCAGAATTGTCTTGATGTTTGCATACTCTTCTTTCATTCGTACAGAGTGTCCTATTGGGATTGAACCATATATATTTCTGTTGTGCAGTAACATACATTTGAAACTCCTTTTACTACTGTCAATAAAAAGTCTCCATGCACTTGAATCATATGTAGTCAGTCCCATATTTAGAAGAAGCCCTTCAGCATCATTACAATAAAGAAGTTGACCATCTGAATGGAAGTTCTTTCGCAGTGCTGCTTCTCTGTTTCGATAAAAGGAGACACTAGTACCAGGTCTGAGTAGTCCTTTCTCTTTCAGCCTGGAATCCAACACTTCAGCAGACTGCTTTGGCAAATACAAATCTTTTACCAGATCATTCAATTCAGGCTGACTAAACAGAGAAATTTTATCAGAATCTGCAACAGATGGCGTATATTCGGTCAGATCATCATCCTCATCATGTGTAGAAGCAGGTGAAGTGAGGGTTTCAACATCAATCTCTGGTAGGTCAGTAAATACAGGCACAGGTATTTCCTCTTAGAGTTCAACTGGTCGTCTGGCAGATGGGATATCTGGGTATTGTACGTGGTGTTTGTTCGTCTTATTGAAACCTTTTACATTGACAAGGCACAAGTAGCAGTCATCCAAATGGTTTATTGGTTCTCTCCAAACCATTAGCACACCAGACTTCAGCTTAGCATTCTTTCCTTTAGACCATGATCTGAAAGTTTCAACACAGGTCTTGCACACTTTGTGGGGAGGCCAATTTTTGTCTTGGTCTCCCAGTCGTACCTTAAAGTAGGCAAGATACACCTTCTTGACAAAGGTATTGATGTTGCGCCTTTGATCCCTCAAAGTGAAGCTGCCACAGATGTAGCAGAAGATATATGCGTCATTACGGCAAGTCCTTCTTCCGGATGTTGTAGCCATTGTTAGATCGCGACCTGCAGATGAAAAATATGACATAAATGTTGATGTCTACATAAAATCAAATTATAAACACACTGTCCTACAAATACAACGCCATCTTTTATCACTAAAGCACTCACTGACTCGCAACAACTTGTAATCAAAAGTGACCGCCGGTCAATTCCGGGTAGAATCAATGAAAATGGGATTTTCCAGTAGCATACAAATGAGATGTGATAGAGCAAATCTGAGATCAGATTTGGAAGCAGCACACTGAAATTAGTCTAAGACAGTTGGAAAAGTATATGCCAGAAAAAAATAATTTTGTTGACCAGTGTAATAATATTCAATGGCGACGATTAGGAGGGGCGTGGGGGGCAGCTGCCCCCATCCACTCATTGCCACTTTTGCCCCCACACAATGCTAAACCTTATCTACCAATGGAAAGTAAACTGTCCTCCCCCCCTAGTTTTGGAACCCAATCGTCGCCATTGTTATTATTATTGGAAATAGGGTTAATTTAAGCTTACAGTATACACCGTGTTTCAAAATGAATGACCCGATTCCAAAACGTTACAATTATGGAACGATGGACATCCCGTGAATGCAAGTTGTGTTGCTCGAATGGGCGTGGCCTACAATTTTAGGGAATCGCCGCTAGATGCCACTCCGCGCGTTGAACCTGTCCATAACCTCAATCTGTTGCAAGATGGCGACGGCTCAACAAAAGGATTTTTGCGTTCTGCAGTTTAGCAAGACTGAGTCAGTGATTCTAGTCCAGCGTGCTTTTCGTCAGCGTTTTGGGATTGATCCGCCTTTGCCGAAGAACATTCGTCGTTGGTATCGCCAGTTTGCAGAAACAGGATGTTTGTGCAAGGGTAAGAGTCCAGGTTTACCTCGCAAAGAATTCAGCAAGCGTTTGAGCGAAGCCCTCAAAAGTTTACTCGCCGTACCAGCAGAGAACTTGCAATTCCTCATACGACTGTCTGTCGTGTGTTAAGGCAACGTTTGGTCTATAAACCATACCGATTACAACTAGTGCAAGCTCTTCGTGATGGTGATAAAAAGAAACGTATAGAGTTTAGCAATGCTCTCTTACTGGACATGGAAGACGACAGATTTTTACCGCGGCTGATTTTTAGTGATGAAGCTACATTTCATGTAAGCCATAAAGTGAACCGGCATAACGTGCTGATACGGGGGCTCCAGAATCCAATCGTAGAGCATAAGCGAGATTCACCAAAAGTAGAAGGTTTTTTTGTGCAATTTCTCACACCAAGATTTATGGCTCATTCTTTTTTTGAGGAAAACACAGTGATGGGAGTGAGCTATCTTGAAATGCTGCAGACCTGGCTCTTTCCACAACTTCGTGAGGACTCTGATGATTTCATATTTCAACAGGACGGAGCCCCACCACACTGGCACAACAACGTACGACAATTCCTCAATGACACACTGCCTCAACGCTGGATAGAGCGCACGGGACCCCGAAACAATGTCCTACACTCTTGGCCTACAAGATCTCCAGACATGACCCCATGAGACTTTTTCTTGTGGGGATACGTGAAGGAACGTGTTTTTGTCACCGTTAGCTCGTGACTACAGTAGAAGATGTTACCTTGCAAAAAGTGTGGGATAAATTTAACTATCGACTTGTTGTCCGAGCAGCTGATGGAGGACACATAGAGCACTTGTAATAACATTGCTAAAACTTTATCATTTTGTGAGTATTTTGCACTATGTTCTATTTTTGTAATTTGTTTTCATCACTAAATATAACGTTTTAAAATCGGGTCATTCTTTTTCAAACACCCTGTATTTTACACTGATTATCTGAGTATAAAAAAAGCTTTTGTCCTACATGAATTAATGTTAAGTATATAGTTATGCAAATTGTACATAGATATACACAATGTGGAAATTACAAGTGTGTGTGATTTAAAAAAAACATAAGGAGAAGTAGTAGTAATAAAATAATAATAATACTACTACTGCTAGTAATAATAATAATACCAATAATAATAATAATAATGAAAGTTTCTATGTTTCTGCCCCCCCTGAGAAAATATGTTGCGGGCACCCTTGGGTGACTGCCCATTTTTTTATTAGAGAGAAGATAATCGTGTGTCAACGAATCAATTAACTTAAAAAATGTAACTAGTTCATTTTTTTAACACACGACACTCCAGAGTTAGGTTGAAGCGATCATTATATAAAATTTCTAACGTATGCGTGAAATAAAGCGAAGCACTTTAATAGACTTGAGCCACTGTCTCACAAATTTAATCTAAATACCAAATAAGGTATCTGAACCCAATATGGCCTATCTAAGGCTTGCGATTGTCTCTAATGGTGTACAATGTCAGAAAGGTAAAAATAATCGCAAGATTCAAAAGAGGGGACATTTCTGGACGCTTACTAAAAATTGGAGCCACTTCCAAAAAATTACATGTGTGCAGTAAAGATTTTGTTAAAAAAAATAGCATTTAGGCCATATTGGGTGCATATGCTACCAATATGGCCTACATATATATTTTATTATTTCTCATCAAAAATGCAACAAAAATTGTAAAGAAAGTACCACAATGTTATTTTTATAGGTAGATAAGTATATACATACAATTACTTTTTATTTACATAACGACATAATGATTGGATTGGATTGATTTGTTGTTTTAAGTCCACTTTATGCACAGTAAGGCTAATCGGGACAGGACCTACAGTTTAATGTGGGATCCGAACCACTATGTGCGTCCACCGGGTATCGAACCCAGGACCCCTTGATTACAAGGCAACGACGTTACCATAATATGGACTAGAGATATAAATACAAGGTGGCCCAAAAGTCATCACCTGATTTTCCTAGCCTATAGCTTGGGTTTTAAATTAAACAAAGTAGTTTTTTTGTGTTAAACTTTTATTCATACTTGTAAGTTTCTTGTCCTAATTTTTTTAAAGATAACATCCAATAAATGACCACCATTCGAATTGATGCAAATTTGGGCTCTTTTTATTGCGTTTTCCATGGTGTTGGAAAGAATCTGCGGGGAAATGTTTTAAATTTCATGCTGAATATTGTCCTTTAGTTGCTGTAACGTCTCTGGCTTATTCACATAAACCAATGACTTGAAATATCCCCAAAGGAAAAAATCTGGAGCGTGCAAATCAAGGGACCTCGTCGGCCATGGCAAATCACCAAAACGGGATATTATTCTGCCCGGCAAAGTGTCACGCACGCAAAGAGCTACTGTTTCGTGGGCTGTATGTGGGATATACTTATTCATTTTCGTACACAATAAGTTTCGTGAGTATCTTCTATTTAACTGACAAAACACTACTTATATAACCAACAAGATGTCAAAATAAAGGTCAGTTCATATAGAATGATGACATTTGCGCCACCTGTTACATACATATCACTTGGAACATATAGTAAGTAATAACTTCCATATGCAATACTAGATCACGTTGAACACAATCACGAAGTCCAGCTATTTCGCTTCTTTGTCTTCAAGTTACAGCACTATAGGTACAGCCAACAAGTTCAATCACGTCATTCGGACAGTGTAAATGACATACTAACGCCATCTGTTGAATTAACCATGTAACTACTTGGAAACAGCAAATAGGCCATATAGGGTTGAGGTACCTTACGTAGACAAGTGAGTGGCGTCAAGATGCCCAAAAGAAAGTCATGACATCAACTTCTACACTGTCGTGTGAGTATTAAGTATTTTATTATTGTTTCTGCAGTGGAATGAATGGATACACATACGCAGATCAATCAGAAATAGTGAGCATGCATTACTTTCCAAGAGTAAACACAATAGTTAGTAATGTGAATGAAAGATGGCGCCAAACGAAGAATACAGAAAGTTAAGAAATATTACTGACATTTGACTTGCAATAGCGGTGTCGTACCAAAAACAATATGAATATATACCGTTAAAGAAAATTCCCGAGTCAAAATAATTATAAATGGTGAAAGTAAAGTTTAGAAGAAAAATTTAAGTCAGTTGTTACAAGATATTAAAACAGAAATTTCTTGAAAGAATGATGTTTAACAAGCGCTATCCGTATTTTTTTTGTATCATCTCCAAATAAACGTCCATAGTTTTGATACATAGTCACATCATGCGTAGTTATTAAGCATTAGAGACTGTATAACTTTATCTTGAAAAAAATTACGTCATCTTCGAGAATTGTTGCACAGTAGATGTGCGGAGGATCTTTCCTCTGTTCAGAGAAAGATATATGTCAGTCTTCGTGGCTCAGTGGTTAGCACGGCGACGTCACGGGTCCCGGGTTCGAATCTCTTCTTTGGTATGGGAGCATGGGTGTTCTTTGTGAGTATTCCTTCAACAATTCCATCACATCATCACTTATGCTCATCGCCGCGATTAGCCTAAAATGGCAGAAAAGCTACACTAAATAACAAAATTCAAATGAAATCAAATTTGTGTTGACTTAATTGATATCAATCTACAGTAACTCATAGAAAGAATATCAAGTGTGTGAAAAAAGAATAAAAATAGTTTTTTTTTGTTATATCTCAATAGACATTCCGAATTTCAACATGCTGTTGTTGTCAAAAGACTTTGTCAATTGAAATACTATACTCTATCCTGGGAATCTACAGAGCAAGGCACGCATAACGGTAGAAAATTGGAGAAAACGAGTGGGCAGAGCCAAGCAGTACACGTTGATGCAACGGCTGCAGTCACTTCTTCTCCACGCAATCCCGTTCCCTCGTACGTGTTAAATAGTCGAATCCACTCAAGTCACTACTTGCGTAGAGATTGGCTTTCGTTCGTTCGCTCTAAAAATTCCAGGAACAGATTATAAATTGATTGTTTTATTGTAAACAAAACTGACAAATATTTAATACCCATATGTTTACTATTAGTAACGCAAATCTGAAAAGATATAATAAGCTGCGAGTTGGGTATGATATAAAATAATAATTCTTAATGCTGTAGAAAGTTTGAGTTTTAGTTTTTGTTGAATGCACAAAAAGGCTAAACGGGACTGGACCTACAGTTTAAAGTGGGATCCGGACCACTATGTGCCTTCACCGGGTATCGAATCCGGAACCCCTTGATTACACGGCGGCGACTTCACCACGAGAAAGAAACAAAGGACTATTATTGGCTATTTGATTTTGAATATGTAATAGGTTTCACGAATTAGAGTTATTCTAAACATAAATTATGACTTTCAAACTTAAAGAACATATTCGTGAGTTAATTTTCTGAAAATTGCCCGTCACAGTATTAAGGTCTTACTGCATTTTTAACAATGATTATAGGCAGAATATGTGTTGTGTAAAGAAGCGAAAGACATTGCTCCTCGTCCATTTACTTGAAGCGAGAGTACAGGATGTCCTCTGAAGATATATAAGCCATTCCGTATCCTTACTTACATTTTTGTCTCTTTAGGTAAAATACCATATTGCCGTTTTGCAACACTGTCTCCCCCACATTTGGGTACAGACATGCTAGGAATGTGTACTGAAAAACCTCAACTGGGACATTTGTTCTTGTTTCTATCGGTTCCCTAGTTATTTACCGTATATGGTTTAATCCATATGCTTTTATTGGTATTGCCAGAAGCAATATAAAAGCCGTTTAAACAGTAAAATTTTGAAATTTGGGGACTCGAATCCGGTACCCATGGCGTCGTAGTGATTTTGATCACCACTCCGCAACGGGGCTTCGAAAACTATTGTTAAAGGACTTTTGTCTCGTCATAGTTCATGTAATGAGGCTTTTATCAGTCACATAGTTAAACAAATTATTTTGTATCTTCTGATCCCATTGCAGTCCCAGAATGTTTTTTGATATGTTTTAGAGTATGGTATGAGGGACCAAATATATTTTTTTCATGATTTTTGATGATGACATGTTTTGAGATATTCAAGGTCAAAAGTCAAGGTCACGTGACAAAATTATATTTTTTTATCGAAAGGTGGGATTGTTATATTGTTCAATTCCCTGTACAATAAGCTTTATTTGAGCTTTCTAGGCTAAATAGTGGCGGAGTTACAGCACATTTAGTATAGCTAAGCGGGCTCAAAAAGGGCAATTTCTGCTAACTTTGACCTTGAATAATTTAACAATTACAAGACGCACGAAACTAAAAATTTTCATAGCTACTACGTTCCATGCATAGTTTCAACTCCCCAAATTTCATGAAAATCGGAGATGGTCAGGCTGGAAATTGCACATATCTGTGTTCATTTGGCATGGAATGTCTCATACGTAACACACGGACTTGCTACATAAATTGCACAACATTACACCCCTAATGGTTATGCAACCAACAGATGCGTAGTGTTTGCTGGGTTGCATATTCAACAGGCCTATTGCAAATTTACTTGACAACTTTTTCAAAATTGACTTTTGTTTCGACATAAATCATGTGAATATTATGAATGCTGAAAATTAGAAATTATTTAGAATTTCTCTAAAAGCATCCTGGACAATATTTGTGTGCTTAAGGTTACGTCCTGTTATCAAAGAACATCGGATATACGAGTACATAAGAAATCTCGTAGATACGTTTAAAAATATTGACGGGATATCGTAACGTTCTAGGTCCGTTCATCACACATGTGACATTGGTGGATAGAAAAGTCTCAGTGCTTTGTTTTGTACCGTTGTCATTTAATAGGTTACGCATTTAGCTACCAGATGGCACTTTATGCAATGTGGTGGCTGACACTAAGAATGCGACATTTTGTGTCCTCAAGCCTATCAGTAATTTGTGAATGAACTGGCCTTGAACAATTGCGTTTGGATGACAGTTCTTGGCAGCTAGGAATAACCCAAATAATATTATGTGCATAAACATACGTTATTTAGCCAGTTTAGCCTAATTACTATGTGCCTCCACCGAATTTCGAACCCTGGACACTTTAATTACAATACGACGACGTTATAGTGGGAACAAAAGAACTTTGGGCCAGAAGCCTTCGCACATCTTCCCCTCCATCCGTTCAACTCGGGCAACGGGTAAGCATGCTTTACTCCACCCTCCCCTCCAAGCGCGAGTACACACTTCTTGCGCAGGTTCTATGGCTTGTGGTCCCACTATACCACTACGTCATCGGGTAGGCACCAATGTTTAATATGTTATGTAACCTATATGCTACATTTTGTAAAAGGAAACTTATTTTAACATCCCATGAACCCATTGCGTTTGAGTTTGAATGCACAGAAGGGCTAATCGGGACTGTGCCTACAGTTTAAACCGAGATACTGTCTGTACCTGGAGCGGGTATTGAACTCGGGACCCCTTGATTAAAAGCCATTATATTTAAAGAAACAAAAGTGACTTAAGGAGTCGATTATTATACAGAGCATTCCCTGACATTCGCTACGAGACTCAACGGCAAGCGGCCCGGCATCAGCGCTTGTCTTTCCCGGTGAACGCTGAACGGTCGCACGCTACAGTCTGTTTCTTTCGCTCTCCCTGCCTTCGCTCTCTTTCCCTTTCTGTTGATGTTGCAGACTGACGCCAGTATAATCCTCCCTCGGAAGTTGTGTTGTGTCGTGTCCGTGTGGTGAAGATTGCGGCAAAAGTTTACATTACAACAAAGGATTTATCTTGTCGAGTGTTACTTCGGAAAGACAAATTGTGGAGAAGTGCAACGAAGTTTTGCAACGAAATTTCCTGTTATTCCCGTTCCACATACGACCACTATATTAAACCTCGTAAAAAAAGTTTAGAGTAACAGGGTCAGTTCTGAATAAAAGTGGAAAGAAAAACCCACGTGTACTTACTGAGGAAAAACTCGATGAGATAGGACAAAGGTTAGAACAGTCTCCTCGGAAATCTATCCGCCGCCTCTCACAAGAAACGGATGTTTCAAAAACCACAGCATTTAGAGCCGCTAAAGTTCTTAATCGGGAGAATTACAGTAGACGAACTTGCACGTGTAAATGCCAGGAATGTGTTTCAGCAGAGGGACATCATTTTCAACACCTTCTGTAGTCAAGGTTAGTACACAATATGAAAACTGTAATTGTAATAGCTGACTCTAGCGACTGTCGCGGACCCCGTTCACCGGGAAAGACAAGCGCTGATGCCGGACCGCTTGCCGCCGCGTCTCGTAGCGAATGTCAGGAAATGCACTGTAGTATAAACAATATATATAAGAATCAGATAGTTCGAAGTGCATATTCAATACCTTTTGGGGCTACAACTTTACTGTGTGTTAGAAAAGGCATCAACTGCTAATGGGTGTAACATGGATAATGCATTTAATTTTTTATTACATTTTCGTAATTAGCGTCGCAATTTTAGCTAATCGCGGCGATTATGAGTGATGATATGTTGAAATTCATGAAGGAACCCAAAAAAAAACATCCATTCCTATACCTTGATCGAACGAGGAACCTCCGTAGCGAGTTCGGATAACCACTCCGCCACGAAGGCGCGGACAATAGGGGCAAGGGAATAGATGAAGTGATTAACTTTACTAGCGCCGCCACGTCTCAAGTTTGAAAATTAGGATTCAGACATTAAGCGGATGATAAAAAAGTAGAGAGAGGGGGAGACACATGATTTAGCAGAAGGCACACAAAAACGTTCATAAATCCGTTCGAGGTTCGTCATAACAAAAAAAAGAGCGCAAGACAAGGGGGGGTTGTCGTACGTAGCCACGTGAAATATAAGACTTATAACAAGTGAACATCTGTTGCAGCAGCCTAGGAGACGCTAATGAAACACTCCACGATCTGGCAGCACTTTTTTTTCACGGTTCTTGTGACGTAACGAAAAATTCACTCCCGCTGTTGGGAGCAACCGACCCGTGAACCGAGGGAGATTAATCGCTGTCGTTTCTGCGACTGGCAAAAATTCGTAAGCGGCCGTTTGCGTGTAGTTTGCGGCGTCCATTACAGCATATCATAGGGGGCGGCAGTTGAGTTATGTGTCCAGACTCGGGCAATAGAATTGTCCCTTATTACGGGGCATTTTCAGAAGGACGGCGGTTGGAATGGGTCCTCGTTTATTAGGAACGAGCGTATTGGAGGGAGGGATGCGAATAATGGCGGGAAAATACACATTTGCTAATTTGTTTTTCTGCCCATTCCCAGTTTGATATCCCCCTGGAATATCAAACATCCCGCAGAGATTGTCATAGATACCAAACTATAATACTAATAAAAACAATACTAATATTATTAAATTGCCCCTTACTTCTGATATGTTTTTGGGCCTCCCTGATGGTGCAGTGGGAGCGTCGTCGCCTTGTAATCAAGGGGTTGCCGGTTCGATACCCGGTCGGGGCACATGGTGGTTCGGATCCCACATTAAACTATAGGTCTAGTCCCGATTAGCCTTACTGTGCATAAAGTGGACTTAAAACACTAACTCAATCAATCAATTTCTGATGTGTTTTCAAATTGAATTCAATTAAGTGTTGTGTAAGAGGTGATCCTTCCACGTAGTACACCCAATTGTCAACCTCAATTCCACGTAGTACACCCTGGACTGCATTTTGCAGACTAACGAGGCTCTGGCGTCTTGACCTGCGGCCACTATAATTCTCTGTTGTTCTGTGTTTTGTCCTTCTGTGTACTGAGTGCCTCTTTATGGCATCAGCTTTTAACCTAAGTCAGAATATTTTAATCCTTCGACATTACTGATATGTTTTATTAGCAGTGGCGGCGATTGGGTTCCAAAACTGGGGCAAAAGTGGCAAAAATGTTTTGGGGGCAACTGCCCCCTCGCTCCCCTAGTCGCCGCCACTGTTTATTAGATATATTTATCATGTTAAGGGGCTGGACCTCATATTAATAGCCTAAGTGTTGACGCACTCAAAATTTCAAAGTCAATCAATCAATTAAATTAAGTGTAAATTTCGATAAGACGAGCACGTCAACAGCAATCAGCAATCCGTTGGCTGATTAACCGTCAAATTAGCTGCAAGACGTTGGGATTAGTTAGAACAATAGAAGCTTAAATTACACCAGTCCCGCGTGTCCATTGTTGAGTTTCAATGACGGACGATAATTCAAATTCGTTCATCATTTTGACTTTAAACTTAAAAAAAACACTCTATCAGTGCTTATTATTACGAAAAAGCCAGAAAAAGTACGTTCTACTTTAAATTAAAATAAATTAAACTGATTTGGTTTATTTTACTTCACTTTTTTTCTGTCACTTTTGACTAATCGCCAAGATGAGTGATGATATAAGTTCAATGAAAGAAAACCAAAGTAAATATGGTTGACTAATTTCTTAGCAATTGTCCGAATGCTCTACCAGCTTATTGAAATTTCCGGTTGGGGGGGGGGGGGGGCTTTGCTATTTCCAGAGTGGATTTTCCGACCCCGACCGTCCCCTGAATTCATCACTGTACACTCCCCCCCCCCCCACTATGGTCGGCTTCTTTGTTTTCCTGTCGCCGTTTCTGATGTTGCACGTGCAACTCTGCATCATGTATCAGCATACAAGTGACGTGGACAGCAAATTATTTTGTAAACTCTTGCCAGTCTTTGGAATAAAATTGATTGATTCATTGATATTGTGTTTTTAAGTTCACTTTATGCACAGTAAGGCTAATCGGGACTGGACCTAGAGTTTAAAGTGGGATCCGAACCACTAGGTGCCTCCACCGGGTATCGAACCCGGTACACCTCGATTGCCCCTCTTTGTAATTAGAAAATTGCTTATGTGCAGATACAAGTAACAGGTAATTATTAGAGTAACGTTAACGGGCCCTGAGTTACTTCTTGAAGTTAGTAACTCAGTTGCTTTTCCAAGAAACTAGTTAAAAATTAAGAGTTACTCTTAAAGTGACATTTCTTTAAGTTTTATTATGGAAGAGATCTTTTCTCAGCGTGCTGTTTCCACTATCTTCAAAACAATGTTCAAACACTGCACAGTATGCAAAATATGTTGACTCCAGCAATACATAAAAATGCACACAATTCTGATCATGTACTTTTTATGCTTCGAAATAAACACTATTTCAACAAAATACATAAAATCTCCGTTTTAAAGTTAAAAAATTAAGCTACAACTTTCATTCCAAACAATTATGTTAGTTAATTTATTCAAAAGTTACAAGGTAAAAACTTTAAAAGGTACTAGAATTTTTTCTGAAAATAATTCTCTTTAAATTAAGGTAAAACCACTGACAGTCAAAAATCAAACAGAACCTTTTTTGTAGCCCATCTAATTACTAGAGCAAGAATTTTCATGATTTAGCATATTTTTTTGGTAAGGGTGATATGTTCCCTTAATATATAGAAATACATATTATGAAGAAACTTATTAAATGAAGATGCTTTTTAAATGCATATTTGGCCATTTCTGCGTGATAGAGCATTTTTTCATGGATTTTCGGTCACATTCAGCATATTTTCGCTTTTTCAAGGAACACACATCCATTTTCGAAGTGGATTCGTTCTACTCCCATGTTCACTCAAGTTGAATTTTTCAAAATTACACGCCCCAGTATATTTCCTGGAAAATTATGAAAAAGAGTCTCCTTCCCAAAATGAACTTTGGCCCAAAATAACTCTGAGAAAATATTTTCATATTGTTGAATTTCTTCGAAGTGTGGTACATCAATGTTTATTTTATGCAAAATGATGAGAACCAGCTTCCTCGCTTATTGCAATGCAATACAAATTTTCTCTTAGTACTACAGAACTTGAGCCGAATAACATTGCTTACTTTAAATATTCTCCTCTTGTTACGAAGTAGAAAGAAGCTTTCCTCAGTACAAGACTTTGCTGGCCGACAATAGGCAATCCTTTTTATTTAAAAAATTACAGAAAGTATTCATTACACATTGCAACTCAGGGCTCATAAAGTGAACTCAAAATTGTATGTAAAAATATATGAACATATGTTAAATATTGATGTTTGAAACAGTCAGTTGTAAGGTCATGTGTTTCAAATGATGGTGAATATTTTTTTAAATTTTGTATCATAAGAGCATTTTGTATTTTGCATATTGTGGTGATTTTTAAGGTCATAAAAATTCTAGTTCATCTCAAACTGATTAAAGTAAGTGAGGTAACTATATATGAAATTGCCCTTCCTCATAATTTGAAACATTGAAGTCGTAATGTTAACTCTTCAAATAATATTTTTTTAATAGCAGTACCGTAATTTATAAAACCACGCTGTTAAGTATGTAAAGTATCAAAAGAAAGGTTATTGTTTCTAAAAAAGTGAGTACAACAATATGATGAGAGAAGTGACATTTTTGTCACTGTCTAATTGGATGGTTCAAGTTACGACTACTGCCATCTAGGAGTAATTTAACGACTTTCATGTATTCAGAGCTCATTCGGTTGTAAATATTACTGAAAAATGGAATAATTCTATTATAATCCTGAATTTGCATCTAATAGGATGAAAAATGTCAGTTTTTCACGCGCATAGCATCGAACGGAACTCACAAAGAAGAAAAGCGTGTATTAGTAAAACTTTATCAACTTGATGCTAAAGAAGGTACCGAAAAGACAAAGAATCTCAGTCTTGTTAGGCTTTCAAATAACATTTGGAAAATCTATCTAAACCAAACTTATTATTACGTATATACGAGGGGAAGTCAAAAATTATCCGCACTTTCACCATAACTTTCTTTAGGTTGGCCACACTGCCTTCAGCGCTAGCATGCTGAAAGGTGGTACTCTTGTGGTTACGTGGCCGAGGTTTCATATTAATCGTTCCATGGTCGCTCTGCTGGCAGTGTGAACGAAGGAAGAACAGAGATCGGTGACGATTTCTCTGGTCTGAAGGTGTGTGAAGGGCTGAAATTCATCGCAGGCTTTCAGTACAATACGGGAACAGCGCTCTACCGCGTAGAAGTGTGTATGAGTGGATCGAAAGGTTTAAAAATGACCGGACACGCGGGAAGTACGAAGCCGGAGCAGGACGCACATCAACCTCCACCACTGATGGGAAGATTCAGTAATATCGTGAGATGATTCTGACGAACAGACAGGTCACTCGGCGGCAGTCGGTGTGATTAGTCATCAATGGTGTGTTCAATGGAGGTGGAGGAGGTTGGTGGGGGTTGTAACCCTCGCTTTGGCCTAGTATTCCTAGAAAGGAACGTCAAAGACAGAATAAGATGGTAAAATGAGGACAGACTACTAAAAAAATATACATACCACCTTCCCCTTTCGAAAATTCTGGGTACACCATTGTTACTCACGGCTCTGTATGCGAAATCATGCACGACAAGCTTCAGATCACTGATCCCACTTTATGCACAGATAGGCTAATCGGGATTGGACCTGCAGTTTAAAGTGGGATCCGAACCACTGTGCCTCCACCAGGTATCGAACCCGGGACCCCTTGATTACAGGCCGATGACGTTACCACTACGCCAGCCGGGACTAATTTCCCGTGCTTTGTTTACTATTGTACACATTTTATCCAGTAACGGAACTGAGCAACTCTCCCCACCCGCGCGTTTTACAGTACGTTTGGCAACATGCTGCGTATACGCTCATTTGTTTCGTCCCGCCAGCAGCATTCGTGCCTTGTGACGCGAAAATGCCCGATGTCAGGCGAAGAGAATTCAACTGATCGCTGATTCGTTCTTTCCCAGCCGCCAGATGGAAATGCGAGAAGTATAAGTAAAGGAAACACTGTACGCTGAATAACCGGGCGCTCAGAATTATTGCTGGCGTCGACAGGTACATTAGTAATGTACAATTACACGAATACCTCGATATTGAAACACTGTTTGAGTTCATGCAACGCACGAGAACCAAAGTTTGGGCGATGTTGCCACGTCACTTCAATCCAACCATTCACATCATTGGACAAGTCCCACCAGCAAGACACGTGCACAAAATCCCACGACTACAATGACCTGACAAGAACCCTCCAACCCACCACACTTCACACACACATAACCCCTATGACCACAGACCCCTCTTACCCACCTGCCCACACATAAAATACTACGACAGTGGTAGGGTATGACTAATCGACTACTGAAATCCGACAAGAAGAAGAAATGACATACGACAAGTATAGGGTGCGGCAGAAATAGTTAGACGATTTAAAAATCGCACGACAAGAATCTCCCGACAGATGGCGCGCAAATTCATGCGTCCTTCTGTGCAACAGTGAAGAGCCTTCAGTAGCCATTGAGGGTTGGTCGAGTGAGCATCGTGCATTCGGAGTGGAATGTTACTTTAGGAATAACGATTCTGTCGCCTCAACGCAACGTAGATTCACGTTTGCTGGACTTATCTTGTCTGTGATTTCTTTTTCTTGGGGTTGTTGAAGCAAAAGGTCTACATGACCCGACCTGACACGTTGGATAATTTAAAGGAGTATATTCGCGCTGCAATGCAGCAAATTCCGCTGGGGATGCTACACAAGGGTATGACTGCTGACGTCGACGTGCAGAGGTTTGTTAGAGGGAATGGTGCCCACCTGACTGGCATTATTTTCAAGACATAGGCATCACGTGAAATGCTTTTGTATGTACTTTCCAGTCATGCAAGTGTTTTGATTGTTATTCTGAAGTGTAATGTAGATTTTGTAAATTTAAATCGTTTTAATATTTCTGCCGCACCCTGTACAACACAGAGGCATAGTCTATTATACTGAGGGCCTCTCTGATGGCGCAGTGGTAGCGTCGTTGACTTGTAATCAAGGGGTCCAGGGTTCGATACCTGGTGGAGGCACATAGTGGTTCGGATCCCACTTTAAACTGTAGGTACAGTCCCGATTAGTCTTACTGTGTATAAAGTGAACTTAAAACACTAAATCAATCAATCAATCCAATATGCTGAAACTCTTATAAAGACAAAACGACAGGTACAATGACATGCTGAATGTTCTTCGGAGTGTTGTGTATAAGCATCAACTAGTTACAAGAACAAGCTAGTCAGACACACATTTCAAGTTATTTCCTTAGCAGCGAGAGGTCCGGTAATGTGCTAAACCTTGTTTCTTATTCTTGTCGGCGCTCTGTCGCCCTAAATGCTGAACATCTCATCTTCCTCCCTCTCTCTTGGTCCTTTTTCCTCCGCGTTTCGTCTCCTTCTTCTTAAGATACCCCCTCCAGACCCCAACATCAATTCCGGAGACTCTCCAAGTCCTTAATCCCTCCCTCGCTTCACAGTTTCTTAAAAGGATTAACGCTAAACTGCTATCAATATATCCTCGCTGGCTTTTACTTAATACTGGGGCCTCGCAATTTAGATGGAGTTTACGGTTATTGCCGCTAATTTATTCTGGTTAATTGATATATTAACACATTCCCGCACCCATTAAAAGCGAGGACGGGGAATATCTGTAATTGCTCCCTCGGGCGAGAGAGTTTCGAAGCGGGGGTTGAGGGGAAGGGCGAATTTAAGTTCGGCGGCGCAAGATACAAGTTTTGTGTGCTCAAGGAGTTATTTTCGCCTGCTCGGTTTTAAATATTCCGCGAAAACAAAGCTGCAAAGTAGAGCCCCCCCCCCCTTCCAGCGCTTGCGAGGGGGGCGTTACTGTTGTTCCGGCTTCCAGATGAAAACAAAAGGCTGTCTAGAGGCGTGAAAGGTATGTACAGGGTTTTGCTGTAGGCTTTGGCTTCTGTTGAAAGCTTTGCGCCAACAACTGGGGAAAAAATAAAGAAAGGGGGGGCTCTGAGGGGGGGGGGGCAGTAAAGAGTCGGGGCGGCAGTTAAAGCAGCAGCTGTAGGTCTCTCGCAGCTTTTCACGGATAACGATGCTCTATTGTTAATAGAAGTAACGTACTGTCGGAGAAGGCATTTCTAGCGGTCATATATTTTCGTTATAGCATCTCTTCCCATTTGTACTCCTGGTTGGATATAATAAGGGCGTTTGCCAGAATGGAAGATCCCACTTCCAGGACGGGGAATAAATTGCTCCTGGAAGATTAAATGAGCTTTCTGGAGAACATACGGCTCAAACAAAGGAGCTTCGAGGGAGGGAACACCGATTCGTGGCCGGGGGAGGTTTATTTCCTATTCTACCTTTGAGGCAAATGAGTCGCTGCGATCTTGTTTATAGCGACTGCATGAGACAAGCTGTCTCCGTTAAGATTAGCTCTCTCTCTCTCTCTCACTCACTCCTTGGGAAATAACTCAGCAAGGAGCTGAAGGTGTGGCTGTCATGGAAGTTTATCCCATCTTGACTTTATTGTCATTTTGAGTTGCCACTAAAGTCACAATTACAATACCACATACGGGTGGTGAATATTGCATCTACCAACTTCAAATGACAACGGAAAGACAGTGAGAGCTTGTAGTGACGTCAAATGGTTATTACATAAAAATATACACATGGGCATTTAATAGAGTGCAGACACCAGTGCACCTTAAAAGTAATGTCCTCTAAATGTCCTCCTTCCCCTTGGACGCACTGTTCGAAGGGATGCGTGAAAGCTTTCATGACGCGTGGAATAGCGCGTATTTCACGGTAACTGCCGGTTCACAACATTACCCGTGGCTCTCCACTGTCTAACCCACCTCAGAATGCTGTGTGTCTCTGGAAGAGGTGCAGGGCGATCTCCATTGTTCCTCCGCAGTGCCCGGTGTCTGTTTGGATCAAGGCTTCCACCGCCGCAATCCGCGTCTGAACCGGCCAACGCTTCATGGTATACTAATTGCCTGACTCCCAACTCTCCACGGATGTATCTATGTCGCGCATGCGCACGTACATTGTGGCAGGGTTGCCAACTCGCACAATATGTGTCACCCTGTATGGTATTCGCATGTTAAGTACGTGGTGTGCAGTTTCTTTCATGATGCGTGGAGAGAGACGTGGGTAACTTTGTCGCCTTGTAATCAAGGGGTCCCTGTTTCGATTGGGATCCCAGTTATACTGTAGGTCAAGTTCCGACCAGGCTTCTCTGATGGTGTAGTGTGACAGTTTCGCACCAGCACGATACAGTATAGTACACCCTCCCTGTGTGCCTGGATTGGAAGCACCAAGCATCGAGAGCCCACGAGTAACTGACAGGCTTTGCAAACTTCCAAGACCCAGCCTGCTTATCTACATCGAACGCTCATTCCGGTTATGCACAGACTCCAGATACATGAACATGCAGTCACTGTTGCCAGCTCTTACATTCTGAACCATTCAACGAGCACTTGAAATGTTCGACACGGTCAATCAATATGAAATTGCAGAGATTGCTTTCGTGGTAGAAAACAATTGTATTACTGACATCTGAAACGGAGTATGAACCAAGTTAGGCAAAAAATGAAATCGTAAATACATTTCTTGGAACACTGTGGATAGTGGTTGCTCTACATTAAACTATTTTTCGAGGAACTACAGGTTTTCTCTCTGGTGCAATTTTGACGTTTCAATGTCCGAATTTGTTGTTCAAGATACCCCCTTGTGTAAAAAAAAAAAATACTTTCGTGAATTTCTTATTGTTATTATCCCCTCTAAGTCACAAAGATAGGTTGTTTTGATTTCATAAATTTCATTCTGAAGGGAATTTTATCATCAATTTAGGTGCAATTTACTCAACCATTATATTCTGACATCACGTGATGCTAAACACTAAGCCACGGAGTTCCGTAAAATATATAATAAAATCACTATTTACGCTACAAAAGAGTTTTGTATATTGTCATCTATTTCAACAAATCGTCGTTCGCTGACGTTGTGTGTGGAACGAGTTATCTATACCCTGTCCCAGCTAACTGTAGAGCAGAGCCGCGCATATCGGCAGAAAAGCAGGAGGAAAATCGAGTGGTGAAAGCGCAGTGTTGCCAATCGTACGGTCCAGACCTTAGTCCGTACGCTAAATGCACGGCTTGTCAAAATTTGCTCCTGCAGTTTTATCCCTAATATTTCCCCAAGAAATTCTTAAACCAATCGTACGGACCTGGAGACAATAATACTGTCCGTTTGCCATGTGCGTTCGGTATTATCCTTTTCAAAAGTTTGCAACGCTGCATAGCGAAGGATGAAATCGGGAAACTCCCGTCGCCCATTACGCAATCCCGTTTCTCTCAGTTCATTGGTGGAGCAGTCTCGCGTCACTACTTGCGCAGAGACTTGTTCCCGTTCGCCTGGTCTACAGTTAGCTGGTACGGATAATAGTTCTACAGATCGGAATGATAGTAACACGATGCAAAATAATTGTTAGCTAGTATCTTGAGGCGGGTGCAAATAGCCTGCAGTGCCAGGGCTAACATTTTAACACACAAACAACGCAAAAATAAAACCGAGAGATGATTTATGATATCAAGATCAGAAAAGTGACATAAGATGAACAAAACACTCAAATCTATATTCAACACCCTCAAAACAAATTTGGAGAATATGTTGTCCTTGGTTTCACATAATAATGGACACATTCTTATGAAAAAAATATAAATTTGAGAAGTTACAAAATATAATAGTTATACAACCTCAAGTCCCCTACGACTAACACATATGTCTCCATGCGTAGTGAAATTTCTTTGCCGTTGGCAACACTGACAGTGGTGCTCGCGTCGGACCGAAGCAAGTACGTCGGGTTTCACGTACCGGCAAAGAGAAAAACCTGGCAGGCTTCGAGGCCTGTGGATTCTTGTCCAGGGAAGCTCGCTTGCGCAATGTCGAACACCTGGCTTGACGTGCGTGTTGCATATTATTTTAGGCGCGACACCTTGTAGACGGGTGTCGTTCAGGTCCCTGGCTATGTAATATCAACTTTTACAATTCCACCTCCTTCCGAAAAAAATCCTCCATGCACTATATTGGCTTATACACATGATCAGCATTGTTCATACATTCCAAAGTATCCTGCAGTGCCCTCCCATTTGTATATTTCATGCGAAAGAAACAGCTGCCATGACTTATGCCACGACCCTCGTATATACATATGCAATAGGATGAAACCGTACGATTTTCGGTGAAATGGAACATACAGAAAGGTCATTTAAAGACGCGTTACAGACTTGAAAAGACGCATCGCAATCAGAAATCTCCTTCAACTGAGGAAATACGGGGGTGGGGGGGAGGGAGCGTCCATGTTTGTACAAAACCCGCCCCTCGTTCCTCTCCTTCTGTGTTCGAATGAAAGTCCCGCATCCGTTTCCTGGAGTTGTTTGATGTGTCCCTTCTCCTGTAAGACGTAGAGGGCAATAAATAAGTCCAGGCAGGGAAACAGAGAGAAAGAAGGTTTGTAAATCTCTTACGTTTCGCCGATCGCTAACCAGTGGTGGTTGATCGGGAGAAATATCCCACGGCGAGAGGGAAATTTTGATAATATGGAGGGAAAAGGGAAATTTTGATAACGTTCGTACAGTGCCAAGTAAAAGTGTGTTCTAAATAGGTGTAAGTAATTGCTGATCCTATGTTATCTCTTACTTTTAGTTTGGGAAGTGTAAAGCAGACATGTTCTTCAATAATTGCAAAGCTTCCTTACTTTCATTTAACCATCACCTGCACCTTGCATGGAATCATTTGGAGAGCCTGGAAGTGGACATGATGTGATCAGAACCACGCTCCGGATATCAATTTATCAGAGGCTGGGTGAACCGCAGAGCGATTTAAAAATCCCCACCAGAAATCATCTACCCTTGGAATCGAACCTGGGTCTCCCACATTGCAGTCAGGCGTCCTGCCGACTGAACCGCCAGTGCTCTAATTCTATTTGAGTTTTCCGTCCGTTTTATGCACAGAACCGGGTAGTTTAGAGTTTTAAGTGCCTCCACACCGGGTATCGAACCCGGGACCCCTTGATTACGTTACCACTACGCCATTGCGAAGGCACCTTATTTTGCGTTGCTTTTCTACCACATTTTGCTAATCGCGACGATGATGATGAAATAGAATCCAGAACCTTGCGTAGCGAAATCGTGAGTCGGCCAGTGAGATTATTGTCCTTGGGTGGAAAATTTCGATGTAAACCTTTCTTAATTTCATCCAAAGTAGCGATCTGCGCATCACCATTGCCACAGATATCCAAAGATCCGTAAGAACATAAATCATGTCTTATATTCAAGTTAGAACTCTTCCACATCAAAGCAAGCAAGCGATACATTAGTTGAAAACGAACAAAATAATCAATGAGTTTGGTTTTTCTGTTTTATGTCTACTTTATGGGCACAAATGAAAATTGTTCTAAAGTTTATAGGGGTAATCCGAACCAGTATGTCGTTCCAGCGGGCATCGAACCCGGTACCTCTTGATTACACGACAACGATGTTACCACCACGGCATGGGGAGGTCCTATGGTCATTGCAGCATGTACACTACTTCGATCGGTTGATTTACAAGTACGTGCGGATCTAGAACTATTTTTCTTCGATAAAAACTTGTGACGAAAAACTGTAAGGGAAAATTATACTGAAGTAACATTTTACAATACTACTTTTGCCAGAATGTTATCGAAAACATATTTTTTCAACTGAATATGCAAGAAACTGTGTTTAGCATACTATTTCATCCAGGAGCGTATATTCTGGGCTAGCTAGGCATTCTGCGAAGCCTGAAATCTAGAGAATAAAATACAGGAGAAAAATCGATCAGAAATTGTAAATAATATTATTCATATCACTGAGATGATGATGCTGATTCTGGAGTTGCCAACGTGATTTCTTATGAGTTGGTAACCTGATTTCCTATAAGTTGGCAACCTGATTTCTTATGAGTTGGTAACCTGATATCGTATGGGTTGGCAACCTGATTTCGTATGAGTTGGCAACCTGATATCTTATGAGTTGGCAACCTGATTTCGTATGAGTTGGCAACCTGATTTCTTATGAGTTGGCAACCTGATTTATTAGGATTTGGTAAATTTATTTCTATTCATAGCCTAGGACCACGTGACATACTGAGATAGCCCAGATCTTGGACTCAGTATACGCCACTGATTTCATCTATTTATAAACAGATTCCGACAACTTCTTTTATCGTCGTTACTTTGATAGTAAAAAGTAACACCCTTACATGTAGTGCACACGGTACATTTTGAGAGTAGTTGCACTAAGATTTCCATGCACAACATATGAAGACGAGCTAATGAACATAAGTTATAATTTTATCAAAATTTATGAACAACAATTGAAGGGCCAGGGGGAAAAACGATGAATGTCGATTTTTCGCCCATTTTGAGATCGCAACGCCATCTGATAGTTCAGAAGCTGTACTATAAGAATGAGAACGGCCTTGGTTGGGAAACGATGAGAAGTGCCTGAAAAACGCATTATTATTTTGGCATATATTAACGTTCTTATGGAAAGAAATACTTTGTTTTTCATTTCCTGGCAAATTGTCTCGAATGAACATTCATCGTTTTTCCCCCTGGCCCTTCAATTACTTATTTCTGTCAAAATTTCATTCTAAAAGGGATGTAATTTAATAAAATTTGGGAAAGGGTGCACGCGCCCGTGAGCAGATGCTTAGCTACGCCAGTATTTCAAAACAATACATGGATATGAACGCCACCTTATGACAGAAACACACATTAGAAGTTTCGAATTTAGCTGTTGGACAATAAACCTTTTTCGAGTAGTCCTCATCTCCAGGAAAATATCAACTCGGTGCAAGCCCCGGAACATATTGACGTGGTGGGTGAGATGAGTCAAGGCAAAATGGATAATAAACCTTTTCCTGCTCCCACAAAAATAGGCAATAATTAGGCTGGAGAGTTCAATGAACCAACCGATCTCCAACTGCGCACTGGTATACAAAAAAAGACCGAATTTAGCTTTTGAAAATAACTGCCCACTTTACTGTATTGTCATTACGAAAAAGTAACATTATATTACTGAGGAGATGTTCAAACAACCTAACAGTTTAAACGGTAAAACTAACATATGCGGGAAATCGCTCTAACTCGTTCATTCTCTACTTTTTTACATTCGTACTTACCTATTCTCCATTGAGAAACATTGTTTAAGAAGGGATTTCGCTATTTTTTAACGAAATTAGTATCTATTGTCGACATATCGAGTAATTATTGTTCGTTCTTTTCTCGCTTCCCGAACACGCAAAATGGCGGGCAAATCTTGACTAGCGTTGTGTTTCAAACAGCAAAGCAGTGTTTCAAGCTTCTTAACAGAAAAAATTCCCGCAGTCCCGAAAACCATTCACGCATAGCCCCGAAAATCATTTGGGATAGTATGACCATCCACGAATAGCCACAAAAACCATTCCCGGAAAAAAAACCATTCACGCATAGCCCCAAAAACCATTCTCGATCGTATAACCATCCACGAATAGCCCCAAAAACCATTCACGATAGCCCCACGCATCATCACGGTAAGGTTAGGTTAGGTTGCTTTAGGATGGGCAATATAGTGAAAAAACTGTGCGTTTGGAAACACTTGCCGGGGATTACGTCATCAGGTGCTCGCAACATCCGGTTCAAGTAAATAGATGGAAATGCAAGCAACAGCTTTCGTGCATCGGACGGACCTTATTATAGAAAAATATATGATTTACAGCCAAATACATTGATAAATGCGAGAAAACACTTCCACGACCTTCCGAAATTACACAGAAACTCAATTCCGTAAGTACTTTCTCCTGTAAATTTGAAGAAATCCATTTCCCGCATATGACATTTTTACCGTTTAAACTAACGAGGTTGCTTTTACAACAGATCTTACCAATTCAAAATTTAGCAATAAACCGCTACACTGTTGCGTCAAATGTAAATGCGTTGTTTCGTGAGGAAAACAAGCAGTGCCATCTATTGTCATTTTAATATAATGACCAAAAACTATTAAGTGCAGTCGATCGAGTTAGCAGAGAAAAGTGTTGTTTGTTCATTGTGGCGGAGTGGTTAGCACATCGCGCTACGGCGCCAAGGGGCCCCGGGTTCGAATCGAAAATTAGCCAAAAGTGGGCACACAAGGTAAAGTAAAATAAAGCAAATCAATCAATCATTATATTGTTTAATGTCATGTGCAACTTACAATCTTTTTATGTTCACGTTAGATACATCGACTTTTCATTACTTTTCAGTGCTAACGAAGGTTGCAAATCAGGACCTTTTGGACAGATTGTGTTAAGTGATACAAGAAAATGTTGCATTGTTTGACAGATCTATCGTATTGAGTAAAGATCGTTTTTGCCTTTATTGATACAAAATTTAGATTTCTCTGTGTAAAAATGTTTTATTTTTAAAAAACCTGTTTTCTTGTTTCTTTGAGGGACTTCCATTGCTATATGTATGAGTTAATACTTATAATAGGGATTTTTTTTTGCTTGTGTAAGGGAATTATCATTGGGAAAAGGGAAATTTTTAAATGAGAAAATATAATTTTGTATTAAAATTAATAATTTTTAATACACGGCACCAAATTTTACCTGGTATATTTTTATTTAACTGACACTGGCGTACGCATGGTGCAGCTGATGGGAGCTTCAGCCCCTCCCGAAGTTTTGAGGAAATTAAATATTCAAATGACAGACGCAAAGAACTCGGGAGAAACCAAAATGATAAAGCAACCCCCCCCCCTTTCCTTAAACTGACGCCTCATTATTATTTTAGTCTTGAACGAAGATTTAAAATTGGCAGTTGGGAAATATTTTATTGTGTATCCTCCCCCCCCCCCCATAGAACGCAGCCAAGCAATGTCAACCTTTACAATTCCAGGCTCCTCCGAAAAAAATCCTGCGTAATCTTGTGGAGCCGGGTGAGAGGCACACCCAGCTGGTTACACGTCTCGAAAATGGGTTACTAACAGCCCTAAACGTGGCCCTCCTAACATTACAACGTAGGCATTATTAGAATTGTAATTTTGAAAATAATGCAGATTTTAGAGTTGGTTAGAAGGGTTAAATTTTGTATTATCAGTATATTTGAGATTTTCGCAAGTGTTAGCAGCTGAATGTGCCTCTCACCAGACCCCACAAGAATACGCTACTGTAATGAATTTTATTGAGAAATAAGAATTTTTGTCTTGTATGTAGGATATTATTTGGAAACAGCAAGTTTTGTCAAGAAGAGGGATTTATTTTACTGGGAGAGGGAATTTCCTTCTCCAGACAGGGATTTTCTGGGAAATAGACCCACCGTAGCTGTCACTAGCGAAAAATCGTCAAGAATCGGACTTCTCGGAGAGTTTCATTGAGAGTCCCCCCTTTTTCCTTCTTCCTCTCGGCTTATTGCTTTCACCTCGAGATAAATTGCGGCCCGACTTACCAACTTCGCGATCCAAATAAAGGAGACAGCCCCTCTATCATCCTATCCTCCCCAACAAAACTTGTCTTTGGCGGCAATGCGTTCCCTACAAGTAGTGACATCTGTTAGCGGAGACGGCAAACAACAGCGTCTGAGAAAGGGGCTTCATTTCTCGTCCCTCTTCTACGTTGGTCTAGGTGAGTTGTGGGACAGCTGTCCGACCAAACTGAATCAACGTGAAGTTGGCCTTTACAGTGGCGTGCCCAAGAGGGGAGTGTGGGGGTCATAGCCTCACCTTTTGTCCCAGCATTCCGTAAAAGAAAAATCAAATACGGGCAGTGGCGTATGCAGGGGGAAGGGGATTGATGGAGCTACAGCTCCTCCCCCCCAACAAATTATGAGAAAATTAAAAGTTTCAAATGAAGCAATCAATAATCCTAATTTCATTTGATTTACTTTATTCTACTCCACATTTCCGCCACTTTTGGCTAAGATGGGGATGAGTGATGATATGATGAAATTGAAACTCACAAAGAACATCCATGCCCAGGCCAGCATTCGAATCCGGGACCCCTGGCGTCGAAGAGCGATCTGCTAACCACTCCGCCACGGAGGCCGGTGTATAGGGACGATACTAGAGATAATTTTTCATCCGGATATTGGATATTCTGGTATCTGAATTATTCACATGTACGAATTATCCGGATATCAGAATTATCTGGATATTCTGATTATCCTGAATTTGGATATCCGGGATTATCCGTTGCATCCGAAACAGATATCGGATAATTTGAAATGCGGATATCCGTTGCCGGGATGTTGTGGCCACCCCTAGACGACACAGGCACGAATCCCACAGAAGATTGTACTGACTGAGTCGAGACGCCAGAGCCTCGTTAGTCTGCACATGCAGTCAGTGTGTACCACGAGGAAGGGGGGTTGTAATTTGCGTGTCTTCGGAAAAAGTCACCCCTGAAGAATCCGGGCAAAACTCTCCCATAAATTGATCCACGAGTACCAGTTTTATCTTTCAAATTTTAGAAGGAAGGTCAAAAGGGCTATGATATTCATGACTTAAGCATATTTTTTGGGGAAAGGGCGATGTGTTCCCTAAACATATAGAGATTCATATTATGAAGAAACTAATTGAATTAAAGTGTTTTTTAAAGGGCATATTTTGGCATATTTGGCCATTTCTGCATGATCGAGCATATTTTTGATGGATTTTCGGTCATATTCAGCATATTTTTTTCATTTTCAAGTACTATACAGTCATTTTCGAAGTGGATTCGTTCTTACTCCCATGTTTACTCGAGAGTTTTTTTTTTTTTTTTTTTTGGACTGTAGCAAAATCTTTTTCATTTTTATTTGAAAATTTAGAGAAAGTATTAATTATACCTTGCAATTCAGGGCCCATAAAGTGAACTAAAAATAGTACATATGTGAAAATATCTCAGCATTTAGATATTGATGTTTGAAACAGTCCAGTTATAAGGGCATATTTTTCAAATTATAGTGCATATTTTGTAAAATTTTAGGTCACAAGAGCATATTTTATTTTGCATTTTTTGGTGATTTTCAGGTCATAAAAATCCTAGTCCTACCAGTTACGAAATATTTTATTCTGTACCCCGCCTTTGCTAGAACGTAGCTATGTAATATGCACCTTTAAAATTCCAGCCCCTTTGGGGAAAGAATCCTACGTATCTTGGCTAATACAGGAAAATATAACGAATATAGAACTGACTACTAAAATATTAAGACATAAGCCCTCTTAGAGTCCCATTTAAATCCTGGACACGCCACTGGTCCTATGTACGGTAGAGCTATAACTTGACAGGTTTAAAAACAAGACGCTGCAAATAGCTGTTCCGCATCTCCCACCACATTTCCCCACTCCACTCTCCGCAGCGACGTTGGTTCGCAGTGTTGCAACCTGGAGGGAGCGGAATGGTCTGAGGATTTTCAACGAAATTTGTATTCGCTTTTTCCTGGGCTGTTTTCTACCTCTCGGAGTACAAAAATTCAGCTCACCTTTCGCCAACGACTCTTTTCCTTCTTTTAAAACTTGGCCTCCCCGATGGAGCAGCAGTAGCGTCGTCGCCTTGTAATCAAGGGGTCCCGGGTTCGATTCCCGGTGGAGGCACATAGTGGTTCGGATCCCACTTTAAACTGTAGGTCGAGTCCCGATTAGCCTTACTGTGCATGGAATGGACTTAAAACAACAAATCCATTAAATCCAATTCTTTTAAAACTTGAGAAACCATCCATTTAGATACTCCCGTGGCGGCGCTTGTGGACTCGACAACATTATACTTAAGTTAATGTAACTCCTGGTTTCGCAAATATGTTGCAACATTGTAAACAATTTGGCCTGTCCTCTAAGGGGCTTTCCAGAGCAGATTGTGGATTTCGTTTGACCCGACATGATTTGATTTTTGCATTTCAAAAATATGCATCCAAGAGTAAAGAGCAAGAACATTTCAATGCTTTAAAAAAGAACACAGGAAAGCGTGTTATCAGATTGCCTTCTCGTAGTGATTGTTCTACGATACACAAAAGAAACCCGACCCCACTCGGCTTTTAAAAAAAAAAACAAGCTCACTGCTCGATGTCGCATTCAGAAAATGAAGTTATTCGCCCAGAAGTTTCTCTTCGTTATAAACCTTAACGCGCGTGCGTAATACTACAGTTTACGATCCGCGCACCGCACGCATTTTCATCAAATGAACCACTGATAAACTGGTATGAGCCGGCACCGTCAATCCACACAGTAAAAATCGTTTGTCATATTTGTTTTAGCTTAATTTTACTGAGTTGGCACCACTCGTACTCTCAAGGCCAGACCAGTACGTACAAGAGTGATGGGGACGATGACGTAATACGAAGTGCTCCGCAGCGATCTGCGCATATCGGGACTTAACTTGTCAGGCTATAACTCCCTGCACATATCCTGAATGCATTTAGGCTAGTGTGGAATAGAGATGCCCGAATCCGGATACTGCATAATTTTCTATCCGCATTTCGAATATCGGAAATCGCTGAATGTGTTCATTATCCGTGGTACATTTTAGTATATCATTATGTTATTATTAACGAGGTATTCAGTGGTTGTATTATGTTTACTAATATTAACTCAATAAGGCTCAGCGGTGAACAATGAGACTCGCTGAAGTACACAGACTCCTCTCAGGTACAGGGGTAGTGTTAGGCAGTGACAATATTTCACAGCACAGAGAAATAAAACCACATTACTGCCGTAGATAAAATGAAAGGTTTTATTATTTATTTATTACAATTATAAAGAAAACATACTTCGAACGAATGTGTCTTTGCTCAACTATAACAACACAACCTCAATGCGTTGCGAAGTCCTCGCTTTTATACCATTTCAAGATCACAGATCAAATACAGATGAATCACTTGCTATTTAGAAAAAGATACTAGCGACAAAACTGACATCTACACAAGTTTAGATTCCAAATTCACACAATGCATTTTCTCAAATATAAGGATACATTGAATCACTCATCATAGAACATAAAATACAATAAATATTAAACAACATTAGGGCTACAAGATAGGTGCAATAACACAAAAATTACGTGTTCTTTCACAAAATAATATATCAGCGACATATTTTCAAGTTGTGACGTCACAAAAATATGGATCATATCATCCGGATAGTTTTATTGTTTATCCGTTTTACGAGCTATCCACATATTATTTTGTTAGCTATTTTCGTATTTTACTGTACGGATTTTCTATAAATCCTTCATCAAATCTGTACTATCCGAATTATCCAGATATGCGGATTATCCGTTGCATTAAAAACGGATATCGGATAATTTTGAAATCGGGATATTCGTTATCCGGATTTGTGGCCATCTCTAATGTGGATGTAGGGAAGCAGACATTCACATTCTCAACCATTTGTGGAAGTGACGTGATCAGCATCACGCACCGGCTTCCTTTACCACCCTCCCCATTTATTAGAGGCTGGGCGTACCCTAGAGCTGTTCCATGAAGGTGCATTGCTGATATCACCTGAAATCGCCCAGTTCGGGAATCAAACCGGGTCTCCTGCTTCTGCGTGAGACGCCCTGTCGACTACACCACCTCAGCTCATATACATGTATATGTGTAGAAGTAATGTGCGAATTAAGCTCTATGCTTTGGGGGGGGGGGATGCCCACTCAGTGTCGTACTTATGATTTCATTTCGGGAGGTAGTTCTTTTGGGGGGATATGTGTATGTATGTTACCGATCAGGAACCTAAACTATTGCCTTGGGTTGTAAGTACGTACCTTAAAACATTGGTTCTAAACTAAGCCATTAAATCTTGCGATAACGTTTACACGTAATTTAGAAATACTGTATTTACATTCTAAGGAAACTCAAGCTCATACACAAAAAGAGTTATCGAACTCGTAACACCGGAAACTTGAACAAGTTTCTATTCCCAAGTATAAACTTAACGTCCATGTAACATTCCTACAAGTTTCTCATGAACACATAAATACATGCAAAATATAAACACTGTGCCATAAGTGGAAAACAGACTGGTGTTGCTCCGGCTCGAAGAGCTTCGTCAGTTTCAAAATGGTGTCCTTTAATCCACGAGGCTGTATCACAGGCGTGCGCACGGGGGGAGGCAAGGGGGGCAGTTGCTCCTCCTAATACTCTCACTCATTGGCGTCACCAGAATTTTTTGCAGGGGGGGTCGGGCAAATGGTACAAGTTGTATAGTAGAAAAATAATACGTATTATTACCACGGTTATAAATGTTATTATACAATAATAAATATTATAAACTAACACAAATGTTTTTTTTTCGAAATGACAATAATTATTTATTATTATTATTATTATTATTAAGTAAATGGGAAGAGTCGATCCACTAAACGAGTGAAAACCAGCACAACTATTTTCTATTATTTCTTTCTTTGCATTTTATGCAGTTAGTATCTGAAATGCATTTTGATGTTAACCTTTGCACGTCCCGTTCAAGAAAAGGCTTTAAATGTTACGGGGATTTTTTTTTCATAAAGTTTGTTGTGTGACCTCTCACCTACAACTATAATTACATGTATTAGAATTTTGAAAACTGTGAAACCATTTGTTCTTTGGATGAAATGGTAGAATATAACCTTGTTCCTGTATTTTTCACTCAATATTTTCGATCCAATGCATTCTTACTTTGATTATTCTGTTCGAATACTAACTTAATCTTTCGGCTTTCTTGTATCTTTAAATGAACGAGTCAATTTCCAGGGGGGGTCCACCGACCCGTTCGACCCCCCTCCCGACGCCTAAGCTCTCACTTAGAAATCTATGAAAAACTCAATATGCTGACCAAGGCAGAAATTTATTTTATTAAAAAACATAAACTAAACGTAACGTTTCAACCTTCTAGCAAGGTCTTCTTCAGACTCTGCACCAAGTACAAATGTAACAAGGTACAAAATAGGACGATATATATACACAAACATTACTCCCCTCCAGACTATTAGAAAGTTGTTCAGGAACTTTCTAGCAGGTGGCTTTCCCTTGTCAACTGTACTTTCACCTAAAAGGCTAAACATATTTTCTTCCTTCTAGAATGTGGTTGGACTTTTATTCTCACGCTCTTTTTCCTTCATTCTTCTTCCTTCTTCTCTCCTCTTTCTCTCTTGTCCTTTCTACTCTTTCTAACACCTTCTTTCATTCTTTGTTTATCTTCAGTTCTCCATTCCAGTTCATTGTGTTTTCTTCTCTATTTCCTTGGCCTCCTTCCATTTTCTCACTAGTACTCTCTTCTCCCTTCCTATCTGCTTAGCCTCACCCCATTCTATGTCGTGTCCTACACTAGAAATTTATTGTACAGGAAACTTATTACCGTTATTAAACAATATTATTCTCTTTAAAAAAAATAAAGTATTTTCAACCCGACGAGAGTTGGCAACTATAGCGGTTTTATTTCCTATGTAATTGGACTGACTCTCACTTCGTTCTCCAGCAAATTGTTCTAAATACGTATTTGAAATATTGTGTATACCGTCTATCTAGAATGAAGACTTACTCGTTAGCCTAGTTGTGTTGCAGCTCAGAACAAATTGGTCACATATTGGAAATGAATGAATTGTGTAGTTGTTTTGAATCTGCTGTACCAAATCATGTTTATTTGTAAAATAGTCTAAACCACAGAGAAGGAAAATAAAGGGGGGAGGGGAACGGAGAACTTGTGTGCCACGAAAGCTGGAATTCTTCTAATATAGTGATTTTTGATGGGTACACTATGTACCCCCCCTCTGTTTAGTACCCATCAACATATTAAAACAATGAAATGGAATGAGGTTTTTCTTTCTCCGGCTGAACTTTCAGCAAGGCTTGTGCCCCCTTAATCAGAGGGTCTGCGCACGCCTATGGGCTGTATATTTTCCGGCAAGGGAATCTTTGATGGACATGAATGATTTTACAATTGTATTTAATACATTGTTAAGAATGGTGTACCGTATCCTTTCAATTTCATTTCCTCCCTCGCAGGGATAAAAATAATTTCTTTTGCCGGGGATATTTTTTGTGGGGGGAAATACCTGGCATCCCCCCGTTAGCACACTGTAGAAGTGACTGTAACCTTCCAGCAATGATATCAAAACAGAAAGTGTGCATTTCCAAATTTTGATAATAGATGGAAGTAGTGACTTCTGTGATAAAATAAGTACACACAAAGCTGAAGAAAACTGTAAGTTTATTTGTAAGTGAAACGTTTAAGTGTAGATTAAAATGCTTTATTATACTTTGAGAGAATAATTTGTGTTTTGTAAAGCTATATTAAATTATAGTAATTTTCCTTAAATTTCTCAGTATAATTAAGGCACTATTCTTTTTAATATTATCGGAGAAGCAGTAAGGGTACTATTATCGTATGAAGGAAACACCTACGAATCATATATTTCGGACTTCTTTACATTGCTAACGTGTTATTTTCGAATGTGGAACATTTCCTAAAATGAAATAATGCATATCAATGTCTATTTCTTCTATTTACGAGTACTTACTGTTACTTGTTTCGAATCTGTAACACATTATGGCCATAATAGCGTACTGGTTTAGAGGGAGTTCTGAGAGTTTTGTCGATTTATGCAGTGTTGCAGCCTCGTTCACCGGAAAATACCTACTTTCGTGCCCGGATTTGAAATTATGCTAATACGTCGCAAACCATTGACGTTATCCCCACAAACCATTGACGTTAGCACCAAAAACCATTCACGTTAGCCCCCAAAACCATTCACATTAACCCCAAAAACCATTCACGTTAGCCCCAAAAACCATTTTCCGTAAGGTTAGGTTAGGTTAAGTTAGGTTAGGCAAGCATAGTTAAAAAAAACAACTTAAAAATACTCGACACGTCATGTTCTAGTGAAAACACGGCGAGGCTGAAACACTGGCTACGGGTTGCATCATCTTAACACACGAAACATTGCACTCTCGTGCAGAAAGCAAATGGCGGGAGCAGAATCAGCGTGTCGGACAGAGATTGTCGCAGAAAACAACACGCATTCACATTAAAATGGATCAAATCTACATTCAGGAACTTCCACAACGCTAAAGAAAATTATTTCCGTAAGTACTTTCTCCTGTAAATTTGAAGGAAATTTGAAGGAATCCGTTTCCCTCATACGATAATGTTACGGCGGTAAGGGCTCCATGGATTTGTATGTACGACATGTGGTGATCGTTCTGGAGTTGAAGAACTTGACATTTAGAAGAGAAGAACATATTATAGAATTGGTTTCTAATGCTCCGTGTAGTTTAGTATATTGTTACCCCTGCTTGCACAACCGAACGTGAGCACAACGGATACCGCAATGTGCGTACTAGGGGAATTTCCGTCAGCGTATTTTATTTTCTGGAGGGGATGTAATTCTAAAGGTAGACGGCAAAATTGCTGCATTCTAGATGGACGGTATACACAATATTTCAAATACGTATTTAGAACTTTCTACTCTCTAAAATGTCAATCGGGGATCATTTTAGAGGGGTGCCTTACCACTCTATTTTTTCCCGAGAACTTCACTGCTTTTACTTGAAAATATTGATTTCGGACAGGGCTGTAGCCCCATCAGCCCTTCCTCTGCGTACGCTAGTGATTACATATGTGGTTTACGGCAATCAAGAAAGGCATGCATTGCAGATATTCTCGTATAGTAGCGGAGACTGTCTCACAATGCAAGAAAACACGATTCCAAACGAACTTGCATTTTCATAAAGCAACCCTCTAATGGAAACAAGCAGAAAAGAGAAGCACTTAAGACGATATGTGACCCTACAAAAATGCAGTACTTTGATTCAAGATAACCGCCGCGGCGCAGAACATGTGCAAAGTGGAGGGAGCGACGTATCGCCGTACTTATCTCCAAACCAATTTTCCACATGTCAAGCGGGGTCCGCATTAAGATTCTGCGGACCCTACAACATTAAAATACATTGCGCTCGTCGCAACGTCCGGACAGTTAAATGGTTTTATTTTTATTTAGGTCCTCCCCCTGACCCTCTTCGGAGAGAGGGGAGGAACCGCCGAGAAATCAAGCAAAGATTTACAAGGGTGGAAGAGGGATATCCAGCCCCTTCGGTCCATTCTACATACGTCTACTCCAATTCTCGTGTCAGCGAACCCCCCCTTCCCCCATCCCCCCCTTTCCCATTTCGAAATGGGTTTATTTCCTGACCACCGCCGGAGCGCCAATGTCCGACATTCGCTGGATGGCTTCTTCCCAATTCCGAAGGAGGACTTTATGATCCAAACGGCAAAATAGATGCATGCGTATCTCTTGTGAATACCAATCCAGATCTTACGCCAAACTCGCAGCTTCCGGATCGTTTCTCTCCCGTTTCTTCTCCCCCCTTCCCCTTCCCCGCCTCCAATGGTGGATCGAGAAAAGTTTCCTTCGGTGAATCGAACATTTCCCTCTTTGTGAAGATAATTTCCCTACGTGCAGAGATACTTTTCCCTATGTGCAGAGATACTTTCCCTATGTGCAGAGATAATATCCCTATATGCAGAGATAATATCCCTATGTGCAGAGATAATATCCCTATGTGCAGAGATAATATCCCTAAGTGCGGAGATAATATCCCTATGTGCAAAGATAATATCCCTGTGTGCAGAGATAATATACCTATGTGCGGAGATAATATCCCTATGTGCGGAGATAATATCCCTATGTGCAGAGATAATATCCTTATGTGCAGAGATAATATCCCTATGTGCAGAGATACTTTCCCAATGTGCAGAGATATTGTCCCTATGTGCGGAGATAATATCCCTATGTGCGGAGATAATATCCCTATGTGCAGAGATAATATCCCTATGTGCAGAGTTTACAGGATTCTTGTTAGGAAACCTGATGGTAAGAGACCTGTAGGAAGGCCAAGACGAGGATGGAGCGAACACGTTGAGATGGACTTAAAGGAAATCGGTAAAGATGGAAAAGATTGGATTGATCTTGCCAGATAGGGAGAGATGGGAGACATGTGTTGCTGCAGCCATAAACCTTCCGGTTTAAGAAGGCTAGAGAATCAGTTAGTTATGTTGTAATGTTCTATTTCTCTTCTAGGGATAGTAACCTGCCTAGGCTCGACCTGTTACTTGATTTCCGTTACTTCCCCAGGCAAATAATTAGCATTACACATTAAAAACTAACAATACGGTTCAATCGAATTAAAGACATTGAAACTACCATATTCTTTACCATGGATATTAGGGAAAAACTCAGTTCTCTATCCTTGAATGATAAACCAGAAGTTCAGTTTTAAAATATATAAATGGACTATTTATTTCGTTGATTTAATATTTACAAAGAATTACATCAGAAATAAACCCACATAAGAAATGACATGATCCTCCTTAATTGAAACACTGTAATATAAGTAGTGTAGGTGCACCGGTTCAGAAACCGAAAATGGGGCTCGGTGGGGCTCGCCTTAATGGATTTCTCTCGTAAGGCATGAGCCCCATTTTCTCGCAGTGTTGCCAACTCCTCACTCGAA
Organism: Lepisma saccharinum; assembly: GCF_977018435.1. Taxonomy (NCBI): domain Eukaryota; kingdom Metazoa; phylum Arthropoda; class Insecta; order Zygentoma; family Lepismatidae; genus Lepisma; species Lepisma saccharinum. Next base: position 63,810,134 of record NC_139248.1, read on the forward strand.
AAAATCACCAAGGTTTTTGTTTTTGGGTCTAACCTAACCTAAAGCAAGGAGCTGGCAACACTGCTTGAGGCTCGCCTTAATGGATTTCTCTCGTAAGGCATAAGCCTTATTTTCTTGCAGTGTGGCCAACACCTTACTTGAAAAAATCACCAAGGTTTTTTTTTTGGGTCTAACCTAACCTAAAGCAAGGAGCTGGCAATACTGCTTGAGGCTTGCCTTGCAGTGTTGCCAACATCTTACTCGAAAAAATCACCAAGGTTTTTATTCTGGTCTAACCTAACCTAAAGCAAAAAGCTGGCAATACTGCTTGAGGCTTGTCTTGCAGTATTGCCAACATCTTACTCGAAAAGTCACCAAGGTTTTTTATTTTGGTCTAACCTAACCTAAAGCAAGGAGCTGGCAATACTGCTTGAGGCTTGCTTTACAGTGCATAAAGCAATTTGCCAACCTACTGGTACTTTTGCCATAGCTTTTTTACAAAAAAAAAGAGAGAGGAAAAAGAGGGAAGAGTTAAACAACCGACAGTGTTGCCAACACCTACCTACAGCCCTTTTTTTTTACTTGGCAAGGGCTTAGCCAATTTATATACTGGCGTAACATACACACACTGGGCAAGGAGAGCCGGCAACAAATATATACTGCCGTAAAAGAGAGAGAGAGGGATGGATGGATGGCAACACAGAATGTGTGTGCGTGTGTGTGTATAATATGTAGCATTATTAACTAGAGTGTGTTGGCAACCCACCTACAACTAAAAAAAATAGAGATACCAATATTGCTGTAAGATGAAGAGAGAGAGACCTAGAGCTGGCAACAGTGGTGAACGAATACGTATTATTTCCAAGTCCCGGGCGCCAATGTATATCGTGACCTTTGCAAACCTCTCTCGCGGGAACGATGTGCTGCACATGCACACACACGTACGTACTTCTCTTTATTTCTGCATTGTGACGCAAACACATCTAGAAAAAACTGCAATTTTGTTCCCTCTCCTCTCTGCGTGTGCTATCAATGTTGACGCAATGGCACAAATTCAACAATACATAGGCCTTGGGACAATGGGAGTTAACTTCCTGCCCTACTGACGTATACAATACACATGATGCTATTTGTACAGCAGGAAGTTAACAAATTCAACAATACATAGGCCTTGGGACGACGGGAGTTAACTTCCTGCCCTACTGGCGTATACAATACACATGATGTTATCTGTACAGCAGGTTGTTAACTTGTGAATTTTCGAACTCGCAAAATGATGTGGCTGAAATGTGGGGGGGAGAATGTTTTAGAGCAGATTGTCTCGGATTTCTATTGGTCCACGTTGCGTTGGCTAACATTTCACTTTTGACCTTATTAGAAAACCGTATAAAACTTAAAGCACTGGTGTAGAAAGTTCTGTTTTTATTTTGAACGTTAGTGAAGAGTATTTCTGCAGTATTTTCCAAAAGTAAGTAACTTTGTTTCTTAGCTTGCATGAGTTGGCTTTGATTTATAAGTATGGTTTTGCTTTTGTGAGTTGATTTTTGAAACTAGCCAAACAGATATAAGAGATTGTGAAAGGAAGGTATAACTTCTTGAAAATCAAATAGCTCTTATGTATTGTGGAAGAAAATATACTTACAAAACATGCAAAAAGAGAGAGAATATAGAAGATGTTTCATGTCTCCCTCTGCTTTTATATATTTGAAGCATGCATCTTGGTAGCTGGAATATTTTTTTTTCTTCTGCGCGCTGTTGTTGGTAGGTAGGAAATATGTGTGCGGGGCATATTTCAAAAAATAAATGTGTTAAATTGTTAGAGGAACGCAAGAAAAAATGGAGGAGAGTTGCGTGTTTTTAATATCTAATGGAAGTACTGATTGATTGATTGAGTTGATGTTTTTTTTAAGTCTATTTTATACACGTAAGGTTAATCGGGACTGGACCTACAGTTTCAAAAACCACTTATGCCTCCACCGGGTATCGAACTCTTGATTACAAGACAACAACGTTATCGCTGTGCCATCGCAGAAGCTGGTGGAAATACTGATTGATTTGATGTTTTAAGTCCACTTTATGCACAGTAAGGCTAATCGGGACTGGACCTACAGTTTCAAGAACCACTTGTGCGGGTAACGAACTTTTGATTACAAGGCTATTGCTGTGCTATCGCAGAGGCTAGTGGAAGTACTGATTGATTTGATGTTTTAAGTCTATTTTATGCACAGTAAGGCTAATCGGGACTGGACCTACAGTTTCAAGAACCACTTGTGCGGGTATCGAACCCGAGATTTTTTGATTACAATGCTACCGCTGCGCCATCGCAAAGGCTAGTGGAAGTACATAGTTATTCGAATCTTATTTATTTAAAATATTTAGTTTTTTTTATGCATGCTTATTGATTTTTAAACCTAAAGTTAAATAAAATCCGGCAATTATATCCAAATATACTTATGGCTACAACGAGCATTCGCAAAAAATGGCTTGAGATTTTTTTTGCTACGTAAACAAAATAGTCGACATGTCAAATATGAACGGGCTATATAGATTTGAGAGATGGATAGAAAAAAAAATTAATTAAAATTTAATTTCATGATTGCAACACGGAACTTAATGATTGATTGATTGATTGATTTAGTTTATTTTAACTTCGCGTTTTGTGCCTCTTGGCTAATTTGCGAAGATGGGGATGAGTGATGAAATTGATGAAAATGGATATTTACAAACAACCATACCCGACCGGGATTCGAACCCGGGACTCTTGGCGTCGCAGCGCGATGTGCTAACCACTCGGCCACAGGGTCGGGCAAGTACTGGTATATACATAAACCAAAGTTACATGGTTCTAGGCCCCATAGGAGTCGAGAAAATCAATGTCTTGGAAAACGTCTTAAGACAAATATCTTAATCTTTAAGAAAGTCGACTTCCGGTATCTCAAGATGTTACTTCCGGTCTGTCAAGAAAATTTTCTTAAGACATTTGTCTTAAGACGTTTTCCAAGACATTGATTTTCTCGGCTCCTAATTGAGCTAGGATGATGATTTTAGGTTTGTTGGATAGGATTCGACGAAAACTATTCGACTAGCAAATAAAATCGATTCCACCCCCTCAAGTTTTGGAAATACAGACAATTTTTTTATTTTTTGAGAAACTTGATTTGCCGGCTTAGTTTTTACTCTAATTCGAAAATTTTAATGATATTTGATAAAAAATTAAATGTACTCTGCAACCTATTGGAAACATAATGATTAGTGCTTACTGTTTTCGAGTTATTTTAAATTTAAATTTCAAGATGTAATTTCTAAGTTGTTTTGTAACTCGAAAACTATAGGTCGTAGAAAACCTATTCTTGTTTTATCTGCTATTGCCCGACAAATACTATAAACACAAATAATGTTTATTGCTTGATTTAAAAAAATGGAGATCGAAAATAACTTTGTTTTCTGAAAATAAAAAAAAATGTGTGTATGGAAAAAAAATACGATTGTGTAATTTTTTATGATGTATGTTCGCATGTAAAAATAAGTATACCTGAAAGTTTTAGAATTTCAAAATAGCTATATATATATATATTTGCTTTATTATATCAGCCAAAACAATAGAATATATATAAACAAAAACATTTTCATAGTTTCACACCTCTACTAGAATAGTAGAAAAATATACTAATAGGCAATAAAATCTGAAGAATATTCGTGTCTAGCAAAAATAAGCTAAATAGAATTACACATGCATACAATATTTATTGTGCTTTTTCTATCTACAATCATATTTTTCTTATATATTTTTTTTATTTTCTTTATAGGGTTGATTAAAGCACATATTTGAGGAAGACAACACTACCCATATATAAATAAACCCCTCAAACTAACACCAATTAGAATTAGCTTACAAAATTTTTCTCATAAGGCATTTTTGTTTTGTAAACACTCTACCACCAACAGATCACATATAAATAAACATACCCCGAAAAAATGCGCTCCATGAAAAGTTGCCCCGTGTGCAAAAAAACCATATCAAGCAAACATTTTGCAAGACATTGTCGCACCTGCGTGCCAGGCAAGCATTTGGCTGCCACCGAACTATGTTCCGGATGCAATAAACACATTACAATTGCGTATGCCAAGAAGCATAAGCTTATTTGTCTAAGCAAAAATACATCTGGTGCTCAACCGTCGACCAGCTCAACCAAGAGGAAAGCGGAAGCCGACTCGCCATTCAACCGTTTTCTTTTTTTTTTTTTCTTTTTTTTTTTTTTTTTGTTACTTACTTGTTTTCTGATTTTACTTCTGCTTTGAATATAGTACCCTGCTTCGGCTTGCGAGCTCTGGGTTTATGGTACCAGACCGACCAGTCACTCGTAAGTCTTAAGTTAGCTAATTTGTGAAACAAGAAATAAACCACTGATATCTAATTTTACCTTGTATTGGAAAAAATACACCTTAAAATCCAATAGTCACTACATTTTACAAAACCGTGATATCAACTTTTCTTCTAATGCTGTTCTTGTGTCAGAGAATGTGATGTGTGATTATAAAATTATTTTAGCGACGCTCGTATAAAGTTTTAACAATCGCGGGAAACTCGCAACGCGACGTCCGACGGCACTACTCCTAACCGAGGAAATCTTTCCGCGCCGAGAAAGTTAATGTTACTCCTTTTCTGTTACCAACCGCACTGTTCTCGTTCATTTAGCTTCACTCACCCCATTGCAACTATAAGTCTGTGATTGGTCTTTGCATAATCACACCATGCAATGTTATGCCAATAGCATTCAAGCTCTTAACTGCCTAGCGACAGCTTCTATTGCGCCACTATGCAAAACACGTTCACTGTAATCCAACACTCTTCCTACGCACTATTCCTGTTCCTTCAAATCACCCTTTCGTCCTACGTGTGCGTTATTTTACGTGACCCAAAGTAATCGGTCACAATCTGCCCCTCCCTGGGCAAAAATAAAAATTTCGAGTCAAAGGAGGAATTTTTATTTCTGTAGGTTGGTCCTAAATGATCAGTTCTATTTACTTTGGTCACTTGACTTCCTCGGTTGGTCATTCACTTTTTGAACATTCCTCGTATAATCACTACACACGCATCATCATTCTCTATCACCACATTGTGTTGGCAAAATTTATATTTAAATTTGACATTTATTTTATACAGCACAAAATATAAAAGTACAAGAGATAATATAAAAGTACAAGAGATTATACAATATTAGGTAAATCCCTTATTTTCCACCATCCTTTAACCTTTGAAATAGTACACTGTTTACCTAACAAGAATTAATACATAATAATATATCAAGTTCTTATGAAACACATTTCTCTAAATACACCAATAATATAACAAATACATAGGAACCTATATTCCAATTTTTATCTAAAATATAAAATTATCTTTTTTTTTTTTTTTTTACATACAATAACTCGACAACACCCTTCCTTTCATTACACTTAAAAAAAACCTTATATTCTTATCCTAAAAATTAAACTTTAAACATATTAACATTTATACAAGCAACTACACTACACTTTTCTTTTCTAATCAGCTAATTACCAAATATTCTTCAAATTCTCATTGAAAGCTCTAAAACTTAGTACCTTCTAAATTCAAATGAAAAGTATTTTTAGGTTTTCAAAACCTAGCCTATTACATTGTAACATTCAATTTTTTACAGTACTCAATTTTCTTTTCCCTTGAACATCTCCATAACTTAAGGTTTTCGACATGTTGGTCACTTATCAACTCCTCAGTATCACAATCTAATAGATCAAAAACTCCATTTCTAGTTTGTTTCATACAATAATAAGGCCCTCTAAACAAGTCAAAATATTTAGCAATCTTTTTATCAATTAATGAACTATGCTTATGAGTCTTCAAAAATACTAAATCACCTTCTACAATTTCAGTTCTACCTACTTCTTTTTCAGCATGTTTATCTACAAATTTCTGTCTTTTTTCACAAGTTTTGACTTTCACCATTTTTAGTTTATTACTCCAGTTGACATTAATCTCATTTTCGATTCCAAATGTAGCTTTCAAATTTCCATCAATCTGTTCATTTAAATGTACTGAGACAGGAGCTTCTCCTAAAGTTTCATTTATGGAATAATTCAATAAGGTAACAATTTTACTAACATACAACGGCCAATCTTTATGCATGTCTTCACAATATATTCTCATGAGTCGATTAATCTCCTGGTGAGCACGTTCTACTAAATTGGTTTTAGGATGATAACTGCTACAGTAATATATCTCAACACCAAACTCTTTCATTTTCTGTTTGAACTGTTTACTAATAAAACAAGACCCTCTATCACAAATCAATCTTTTCGGTATACCCAAATGAACAAAGTAACAATTAACCAGCTTATCCAGAACTTTTTCTGTAGTAGCGTTTGGTATAGCGTAAGCAACTAAATACCTAGAAAACCCATCGAACACTGTTAACAAAAATTTCTCTCTACGAGGCCCAGTAGGCAACTGGCCTTGCAAATCTACAAATACTTGCTCCCTTACGGTATTAATGACATGCATACCCAATTTGGCTTTAACAGGGTGTTTATCTGGTTTAGTTTTAGCACAGATAACACAGTCATTTATCCAATTTCTCACATCCTTTCTCATCCCTCTCCAAACAAATGATTTTATCAGTCTATTTACTACTTTATCAACACCAAAATGTCCACATTGATCATGATAAACCTTAATCACATCAGCTACAAAAATTTTTGGCAAACACAATCTCCAATTTTCCAGAAAATGGTAATTTCTAGTCAACAGAACACCCTCTTCTAGTTTATAAAATTTATTTACATTTATTATTCTTGATCTCATAACATTTCCCGATACATTTTCCAAAATACTAATGATTTCACTCAATCTCTCATCTTCTCGTTGCGCCTGTTTTAATTGTTCCTTAGAAAAAGGTAAATTTTCAAGTTTCAAGTTACCAATTGTGTTAACAAACACTTTTTCTATTTCAAACTCCGGGTTGTTTCTTGACAACAAATCAGATAAATTATTATCCACTCCTCTAACATAAGTTACTTTAAATTTGTGTTTTCCTAATTCTAACGACCATCTACACAAACGCAGATTCCAGTGTTTAGCGGAATTCAGCCATTGTAGTGCTTTGTGATCAGTTAAAACCTCAAACTCCAGACCTGATATATACATTTCAAATTTCTTTATGCAAAATAACACTGCTAGACATTCTAATTCAGTAATGCTGTAATTTTGTTCAGCTTTAGTCAATTTTCTACTTACATAGTGTATCACCTTCTTACATTCACCCTCCATTTGAAACAAATAACCACCAATAGCGACTGAAGATGCATCACAACTAATATAGAATTTTTTGTTAAAGTTAGGGTGACATAACATGGTTTCATTAGCAATTACCTCTTTCATTTTATCGAAACTTGCTTGTTCTATGGCTCCCCATTGCCATTTCTTATTTTTATGCAACAAATCAGCTATAGGAGCTATAATATTGGAAAAATTAGGTACAAATCTCTTCAACCATGTGAAACTTCCCAGTAACTTCTGTATCTCCTTTTTGTTTCTAGGTTCTTGCAATTCTAAAATGCTTTTTACTTTTTCAGGATTGGCCCTCACACCAGAACCAGAAATAAGGTGTCCTAAGAACAAAACTTCCTTCTTACAAAATTCTGTTTTTCTTAACTTAACTGTCATTCCAGCTTCGTGCAGTTTTTGCAATACAATTTGCAAATGTTTTACATGCTCTTCAAAAGTACTATCAAAAATTAATAAATCGTCAACATATATTATACAAAATTCTGACACATTTCCCAAAACATGGTTCAAAGCACTAGTAAAGGCAGAAACGCCTGTCGTAATTCCAAAAGGTAATTTCCTAAATTGGTACATTTTCCCCTCAAAAATAAAAGCCGTACATGCCTTACTATTTTCTGTAAGTGGTATCTGAAAATAACCTGCCGACAGATCAAGAGAGGTAAAATACTTCTTTCCATTGAAATTTAACAAAATCTCATCTAATTTAACTACTCTGTTTTGTTCTAGCCTTATCTTTTGATTGGTTGCACGAAAATCTACCACAACTCTTTTTTCATCACTTCGAGGCTTAGGCACTACCAAAAGTGGATTTAAATATGGTGAGTGACCCAATTCTACAATATCATCTTTCTGCCACTGCTCAATTTGTCCTCTCACTTCATTTTTCAATGCAAAAGGTACAGAATAGAAATTTCCCACTACTGGTTCATCGTCTATTAGCTTGATGTCATATGTAAACTTATTACAAGTCCCCGGTCTATCAGAAAAAAACATCTATTAGAGGAGACAATGCATCCAACAACTCCATCTTTTGTTTACTAGTTAATTCTTCTGAAAGTTGTATTCGTTCCCGCAAATCATTCACTGTAGCATCTCTTTGGTCTTTAACTTTCGCAATTGGCAACACTTCAGCTCTCTCAGTATATTTCAAACAATCATCTGTCTCCACTCGTACGCGATTCACATTGGCTTCCTTTTCACATTCTTCCTCTTCATATTGTGTGGGTAAAAACTTAATAACGTTTCTTCCAACTTCCGTATTAAAAAACATCTTCTTTTCTTGAAAGTCTAACACCCCTTCTATCGTAAACAAAAAATCGCTTCCTAATATCACTGGTAGATTTAGATCTTTAACCACTACAAACTCCATCAATAATTCAGCTCCTTCCAGGTTAAGTATAGTCACTGTTTTTCCTAGCACTCTAGATTTCTTTTTTCCTGTGTAGTCAATCAAAATTAAATTATCTACTTTTGTTAATGAAGGTCTTGTCACCTCAGATGTGACCTTTTTCCATGTCTTCTCGGACATTATCGAAATCATACTTCCGGTGTCTACTAAGCATGTCACTTGAAGTTTATTGACCTTAGCTTTCACGCAGACTGAATGTTTAATCTTTCTTCTGTTAGCCGAACTATTCAAAATTTCTTCATTAAATGCACTATCTTTATCCACTAATTCTTCATACCACCTCACGTCAATTTCACACACTTGTAATAAACTCTTCTCTAAAAGCATTACAAATTCTCTCATTGCTACTTCATTCCAATGCACCAAGTCTTTTCGATAATTATAACCATTTCCAATCGTCTTCTCATATTTATCAAAGTTAATTTCTCCGTTATCCTTCAAAAACAAACTATCTAGGCTGAGCACTTGAACTTTTTCTCTTTTTCCCAACTCTTTAATCAATCTGTTAAAGAATGTAAGTTTTTTCCAATGATCATAACTGCTATCATCCGCCACTGCAGGCACAGGAGGAACCGTACACAAAAGAATCTCTTCACTCTTATTCTCCAATAAGTCTACTAACTCTACGTAGGATTTCTTAAAATCTTCCTTTTTTCCTCTTTTTAAGACATCATTTGTACCTATTAAAACTAACACTTTATCGAACTTAATGCTAAGCTCTATTTTCCTTAATTTTTGTAACAAGTCATCAACTTTACACCCACTCTCACACAACCCGACATATCTTCTTCCTTCTTCGTTAAATTTCACTGATCTGTTTAACACAACGTTCGCAAATCTCACTAATTGACTGTCTCCCATCAATTCATAATGTTCAAGTACACATTTTTTCTCAACTTTCTCCATTGCTGTTGTTTGTATACTATTCTTGCACTGATTAGCACTATAACCCACTTTATTATCTTTTTCTTTAAATTTATTCAAGTTTCATCTTCCACTGTTTTCTCTGATTCGAAGTCAACTATAGTTGGTGAGGTGCAACTTTTTCTTTTACTTTCATTTTCCAGTTTATTTAGTAAAATACGAAGACTATTCCCGACTTTCTCAAAATTAGGAGCACATTCACTACACAAATCACTAGGAGACAATTCCTTTTTGTTAACTTCCTCCAAAAATGATTTCAACTCGCCTATTTTAGTTACTAACTTCTCCCTCAATGGAGGCTCATGAACTTCAGCTTTCACAACTAATATATCATTCATTTCTTTCTCGGGGTTATTTGTACTATTTTTCACTACATCACTGTAAAGAAACTTTTTATTTACTATCGTCTGTCCGTTATCAGTTCTATTTTCGGTTCTTATTTTATCAGTCACTATCCGAGAAAAATCACGTGACTCTTCCATTACTAGTTTTTTGAACTAGTACGGTTTGCGGTAGAGTTATTAAAACCTTGGCCATTAACCGGCACATTTCTAGAAATTTCCTTTCCTTCCCTATTTGCTAAACTATTTCTAGTTTGATCTTCCTGTCTTCTCTCAAAGTATTCATTTCTTCGAGGTGTCGGCGAGAAACGAGCTTGCTGTGCAAATCGCCCTTGGTAAGGAAATGGCGCTGTTCCAACGTTAGTAGTTACACTTCCATTATTTCCCAGTGGAGTTATTCTATTTTGCCCATAAAAATTTCTAGTGTTTCTTTGGACTTCTACATTCCTCACAGCATATCTCCCTTCATTCTGCCTGGCTCCTCTCACTTCCCCTCTTCTATCTTCTGTCATTCTTTGTCCTGAGTTTTTCTGTCCAGCCCACAAAATTTCATGCCTTCTTATAACGTCTGCGGCCGAATTCAAAGTTTTGCATTTTGCTGCCAGCAACATTTCTCTTAGTCTAAAAGGTAACTGATTAGCGACCAAACTAACACACTTGTCTTCTGAAAGTGAAGATTGTAGCAATTTCAACTGTCTCACATTATCCCAGTAGAATTCTTCCATTGCTTTTCCGCGTCCAGGTATAAATTTCTGCGTTAATATCTCTGTCAATTTTGTAGATTTCACATCTTCAGATTCAAACTTCCTTAAGAACTTCTTTTTGAAGTGCTCATAATCACTGTACTTAGACTTAGTTTCTAAGAACCATAACTTTGCTGTCTTAGTTAACACAAAAGGAAGTACATGTAAATACTGATATTCCTTCACTCCCATTAAAGTTAAACTTTCCTCAAGATCTTGCAAGAATTCAGACGGTAGCAAGTCGTCCATTTCACCCGAGAACTTTTTCAACTTTGTTATATCACTATATTTGATAGGACTTTCTTTTACTTTCTCTTGCTTTCTCCTTTCCTTTCTTCTATTTCTTTGTTCCTTCCTTCGATACGTCTTATTACAGGAATCGGAGTCCTCTGAGCTGGCAGTCGTGGAAATATGTATCTTACTCCTAGCACCTTTCTTCAAACTTTCTTCATCACTTTCATCACTACGAGACGACTCGCTTTCTTCGTCACTATCACTCACTCTTTCTTTCTTATTCACCCTTCGTACTGGTAGTTTAACAACACTTCCGCTAGACTTTTCTACACTACGTCTATCTCTACGACCCCTACTTTCACTACTTTCACCGGCAAATTTCAAACCTTTCTCTACACTTTCACCCGTCATTTCTTCATTTCTCTCAAAAACTAACCCTTTAAAACGCTTCACTTCTTCCTTAAGAGCATCGATTCTATTATGTATTTCTCTCTCACTTTCTTTCAATTTCTTTTCAAACACTTCAACACTTTCTTCGTTATTCCTTTCTAACAAAAGTATTCTTCTTGAAATAACCTGAACCTCTTTCTCTATCTCTCTTTGTTGCACTTTCAACAATTCATTTTCACTTCGCAGAGTATCACATTTCAATTCAAGGTCACCTCGATTTATTTTACACTTATTCTTAACATTACTCAATTCTTCCACTTGTATCTCTAATTTTCCTTCTGACTTTGCCACTGCAATTCCGATTTCTTTCTTCATCTCTTCATGCGCCTCGTTACACCATTCACGATGCAACCGCAACTCTTCCCTAACACATTCCACACTAACTATTTTACTTTCTAACACTTGAAAACGCTCGATCATTTCACTCTTATCTTCTTCACTTTGTTTCACCATACATTCTAACTTCTCGTTTTGTTTTTCAATTTTCGCATCCATTTTCTCTGAGTTCACTAACAATCGTCGGAGCATCTCCATCACATTTGCATTACTCATATCATCCCTTTTCTGCTCTTCCGACACTACATCCTCCCCCCCTGATTCATTTTTCTCTGCGCCACTGCACTTTGCACATCTAAACACCTTTCCCTTCTCATTCACAAAAGACTCGAACTCAACATCAGTCATACTTTCACATGATTTATGCTTCCAAAGTTTACACTCGCTACATTCTATGCTTCCATCTTCGCTCAGCATCTTGCCACAACACTCTAAAGTAATGTCCCAGTTAACTTCAGGGGCGTCGTCTCTTAATTTAGGGGCAACAGACTTTCTTCTAGCCATTTCTTTTCAATTAAAACACAGCACCACAACACGCAGGACAAAAAAACATATCACTCTCCTAGCTAGTCGATGCACAACGTCACGTTTTCTCCAGCTGTGATCGAGCACAACAAGGTCAACACAGATATAAACAATCAAAACTATTTGCCTCCTCTCAAACACTACACAGTTTATCCAACTCACTAGGAAATGTAAGGCTCTTACCCGATGAATTTAGAAAATTTAGAAGTAAATTTGGGATAATTTAGAATTTAGAAATTTAGTGAGATTAAAACTAACTATCCCGGGTTTCGGCACCAATTTCAACCGTTTTCTTTCTTTTTTTTTTTTTTTTTTTTTTTTTTTTTTTTTTTTTTTTGTTACTTACTTGTTTTCTGATTTTACTTCTGCTTTGAATATAGTACCCTGCTTCGGCTTGCGAGCTCTGGGTTTATGGTACCAGACCGACCAGTCACTCGTAAGTCTTAAGTTAGCTAATTTGTGAAACAAGAAATAAACCACTGATATCTAATTTTACCTTGTATTGGAAAAAATACACCTTAAAATCCAATAGTCACTACATTTTACAAAACCGTGATATCAACTTTTCTTCTAATGCTGTTCTTGTGTCAGAGAATGTGATGTGTGATTATAAAATTATTTTAGCGACGCTCGTATAAAGTTTTAACAATCGCGGGAAACTCGCAACGCGACGTCCGACGGCACTACTCCTAACCGAGGAAATCTTTCCGCGCCGAGAAAGTTAATGTTACTCCTTTTCTGTTACCAACCGCACTGTTCTCGTTCATTTAGCTTCACTCACCCCATTGCAACTATAAGTCTGTGATTGGTCTTTGCATAATCACACCATGCAATGTTATGCCAATAGCATTCAAGCTCTTAACTGCCTAGCGACAGCTTCTATTGCGCCACTATGCAAAACACGTTCACTGTAATCCAACACTCTTCCTACGCACTATTCCTGTTCCTTCAAATCACCCTTTCGTCCTACGTGTGCGTTATTTTACGTGACCCAAAGTAATCGGTCACAGCCACCATCCGCCAAACGCATCAAAACTGTGGCGAAAGCGAACCAGTCTGCTTTCGAGCGTTTGTTAGAGGACTTTCCCCTTACTTCGGAGGACTCATGCGACGTGCGTAGATTTTTGGAGAACGTGCAAGCCCAAATTATTTCCATCCTCGGCGATGTGCTTGCAACGCACTCCACCAAATTCTACGCATCGCTTCGTTGCTGGTACAAGAAGCCGTCTGATGAAATTTACAGCTTCTGCCACAACACCAAGGCGAAGACGCTGCATCTGGCGGATGTCGAAAACCTAGAGGTCATCTACAACAAGTTTGTCGAGGAGCTGGTGGCAAAGCAAGAAGAACATCAAGCCAAGGGCTCGGGGGGTTCGCTGTGTGGGGAGCCTCACGAACTGCGCGTCAAACTTTGCAAGTTTGTGCCTCTCTCCGCCTCCAGCTACGTCCCCTTACCAGAAGCGATTGTGGAAAAAAAGGCCGTCCTGAATATTCAGAACAGTGACGCCAAGTGCTTCATATGGTGTGTGCTTGCAGCGTTACACCCTGTCGACCGGAAAAACCAACCACGCCGAGTTAACCACTACCTACCCTACGAGCCAGAGCTGGAAGATGCGATGGCTGGGATCGACTACCCGGTGGCGCTTTCGGACATTCGCAAGTTCGAGACCCGTACACACAACCCTCGGTTGGCCATCAACGTTTATGGCCTCACCGACGAAAATGTGGTGTACCCTATCCGGGTGAGCGACGTAGACGACGATGGTGTGCAGGAAATTCATCTTTTGCTCATCAAGGACGAGACCCATCACCATTACACCCTCATCCGTTCCCTCTCTCGGCTTGTTTCGAGCCAACGGAGCAGTGATAGTCACCACATAGAAGTTTGTCGCAGGTGCTTGTCTATATTTCGTAATCAAGAACAGCAGGATTATCACCGCATCAGAGGTCCCAACATCGCTGTCGAGAAGCTCGCTAACCACAAACTTTATTGCAATACCAACAAGCCTGAGGAGGTAGTCTTGCCCAAACCTGGCACCGTGGAGCGTTTCCGCATGCACGGTGCCATGGTGGAGCACCCCGCTATCATCATCGCGGATTTCGAGGCTTTTCTCAAACTCCTGTCCACTTGCGATCCCGATCCCGAAGTTTCTTCCACCACCCCTTACCAACTCCACGAGGCCTCGAGTTATGCCTACGTTGTGGTGCGACGAGACCAGCACATCGCCCCCGAGCCCTACGTGTACCGTGGTCCCGACGCAGCCAAACACTTCCTCGAGAGGATGGTTGTGGAAGCCAACGAGATAGGGAAGGTGCTGTTGACCCCCAAGTCTATGCTCCCACTGTCCCCCGACGATCAACGTAGACACGACGAGGCCATCGCTTGCCCTGTCTGCGTTGAGGAGTACACTGCCAAAAACCATAAAGTCCGACACCACGATCACTTTAACGGTAGGTATGTTGGTCCTTGGTGCGACGACTGCAACCGCATGGCCCGGGACCCGCGCTTCATCCCTGTGTTTTTTCACAATGGCTCGGGGTACGACTTTCACCACCTGATCAAGCATCTTGGGTACGACAACGAGGGAATCAACGTTCTGGCGCAGAACGAGGAGCGTTACATCAGTGTGAGCAAATGGGTTCGAATCCCGGGATCATGCTCTACCGTCGAGCTTCGCTTCCTCGACTCCCTGAGGTTCCTCCCGGCAAGCCTCGATGCTCTCGCGGGGAAGCTCAGCGGTGAGCAAATGCTCATTACCTCTGCAAATTTTCCGAACTTGGACGCCGGTCTCTTCAGGCGTAAGGGGGTCTACCCCTACGAATACGTCACAGACCCTGCCAAGTTTGCGGAGACGTTGCTACCCCCCAGGCGAAGTTCTACAGTCAGCTACGAGGCTCGAACATCACCAACGAAGAATACCACCATGCCCAGTCCATGTGGCGCGAGCTAGGTTGTCGAACTCTCGGGGACTACCACGACGCGTACCTCAAACTTGATGTGACGCTTCTTGCCGATGTGTTCCAGGCGTTTCGTGCAACTGCGAAGACCATCTACAAGCTGGACCCCGCCTACTTCTATAGCCTCCCCGGACTGGCGTGGTCAGCCATGCTTCTGGTGACGAAGATCGAGCTTGAGCTTTTTTCGGACGAGGACATGATGCTGTTTGTAGAACGTGCCGTGCGGGGTGGAATGGTCCAGGTGTCGCAACGGCACGCACGCGCCAACAACCATCACATGGCTACTGGCTACGACTCCACCCAACCGTCAAGCTACATCATGCACACGGACGTGAATAACTTGTACGGGCACTCCATGATGCAGCCACTCCCCTTTAGAGGGTTCGAGTGGGCCGATCCTTCCAAATTCGACATCGAAAGCTTCGACGATTCGGAACATGGGTTCTTCGCCGAGGTGGACCTTGAGTTCTCCGAGAAGCTGCAGGATTTGTTCTGCGATCTCCCCCCTGCACCCGAGTTCAAGTGTCCACCCAAGAAGAATTACATCCTGCACTACCAGAATCTCCGGTGGTTGATGCAGCGAGGGGTTGCGGTCCACGCAGTTCACCACATCCTCAAGTTCGAGCATTCTCCGTGGTTGTGCCCATACATCGAGCTCAACACCGAACATCGTACAGCAGCCACGTCCGAGTTTGATAAGGATTTTTTCAAACTCATGAATAATGCGGTGTTTGGCAAAACCATGGAGAATGTACGGAATCGCGTGGACATAAAATTGGTGACGAGGAAAGAGCGATGTCGTCAGCTTGTCGCAAGTCCATTGTTCAAGTCTCGAACAATCTATAACGAGCAGCTGGCTCTGATTCACATGAAGCAAGGTGAGGTAAGGCTCGACAAACCCATCTACGTCGGAGCCACTGTTCTGGATCTGAGCAAGCTTCACATGTTCGAGACGTATTACAACATATTACGTCCACACTACGGTCACAACATCTCGCTTCTCTACACGGACACGGACAGCTTGGTGTACCACGTTCGCACAGCCGACGCATACGGGGATATAGCCACAGTTCCATCTTTGGTTAACCTCTTTGACACGTCAGGCTATCCCCAGCCAAACCGATACAAAATCCCGACTCGCAACAAAAAAGAGCCCGGCAAACTCAAAGACGAGAAGGACGGAGACGTGATTCTCGAGTTTGCAGGTCTTTGCGCCAAGGCCTATACCATCAAAGCCGAGGGCAGCGTTACCAAGAAGGCCAAGGGTGTCGGCAGACAGGTGGTTCGGGAGCATCTCACATTCGAGGACTTCGTCGATTGCCTCAAGACCAAGTCGTCGGTTCTAAGAGCAGAACAGTGCATCCAGAGCGTCGACCATGTGTTGACCACCAACAAAGTGAGGAAGATTGCCCTGGATCCCAACGACGACAAGAGGTGCGTTCTCCAATGTGGAATCCACACACTGCCGTGGGGGCACTATCGCTTAGCAGAAAGCAAAACCTGCAACATGTGCCCATCTTCAACAGAAGATTCATAAAAAAAAAAAAAAACACTGACAGTCATTACAAAAAAAACTTTGACCGTATTCTTAAATAACCAGCATACCTATGAATCTCTTTGGTTTCCGAAAACAAACCAACATGGAGACTGCACACCGCGCGACGACAGATCATGAATTTCTACCTTCCATGTTAACTAAACTCAACGGTCTACTGATTGTTCATCTCAACAGTATTTGGACAAAATTGGATGACGATGTGGGCAAGATGTTTTACGTCTTCAACAACAATTTACATTTTTACGAAATTCCGATCGATGGAAAACTTCGGATCACCGTGAATCCGGAAAACATAGGCGAAATCAAAATATCTACCGGCAAAAACATTTTTCGAATCAAGCACGACAAGATGCTTTCTAACATTACGTACGATGTTTCTGCAGGAGATTGTTTATACGTGGAACTCCTAGGAGATTACGACAAACTCATTCCTCTCTTCGTATAATTACGAATCGTCTATCCTTTAATAAATAACCCGTAACCAAAATGCCTAACGACATTTTCGGCCACACCAAACGTGTAGACCACGCAGAAGAGATTCTCATGTTGGACGTCCGAATTAAGAAGTTGAGGAGCGATTTGATCGCTTTGCAGGAGACCTTAAACAAAAGTTTAGAGTCGGAGATCGCTACGCTCCAAACGCAATGTCTCGACCCCATTCTGAAAATCGATTCCGAACTGAAAACGCTCATAAAAAATTATGTCGACGTACCTTCTTACGACAACGTTCAAAATATACAGTTGAGCGTGGATAAGCTTCAAAATGATTTGCTCAAATTGCAGCAATTTCAATCGAAAAATGAAGATTTGGAAAAATTGAAACTCGAAATCGAAGAACGAACTTCGGCAATCGAAAAGAATTTCTCTGAACTTCAAACCGTCGTGAAAGATATTGATGTAGAACGCTTGCATGTTGTTGTTTCCAAATTACAAGAAGAATTTGCCAGCACGTTGGAAGAAATTAAATCCAAGTTACAGACTTTGGAAGATACTATGACGAACCTACCATCGTCAGACGAACTGCAGGTCATCGGCAAAAGCGTCGCAAACATAAAAATTCAATTGGAGGCTTATCGAGATTTCGAACACATTCAAACCACCATCGCTACGCTTCAGGCGTCTCTGGAGTTGATCAACGAAGAAATTAAAAATATTCACGCTGAAGCGAACGCGTTGACGAGCATACAAGACACGTTGAGCACGGTTCAGCAGAAGATCGAATATTTAGAAAATTTGAACGTCGAATCCAATCTTGCTCATTTTCATCACGTGCTGGACAACATACACGGTGACTTGGAATCGTTACGGACGAGCGTACCTTCTAGCGAAGATTTGGAAAAATTGAAAACGGCGGTGACGGCACTATCCGATTCGAGCGACATCAAAAGTTCATTGAGCGATCTCGAGAGTAGGGTGGCCAATCTCCCCACCTCCAAAGAATTACACGCTTTGAAAAGAAACATATCACGTATGCTAAAACGACTAGAAACGGAAACGGCGAACGTGGAACAGATTCGAGACGAACTTGCTTCGCTGGTGTCGACGCTGCCCACTTCGCAGAGCGTCGCCGACCTTCACACGCAGTTTACCGAGATGCGAAGCATCGTGAACGATCTTACCGAGAAAAGTTCGAAATTAAATCAAGTCGAGAACCTTCAGAGTATTGTCGTCAACATCAGGGATCAAGTTGGAGTGCTGGAATCCACGCAGGAATCGATGCTGGCCTCTTTCGGTGCAAAGTTGCAAGAACTCAACGAAAACTACAAGCAGTTGAACGTGGAAGTGAAAATCAAACCGTCATTTTCTACAGTAACGGATACCATAGTCGAATATTTGTTGCCCGTACAAAATACACTGGGACAGCTTCACAGCAACCTCGTTAGCATCGATACTAAATTCGTCAAACTGCATTCTCTGCAAGCCATCGAAATCAACAGCATACCCAATCAACAGAGAATCTCCACGTTCGTCGAAGGTAACAAACTGTACATGTTACATCCTTATCATCCGTACTACAAGTTTCTCCTCGATGGCAATATTCAGATAAACGAATTTTCGTACTGGTCTCACGGCAGAAAAGCTAGCGTTCCTACCATGACCTTGATATCGAATCGTGGTGTTCAGAAAGCAGGAAACATTCCTCTGGCACGTTGGAACGAAACGCGCAACGTATATGAAATACACGAAGACGAAGATCTTACCGTTTTCGACGTGAGTGCTGGCGATAAGCTGATCATTCAAAACACTGGTGAGGTGCCACCCTCTTTGAATCCCATCACGCTTGTGCTTCTCTTCAAACGTAATCTCTAAAAAATGTCTAGGCAAGCCATCGTCGAAGAATTGCATAAACCTGCACGCCGCAACTACCAACGTTTGGCGGTGGTAACCAAGAGCATCGATGACCTCTGGCAAAGTGACCTCGTGGAGATGAGCAGCGGCAATCTGAAAAACGTACATAAATTGAACAAGGGCAACAAGTACCTCCTCACCGTCATAGACACGTTTTCGAAATTCGCATGGGCTCTACCTTTGAAAGCCAAAACGGGAACATGCGTCACGGAAGCATTCAAGACAATTTTTCGCGAAAGCGACAGACGACCACGGTTTCTGCAAACAGACAACGGTAAAGAATTTTACAACGCCGTATTCCAAAAGTTTATTCAAAAACATGACATTCGACATTATTCGACTTTCAGTCACATCAAAGCCAGCATCGTGGAAAGATTTAATCGAAAGTTGAAAACACACATGTGGAAACGATTCACGCTTCGGGGAAATTACAAATGGGTCGACATTCTGCCTGAACTCGTCGATACCTATAATGATACAGTACACAGAACGATAGGCATGAAGCCAGCTGACGTTACCAAGTCCGACGAGCGGCGTTTAATTTCTACAGTTTACTGTCCAAAGTACACGCCCACGACTACCAAGAAATCAAAATACAAAATTGGAGACCAGGTGAGTGTCAGTAAATTGAAGCGAACGTTCGACAGGGGTTTCACACGAAACTGGAGCACGGAACTTTTTACCGTGGTTCGAGTTCTACCCGGAAACCGTCACACATATATAATAAAGGACAGTGGCGGTGAAATTTTATTGGGACGCTAGTAGAGCAGGTCAGAGAGTTCACCAACCGAAAATGAGGCTCGGTGAGGCTCGCAGTGTTGCCAACCTCTTACTTGAAAAAATCACCAAGGTTTGTCTTTTTCGGTCTAACCTAACCTCAAACAAGGAACTGGCAACACTGCTTGAGGCTTTTCTCGCAGTGTTGCCAACCGAAAATGAGGCTCGGTGAGGCTCGCAGTGTTGCCAACCTCTTACTTGAAAAAATCACCAAGGTTTGTCTTTTTCGGTCTAACCTAACCTCAAACAAGGAACTGGCAACACTGCTTGAGGCTTTTCTCGCAGTGTTGCCAACCGAAAATGAGGCTCGGTGAGGCTCGCAGTGTTGCCAACCTCTTACTCGAAAAAATCACCAAGGTTTTTGTTTTTGGGTATAACCTAACCTCAAGCAAGGAGCTGGCAACGCTTGAGGCTTTCTCGCAGTGTTGCCAACTCACCCCAAGAATATTTCACCATGTGATATTTGACAGGCGAAGCTAACCTACAAATGGAAGTTGGCAACACTGATTAGTGGAGGTGCACGGGTTCAAGGACATCAATTGGCGATCAGTGTTGCCAACTCACCTCAAGAATATTTCACCATGTGATATTTGACAGGCGAAGCTAACCTACGAATGAGAGTTGGCAACACGGATTAGTGGAGGTGCACGGGTTCACCAGCATCAATTGCGGTTCAGTGTTGCCAACTTACCCCAAGAATATTTCACCATGTGATCTTTGACAGGCGAAGCTAACCTACGAATGGGAGTTGGCAACACGGATTAGTGGAGGTGCACGGGTTCACCAGCATCAATTGCGGTTCAGTGTTGCCAACTCACCCCAAGAATATTTCACCATGTGATATTTTACAAGCGAAGCTAACCTACGAATGGGAGTTGGCAACACTGGCAACATCAATTGGCGATCAGTGTTGCTAACTCACCTCAAGAATATTTCACCATGTGATATTTGACAGGCGAAGCTAACCTACGAATGGGAGTTGGCAACACGGATTAGTGGAGGTGCACGGGTTCACCAGCATCAATTGCGGTTCAGTGTTGCCAACTTACCCCAAGAATATTTCACCATGTGATCTTTGACAGGCGAAGCTAACCTACGAATGGGAGTTGGCAACATTGACTAGTGGAGGTGCACGGGTTGAGCACCATCAATTGGCGATCAGTGTTGCCAACTCACCCCAAGAATATTTCACCATATGATATTTTACAAGCAAAGATAACCTACAAATGGGAGTTGGCAACACTGACTAGTGGAGGTGCACGGGTTGAGTGCCATCAATTGATGTTGCCAGTGTTGCCAACTCACCTCAAGAATATTTCACCATGTGATATTTTACAGGCGAAGCTAACCTACAAATAGAAGTTGACAACACTGGTAACATCAATTGCGATTCAATGTTGCCAACTCACCTGAAGAATATTTCACCATGTGATATTTTACAGGCGAAGCTAACCTACAAATAGAAGTTGACAACACTGGTAACATCAATTGCGGTTCAATGTTGCCAACTTACCTGAAGAATATTTCATTATGTGATATTTTACAGGCGAAGCTAACCTACAAATGGGAGTTGGCAACACTGACTAATAGAAGTGGCCAGGGTTGCGTCCGAATCAGCAGCAGATGTCACCTACACTGTTCCATCCGGGACTCAGCCAATCTCTGTTGTCCGAATTTGCGGTAGACGTGGAGTCGGAGGGAAGAGCAGAGAGGCGCGACAGATGCACGCTTGAACTCGCTGTGACGCTGCGCTTGGCAGCCATATTCTAACTTTCACTTTGTACAGACAATATTTACTGATTAGAGGATGTAAAACTCAGTTATATTTTAATATTTTATCGATAATACTGAATGCAGAAAACATAAATAATGAAATAGCGTGTTATATTTTTAATGTGAGTAGTTAGGTGGAAATCATTGTCATGTTTGTTTGCGCCCCAGAGCGCGGTGGGTGAAGTTCGGGCTGACACCTGGCGGGAAAAGTGACAGCCGTACTACAAGGGGACATGCAGATTCGGACGACTTGGACGCGACTTCGAGTGCACGCGAGAGCAACGGGGGAGAACGGGATGGAGCGCTTGCCAATCCGGACACGGCTTTTGTAAACCTCTCTCGGGAACGATGTGCCACACACGCGCGCGCGCGCCTATCGGTAGATTATGTTTCGCGTATTTATTCGTTGCGCTGACACAGCGTGATGAGTAAATAATGCATTTTCTCATTTTTGAAGTACGAATGCACTTTATCGTAATCTTCCAAGTCCCGGGGACACTAATGTTTGTATATCGTGACTTTTGTAAACCTCTCTCGGGAACGATGTGCCACACACACACGTGCACGCGCTGGCGCCTCTTATTATTTCTGTATTATGGCGCAAACACATCTAGAAAAACTACAATTTTGCTCCCTCTCCTCTCTGCGTGTGCTATCAACAATACGTAGGCCTTGGGACGACGAAAGTTACACAACGGTGAGCCTCGTCAGTACACCTACCCCGCAACATCTGGAGCGTGCAAGTACATAAATAGCGGGTCGCTTGGGTGTATACAATTTGTTTTGTTTATATTTTGTTTTAGAGCAAGCGAGATAACCGGAGCATGCAGGCACACAACAGCGAGCTGGGATGGAAGATCGTCAGCATATCCGGAGCGTGCAGGTACATAATAGCGAGCTGCTTGGGCGTTAGCGTGGCTTCGCCGGATGCAATACACACGATGCTTAGGTTACAACAGGTTGTTAACATTAGCTTTGGGGAAGAATATTCTAGAGAAGATTGTCTCAGAACATTTTCATAGTTTCACACTTCTATTAGATTGGTAGAAAAATATATTAGTGGGCAATAAAATCTGAAGAAGATTTGTGTCTAGCAAAAATAAGCTAAATAGAATTACACATGCATACAATATTTATTTTTTTCTATCTACAATCATATTTTTCTTATATATTTTTTCAATTTTTTTATAGGGTTGATTAAAGCACATATTTGAGGAAGACAACACTCTACCACCAACCGATCACATATAAATAAACATACCCAAAAAAAATGCGCTCCATGAAAAGTTGCCCTGTGTGCAAAAGAACTATATCAAGCAAAAATTTTGCAAGACATTGTCGCACCTGCGTGCCAAGCAAGCATTTGGCTGCCACCGAACTGTGTTCCGGATGCAATAAATACATTACAATTGCGTATGTCAAGAAGCATAAGCTTACTTGTCTAAGCAAAAATACATCTGGGGCCCAGCCTTCGACCTCCACCAAGAGGAAGGCAGAAGCAGCCTCCATCAATGCACCACCTGCTAAACGCGTCAAGCCTGCGATAAAAGCAGACCGGTCTGCTTTCGGTGGAATATTAGGAGATTACGTTCAATTGTCGGATGGCTCTTGCGATGTTCGTAGCTTTTTAGAGGAGAAGCGAGCAGAAATAGTTTCTATTTTTAGTAATGCACTGGCTACGCACTCCTCCACTAAATTCTACGCATCGCTTCGTTGCTGGTACAAAAGGCCGTCTGATGAAATTTACAGCTTCTGCCACAACACCAAGGCGAAGACGCTGCATCTGGCGGATGTCGACAACCTCGAGGACATCTACAACAAGTTTGTCGAGGAGCTGGTGGCAAAGCAAGAAGAACATGAAGCTAAGGGCTCGGGGGGTTCGCTGTGTGGGAAGCCACACGAACTACACGTCAAACTTTGCAAGTTTGTACCTCTCTCCGCATCCAGCTACGTCCCCTTACCAGAAGCAATTGTGGCAAAGAAGGCCGTCCTGAACATTCAGAACAGTGACGCCAAGTGCTTTGTTTGGTCGGTGCTTGCAGCGTTGCACCCTGTCCACTGGAAAAACCAACCACACCGAGTTAACCACTACCTACCCTACGAGCCAGAGCTGGAAGATGCGATGGCTGGGATCGACTACCCGGTGGCGCTTTCAGACATTCGCAAGTTTGAGGCCCGCACACGCAACCCTCGGTTGGCCATCAACATTTATGGCCTCACCGACGAAAATGTGGTGTACCCTATCCGGGTGAGCGACGTAGACGACGACGGTGCGCAGGAAATTCATCTTCTGCTCATCAAGGATGAAACTCACCACCATTATACTCTCATTCGCTCGCTCTCCCGGTTGGTGTCGAGTCAAAAAAGCAAGCATAATGGTAGAATAGAAGTTTGTCGCAGGTGCTTGTCTATTTTTGATAATCAAAAACAGCAGGATTACCAGCGCATCAAAGGTCCCAACATCGTTGCCGACAAGCTCGCTAACCACAAGCTCTACTGCAATGCCAACGAGCCTGGGGTGGCAGACTTGCCCAAACCTGGCGACGTGGAGTGTTTCCGCAAGCACGGTGCCATGGTAGAGCACCCCGCTATCATCATCGCGGATTTCGAGGCCTTTCTCAAACCCCTGTCTACTTGCGAACCCGATCCCGAAGTTTCCTCCACCACCCCTTACCAACTCCACGAGGCATCCAGTTTCGCATACGTTGTGGTGCGACGAGAGCAACACATCGCCCTCGAGCCCTACGTGTACCGTGGTCCCGACGCAGCCAAACACTTCCTCGAGAGGATGGTTGTCGAGGCCATCGAGATAAGGAGGGTACTGTTGACCCCCAAGCCTATGCTCCCACTGTCCCCCAACGATCAACGAAGACATGACGAGGCCATCGCTTGCCCTGTCTGCGTCGAGGAGTACACCGCCAACAACCGTAAAGTCCATCACCACGATCACTTTAACGGTAGGTACGTTGGTCCTTGGTGCAACAGATGTAACCTTAAGGCCCAGGACCCGCACTTTATCCCTGTGTTTTTTCACAATGGCTCGGGATACGACTTCCACCACCTGATCAAGCATCTTGGGTACGACAACGCAAGAATCAATGTCCTGGCACAAAACGAGGAGCGTTACATCAGTGTGAGCAAACAAGTGCCGATCCCAGCATCCGACTCTACCGTCGAACTTCGCTTCCTCGACTCCCTGAGGTTTCTCCCGGCCAGCCTCGATGCTCTCGCAGGGAAGCTTAGCGACAAGCAAATGCGCATCACCTCTGCGAATTTTCCAAACTTGGACGCCAGTCTCTTCAGGCGTAAGGGGGTCTACCCCTACGAATACGTCACCGACTCTACCAAGTTTGCGGAGACGTCGCTTCCTCCTCGAGCAAACTTCTATAGCAAACTGCGAGGCTCGGGCATCTCTGAGGATGACTATCACCACGCCCAGTCCATGTGGTGCGAGCTGGGTTGTCGAACTCTCGGAGACTACCACGACGCCTACCTCAAACTTGATGTGACGCTCCTCGCCGACGTGTTCCAGACGTTCCGTGCAACCGCAATGAAGATTTACCAGCTGGATCCCGCCTACTTCTATAGTCTCCCCGGACTGGCGTGGTCAGCCATGTTTCTGGTGACGAAAATCAAGCTTGAGCTTCTTTTGGACGTGGACATGGTGCTGTTTGTAGAACGTGCCGTGCGGGGTGGAATGGTCCAGGTGTCGCAACGGCACGCGCGCGCCAACAACCATCACATGGCTACTAGCTACGACTCCACCCAACCGTCGAGCTACATCATGCACACGGACGTGAATAACTTGTACGGGCACTCCATGATGCAGCCACTCCCCTTTAGAGGGTTCGAGTGGGCTGATCCTTCCAACTTCGACGTTGAAGGTTTTGACGATTCGGAACATGGGTTCTTCGCCGAGGTGGACCTTGAGTTCTCCAAGAACGTGCAGGATTCGTTCTGCGATCTTCCCCCTGCACCCGAGTTCAAGTGTCCACCCGATTCTAACCAGAAGAAGCTCGTCATGGATTTCGAACCCAAAAAGAATTACGTCCTTCACTACCAGAATCTCCGGTGGTTGATGCAGCAAGGGGTCACGGTCCACGCAGTTCACCGTATCCTCAAGTTCGAGCATTCTCCGTGGTTGCGTCCATATATTGAAGTTAACACTGAACACCGCACCGCAGCCACGTCCGAGCTTGATAAGGATTTCTTCAAGCTCATGAATAATGCGGTGTTTGGCAAGACCATGGAGAATGTACGGAATCGCGTGGACATAAAATTGGTGACGAGGAAAGAGCGATGTCGTCAGCTTGTCGCGAGTCTATTGTTCAAGTCTCGAACAATCTATAACGAGCAGCTGGCTCTGATTCACATGAGGCAAGGTGTGGTGAAACTCACCAAGCCCATCTACGTTGGAGCCACGGTTCTGGATCTGAGCAAGCTCCACATGTTCGAGACATACTACGACATATTACGTCCACACTACGGCCACAACATCTCGCTTCTCTACACGGACACGGACAGCTTGGTGTACCACGTTCACACAGCCGACGCATACGGGGATATAGCCACAGTTCCATCTTTGGTTAACCTCTTTGACACGTCAGGCTATCCCCAACCGAACCAGAGCGGTATCCTGGCCCGCAACAAGAAGGTGCCCGGCAAACTCAAAGATGAGAAGGACGGAGACGTGATTCTTGAGTTTGCAGGTCTTCGCGCCAAGGCCTATACCATCAAGGCCGAGGGTAGCGTTACCAAGAAGGCCAAGGGTGTCGGCAGACAGGTGGTTCGGGAGCATCTCACATTCGAGGACTTCGTGGATTGCCTCAAGACCAGGTCGTCGGTTCTAAGAGCAGAACAGCGCATCCAGAGCGTCGACCATGTGTTGACCACCAACAAAGTGAGGAAGATTGCCCTGGATCCCAACGACGACAAGAGGTGCGTTCTCCAATGTGGAATCCACACACTGCCGTGGGGGCACTATCGCTTAGCAGAAAGCAAAACCTGCAACATATGCCCATCTTCAACAGAAGATTAATAAAAAACAATAAAAAAAAACATTGACTGTCATTACAAAAAAAAACTTTAACCGTATTTTAAATAACCAGCATACCTATGAATCTCTTTGGTTTCCGAAAACAAACCAACATGGAGACTGTACACCGCGCGACGACAGATCATGAATTTCTACCTTCCATGTTAACTAAACTCAACGGTCTATTGATTGTTCACCTCAACAGCATTTGGACGAAATTGGATGACGATGTGGGCAAGATGTTTTACGTCTTCAACAACAATTTACATTTCTACGAAATTCCGATCGATGGAAAACTTCAAATCACCGTGAATCCGGAAAACGTAGGCGAAATCAAAATATCTACCGGCAAGAACATTTTTCGAATCAAGCACGACAAGATGCTTTCTAACATTACGTACGATGTTTCTGCAGGAGATTGTTTATACGTGGAACTCCTAGGAGATTACGACAAACTCATTCCTCTCTTCGTAGAATTACGAATCGTCTATCCTATTATAAATAACCGTTAACCAAAATGCCTAACGATATTTTCGGCAACACCAAGCGTGTAGACCACGCAGAAGAGATTCTCATGTTAGACGTCCGAATTAAAAAGTTGAGGAGCGATTTGATCGCTTTGCAGGAGACCTTAAACAAAAGTTTAGAGTCGGAGATCGCTACGCTCCAAACGCAATGTCTCGACCCCATTCTGAAAATCGATTCCGAACTGAAAACGCTCATAAAAAATTATGTCGACGTACCTTCTTACGACAACGTTCAAAATATACAGTTGAGCGTGGATAAACTTCAAAATGATTTGGCCAAATTACAACAATTTCAATCGAAAAATGAAGATTTGGAAAAATTGAAACTCGAGATCGAAGAACGAACTTCGGCAATCGAAAAGAATTTCTCTGAACTTCAAACCGTCGTGAAGGATATTGATGTAGAACGCTTGCACGTCGTCGTTTCCAAATTACAAGAAGAATTCGCCAGCACGTTGGAAGAAATTAAATCCAAGTTACAGACTTTGGAAGATACCATGACGAACCTACCATCGTCAGACGAACTGCAGGTCATCGGCAAAAGCGTCGCAAACATAAAAATTCAATTGGAGGCTTATCAAGATTTCGAACACATTCAAACCACCATCGCTACGCTTCAGGCATCTCTGGAGTTGATCAACGAAGAAATTAAAAATATTCACGCTGAAGCGAGCGCGTTGACGAGCATACAAGACACGTTGAGCACGGTTCAGCAGAAGATCGAATATTTAGAAAATTTGAACATCGAAACAAATCTTGCTCATTTTCATCACGTACTGGACAACATACTTGGAATCGTTACGGACAAGCGTACCTTCGAGCGAAGATTTGGAAAAATTGAAATCGGCGGTGACGGCACTATCCGATTCGAGCGACATCAAAAGTTCATTGAGCGATCTCGAGAGTAGGGTGGCCAATCTCCCCACCTCAAAAGAATTACACGCTTTGAAAAGGAACATATCACGTATGCTGAAACGACTAGAAACAGAAACGGCGAACGTGGAACAGATTCGAGACGAACTTGCTTCGCTGGTGTCGACGCTGCCCACTTCGCAGAGCGTCGCCGACCTTCACACGCAGTTTACCGAAATGCGAAGCATCGTGAACGATCTTACCGAGAAGAGCTCGAAATTGAATCAAGTCGAGAACCTTCAGAACATCGTCGTCAACATCAGAGATCAAGTTGGAGTGCTGGAATCCACGCAGGAATCGACGCTGGCCTCTTTCGGTGCCAAGTTGCAAGAACTCAACGAAAGCTACAAGCAGTTGAACGTGGAAGTGAAAATCAAACCGTCATTTTCTACAGTAACGGATACCATAGTCGAATATTTGTTGCCCGTACAAAATACACTGGGACAGCTTCACAGCAACCTCGTTAGCGTCGATACTAAATTCGCTAAACTGCATTCTCTGCAAGCCATCGAAATCAACAGCGTACCCAATCAGCAGAGAATCTCCACGTTCGTCGAAGGTAACAAACTGTACATGTTGCATCCTTATCATCCGTACTACAAGTTTCTCCTCGATGGCACGATTCAGGTAAACGAATTTTCGTACTGGTCTCACGGCAGAAAAGCTAGCATTCCCACCATGACCTTGATATCGAATCGTGGTGTCCAGAAAGCAGGAAACATTCCTCTGGCACGTTGGAACGAAACGCGCAACATATATGAAATACACGAAGACGAAGATCTTACCGTTTTTGACGTGAGTGCCGGCGATAAGCTGATCATTCAAAACACGAGCGAAGTGCCACCCTCTTTGAATCCCATCACGCTAGTGCTTCTCTTCAAACGTAATCTCTAAAAAAAATGTCTAGGCAAGCTATTGTCGAAGAATTGCATAAACCTGCACGCCGCAACTACGAGCGTTTAGCTGTGGTAACCAAGAGAATCGATGACCTCTGGCAAAGTGACCTCGTGGAGATGAGTAGCGGCAATCTAAAAAATGTGCATAAATTGAACAAGGGCAACAAGTACCTCCTCACCGTCATAGACACGTTTTCGAAATTCGCATGGGCTCTACCTTTGAAAGCCAAAACAGGAACGTGCGTCACGGAAGCATTCAAGACAATTTTTCGCGAAAGCGACAGACGACCTCGGTTTTTGCAAACAGACAACGGGAAGGAATTTTACAATGCCGTATTCCAAAAATTTATTCAAAAACATGACATTCGACATTATTCAACCTTCAGTCACATCAAAGCCAGCATCGTGGAAAGATTTAATCGCACTCTGAAATCGCGCATGTGGTCACGCTTCACGCTTCGAGGAAATTACAAATGGGTCGACATACTGCCGGAACTCGTTAACGACTATAATCACACGGTACACAGAACAATAGGCATGAAGCCAGCTGACGTTACCAAGTCCGACGAGCAGCGATTAATTTCCAGCGTTTACTGTCCAAAGTACACGCCCACGACAAAAAAACCTAAATATAAAATTGGAGACCAGGTGAGGGTCAGTAAATTGAAGCGAACGTTCGACAGGGGTTTCACACGAAACTGGAGCACGGAACTTTTTACCGTGGTTCGAGTTCTACCCGGAAACCGTCACACGTATATAATAAAAGATAGTAGCGGCGAGATTTTGAAAGGAAGATTTTACGAGGAGGAACTCTCTAAAACGAAATACCCCGACACATACCTTATCGAAAAAGTTTTGCGTAAGAGAGGCGACAAACTTTTGGTGAAATGGCTGGGACTTCCGGACACGAGTTGGATCGATTCAAACGAAGTGATTCTATGAGTGCGTGGAATGTCGTGAAACGTCTACCTGATTCGGAAAATCGAAAGAACAAAAGGAACGGCGAGTTGCTTCCCGACAGCATCCGCTGTCTGATTGTAGGTCCTTCGGGGTGTGGAAAAACAACACTGCTCGTGGACAATTTTCTCCTCGCACCGAATTGGTTAGATTGGAAGAACAGGCACCTCTACGTATTTTCGAAAAGTTTGGAGCAAGCGAAATACCAGCAACTGATGAAACTGTACGATGGTCTGGACATTGCAACGTTCTCTTCGGAAATAAAACCACTCGACGATTGTCGTGAAAATTCAGTCGTTGTGTTCGACGACGTCATCCTGGAAAATCAAAATGAAATTCGCAATTTTTTCACGCAAGGTCGTCACAAAGGAATAGATTGCTTCTTCCTAGCTCAAACGTTTTCCAAAATTCCAAAACAGTTAGTACGCGACAATGCTAATTTCATATGTTTGTTTCGTCAAGATCACACCAACCTCAAGCACGCGTACGATGACTACGTAGGCGGAGACATGAACTACAATCAATTTTCGGAACGCTGCTGCTCCCACTGTTGGAACAGTGATGATTTTGGATTCGCGACGATCGACATGACGAGAAAACCCAACGACGGAAAATACAGAAACAAAATCAACGACTTTCTAAACGTTGCAACGTTGTGAGAAACGACGTGTATAAATAACGTTATGACGAAACGAAAAATCGAAGACGAAAATCTCAAGCTTCGCGATTACCTCGCGAAACGCTTCAAAGGTTGGAAATCCGAGAATCGCGGATTCTACGAAGAGAAGAAACGTCAAGATCAACCTGTGATCGACGCCATCAGCGATCTAGGTAAAGAAATTAAAGGCGTCACGGAACAAAATAAAAATTTGATCAACGAACTCGTACCACTTGCAGCTAAAAGTTACACCGTACCCACGCCCATTTCGAGCATTCCTTCGACACCGTTCGAACTGAAGGACGTACCGGCACGACGTCGAGCCATAGGTAGCACACCGTCGTCTTTGGATAAGATCGAGTTGGGACCTTTGGCACGAGACTACCTGAGCACGGGAAAATTCGACAAAGATGAAGTGTTCGGATTGTATCCGAGCATGGAGAGTAACGAAGGCGGTGGTGTGGTTTGGAAGATTGGAAAATCGAAGGTGACCTTCGAAGGCAACGACATTAAAGTCAATTTAGGCGATAAGAATAGCTGGAACAGGTATCCGGGTACGGTGGGACTGTGGGAACTCGTTGCCAAAAAGCAGCCGAAGGATTACACCGACGAAGATTACCAGAGTTACAAGGAAATTTTGATCATGACGGATGCCTTGTACCAAAACAACGACGCCTCGCAGAATAGGGTGAAATCGAGCAGCGGCGAGAAGTACAGGAATCTCATCAAACCGATATGGAACCAGGTCAAAACAGGCAGCGGCGTCAAACTCTACAACACGTTACCCAAAGAATTCGTTTGGGTTGACGACGTGCGCAAGCTCATAGACCGATTGTTGGTTATTGCAGGAGAGGAGAATGCTGGCAATCGTAATTTCTACAACGAGAAGGTAGGAATTGTGGACATGATCAGCACAAAACTTTCCAACTTCATCGTGAACAACGACAAGGGTATAGGTTACCTCATCAAAATCATCAACACGTTGCCTCCGAGATTCTGGAACGTGGCCGAAGGAAAGGGACTCGTGAACGACATCATCAACAAGTTACCTTTCGAGATGCATTTACCCGGCTACCAGTTCTGCGGACCGGGTACCAAACTCAAGAAAAGATTGGAGAGAGGAGACAAGGGTGTGAATCCGTTGGACGCCGCATGCAAAGATCACGACATCGCCTACAACACCACTCGCACCGATCTGGATGCACGTCACGAAGCAGACAGAAAGTTAGAGCACGCAGCTTTCGAAAGATTCGTTAGCAGAGACGCTTCGCTGGGAGAAAGAGTTGCAGCACTGGGCACCACCATCGCCATGAACACGAAACAAAAATTTGGATGGGGTGTGTAGAAATAAAAAAATTTCTCGAACCGTGAAAAAAATTTCTTCGGTATATAAATAACACTACGTAAAAAAAAAAAACTCCAGTTGTGTTTGCCATATAAAAAAATGTGTAAACAATCACTAGACGCCCAAGCATTAAAACAAATGCTAAATTTGTCAGTAGAATATGTAAAAATTCGGGAATTGGAAGTGGACAAACCTTACACGATAACTTCCGGTTCAATTGTTTCTACCCAGTATGGTCCCAAGGCGCGTCTGTTGCTCAACGCACAATACAGTCTATTTTTACCAGATCGATACGCTGACATGTTATCCGACGAGAAGCTAGCTATTTTAATCGAGAACAAAACTCGAATCGTGTACAAGGGTACAAAAGAACTTCTTGGTAAAAAAACAAAGCACGTAATAGAATTTGTGTAACGACTCTGCGCGAAGTATATTCTTGAAAAAAATTACACGGAACAAAAAAATCTCAGAACATTTATATATAAATAACATACCGAAAAAAATTACACAAAAAAAAATCCTAGAACATATATATAAATAACATACCGTGAAGATAACATATAGAGCATCAACATGAAGCCCAAGGGTGTCGTGTACCAGATACCATACTCCAATCTAAAAAATCTAGGTGCCCTCGATGGGTTACTCACCAAGAAACAACGTGAGAAGAAACGTTCTTGCTTGACAAAAGGACACGGAATGAAATTACTTCTCAGCACACCTCAATTGAGACGCTTGCAGCGTTCGCGGAAACAGCAAAAAATCGGAGGTTTCATATTCAGCATCCCAGCCATCCTGGCAGCATTGGGGGCTGTTGGAAGTTTGGCCGGTGGAAGTGCCGCCATCGCGAAAACCGTCATCGACTCGAAGAAGAACAAGGCAGAATTGGAAGAACAGAAACGTCACAACCTGGCTATGGAGAAGAAGGGGAAAGGTATAACCAAAAAACAAAAAAGCAACCTCGATGCTTTGAAGAAATATAAAAAAAAGAAGAAGCCCTGTCCAACTTCGATATTGAATCTCTAATCGAACTGTTGGGAATAAAAAACTTCAGGGGTGTTTTCATGTCCGATTCTCTACCCTCTGCTGTGAAGAAAAAAGAGTATGGCGTGGTCAACCTGGACAGTTACAAAAATCCTGGTACACATTGGATATGCTACCTCAAAATTGACGATAACAATGCATTTGTTTTCGATTCGTTCGGTGGCACACCACCTGCCAGGTTGGTGAAGTATCTCAGTGTTGCCAACCTCTACTACAATGACGAACGCATCCAGGGTTTCACCGATGTTAACTGCGGCCACCTATGCCTTTCCGTTCTCGCATACATGTCTA
The DNA here is from genome assembly GCF_977018435.1 of Lepisma saccharinum. Classification (NCBI taxonomy): domain Eukaryota; kingdom Metazoa; phylum Arthropoda; class Insecta; order Zygentoma; family Lepismatidae; genus Lepisma; species Lepisma saccharinum. The sequence goes on from NC_139248.1 coordinate 63,843,478, forward strand.
AAATAAATAACCCGTCGGTGGAACATTTTCAGAAAGCATTGTGGAATCTTAAACACGATGGGCGTGTTCCATCTCACAAGCGAATCTTCAATCTTGAAACTCACACTGCACGACGACATCGTCTATCCTAAATCCGTAGCTCTGCGTGCATTTTACAGCATGTACCTCATACCTAACGTCACGCAGCACAACAACAAAATTAGCGTCGGAAGCGAACACATCGTCGTCACGCCAGGCCAATACAATCTTTCCACTTTGCAAGCTCAGTTACCCAAAGGCACGTATTTTTCTCAAAATTCGGTAACGCACAGAGTGGAAATCGTATCGGCGACGGAGACCGTGGACCTGGGTACCATGGGTGAACTTTTAGGTTTCGAGAACAACACCAAACTCGAAGCTGGCATCAAGCACACGGCGACAAACATTCCTAAATTTCTGGCCATAGAGACTCTAAACGTTCACTGCAACGTGGCGGAAGGCATGATCACGAAATCCTCGGACGGATTGTTAGGAAGTCACAAGCAGACGGGAATCATAGCCACGTTCAAACCCAGTTCCGAATTCATGGAACCGATCATCTACACACCCTCTTCACCGATCTATTTTCCAGTATGCCGCAACCGCATAGACGACATAGAGTTGGTGGTGACAAACGAGAAAGGAGACGTGGTGGATTTCGCAGGTGCAACGACCACTGCCATCGTGGAGATCAACATATAATAAATAACACGCATAGTAAAAATGGAGCAAATCGAAAGTTACGAATTGCAATCTTTCCCTCCCAACCGTCGCACGTTCGCCAATCTCAACGAAGCGAACAGGGAGATCGAATACGACGTGGACGTAGGCGACGGGTTCGTTCATCCTCACAGAGCGGACCTTTACCTTCAATTCGACGTGGTGAAGAAAGAAAGCGGAGACGCGTTTCCGCCCAATGCAAATTTGATACTCGTGGACAACTTCGTGCCTCATCTGTTCTCGCAGGTGGAGGTAAGGAAACACAACACCGTCATCGACAGAATAGACTATCCAGGCATCACGTCGACGGCAGTGGGAACTTTGAAATTATCCAAAACAGACGCGGCATACTACCAGGCAGGAGGATTCGAAGCGGGGACCAAAATATCGACTAGAAGTCACACAGTGCTTTTTCCCATGCGTCTGCTGCCGGGATTCTTCTCCGACTACAAAGAGATTATGTGGAAGGGAGGACTGAGGGTCACATTTCGAAGAGCGGCCAACGACAACGACGCACTGATGCGATACACCAACTTGAACGCTGACGGCACGCCGATAGCCAACACATTACCTGAAGCGGCCAAGTGCGTCATCCGGAGCATGGAATTGAGAATGCCGATCGTGGAATACGAAACAAACTACGCCCTCAAGTACAAAGCGGAGATTTTGAAGAGTCCGCAGGTGCCGATTCACTTTCACAGTTACCAGTGCGTGCAGAAGATGGCATCGGGAAGTCACATGGAATTCGACGTGACAACTCAGTTCAACAACATACAGTTCGACATGCCAGATTTCGTCGTGGTGCTCTTTCAAACCGGGCGCGATAACAACCAGGAAAAAGATTCCAGCAAATTCGACGACTGCAAGATCAAGAACATTTATCTGAAGAATGGACGCAACGAAGTCTTCCCGCGCGAGAATTACAACCTCGACATGACCAAAAACGATTACCTCAAACTTTACGAAGCTTACACCTCTTTCAAACGTGTGACCGAGGGAAGCATGGACATGTACTACACGCCCAGCGAATTCAAAACCCGCAGACCGATGTTCGTCATCAATACCACGAAGAGGAAGCAGGTGGTGGTCAACGATCGAACCAACATCAAGATCGTCTGCGAGTTCCACGACGCGCTGCCCGAGGACACCGTGTGCAGTGTGATCCTGGTCGCCGAGAAGTCCTTCGTCCACGACGTGAAGAACGAGAGGGTCACAGAGCAGTTTTAACAAGTTTTTTTACATTTTTTCTTGCACAATAAGAAATTTTTGTACTAGCACAATCAGTTTCAATAGCACAATACAAAAATTTCACTAGTTCAAGATCAGTTACAATATCAATTTCATTAGTTATCAGTTACAATATCTTTTTGCACTATAGCACAAAACAATCAGAAAATTTGCACAAAAATTTTGTTGTTGTTTTTACATGAGAAAATTAACAATAAATTTTTTTTATCGTTTCAGATGCTGTCGAACATCAAAAACACATACACATACACACACACTAAAAAATAAGCATGCAACTTTATTTGTAACACACACATACATTCTCCATCTTCATCAAGAAAATATTATAATAAACATAATTATTTTTATCTATATCTCACAATAAAACTCTATATCCAAAAATATTACAACATCAAAATAACACTAGAGTCGTTAGTACACGTTGCATGCATTACGGAGGTCCTCTGTAGGGTTTCATGGAAGTTTGGGGGAAAAAAAAAAACACGTGAAACTCTACAGAGGTGCGACTATCTAGAACCGCAGCCATTAGAACCTTTTTGGGTTGGGCACCACGCACCCTGGCGGGGTTAGGGGCCAGGAATCCTAAAAAACAACAATTATTTATTTGTTTGTTTGCGTCACAATACAGGTGCACGCGCGCGCATATGCATGTGCAGCACATCGTTCCCGCGAGAGAGGTTTACAAAAGTCGCGATATACATTGACGCCCAGAACTTGGAAATAATGCATATTCGCTCACCACTGTTGCCAGCTTAGTCTCTCTCTTCATCTTACAGCAATGTTGGTTGCAGGTGGGTTGCCAACACACTCTAGTTAATAATGCTACATATTATACACACACACGCACGCACATCCATCCATCCATTTCTTTCTCTTTTACGGCTGTGTGTGTTTGTTGCCGGCTCTATTGCCCAGTGTGTGTATGTTGCGCCAGTGTATAAATTGACTAAATCCTTGCCAAGTCAAAAAAGCTGTAGGTAGGTGTTGGCAGCATTGTCGGTTGTTTAACTTTTCCCCCTCACTCTTCTTTCTTTTTTTTTTGTAAAAAGCTATGGCAAAAATTCCAGTAGGTTGGCAAATTGTTTTATGCACTGTAAGATAAGTCTTAAGCAGTGTTGTCAGCTCCTTGCTTTAGGTTAGGTTAGACCAATAAAAACCTTGGTGACTTTTCGAGTAAGATGTTGGCAACACTGCAAAACAGACCTCAAACAGTATTGCCAGCTCCTTGCTTTAGGTTAGGTTAGACCAAATAAAAACCTTGGTGATTTTTTCGAGTAAGATGTTGGCAACGCTGCAAGGCAGACCTCAAGCAGTGTTGACAGCTCCTTGCTTTAGGTTAGGTTAGACCCAAAAAACCTTGGTAATTTTTTCGAGTAAGAAGCTGGCAACACTGCGAGCCTCACCGAGCCTCATTTTCGGTTGGCAACACTGCGAGAAAAGCCTCAAGCAGTGTTGCCAGTTCCTTGTTTGAGGTTAGGTTAGACCGAAAAAGACAAACCTTGGTGATTTTTTCAAGTAAGAGGTTGGCAACACTGCGAGCCTCACCGAGCCTCATTTTCGGTTGGTGAACTCTCTGACCTGCTCTACTGACGCTTCTACGAGGAGGAACTCTCTAAAACTAAATATCCCGACACGTACCTTATCGAAAAAGTTTTGCGTAAGAGAGGCGACAAACTTTTGGTGAAATGGCTGGGACTTCCGGACACGAGTTGGATCGATTCAAACGAAGTGATTCTATGAGTGCGTGGAATGTCGTGAAACGTCTACCTGATTCGGAAAATCGAAAGAAGAAAAGGAACGGCGAGTTGCTTCCCGACAGCATCCGCTGTCTGATCGTAGGTCCTTCGGAGTGTGGGAAAACAACACTGCTCGTGGACAATTTTCTCCTCGCACCGAATTGGTTAGATTGGAAAAACAGGCACCTGTACGTGTTCTCGAAAAGTTTGGAGCAATCCAAATACCAGCAACTGATGAAACTGTACGATGGTCTGGACATTGCAACGTTCTCTTCGGAAATAAAACCACTCGACGATTGTCGTGAAAATTCAGTTGTTGTGTTCGACGATGTCATCCTGGAAAATCAAAATGAAATTCGCAACTTTTCACGCAAGGTCGTCACAAAGGAATAGATTGTTTCTTCCTAGCTCAAACGTTTTCCAAAATTCCAAAACAGTTAGTACGCGACAATGCTAATTTCATATGTTTGTTTCGTCAAGATCACACCAACCTCGAGCACGCGTACGATGACTACGTAGGCGGAGACATGAACTACAATCAATTTTCGGAACGCTGCTGCTCCCACTGTTGGAACAGTGACGATTTTGGATTCGCGACGATTGACATGACGAGGAAACCCAACGATGGAAAATACAGAAACAAAATCAACGACTCTCTAAACGTTGCAACGTTGTGAGAAACGACGTGTATAAATAACGTTATGACGAAACGAAAAATCGAAGACGAAAATCTCAAGTTTCGCGATTACCTCGCGAAACGCTTCAAAGGTTGGAAATCCGAGAATCGCGGATTCTACGAAGAGAAGAAACGTCAAGATCAACCTGTGATCGACGCCATCAGCGATATAGGTAAAGAAATTAAAGGCGTCACGGAACAAAATAAAAATTTGATCAACGAACTCGTACCACTTGCAGCTAAAAGTTACACCGTACCCACGCCCATTTCGAGCATTCCTTCGACGCCGTTCGAACTGAAGGACGTACCGGCACGACGTCGAGCCATAGGTAGCACGTCGTCGTCTTTGGATAAGATCGAGTTGGGACCTTTGGCACGAGACTACCTGAGCACGGGGAAATTCGACAAGGATGAAGTGTTCGGATTGTATCCGAGCATGGAGAGCAACGAAGGCGGCGGTGTGGTTTGGAAGATTGGAAAATCGAAGGTGACCTTCGAAGGCAACGACATTAAAGTTAATTTAGGCGAGAAGGATAGTTGGAACAGGTATCCGGGTACGGTGGGACTGTGGGAACTCGTTGCCAAAAAGCAGCCGAAAGATTACACTGACGAAGATTACCAGAGTTACAAGGAAATTTTGATCATGACGGATGCCTTATACCAAAACAACGACGCTACGCAGAATAGGGTCAAATCCAGCAGCGGCGAGAAGTACAGGAATCTCATCAAGCCGATATGGAACCAGGTGAAAACAGGCAGCGGCGTCAAACTCTACAACACCCTGCCCAAAGAGTTTGTGTGGGTGGACGACGTGCGCAAGCTCATAGACAGGTTGTTGGTTATTGCAGGAGAGGAGAATGCAGGCAATCGTAATTTCTACAACGAGAAGGTTGGCATCGTGGACATGATCAGCACCAAACTTTCCAACTTCATCGTGAACGACGACAAGGGCATAGGTTACCTCATCAAAATCATCAACACGCTGCCTCCGAGATTCTGGAACGTGGCCGAAGGAAAAGGACTCGTGAACGACATCATCAACAAGTTACCTTTCGAGATGCATTTACCTGGCTACCAGTACTGCGGACCGGGTACCAAACTCGAGAAAAGATTGGAGAGAGGAGACAAGGGTGTGAATCCGTTGGAGGACGCCGCATGCAAAGATCACGACATCGCCTACAACACCACTCGCACCGATCTGGATGTGCGTCACGAAGCAGACAGAAAATTAGAGCATGCAGCTTTCGAAAGATTTGTTAGCAGAGACGCTTCGCTGGGAGAAAGAGTTGCAGCACTGAGCACCACCATCGCCATGAACACAAAACAAAAATTTGGATGGGGTGTGTAGAAATAAAAAAATTTCTCGAACCTTGAAAAAAAATTTCTTCGGTATATAAATAACACTACGTAAAAAAAAAACTCCAGTTGTGTTTGCCATCTTATAAAAATGAGTAAACAATCACTAGACGCCCAAGCATTAAAACAAATGCTAAATTCATCAGTCGAATATGTAAAAATTCAGGAATTTTAAGTGGACAAACCTTACACGATAACTTCCGGTTCAATTGTTTCTACCCAGTATGGTCCTAAGGCGCGTCTGTTGCTCAACGCACAATACAGTCTATTTTTACCAGATCGATACGCTAACATGTTATCCGACGAGAAGCTAGCTATTTTAATCGAGAACAAAACTCGAATCGTGTACAAGGGTACAAAGGAACTTCTTGGTAAAAAAACAAAGCACGTAATAGAATTTGTGTAACAACTCTGCGCGGAGAATATCCTTGAAAAAAAATTACACGGAACAAAAAAAAATCTCAGAACATTTATATATAAATAACATACCGAAAAAAAATTACACAAAACAAAAAAAATCTCAGAACATATATATAAATAACATACCGTGAAAATAACATATAGAGCATCAACATGAAGCCCAAAGGTGTCGTGTACCAAATACCATACTCCAATCTGAAAAATCTAGGTGCCCTCGATGGGTTACTCACCAAGAAACAACGCGAGAAGAAACGTTCTTGCTTGACGAAAGGACACGGAATGAAATTACTTCTCAGCACACCTCAATTGAGACGCTTGCAGCGTTCGCGGAAACAGCAAAAGATTGGAGGTTTCATATTCAGCATCCCAGCCATCCTGGCAGCATTGGGGGCCGTTGGAAGTTTGGCCGGCGGAAGTGCCGCCATTGCGAAAACCGTCATCGACTCAAAAAAGAACAAGGCCGAGTTGGAAGAACAGAAACGTCACAACCTGGCCATGGAGAAGAAAGGGAAGGGCATGATGAAAAAGTTTAAAAAAAAGAAACAGCAGCACTCACCAACCGAGACATTGAATCTCTGATCGAGCCATTACGAATCAAACACTTCAGAGGCGTTTTCATGTCCAACTCGCTACCTTCAACCGTTAAAAATAGAGAATGCGGCGTAGTCAACTTGGACAGTCAAGAAAATCCAGGCACGCATTGGATATGTTACCACAACGCAAATAATAAAGCATTCGTTTTCGATTCTTTCGGAGGCGTTCCACCTACAAATTTAGTCTATTATCTGAAAACAAACAAAACTTCTATATACTACAACGACGAACGTATTCAAAATTTCGGAGACGAGAACTGCGGCCATCTTTGTCTCTCCATGCTCGCGTTTCTCTCTAAAATAAATAAGCCTACAATCGAAGATTTCCAAAAAGCATTGTGGAACCTGAAACACGATGGGCGTGTTCCATCTCACGAGCGAATCTTCGATCCTGAAACTCACGCTGCACGATGACATCGTCTATCCTAAATCCGTAGCTCTGCGTGCATTCTACAGCATGTACCTCATACCTAACGTCACGCAGCACAACAACAAAATTAGCGTCGGAAGCGAGCACATCGTCGTCACGCCAGGCCAATACAATCTTTCCACTTTGCAAGCTCAGTTACCCAAAGGCACGTACCTTTCTCAAAATTCGGTCACGCACAGAGTGGAAATCGTGTCCGCAACGGAGACCGTGGACCTGGGCACCATGGGAGAACTTTTAGGTTTCGAGAACAACACCAAACTCGAAGCTGGCATCAAACACACGGCAACCAACATTCCTAAATTTCTAGCCATAGAGACTCTAAACGTTCACTGCAACGTGGCGGAAGGCATGATCACGAAATCCTCGGACGGGGGGTTACTAGGAAGTCACAAGCAGACAGGAATCATAGCCACGTTCAAACCCAGTTCCGAATTCATGGAACCGATCATCTACACACCCTCTTCGCCGATCTATTTTCCAGTATGCCGCAACCGCATAGACGACATAGAGTTGGTGGTGACGAACGAGAAAGGAGACGTGGTGGATTTCGCAGGTGCAACAACCACTGCCATCGTGGAGATCAACGTATAATAAATAACACACATAGTGAAAATGGAGCAAATCGAAAGTTACGAATTGCAATCTTTCCCTCCCAACCGTCGCACGTTCGCCAATTTGAACGAAGCAAACAGGGAGATCGAATACGACGTGGACGGAGGCGACGGGTTCGTTCATCCTCACAGAGCAGACCTCTACCTTCAATTCGACGTGGTGAAGAAGGAAAGCGGAGACGCGTTTCCCGCAGCAGCAAATTTGATACTCGTGGACAACTTCGTGCCTCACCTGTTCTCGCAGGTGGAGGTGAGGAAACACAACACCGTCATCGACAGAATCGATTATCCAGGCATCACGTCGACGGCAGTGGGAACATTGAAATTATCCAAAACAGACGCAGCATACTATCAAGCAGGAGGATTCGAAGCAGGGACGAAAATATCGACGACAAGTCACACAGTGCTCTTTCCCATGCGTCTGCTGCCGGGATTCTTCTCGGACTACAAAAAAATCATGTGGAAGGGAGGATTGCGCGTCACTTTTCGAAGAGCAGTCAACAACAACGACGCGCTGATGCGATACACCAACTTGAACGCCGACGGCACGCCGATAGCCAACACATTACCCGAAGCAGCCAAGTGCGTCATCCGGAGCATGGAGTTGAGAATGCCGATCGTGGAATACGAAACAAACTACGCCCTCAAGTACAAAGCAGAGATCTTGAAGAGTCCGCAGGTGCCGATTCAATTTCACGGTTACCAGTGCGTGCAGAAGGTGGCGTCGGGAAGTCGCATGGAATTCGACGCGACGACGCAGTTCAACAACATACAGTTCGACATGCCAGATTTCGTCGTGGTGCTCTTTCAGACCGGGCGCAATAAGAATCAGGAAAAAAATTCCAGCAAATTCGACAACTGCAAGATCAAGAATGTTTATCTGAAGAATGGAAGAAACGAAGTGTTCCCGCGCGAGAATTACAACCTCGACATGACCAAAAACGATTACCTAAAACTTTACGAAGCTTACACCTCTTTCAAACGTGTGACCGAGGGAAACGTGGACATGTACTACACGCCCAGCGAATTCATAACCCACAGACCCATGTCCGTCATCAATACCACGAAGAGGAAGCAGGTGGTGGTCAACGATCGCACCAACATCAAGGTCGTCTGCGAGTTCAACAGCCCGTTGCCCGAGGACACCGTATGCAGTGTGATCCTGGTCGCCGAGAAGTCCTTCGTCCACGACGTGAAGAACGAGAGGGTCACAGAGCAGTTTTAACAAGTTTTTAACATTTTTTCTTGCACAATAAGAAATTTTTGTACTAGCACAATCAGTTTCAATAGCACAATACAAAAATTTCACTAATTCAAGATCAGTTACAATATCAATTTCATCAGTTATCAGTTACAATATCTTTTTTCTCATCAGTTTTTGCACTATAGCACGAGACAATCAGAAATTTTTGCACAAAAATTTTGTTGTTGTTGTTTTTACATGAGAAAATTAACAATAAAATTCTTTTTTTATCGTTTCAGATGCTGTCGAACATAAATAACACATACACATACAAACACACTAAAAAAATAAGCATGCAACTTTATTTGTAACACACACATACATTCTCCATCTTCATCAAAAAAAATATTATAATAAACATAATTATTTTTATCTATCACACAATAAAACTCTATATCCAAAATATTACAACATCAAATAACACTAGAGTCGTTAGTACACGTTGCATGCATTACGGAGGTCCTCTGTAGGGTTTCATGGAAGTTTGGGGGGAAAAAAAAACACGTGAAACCCTACAGAGGTGCGGTAATCTACAACCGCAGCCGTTAGAACCTTTTACTTTTTGGTTGGGCACCACGCACCCTGGCGAGGTTATAGGGGCCAGGAATCCTAAAAAAAAAAAACAATTATTTATTTGTTTGTTTGCGTCACAATGCAGAAATAAAGAGAAGTACGTACGTGTGTGTGCATGTGCAGCACATCGTTCCCGCGAGAGAGGTTTGCAAAGGTCACGATATACATTGGCGCCCGGGACTTGGAAATAATACGTATTCGTTCACCACTGTTGCCAGCTCTAGGTCTCTCTCTCTTCATCTTACAGCAATATTGGTATCTCTATTTTTTTAGTTGTAGGTGGGTTGCCAACACACTCTAGTTAATAATGCTACATATTATACATACACACGCACACACATACTGTGTTGCCATCCATCCATCCCTCTCTCTCCTTTACGGCAGTATATATTTGTTGCCGCTCTCCTTGCCAGTGTGTGTATGTTACGCCAGTATATAAATTGCTAAGCCCTTGCCAAGTAAAAAAAAGGGCTGTAGGTAGGTGTTGGCAACACTGTCGGTTGTTTAACTCTTCCTCTTTTTCCTCTCTCTTTTTTTTGTAAAAAGCTATGGCAAAAGTACCAGTAGGTTGGCAAATTGCTTTATGCACTGTAAAGCAAGCCTCAAGCAGTAATTGCCAGCTCCTTGCTTTAGGTTAGGTTAGACCAAAATAAAAACCTTGGTGACTTTTCGAGTAAGATGTTGGCAATACTGCAAGACAAGCCTCAAGCAGTATTGCCAGCTTTTTGCTTTAGGTAGGTTAGACCAGAATAAAAACCTTGGTGATTTTTCGAGTAAGATGTTGGCAAACACTGCAAGGCAAGCCTCAAGCAGTATTGCCAGCTCCTTGCTTTAGGTTAGGTTAGACCCAAAAAAAAAAACCTTGGTGATTTTTCAAGTAAGGTGTTGGCCACACTGCAAGAAAATAAGGCTTATGCCTTACGAGAGAAAATCCATTAAGGCGAGCCTCAAGCAGTGTTGCCAGCTCCTTGCTTTAGGTTAGGTTAGACCCAAAAACAAAAACCTTGGTGATTTTTTCGAGTGAGGAGTTGGCAACACTGCGAGAAAATGGGGCTCATGCCTTACAAGAGAAATCCATTAAGGCGAGCCCCACCGAGCCCCATTTTCGGTTTCTGAACCGGTGCACCTACACTACTAATATATATATATATATATATATATATATATATATATATATATATATATATATATATATATATATATATATATATAAGAGAGGTTCGTACTTGATTGAAATTACAACAACTAATTATGCGCTCTTCTTGAAATTATATAAAAACAAAACTGATACGATTCTTTTTCCACCCTGTCACATTCCCTTTAATCCCAGATTAAATAAAAACCGGACACCTTGACAGTGTTGAATCTACAAATTTAAACTAATAATTTCGCGCAACAAGGTACTTGGCTTGTCGCCAACGGATAGACATATTCTTGTAATTAAAGGCGTCCCTTAATCCCCTCGGACACGACGTTTCTCTAAGAATAATACAAATGTCCATCGAAAACTAGGCGTTGGCTTGTCAACAAACGAACCAAGAAAAAAATTCGGGGACTTATCTATGCATTTCGATGAAAGCAAATGGTTGATCCGTGACCGCTACCATTTGACTAGCCCCGCCACTCTACCGGCACCGAAGAACCTTCCAAAGGTCTCCTCCTCCTGCCCAAACAAACGTAAAAATACCCAACCCCCGTTACTCAATCGGTTCTCTTACAGATATAGGCGATTCGATAAAAAAAAACAGTAAACGGAACTTTTTTGAACCCTCCTCAAGTTGAAAGGACAAGATTTTGAAACCAACAGCCTTCTGCAAGCTGGCTTTGACAGTCACGCAGGCCAGCCCTACACATTGGAAACTGCATAAAAAAGAAGTATAGCTAGCACTAAAAAAATAACATTAAACATACACAAAAACAAATGAAAAAAGGATCTTGTAGTGATTCTATCATTACAATGTGCAGAGATAATTTCCCTGTATTCAGAAATAATTTCCCTTGTGTAAAGATAATTTCCAGGGGTGTCGAGAAAATTTGGGCGAACGTAGAGAAAATTTGTGTGAGCGTTAGGAAAATTTCCGAGTGTGTAGAGAAATTCTGTGTGGGTGAGAGAAATTGCTTGGCCGTCGAAAAAAATTGTGTGAGCGTAGAGAAAATTTCCGTCGATGTAGAGAAAATTTGGGTGGGTGTAGAGAAAATTTGGGTGGGTGTAGAAAAAATTTGGGTGGGTGTAGAAAAAATTTGCGTGGGTGTAGATAATATTTGTATGGGAGCAGAGAAAAGTTTGGGTAGGCGTAGAGAAAATTTGATTGGACGAAAAAAAATTGCCGTGGCTGTAGATTTTTTTTTGAAGAAGTAAGTTAGTTCTGTCATACCTGCTGTAATAATAATCTTCAATGTCTTCCTAAAATTGAACGTCTTTGTAATAAATTACATTTTAATGAGTTGCTTCATTTATCTCAATTATGTCGAAATGCGCATGAAATATAAGAAAGTTTCCAGCCTATAAAAATGAGTAAATTAGGAATTTCTACTTTATTTATAAGTATAAATTGAATTGGAGTCAATTACATTGAAAATTTTGATCAAGAAATCTCACGAATTGTACATGTTTTCCATGTTTAATCCACAGTTGTACAGTCCCGTTCAAGAAAATTGTCGCATAAAATCTCTCGTATGTTGGCAGCTCTGCAATAAGAAGTGTTGTGAAAAACTCGATCTTCCAATCAGAATATCGTTGGCTTCGGAGGAGAAAAAAAGGGTTACTTCACAGTCTTATGATTGATTGAAAAACGTTTGCAAACATTGAAAGCAAATGAGAATGACACCTTTTATCAAGATATGAAAAATTAAGCAAAGACGAGAAAGAGAAGACTGCATTTCACCTTCCAATAGCAACGGATTAAATAAAAATCTTCTTGAAGGAATCCTTAAGAAATACAGTATCAGTAAAGTTCTCTATATTTCAGTACAAGTTAGCATGAATAAGCAATAAATTCTTGACACATTTAAGTTTTCTGGAGCTTCTTCCCAGAAGGAGAACTGTTATTGCATGCCAATGATATACATAAATACGTAGGTAGATTGATTGATATAGAGATCCATCTTTTGGCCATTTTCAAAACTATGTGTACGCTGGTGTTCACAGTACACATTTCACAGGATTATTATGTCATATACTTTTTACACTTTTACAAAAACTTTAAAATATATATTGCGTTATTTAGGAGGGTCGGGTGGGGCGAAAGATGGCAAAACTATCGATATTGTGATTCCAACAAATTATGTTAGGTCGATTTAGTTCAAATTTGCACTGGAGCTGGATATCTAGAATGACTGGAAAGTTGTTGCACTTGAGCAAAATTAGATGTTTCATAATGACGGACGAAAATTCGATTTTCCTTACGTTATGCTCATTATCCTGTTGTTTACAATTCTATTTGTAAGCTCTGTATTGAAAAAATGTCCAAAGTGCACAGAGGTAAACTCACAATTATCTTGGGGCATGTATTGGAAGAAAAACCTTGAAATGAAAGTTTTGCAAAATTTGTATAATTTACGTAATGAGTGAGGACCAAGTTTCAAATATTGTGACAAAATCAAATGCTGTAAATTTCAACTTTTTAAGGCGAGATATTTACAACTTCTAAATACTTTGGAGTATTCGTCACTTTGTTCATGTGGGCAAAATTGGTCAAAACCTTTTAAGGTAGCGACGGAAAATAGACTTTTCCTATCTTGTTGAAGATATTTTTTTTGCTTATGTTTGTGTAGACATTTCTAGAGATTAAGAAACGAAACTTTCGGCATGGCGTTCACAGTGTCAGTTTGCCACAAAGGAGGCTCAGCGATCCGTGATACAGTTTTTTACGGTTTCCAGGAACGCATTGTGGAAATGGACGAGATATTGCTCACTCCTTGCTGTCGCGTTTACTCTTTGGCGTATACCAGCTGAGCAAGATCTCGTCCATTGCCACAATGCGTTCCAGGAAACCGTCCAAAACTGTATCACGGATCGCTGAGCCTCCTTTGTGGCAACTGACACTTTGAACGCCATGACTCACCTCACTGAATGACTGACTGACGCCTTGAAGGCAAATTACAACCTCCCTTCCCTGCCAGTGCTGCCACCTAGCGACGCGGTCTGGAACTCGTTTCGCAGACATGTGGCGTACCCCAGCCTCGCCTACATATCTCGTAAGTTTCATCGCTCTGTCACTTTATTTCGCTTTTTCACGGCATTAATCCGGTTATGTACTGACCGTACCAAATACATAGCCTACCAGACTTCACAAAGATAGCACAAAATAAAGTGTAACATAATGTATTTACATATAAATCCGTTGCCTGCTCATGTTCACATACATCTATTCTTTCTTTGGTCTCTACATTTACACTGTAGACAATTTGAATGGCTTTGACCGACCTTCGTGGTGGTGTGGTTAGCAGAGGGCGCTTCGACGCCAGGGGCCAGGTTCTAATTCCGGGCTGGGTATGGATGTTCTTTGGGAGAGTCCCTTCTTCGATTTCATCATATCAGCAGTCATTCTCATCGTCGCGAATATCTAAAAGTGGCAGAAAAGCGAAGTGAAATGAACCAAATCAATCAATTCTTGTGTTCTCTACATTTACAATGCAGAAAAACTCAATATGCTGACCAAGGCACAATTTATTTTATTTCAAAAACATAAACTAAACGATACTTTTCAACTTTCTAGCAAGATCTTCAGACTCTGTACCAATGGACACAAGGCTTAATGGTGTTATAATTTATAATGCAGACACTTTTGATTTTTAAAGAGGGGAATTTTTTATTGAGAAAAGGGAAATTTCTGTGAAACGAGGTTAGCACCACTGCCACCCACAAGATGGCGTAACGAAGAAAAACTACTGGAAGAGCAAATCCCGAAACAAGAAGCTGAATGTTTTCCATGAGTCAAGCACTGATGTCAATACGCCAGAAGGCCTAAACGAAAGACGACCAGTATGGTCCACAGAAGCATAAAAGAGGGAGATTTTATTTTTCCTTTGTTCTGCTTTGCTTTCCGAAAACCGCCCTCCGCTGTCTCATAAACACATTTTTCCTGCAATGCCCCCGCCCCTCCTCCTCAGTCCCCCTTTTTGTTTCTTTCGTTTTCCATTTCTCGCATGCCACCTTCTCCCCTGGACCATCACCGTACATCACTTTATAACTTTCAAAGTCTCTCTCGGTTAAAGAAGAGTTCCCGGTCCCTGGCGTCATATCGGGGGGAGACGTTGTCAAGTTATTTTCGTCGTGGAGAAATCTTCGGAAGGTCCCGTGGGCAGTATTGGCCTCCGCGAACTCTGGAAACTGTCCTGCTAATCTTATTTTCTCGTTGGTCACCTGTAATTGTGAACTATGGCCCATTCGAGGGGCACTCGGCGTCTCCGAGCGAGGGTTGCAGATCGCTCCTTTCCCGCCGTAAACAGTGTTGCTAACCGTGTGCCCGGAAACAGCGCAGAGAAACGTTTCTTTGTCTTCAGATAAGTTATCGTTGGTTCCTACAATACTTGGTTACTTCCTCCTCGCTTCTTTCTCTTACACACTTTATCCTCCTTCTGTTCTTCTTTTAGTGCATCTTCTAGTTTTTCTGCTCTTCTCAATCCTGCCATCTATTCCTTTTGCATATTTGTCTGCCCTCTTGCGTTCTTTTAATACCTTTTCTCTCATTTTCTCTCCTCAGCTTCTTCATTTGCTCTTTTTCCTTCTTCCATTATTTCGCTTCGCTCTGATTCTACATTTTTCTCTCTATTTGGTCTCTTGCTTTGTTCTATATTCCTCTCTCGCTGTATTATCTTTCTCTTTCGCTTTCTTTCTTGCTCTCTCTCTGTCTCGCTTCTTTTATTTCTCTTCTTTCTCTTTCATTTTGTTTATTTCTTCTCTCTTCCTCTCTATCGCTTCATTTTATTTCTCTTGTCTTCCTTGGAGGCACATTGTGGTTCGGATCCCATTTTAAACTGTAGGTCCAGTCCGGATTAGCCTTATTGTGCATAAAGTGGACCTAAAACACCAGATCAATCCAAAATCTTGTCTTCCTTTTTCTTCCACTTTATTTCTTCTATCTCTCTCTCTCTCTCTTTCACTTCTTTCATTTCTGCTTTTTATGTCTTTCCCACTTCGTTTAATTCTTTTGTGATTCTCTCTATTATTTTTTATTTCTTTTGCCTTCCTTTCTCTTCTACGTAATTTCTTCTCTCTCTCTCTCTCTCTCTCTCTCTCTCTCTCTCTCTCTCTCTCTCTCTCTCTCTCTCTCTCTCTCTTTCACTTCTTTCATTTCTGCTTTTCCTGTCGAAGATGGAGGGACAATGTTGAGATGGACCTAAGGGAAATCGGTAGGGATGGAAAAGAGTATATAGATCTTGCTCAAGATAGGGACAGATGGAAGGCCTGTGTTGCTGCAGCCATGAACCTTCGGGTTTAAGAAGGCTAGAGAGTTAGTTAGTTAGTCCCACTTCGTTTAATTCTACTGTGATTCTCTCTATTATTTTTTTTATTTCACTTGCCTTCCTTTCTCTTCTACGTAATTTCTTCTCTCTCTCTCTCCCTCTTTCTGTTTCTCCCACTTCGTTTAATTCTTCTGTGACTCTCTCCATTATTTTTTGCTTTTCTTGGCTTCCTTTCTCTTGTAAGTAATTTCTTCTCTCTCTCTCTCTCTCTCTCTCTCTCTCTCTCTCTCTCTCTCTCTCTCCCTCTCGCTTCTTTTATTTCCCTTCTTTCCACCTCTCTTTCTCTTCCACTTTGATTATTTCTTCTCTCCATCGCTTCATTTTATTTCTCTTGACTTCCTTTTTCTTCCACTTTATTTCTTCAACATCTCTCTCTGTATCACTTCTTTCATTTCTTCCTTTTCCCTCTTATTCTTTTCCACTTCGTTCGTCTCTTCTCTCTTCTCTATTGCTTATTTTATTTCCCTTCCTTCCTTTCTCTTCCACTTTATTTCTCTTTCTCTCTATTTCTATTTCTCTCTGTCTCTCTGGCTTCTTTCACTTCTCTTCTTTCTCCCTCTTTTTTTCTTTCACATTGTTCATTTTTTCTATCTCTCTCTATCGCTTATTTTATTCCTCTTTCTTCTCCATTTCTCTTCCACTTCGTTTCCCTATTGCTTCTTTTTCTCTGCCTGTCGCTCTTTCTCTTCCTTCATATAATTTATCTGCTTGTATCCCTATCGAAGCATTTTTCTTCCTCTCCCCATTTAAGAATTTCTATCTTACTATTACCTACAAGTAAGATATAAAGTGAATTCACAATATCCCACTTTCATGACAAGAAAATTTGATCCGCCTTAGAAAATTTTCTGCGGTTGCCTTTGGTTGTTATCCTGAAATTGTCTGTTGGGACACTGAACATCATTCGAAATGAGATGATACCCATACACTCAGAAAATCATCAAATTCATGAATTTTTCACAAAGATAATAAGCAACTGAACAGCACACTCCCATATCGACAAATTTTAATACGAGAACAAGCAACTGCATAATCTCCTCATTGAAAGACCAACCGTTCACTACAAGACGGAGGCATTTGAATTCAATACTGATAACTTGAGGACTTGTTCAGAAGGAAAACTAGTAGAACAAGCAATAAGACGAGACGAAAACGAGACAGATGTCTATAAAATCCAGGATTGTTAAAGGTCCAGGAATTTTAAAAAATATCAATTCCGGTCCAGGAGCGAGGGTAAATGGGTTCTGGACCGTAAATAACATTTTTTATCTGTAAAGTATTCCAATTCCGTCCAGAAACTTTTTTACCAAATCAATTTAAACACGATCCAGGAACACTTTTTCCGGCTGAATTTAAATACGGTCGAGTAACCTTTTTTTCAGACTGAATTTAAATTCGGTCCAGGAACTTGTTTCAGACTGAATTTAAATTCGGTCCAGGAACTCTTTTTCCGGCTGAATTTAAATACGGTCGAGGAACCCTTCCTTCAGACTGAATTTAAATTCGGTCCAGGAACCTTTTTCAGACTGAATTTAAATTCGGTCCAGGAACTCTTTTTCCGGCTGAATTTAAATACGGTCGAGGAACCATTCTTTCAGACTGAATTTAAATTCGGTCCGGGAACCTTTCTCAGACTGAATTTAAATTCGGTCCAGGAACCTTTTTCCGGCTGAATTTAAATACGGTCAAGGAACCCTTTCTTCAGACTGAATTTAAATTCGGTCCAGGAACCTTTTTCAGACTGAATTTAAATTCGGTCCAGGAACTCTTTTTCCGGCTGAATTTAAATACGGTCGAGGAACCA
Organism: Lepisma saccharinum; assembly: GCF_977018435.1. Taxonomy (NCBI): domain Eukaryota; kingdom Metazoa; phylum Arthropoda; class Insecta; order Zygentoma; family Lepismatidae; genus Lepisma; species Lepisma saccharinum. Next base: position 63,861,374 of record NC_139248.1, read on the forward strand.
TTCTTTCAGACTGAATTTAAATTCGGTCCAGGAACCTTCTTTCCAGCTCAATTTAAATACGGTCGAGGAACCCTTTTTTAAGACTGAATTTAAATTCGGTCCAGGAACCTTTTTCAGACTGAATTTAAATTCGGTCCAGGAACCTTTTTCCGGCTGAATTTAAATTCGGTCCAGGAACCTTTTTCCGGCTGAATTTAAATACGGTCAAGGAACCGTTTTTTCAGACTGAATTTAAATTCGGTCCAGGAACCTTTTTTTCCGGCTGAATTTAAATTCGGTCCAGGAACCGTTTTTCAGACTGAATTTAAATTCGGTCCAGGAACCTTTTTCCGGCTGAATTTAAATACGGTCAAGGAACCCTTTTTTTTTTTCAGACTGAATTTAAATTTGGTCCAGGAACCTTTTTCAGACTGAATTTAAATTCGGTCCAGGAACCTTTTTCCGGCTGAATTTAAATACGGTCCAGGAACCTTTTTCAGACTGAATTTAAATTCGGTCCAGGAACCTTTTTCAGACCGAATTTAAATTCGGTCCAGGAACCTTTTTCCGGCTGAATTTAAATACAGTCCAGGAAACTTTTTTCCGGATCAATTTAAATTCACTCCAGGAACCTTTTTTTAATGAAATAATACGCAACTTGGACCGAATTTAAATTGTGCGAGAAAAAAGGTTCCGGTCCTGCAGCGGAACCCAATAGAATTTATGGGTTCATGGACCTTTAACAGCCCTGATCTAGACGAGACAGACTTCTGGGTGCTAATGTTCTAGGATTGGATGAAATTATATGTACCTATAATTTATATGTATAATATATCGATGTTTCGAGAGTAGTTACAGAAATTTCCCCCTCACTGAATTTTTTTTTAAATAGCACTTTGAACATATGAAAAATATCGTCTATGACGATATATCGTGATATCAAATTTCCGATATCGTCCATCCCTAGGAAGAAATCTTACCGCCTTCAGTGCTACGTCTGCACGTATGGCAACACTGGCTCAAAAGGCAACTTGGGATAAAGCCGGGCCGTAGAAGAAGCGGCGGTTGTGAGCCCCAATGGAACAGTTTGACCTCGACTTACGGCGCACTCCCTCCCGAATTGATCACGTGGTCTCCACAGTTCGTTTTTAAACCGCTCTGGGGTGTCCTCAGCGAGAGGGAGGCAATGATCACCACAGAAGGCGATATCTGATATCATCGATCCTTACATTTCTTTTCCTCTTTCTTTCTTCCTTTGTACTTCTCTGTTGCCGCCCACTTCTGCACTGCGGAAGGGACAAACATTCACGGCTAAAACTCATAAACTCTATGCCCATCCTCAATATGCTCTCGAGAAGCATACAGGGTGTCTCATAAGTAATAGCGAAAACTAACGAGGGTGAGAGTCAGTGATGTGCCGTAGACTATAAGTTTACGTCTACATGCGTTGTCTACACGTAATCTACGCGAAGATTACATTGGGTTGTAGTTTACATAGACTACGTAGACAATCTAAAGTGCATTAAAATTAATTTTCAAGGGTTTCATGAAATGAAAGTGACATTTTTAACTATATTGGTTCCTAACCAATGAAAAGAATCCTACTTACAACAAAATTTCTCTTCTCTTCTATCATAAACTATGGAAGAAGATAAATAGTATGCAAAAAAGACAACAGATGGCAGTCGTGAGGCAAGAGTGGTCTTTTCCCCCATAAAACACTAGAATATTTCCTATATTAGGTTTCTTCCTAGGTGAGAAATTGTTCGAATTTGAAGAAAGAGTATGAAAAGTTCTCTTCACACATCAGCAACTGATACGCAGTATAATTTTCTTTTAATTCCACGGCGCCCTTTGCTAAGTTATCACCTTTCGCCATGTTGTTTACATAGATTACGTAATCTACGTGTATAAAATAGTCTACGTGTAGAATGTAGACTATCATTGTTTACGCGTAGACGTACATCACGGGTGAGAGTACACGATAATAGAAGGGAAAAAGTGTCTGGAAACATGAGTCTGCAAACGAGCAGTTTTTGAGATAATCGCGAATGTGTGATTACAAGCCGCCACCCACTTCATTGTTTGTAAACGTCGTCCTAGTTGGTAAAATAAAGTGTTCTGTTTTGTAAACAGAGCAAACCTCGGATCGGGCAAGGAGGAAAGCACTCGGTGTTTACAAAATACAATCATTGAAAATAGGTTCCTGGACGGTATTTAAATTGATCCTAAAAAAGTTCCTGAACCGAACTGAAATTCATTCTGGAAAAAAAGGTTCCTGGACCGTATTTAAATTGATCCGGGAAAAGGTTCCTGGACCGAATTGAAACAGTATACAGATATAAAGGTTCTTTACGGTCCAGAATCCATTTACGCTTACTGATTTTCTCTACTGGACCGGAATTGAATTTATTTAAAATTCCCGGACCTTTAACAACCATGATTCAATGTCTGTCTCTGTGCGTTTGTGAGTGTTGCATGTTACTCTCTCTCTCTCTCTCTCTCTCTCTCTCTCTCTCTCTCTCTCTCTCTCTCTCTCTCTCTCTCTCTCTCTCTCTCTCTCTCTCTCTCTCTCTCTCTCTCGAAAGAGACCATTAACAGATCTACCACGTAACAGTTGGGCTGAAAAGTTCGTAGGCTAACATAGTAAAAAATATTTTTTTGACAAAATTCGATTTTATTATTCAATGTAGTTGCCTTTGAGGGTGATACAACGATTTTAGCGGTCATACAATTTTTCGATGCCATTTTTATAGTACGATTTCTCTTTAGCCTCAAAATAGGCCTCAGTTTCGGCGATTACCTCTTCATCAGTGCTAAATTTCTTTCCAGCGAGCATTCTTTTAAGGTCTGCAAACAGGAAAAAGTCACTGGGGGCCAGATCTGGAGAATATGGTGGATGGGGAAGCAATTCGTAGTCTAATTCATATAATTTTGCCATCGTTTTCATTGATTTGTGACACGGTGCATTGTCTTGATGAAACAGCACTTTTTCTTCTTCAAATGGGGCCGTTTTTTCGTGATTTCATCCTTTAAACGCTCCAACAACGCTATGTAATAATCTCAGCTATCTCGATCAACTTCACTTTACGATCATTTAAAATTATTTTGTGGACTTTTTTGATGTTTTCGTCGGTAACAGCCTCTTTGGGGCGTCCACTGCGTGCATCGTCTTCGATGCTCATTTCGCCTCGTTTAAATTTAGCAAACCACTTCTCAACGGTTGATTTTCCTGGTGCAGAGTCCGAATAATGTTTATCAAGCCAAGCCTTGGCTTCAACAGTATTTGTTTCGCCAAAAAGCAATGCTTTATTAACACACGAAATTATTTTTTATCCATTTTTTCACAATAACAAAAGCTGCTTCACTCACAATGCTATATCTCACGAACTAATTATCCGGCAGCTGTGAAATTTATACACGTATCTTTCGAAGGTTAGTACTAAGTAAAAATCACATGGATTTAATTCTAGTAACGCCATCTATGAGTCAGCCTACGAACTTTTCAGCCCAACTGTTATGTACAATAAGAACTAAAACAAGAATGCAAGACTAATATAAGTATGAAAACAGACTGATTTATATTGATGGAAAGCAAGAACCAAACTTATACACATAATTAAACCATTTCAACTATGTCGTACTTTAATTGCATTATCATTCAGTTGGTAGATAAATTAGTTTGCTACTTAATGTCTGATCAAGTATCAAATCAATTTATTTACATGTTATGTATTATCATAAAAATACACACACACCCATATATATATATAATATATATCAGAAGGGTATATTCGAGGCTAGAGCTACGCTATATGCGAAGCCTGAAGCCTAGAAAATAAAATACTCAAGAAAAATCTATTAAAAACTGTGAATTAACCTGATTTAAACAAGAAAATAATGGCGATTCTGAAGTTGGCAACCTGAATTTTTAGGAGTTTGCAACCTGACTACCGTTGGGATGGCAACGTGGCTTCCTGACTCAGCATACGTCCCTGATTTATATATATATATATATAACACACACACACATACATACAGAGCATTCCCTGACATTCGCTAAGAGACTCGGCGGCAAGCGGCCCGGCGTCAGTGCTTGTCTTTCCCGGTGAACGGGGTCCGCGACAGTCGCACGCTACAGTCTGTTTTTTTCGTTCTCCCTGCCTTTGCTCTCTTTCCCTTTCTGTTGATGTTGCAGACTGACGCCAGTATAATCCTTCTTCGGAAGTTGTGTAGTGTTGTGTCTGTATGCAGAAGATTGTGGCTTAATATGGCACCACAAAAGTTTACATTACAACAAAGGATTTAGCTAGTCGAGTGTTACTTCGGAAAGAGGAATTGTGGAGAAGTGCGACGACGTTTCGCAACTAAATTTCCTGATATTTCACATAGGACCACTATATTAAACCTCCTAAGAAACTTCAGAGTAACAGGGTCAGTTCTGAATAAAAGTGGAAAGAAAAACCCACGTGTACTTACTGAGGAAAAACTCGATGAGATAGGACAAAGGTTAGAACAGGATCCTCGGAAACCTATCCGCCGCCTCTCACAAGATACGGGTATTTCAAAAATCCTCTAGGTCCCCTGATTTGTCAGCCTGCGATTTTTATTTATGGGAAAATCTAAAAAATAAAGTATACAAAGAAAATCCGCGCAACATCCGTCAGTTAAAAGAGAGTATTGTACGAGATATCGGAAGAATTACAGTAGACGAACTTGCACGTGTAAATGCCAATTTCCTTCGGAGATGCCAGGAATGTGTTGCAGCAGAGGGACATCATTTTCAACACCTTCTGTAGTCAAGGTTAGTGCACAATATGAAATTTTAATAGCCGACTCTACCGACTGTCGCGGACCCCGTTCGCCGGGAAAGACAAGCGCTGACGCCGGGTCGCTTGCCGCCGAGTCTCGTAGCGATTGTCAGGGAATGCTCTGTATATTTGTGTGTGTAGTGTGATTTAAGATCTTCCCCACCCATCAACCAACCTTCAATGATACTGGCTGGACATCTAAATTTATCTAAAATAATTTGCCTGATTCATCTCAGGTGTTCGCATCATCTCGCATCTCTATCATTGGCGTTCAACTTCAGATCACGCCATTCTCCACAAAGATGTTCCAGCATTCGAAAGACGCTGATTCAACACGTCAATGGCGTTCTTAAAGCGGACATTGGCCCCCGAAAAAGCAAGGAATTGCGAGCCATTTCACTTACATCCAAGAATAAATACGGATCCTTCGCTTTATTTATCAAGATTTTCCAGCATCCTTCTCCAAGTGCCTAGCTTACTCAACCCCTGTTTACAGCTCGTCTCTAGTTATCTCTGAAGCCCGGTAGAGGGATGAGAGGAGAAAATCCAAAAGATACTCGCTAATGTTCTCCACTCCCTCGCCCTTCCATAAAAGGGGTTATTTTATGTCCTCGAAACGATCCGACGCTCTTCGGCATATAACACCCCCTGTACAAGAAGTACAAGCCTTAACAGTAGTTAAAAAATGAGAGTAGGGTGGGGTGGAGCGCGATGCTGACAACAATCGATAATCGATTAACGCTCGGAAGAAAACGGTTTTAAAGAGATACTTTTAAGCAACCCGGCTCTTTCATAACAATAAAAACGTCATCAATTCCTCCAAGCTTTTGGTTCTTTGCCGCTGTTAAGTACAGCATCATGGGAAAGGACTTTATTGAAGAGGCATAAAAACCGCGCGCTTGCGGAGGGAAAGGGGGGGGGGGCGAGATCCCATTTCCGCATTTAAGGACAGAAATGGGGGGAAAAGAAAGAATATGATGTCTTTTCGTTTGACTCTTCAATATTTCTTATTCGTATTTTTTCTCATTTTTTTTCTCCTCTCCCTTGCGGCGTTGGGGTGGTTATTGAAAGCGTTAATTAAAAATTCATTTCTTCATTAGAAGAGCCAGACAGAGGAACTGAAAGGCAAGAGTGGTGCGGGGGGGAAAGCAAAAAGAAGATCGGTGCGAGTTGTACAGGGTAATCACAGCGGGTTTATACGAATAGCCACACAAAAAACTCACTTCATCTTCAGCAGCTCACCCCTCCCCCCATCAACTTTTCTCTCTGTCGTCAGCCTATTTCAAAAATAATTTCCCTTCCGACGCTACCGTCTGTGGAACGGACGGAGAGACAGAAAAATAAAAAGATGGAAAAAAGTTGAGAGGGGAAGGGGGGAAGGAATGTGCTTTAACGAAAAATGGTATTCAGGCGTATTAAGGATGTCAGGCCGAGTTTCCGACCTATTACTCACCAGATTGTTTTAAATAACTTCCACTAAACTCCCGTTTCTCCCCAAAGGACTGAAGTGCTCTGGACGAACGACACTCGGTCGGAACAAAGACGCGCCGCCGCCAAGGAGGGGCTGGGGGGAGGGGGAGTAACCGGCGCTCGTCAATCTACAGAGGTTCACCTTCATTTCTTCCCGAGTTATTCTCGTGCGTTTTGAACGGAGACAAGCAGGGCATTGCTCATAAGGGGAAGGTTCAACGAGGCCAACTAGGAATGGATAACGGATAATTTTCTATATGGATTTAAAATATCGGGATGTCGGATAATTTTTCCGGATTTCAAATATCGAGATATCGGATATTTCTTTCCGGATTTCAAATATCGGGATATCGGATAATTTTCTATCCGGATTTCAAATATCGGGATATCGGATAATTTTCCATCCAAATTTCAAATATCGGGATATCGGTTAATTTTCTATCCGGATTTCAAATATCGGGATATCGGATAATTTTCTATCCGGATTTCAAATATCGGGATATCGGATAATTTTTCATCCGGATTTCAAATATCGGGATATCGGATAATTTTTCATCCGGATTTCAAATATCGGGATATCGGATAATTTTCTATCCGGATTTCAAATATCGGGATATCGGATAATTTTCTATCCAGATTTCAAATATCGGGATATCGGATATTTTTCCATCCGTATTTCAAATATGGTGATATCGGATAATTTTCTATCCGGATTTCAAATATCGGACAATTTTTCATCCGGATTTCAAATATCGGGATATCGGATAATTTTCTTTCTGTATTTCAAATATTGAGATATTGGATAATTTTCTATCCGGATTTTAAATATAGGGATATCGGATAATTTTCCATTTTGATTTTAAATATCGGGATATCGGATAATTTTCTATCCGGATTTCGAAATCAGGATATCGGATAATTTTCTATCCGAATTTCAAATATCAGGATATCGGATAATTTTCTATCCGAATTTCAAATATCGGGATATCGGATAATTTTCTATCCGAATTTCAAATATCGGGATATCGGATAATTTTCTATCCGGAATTCAAACATCCGGATATCGGATAATTTTGTATCCGGAATTCAAACATCCGGATATAGGATATTTTGTTATCCGGATATACAAATGTGCATTATCCTCGCAATTTTATTGTTTATGCGTTGAAAGGGCTATCCACATATTCCTTTATCCGTTATTTTCGTATTTCATACAAATCTTTAACCAAATCTGTACTATCCGAACTATGTGCATATTCAGATTATTCGGATATTCGTACAATCCAGATATTCGGATTATCCGGATATCCGTAATATCCAGATATTCGTATTATCAGCACATCCTAATTATCCGAATATTCGGATTATTCAGATATCGGTACTATCCATGTATTCGGATTATCAGGATATCCGAATTATCCATTCTATCCGAAATTTTTGCAAACAACTTACTTTGTGGACATCCCTCGTAGAATCAAGTGTTTTCATAAACTCAGTGCGGACGCGCACCGATTTGATCGAGACCGGAATATGCGCGACTTTAGTGGTTTCATTTAGGCGAAATAACTGAGATAAAGCTGGATAGCTCACGTGTCGAAATAAAGCAGTCAGCTCCCACATTGAGCTGCTCCAATCCTCCCGTGCGATATGACGTAAATTCCCAGTATTCACCTACTAAATGCCTTTGATTTATTGCTCGATTCAATTATCCATTCCGGCCAGGTTTACCATATTCATTTCCGAATGTTGGCCATCGTGTTGCGAAGAAATATCTCGACTGCGAACCCGTAAATCTTCAAGTCCCCAAATAGCCGCATTGGGAGGGGAAAAGTATTTCCTTTGAAAAAAAGCTGTTAAAGCCTGCATATCTCTCTATACGTAAAGCTCAGTCTGAAATAGGACAAGACAGTCTATAAATCATGAACGACCCCGACATCTAGCGGCCGCTCGCCGAAATGCTTCTGATGTATTGCTGTGCAAATTATAAATGATCTTGGTTCGGCGCTTTCCTCTATTGCCAAATTGCTGGCCTCGCATTTCTGTCACGGGAAAGATACGAGATTGGAGAAATTCACGTTTCTGCGGCCCTGAAAGGGTCACAAATAGAAATGTGGAGTCCCTCTTGTGTCCAATCAGATCTCTACTATTTTATAGTGTTCGTATTGGCGTTTTTTTTTTCTTAATCTACGTCGGTTTTCTGCGCCTTTAGGACAATGAGGATGAATTACGATTAGATGAAAATTGATCTTGGGGCCAGTGGCGCAAATAACAAGAGGTAAAGGGGTACATTGTGCCCCTTCAACTTTTCGGAAGTGGATACAGTAAAATCCTGTGCATCGATATGTACTCCGTGTGCCCCCTCACATAATTTGAAGGACAATAGATGTTGCCCTTGAAAGAAACTCATTTTTAGTAGCTAAACGCCAAAATAATATTATCAGGGTGGTACCTGTGAGGGGTCCTCTTTACAAGTATATAATTTGCATATCCCGATAAATGAGATTAAGAAAGAAAAAAAGTTATTTCTTTTTTGAGGAAGAGAGAAATATGTGTTTTGTGTGTGTGTGTGTGTGTGTGTGTGTGTGTGTGTGTGTGTGTGTGCGTGTGTAGTGTGAAATTTGAAAAATTTGCAGTCCAGGAAATACATCCCCTCAATTCAGTATCCATATATATGTATGTATGTATACATATGCACAGGGGCCTCCCCGATGGCGTCGTCGCCTTGTAATCAAGGGGTCCCGGGCTCGATACCCGGTGGAGGCACATAGTGGTTCGGATCCAATTTTAAACTGTAGGTCCAGTCCCGATTAGCCTTACGGTGCATAAAGTGGACTTAAAACAGCAACTCAATCAATACATACACACAGGAGTAGAAAAAACTTTAAAAAATCAGGCGAAAACCCCTTTTTCTCAGGAATCTGCTTTTTTTTAAAAAAAAAATACGGTGTAGAAAACCATGAATCCAACTAACCAAAACTACAAATTTTGAAACATGATCGTAAAAGATTTAATTTATTAATTAATATATGATTTGATTAAAAGTAATTAATTCTTTCACCGGAGTGGGCTCCCTAAAGAAGACTCAACTGGTAACAGCATGAATAATTGTGCAATACGTTCTAATACATGGCCGACACTACAATATCGCCGCAGATTATAAAATTCAGCTAGCAACAGTGAAAAAGCTTGTTATGACATGTTCATTGTTCTGATTTAACGATACACGTGATACAGAAACCGCACAAACATGAAAGAAAAAAACATTCTTACTCGTTATTTTTTTAAAAAAGGGTACAGAAATTTCCAGAAGCGAGCTCGGAATATTAAAAATATATTTTTTTAGAACTGAATTTGAAAAATCAGGCGTCAGTTGAAAATTTTCAGGCGCCATGGTAACCAAACGCCCTGCCCTGTATAATTCTACCCCTGTATAAATGTAATCCAATATTATATATATATATATATATATAATATATATATATATATATATATATATATATATATATATATATATATATATATATATATATATATATATATATATATTATATATATATATATATACATATATACACATATATACAACCACAGACGAAGTACGGTGACAAGAGAGGGAATTCCCCTCAATCCCCTTCAAACATCATGTAGGTATACCTGTATACAGGCGTGTATGGTGTTTGTATGCGAGCGTTCCGATGATTAATTTGGAGGGATGGGAGAAACATCTTGCTATCCTCTATCTATCTATCTCTCTCTCTCCCTCCGCCCCCCCCCCCCCCCAAGGTTGGCGCTTATTCTAACCTTGACACTAAGCTGAAAGTGATAATTTTGTTGAAATTATTCCGTTGTTACAATATTCATATGTTTGGCTTGGCAGGCATCAAGAGAGTTTCGTAATGTCGATTGAAAGAGCTCTCTCCAGTGTTCGATGACCTGGCTCGTTTCGCCAAGCTCCACCTCCTTCACTGAGCGGTGGCCTCGGACTGGGATGATTTGATTTGATATTTTATTACTTTGCGTCGCTTTTCTCGGGTTTTTTGCTAATCGCGACGATGAGGATGCGTGACGAAACAATGAAATTGATGTCTATTCTCAGAAAGAACATCCACGCCCAGATGGGGATTCGAACCCGCGACCCCTTGGCGTCGTAGCGCGCTGTGCTAGTGCTGCCACCTAGTGGAAAAAGAAGCAAACAATGTTCCTATACAATAGTCTGTGCAAACAAATGGGAATGTAGTTTCGTTAACACTTAAAGCCTACACGTTGTTTGCGAGTTTTCCGAAAAAGTACACTCTATCTTGATAATGCACGAGTTTGCATCGCACAACACTAACCACTCAGCTACGGAAGTTGGGTCCTCAGATTGAGAGAAGACCTATCCACATTCTCACGTGATCAATACGACTTGCCCCACGGGATGAAGTAGGAGGTTGTTAATAAAATATGAGGACCATTATTATCTCCAGTCGCAAGACGCTGATAGCCTATGCGTAAGTCTGTGCGTGGCAGATGCGTGGTTGCGTTTCGCCCACCCATCCACCTCAGAAGGCCCTTCGGCAACTTCCAAAGCCTTAACGAGAAAGTTTACTCATTAAACGCCGATTAAGGGTTGTAATTCAGCAATTCGTCAACGTCATATGCCTCCCGCGCGAAAATTACTTACGCCTCAGTATTTATTAAGGGTGTCGAACGGATTAAGCCTATCGCCATGCTATGATGGTTTCTCCAAAGGCTCTCTGCACTCTGGGTGACGAAAAGGGTTATATCCAGAAGCAGGTGTTTATACTCATATTTACTTATTTATTCGCGATAATTACATTATATTGATTGATTGATATGGTTCATTTTACTTCGCTTTTCTGACACTTTTGGCTAATCGCGACGATAAGGATGAGTGGTGACAAGGTAAGATAGATGAAGGGACAATCTCAAACGAATCTAGGACAATTGCTATGGCGGACAATTGCGATGAAGCCAAAATCACGGACAATTGCGATGAAGCCAAAATCACGGACAATTGCGATGAAGCCAAAATCACGGGACAATTGCGATGAAGCCAAAATCACGGGACAATTGCGATGAAGCCAAAATCACGGGACAATTGCGATGAAGCCAAAATCACGGGACAATTGCGATGAAGCCAAAATCACGGACAATTGCGATGAAGCCAAAATCACGGACAATTGCGATGAAGCCAAAATCACGGACAATTACGATGAAGCCAAAATCACGGTACAATTGCGATGAAGCCAAAATCATTAATTCGTGTAGGACGAAAAGTTGTTTTTTATAGTTAGGTAATCAGTGTAAAATAGACTGCAAGCTTAAATGTAACCCTACTTCAATTAATAATAATAATAATAATAATAATAATAATAATAATAGTTGCTGTAACTTACGGCCTGTAAGACACAGAAAACAATACTTTTTGGTTATAAAATATTTCTACAATTCCACAATTCGAATTACATAAACTGTTTCCAGAAATCTGAGGGAGTCTCAAGCCTGGAGGAAGTGCGAGAGGAATCAATATTCGAAAATATCAATATTTCACATAGTTCTCTTGTAAGAGCTATTGTACGGTGTGATAAGTCACCCTTCAATTTGATAGAAGATTTAAAATGTCATCGCAATTGTCCACCCGTCCTTTGACTTCTGTGTTCATCGCAATTGTCCGGCTACCATCTCAAACATATGCAGATGATACAACACGGGTCCCACAGACGATTATACTTGCTGCGAGTCCAGACGCCAAAGCCTCGCTAGTCTACGAAGTGCAGTCCACGTGGAAGAGATGTTGAGATTTGGGTGTCTTCGGAAACGGTCACCCCTAGCACCCCTCCCGACATTATTTGTAAACACTTTATTATATAGGGTGTCCACAAAGTCCTGCTACCATTACAATGAAACATAGCTTCTAAACTATATTAGATAAAGACATGCGGTTTCTTGCAACGTGTTCTACAGCTCTCAGTTTTAATAAGTAGTAGTATTTTATTATTATTATTATTATTATTATTCAGATTATGTTGTGAGCAACAATGACGACAGCACAGGAGAAGGCACAATGTGTGTGGTATGCTGAGTCTGGTAATTGTAAAGAAAACTTTGAGAGCTGTAGAACACGTTGCAAAAAACCGCATGTCTTTATCTCATATAGTTTACGAGTTAAGTTTCATTGTAACGGTAGCAGGACTTTGTGGACACGCTGTACTTCATTGACCGAGTTTGCGTTTTCAGTCCACTTTATGCACATTAAGGCTAATCGGGACTGGATCTACAGTTTAAAGTGGGATCCGAACCACTATGCGCCTCCACCGGGTATCGAACCCCGTACCCGTTGGTTACAAGGCGACGACGTTACCACTACGCCATCTGGGAGGCCCTTCTTTATTATACTTAATATTCACAAACTAGGAGGTTTTGACTAATAATCTGCCATTGAAACAATCGCGGAATGGGATCCTAAATGCGAAATAAGAACACAGTCGCGAATTATTATGAACCTTTAACTTTTTAGGAAAATTCGTGATTCATTGATTGATTTCTTCTATTTTGCTTCGCCTTTTTGTCACTTTTGGCTAATCGCGAAGATGGGAATGAGTGATAATATGATGAAACCAAGGCAGGGATTCAAATCCAGGACCCCTGTCGTGGTAGGGCGCACGATGTGTGGAGAGAGGCAGGCTCCAGAAGTCTGCAGTCGGTAATATTGAGTAGAGGAGTAGGTCTAAATATGGGCGAAGGTTTAAATATGGGTTTTGGAGTTATCAGCGCTCCCGGGTGCTGCAGCCTGGCAGAGGCTATTGGAACTGGTTATCTGTCAAGGACAAAGGTTGCGGCGCCAATTCGCAAGAGAAAGTGGTGGTTAGTTTCGGCCTTGGGCGCTGTTATAGAATTGCGACCTCCGAAAACTTTTTGCAGGTATGTATTAACCCAGCGTTTTCTGAATTCTCATCTGCTTTGTATAGGTTATGATATTAGCGGTACATAAAACAAATGTGGGCTTTTATAATGCCACGATTTGTTTGTGAAATACGTACCACAGAGAGCGAAAATAAATTGAAGAAGAAAAATAGCGTGATGGTCTAAATTTGGGCTATGACATGAGGTCTAATGCCGAGATCACATTTTCAACAAATATTTGGATGTTTTTCTTAATTTTGATTTTCCCATTCCGGGTGATTTTCAAAACAATAGATTATTCATAAATATGAATTTTATAATGTTTTAGCGATAAATGACTGTTTTTTTTTAATGTAATTGCTTTTTGTGATATTGCCACTAGTAGCCCATATTTAGACCACAATTTTGAAATACATCATTTTACAATTTTTTGGAAATTGCTTTCTTTAAAAAAAAATGGAGACCTTCTATACTTTAGCATGCTATTACATTTAAGTATATATTTCATAGATATGCATTTTAAAGGCAGGTTCTTGATATATTAATTTTTTTCCTCCGAAAATGACAACATAAAAAAAGGGGGGCCCATATTTAGACCTATTATAAGCACCTAAATGGAGTTTATGAAGTCCTAAGTCTCTATTCTCTAGCACCGAAGAATCCGTTTCCTAGTTATCGGTTATGTTAATTCTGTTGCCACCTATTTTCGCCAACGCCGAACGACATATTTGGGTGCACGTGCCGACACGTTCGTCTTTTGTCGTCAGGCATCGATATAGTCTCGCGAGGACGTGAGCACTTTCATATCTAGCTGACAGACACGAAACAGTATGCAAGCTGTCCTCGGAGACGCCGATAAAAAAAAGACAGCGTGAATGAAGGAAGAGGTGACGTCACAGGGAAGATGAAAAGAAAACACAGTCGTTGCAGTAATTCATCTTTCCTCCATTCATCTTCCAATGTGGATATATCAAATCTATCACAGCCTCCATCACTTGTCGATGTGGCAGGAGGGGACGAAGGGGGGTGCAGACACGCATAAACAACTCCCCCCACCAGTTCCTGGTGACATTGACAGATGGCGTTATGACTTGTCACCATAATGAGGCCTAACACTTCACACTGGAGGATGATAAATGGCTGCGCGTGGGCATAGACGTGTATGCCAGTTCCCCCCGTGCTAAACGCCCCCATTACAGACGCCGCTTGTAAGGTAACTTCAAAGGAAGCTCCTTACCCCCTCGCGAGAAGGCAGGATGATAAGGAAAAAGGCAGCGGGGGTGGGAGGGGGTGATATTAAGCTCAAGTCCAAGAAAAGGCAAAGGATCCGCTGCGAAACACCCCATGTATTTCTTGCCTTTTGTCTTGGTTCTTTAGATATGATTCTTGCTCTATCCAGTTGGGTTCAGTTGGTGTTTTAAGTCCACTTTATGCACAGTAAGGCTAATCGGGACTGGGCCTACAGTTTAAAGTGGGATCCGAACCACTATGTGCCTCCACTTCTTGCTCTATCCAGAATTCTCCATCCGGCGAGGTGTAAGTTAGTATTTTGGGGGTGTAATAGTATATTTGGAGCCAAAAATGACCATAAATTGAGCCATTCTGAGAAAATTTAGGGGGCTGTTGAGTAAATTTTGGGGATGTTGGAGGTGTGTGGATAATAATTGCTTCTTGGCCCTCATTCTATGAGATCCAAGATGCATAAAAAACATGACTTTTATATTAAAGAATCATTTTTTATGATGTCTTTACTTAAATAGGAATTTCAAAATTTAAATCACAGTTGTTGTTTTTTTTAAAAAAGCACTCATTAAATTACTTGTATGTTTTTCGACACAGTACATACAGATATGTTTTTATGTGAAATGTGTTTTCTGATCAATCTTTCCTTCTGTAGTCTATAGATACAGGGTGTCTCATAAGTAATAGCGCAAACTGACACAGGTGGAAGTACACGATAATAGAACCACAAAAGTCTCAGTAAACATGGGTCTGCAAACGAGCCTTTTTCGAGATAATCGCGAATGTGTGATTACAAGCCTCCACTGACTTAATTGCTTCTAAACGTCGTCCTAGTTCGTAAAATGCTAATAATGTGTGAGAATGTGTGCTTACAAGCCGTCATTGATTGTATTTTGTAAACACAGAGTGCTTTCCTCCTTGCCCATATCCGACGTTTGCTCTTCGTTTACAAAACAGAACATTTTATTTTACCAACTAGGACGACGTTTACAAACAATGAAATCATTGGGGGCTTGTAACCACACATTCGCGATCATCTCGAAAACGGCTCGTTTTCAGACCCGTTTATTGGGACTTTTTTGCTTCTATTATCGTGTACTTTCACCTGTGTCAGTTTGGGCTATTACTTTTGAGACACCCTGTAGAATGCTATGCTGCATATCAAAAGAAGAGCTTGTGGCAAAACACTGCTTGCATAGTTTTGTAAACGTTAGGGGTTTCCTCGATGTAATGCTGTGTCATAGCTTATTGATAATGACACTATTTAGAGTTTCACAAAATACATATTTGCTATTTTTGCCCATGAAAATTTTTCAGTTTGAAGGCAACAGAATTTTGCTTTTAGCAGAACAGTGTGTTTCCAGTTTACATATTACATTTTCGTTTCGTATGAGCTGTACCACAGCATATTTTGTTCCATGCTTTTCCTTCGAAAATGTTAAGAATACCTAACATCCTTAAACACCACTGAATGTTAACCAGATTCATTGTATTTCACTAGAAGTGATTTTGATATCTCCAAATTACTTATGAACTTTATTGCAGCAATTATTTATGTATTTTTAAAGTTACTTAAAATCAATGACTCTTAAGACAATTTAAATTATTTAAATTTTGGTTTCAATCAACCTGATTGTAATTCTTGATGTGATTTGATGGGAGTGGATGGTGATAAGATGAAACTTATGAGAGGATAGTCACAAACATAAGAACAGGACATAAGACAGTATAAAAATATAATTATAAAAACTCACCAATATAATATAATATGCCATTGCTCCAATATCCTTTCTGCAAACCACCAATATTTGGATTTTCACTGAGTCAGTACTATAAAGAGGAAGAAAATACGAAATACTGATAGAATATGGATTGTTAAATATCAATTCTAGTGTGTGTGTGTGTGTGTGTGTGTGTGTGTATACAGTAAAACTTCGTTACTCCGGACAGGCAAAAGGAAAAAAAAGCAGAATGCAACGTTTTAAATGAGGCTAGAAGTCAACAATCGCACATCATCATAATATGGATATCGCGTATGTACGTACTGCATTGTATGTACAGTATTGCTTTACATTTTACTGTACTGTATAGTGTATTTAGGCCTATGCCCTTTAAATACACCATAATAAACGTGTTTTGTTGCTATAAACGGAGTTCTAATGCACTTTCTACTGTTCTTTTAGGTTATTTCAGTTAATCCGAACCTTCGTCAACCGGTCAACTTATCCCCACCATTAGTCCGGATTAACGAGGTTTTACTGTATGTATTTCTTATCTTACATTTACAGTGTTAAACAGATATAAATTATTTGCAAATTTCATGCCTAATATACAGTCACCGGCAATAAAAAATTCACAATTACTTCACTGTTACTTTTCTATTTATTGTACTTGTAGTACTGTGAATTCGATTTGATTTAATTGTTGTTATTTAGCGTCGCTTTTCTGCCACAATTATCTAATCGCGGCGATGAAGAGGTACACATAACACCCATGCCCAGGCCGCGATTCGAACGCGAGACCCCTGGAGTACTATGAATTGCAGAAGTTTGGATAAATGTTCAGTTTATTTTACTATGTAATCGAGGCAGATTGGTTCTTCTGTCTATCTGTACGAGTGAAAAACATAATCGGGGACAAGGTACCATTTAAGTCGTGAAAAAATTAGATTTTATTAAAACTCGTGAAGTTTCATTTGATCTTTTATGCCACTTTAGGCTAATTGCAAAGATGAGGATGAATGATGATATTATGAAATTGATTTAGGGACACTCACAGTAATACCCCAGACCTCGTAGCGCGCTGTGCTAACAACTACGCCACGGAGGTTGGCTAAAACTCGTGAAGTATAAAACGTTCTCTTAGTCACAAGAACATGGTTTTCTTTTAACTAGAACACAATAAAAATGATCACATGAAAACTCGAAAGCATTCACGTGATGCGTCTCAGCGTATTGGGTAATATCTCTCTGTTAGTTCGTCAAATAAAAAACAAAGTTAAGTTTTCACATAAAAAGAAAGTGTATTTTACTTTCTTTGCAAACTAAATACTTATGTGTCTAACATAATATCCATTTCACTCCAAGAAATTAAACTTCTTATAATTCAACTTGATCACTCTATTCCAAAAGAAACTTCAAGCCCAAACCAGGCCTCCCGCACTGGTGCAAAAATCCGAATAAGGTTAATTTCGGAATTCATTTGTTCGTGCATGAATTAACCAGCTACCAGTCGGCACCACCAT
This sequence comes from Lepisma saccharinum, assembly GCF_977018435.1. NCBI lineage: Eukaryota > Metazoa > Arthropoda > Insecta > Zygentoma > Lepismatidae > Lepisma > Lepisma saccharinum. The sequence goes on from NC_139248.1 coordinate 63,879,026, forward strand.
CGATGCTAAATCCTAATTTTCTCATTAAAAATTTAGTTTATGTATCTATTAATCAATGATGATCACTTGTACGTGATTTTGTATTTTATTAAATGCCTTTCCCGTCTTAAACATGTATAAGAAAAATCGTATTTTTAAAGTCAATACTTCTACATGACGTAATCTGTGACGTAACATCGTTCCATATGATCTGTGGTGATGGATGTACGCTAAGTCGCTAACTATATTAAGACGGATGTAGAAAAACAAAAACAATGGCTTATTGTGCAGCCTTTTATTGTAACAACTGTCACAAGAGGAATCCGGAGCTGTCTTTTTTTCGTGTTCCATCAAATCCTGAAAGGTTAGTTATTTATGAATTCTGCTCGCTCTTTCTGTAAAAATCATTTCCATAAAGTTAGTTTCCACGGAGAATAATTCCTAGCATGTCTTCGTATTCTGTATTTTGCTTCATTTAAGTAAAAGGCCATGTGTTAAGAAAAACGTCTAAAAGGGTAAAGGTTCGATTTTGTAACTTAATGCTATTTATAAGTCACACAGGAGGATAGGAAGCCAACGAGAATAGTGGGAATGACTTGAAGTTCAGAAAAGCTCATTTGTGCATGTTGTAAAAGTTGCAAGTTATCGCGCTCCTATTCGCTACTGCATGAAGTTTATTTCTTCTAGCATATAAAACTCTGTCAACATGTACAGGAGATGAAAAAATGTGTGTAAATATTAAAGCGATGAAACCAAAGGTAACGGTTCCTATCGTTCTATGATTTTTAAAAAAAGTCTCTTAGCAGGAATACTAATTATCTTAGAATTTTAGCAATCATTGTCACACGAAATTTGAACCTTCCTTTAAGTAATTAGCACTCTTTCGATTTTTAAAAAATAATTTATTTATGTTCAAAAAAACAACTTAAAAATTACCTTACGCAGGCTTGCGTGCATGTATTTTCCTTTGACAAGCGACTGTAAGTATCGTAGACTAGTGGGAATTAATGTAGAAGTAAATCGGATCCTTTGTAGAAAGAATTTAGGGAATTTATTTATAATTCTAAGAGAACCAAACCTGGCCTGCCTAACCTAACTACGAAAGCATACATTGAACCAAATCATAAGTAATCGCTAAAGCTCCGCAGTATGTGTTAACAGAAGTAATTCGAAATCGAACCATGTTAAATTTGCATTCGTATCATGATGAAATTACAATAAAACAAAAAAAACGTGAGCCAAACTTGGCATACTTAAAACGTACAGATTGGTACATCCCTAAGCACATAGAAACATCAAACCACTGAAACTTACTCACATAAGGATGAAGTGTGATGTAAATAAAGTTCTGCAAAGAAAACAAAGTAACTATTCGGAAAACTTCAATATGTATTATAGAGATGAGAATACAATTAATGTACAAAATTCATGTGTGGCATGAAATATTGGAATTGCACAATCAGTACCTTGTTCCCTGATTGAGGTATGAAGTAGCCATGAATGTAAATGCACACCAGATGATATTGTTTCCCTTTGTACATTAATTTCAATTAACTGTCTTTACACACACATTCAAATTTGAAATAGACATGCAATTCATATTTACAAGTCAAAAGTAATCACTAATTTTGGAAACTAAATGAATCTAACCAACCTACATGTGCAGTATATGAGAGTTTCCCTCTATTTTACCAACATTTACATATGTGTTACTGTAAAGAACAATCCTTTCTCACTGGTGCCACAGGAGGAAGATTTTGTGTTTGAAATCTCATTTTAATCTATGTGCTTTAGTCACTTGAATTAGTGTAATAATTATGGATGTTACTCGTATTATTAATAATAATATATTTTGTTGATTGGATCATCTAATTATTCCTGTAGTTAATATTAGTGCTGTAATAGCTCCTGTTGCTGGTCATGGGCTTTGATCTACTAGATGGTATTGATGATTTTCATTTGTTGACATATTTTCTGGCCTGGTATATTATTCAGAAATATGTTGAGTCATAACATTTTTCTTGAAAGCACTCCCGGGAGTAGATTCCATGATCCATTCAATGACAAAATTGCATTGTTAGCCAGTTGTAGGTTAGGCAGCAAGCCTCAGTGAATCTTTCTAAAAAATAATGTGGTAAAACTTTGCTTCATATGTTAGCAAGTTTAGTTCAATATCTATAATATTTTTTTATTTGCATTGCCACACACTGTATGGTACCATAAGAATTAGTTACGATGAGAAATAATGTGAATAGTGATTAAAAATAAATCAATTGAATGTTGACAAGCACATAAGATTTTCCGCAATAGTTGAAGGAGCTATCACAGAATGGACCCTTATACATTTGACACCACTCTTGTACTTTATTCAACAGATACAGATAGTGATCTAATGCATATTCATTTCAGCAACTTTTCTTTGTGATGACAAGCTTTGACCTTAGCTCACAAACAACTCTAGCACCATGGAATTTATCTTTTCTGAGTGACATAAAATGCAGAGTGCTTTGTCTTGCATAGTTATGTGTTTCTAAAATAATTTCTCATCTTTTATTTGTATCGTAGAGCTGAGATATGGTTGGAAAAAATATGGAGAAAGGACTTGAGGCACAAAGTATACCAAAATTACAGAGTTTGTGGAGAACATTTTTTGGACAAGATGTTTATGAATTGTAATAGAAATAAGTTAGTGCATGAAGCATACCCAGATGTAGAACCAAGTAAGTATATTGCATTTCGTATGGAATAACAATGTCATCAGTTATGGCTCATGCATAAGAAATGGTATTTTCTATTTTCTGCATTAAAAAAAAATATGTATGCTTTAGAGATGAATTTTGCTTAAAGTACATAACACCTAACAACACAATACATTTCTTGAGGATGTTAGAAAGAAATGTATTTAATGTTTCACTAAATATTCCAAGCAGGGTGGATAAAAAAAAAATGATAAATCAGATTTTATTTTTGGTAAAAAAAACACACTTAGAATTGATTGTATAGTTTTTGCATCATATATATAGAGATTGTTTGTTATAGAAAAGTTTTTCAGCTGAACAGTCCTGTAAAATATTTGAACAGTTTGGTTAAAGGAAATAAAATGCACACATTTTTCTGTTTGAGACTGTACATATGTGAACCTACTATGGAAATGTTTGTTGAGGGTGTTAATGATAAAAAAAATTGCTATTTTTGTTTATAAAAATTACTGTATTTTAAATCAAGAGAAATGTAAGTGTGATTACAGTTTACATATTACATTTCCTATCGTATGAGCTTCACACCATCAACACAATTAAATTGTTACAAAGTTAATGTACTTTCACCAAAAGTGATTTAAATGAGTGATTTGTTTCTAAAAAAGTCACCTGATTTAAATTGAGATTCAAATCAGTCCACATTGATTCCAAGTATTCCCATCAACTAATGAGGTACGTCACAATTGAAGGGATACAATTGATTGAACAGAATTGATATTATTTTGAAGTGACAGTGGCTTTGTTCCTTTTAGTTTACAGTAAATGTTGTTGTTGTCAGGAACTTTATTTCTTATGCCCTTCATGTTACTTAACTCTACTTCCTTTTCCTTAAATGAGGGTTACATTTGTTTCATTATTATAGGAAATAATCACAAATGGGATATTTTATTATGTTTCACAGTAGCGTAATTTTCAAATAACACTGATGTCATGAAAGAAAGTGAGGTTATATTCTGGACAGAGTTTACTCACTTCTGAATTAGTATGGACATTCCAAAAGTATTTATATAACTACAGCTTAACTCTCTCATGCCTCAATACTATTTCATGTAAGATTCATGTGTACAAAAGAGCTTGTCTAAGGAACAATTGAAGGCATATCACATGTTCAGTTTTGGAAGTGGCATGCACATGGAATCATGTTGGTATTGTTACAGAATATATATAAGTTTTGTATTTTTCATCAGTAAGTAAACAGCTGACACTCCATTGACAAAATATGAATCATTGTCATAATAGATGTGTATATTTTTATATAAATTACCCAATTACAGGCAAGGAAAAACTACCATCAACATTGCTTCTGCACTTCAGACCAGAGGTTGGTGAACCAAGTGGCAGTAACAGGGAAACCAACACACAGCTCATGGGGTCAGAATTGAAGGAAACTGAAGCAACAGTTGATAGTGAAAAGAGTTCAAGTGATTGTCCAGTTGCAAGTGAGGAAATGGATATAGCAGCTTCACCCTGTGCAATGGAAATAACTGCAGTTGACCCATGTTCGACTCCTAAAAGGCCAACTACTTCTGGCAGGAGCAAGCCTACTCCTTGTACACAAGCAAGACTAAACAACATGAGAAGTACCATGTCAAAGCTGCGTTCCCAGTTGTTTAGAGCAAGAAAGAAAGTTAGGAAGGTATCGGAACATCTTGTCCGAATTGAATATGAAAGGACTGTTGAAGGTATGTTGAAGAAATGTGCTGCACATCTTCCATATCACATCTTGAAATTTTTTGAGATCCAGGTGAAGCAAACGCAGAGGAAGAAAGGTGGACGTAGGTGGCCATCATGGATGAAAGAATTTGCCACAAATTTATATTTTTCAGGACCTCGTTCCTATAGACTTATTCAAAAGTGATTTCTGCATGATGTGGCGTATTTTTCACCATGTCCAATGTAACCTAAGGAGTATGGTTACATGGTGATATGTGTATTTAAGAGTGCCATGCATTTTCAATGCAGTTGAGGTTGTGTTGTGCTTCTGCAGTAACTGGGTAATGATATGGTTGTGGTGGCGGTGGGAGGGGGGGGGGATATCATTCACCAGCATGCAATGTTCAGCATGGGCCACAGTAATATGACTCAAAATTAGTTCGAGGATGCAGTCTCTGTTCCTTTAACTTGCCATATGACACTGGATTGGCATAAGGAGTGTTCGCTGGCCATACATTATTCCACCTAAGCTCTTTGCTGCTGATGCTAATGACGTTATGTAGCAAACTGTGGGTGCAAGCATTCTCTGGGGTGCCTCCACACATGAAACTTTATTGTAGGCATGGTGGAAAGCAATAGAGGTTTCATCTGTAAACAGTGGACATTGCTGCCTTGTACAATTCCGATGCTACAGCGTCCATGTGACCTGAGCAACCCTATGATTCCTATGAATACTTGGTGTTGCTAAAGATCTCTTGGCTTGTAAAGAACCTTTGTGGAGTCGATTGTGAGCCATTTGTTGAGCAACAGTTACTTCAGATGCATTTTGGATCTCTTAGTGCAGCTGTGGTACAGTAACAGTCAAGTTCTGTCAAACCATCAACCGTAGGTATCAATCCTTTTGAACCGTTGTCTTGCATTTTAGCCTTTGTCGAGGATGAGCCACCACAGTGCATGTCTTATGGTACTTTTTCCAGATCCTGGAGACATCACTCTACTTCATATTCACAACATCGATCCGCTGCATGCCTCTTTCAACAAATGTGACATTTCACAATCCATTAGTAGATGAAATGGTTGGTTGGTCCATTTAGCACTTAAATACATTCGTACTGTAACTACCAAGCTTTCTATGCTGCCTCAGTTTCAGTTTTCCACTTTGCCTTGCATTAGCATTGCACATTATCAATGGGAATGTGACCATTTTGGACATGTAATTGCACACAAATATTCCTTCATTGTGGGGTTTCTTGGAAACTTCACATGAATATTGTCGCATGTCGTCTAGCAGAAATGTGTATATGTATCACTTTTTCACAATATGCAACAATTTCCTTAGTACTGTATTTTTATAATGTTACATAACATCTTCTGTGTATGTATTATCCATACTCAGCATCTTTTAGAAAATTATAGTACATTTTTATGAACAATCACATTTTATTTGATGATTTATGATTTGTTTTTTTAAATACATAATATATAAGAAATTTAAAACATGAAATACTCAGATGTTATATGGGTACTACTTTCATTTACTGTATTTTATTCGCTATTTTAGATTGTTATTGTCTTACTTTTGGAATATATTTCAATACTTTTTTTACATGTAAAAACTTTTCAAATTTTGAAGAAAATTAATATTTGCAGCTGTAAGTTACTTTCAGATTATTTAAAATTTACTTTTATACTTTTACTTGCCTATTAAGCTCTTCTAATTTAAGTCTGTAGGACCTTGAAGAGATTAACATACCTTATGCAAAATATATTAATTACTAGTGATTCAATAAATATATATATACCTGAATAACAATGTGTTTGTTTATTTTCCCTTACATTTGTTATTAGCAATAGAATATAATGTTTTACATTTCCACAGTATAAGTACTAAATCATTAGGAGTAATGTACTGACTCTGAAACTGTTCTCTTCTTCTGGAGTATTTCAACATGTAAATTCATTCTTGGTGAAGTATAACATGTCACCATAGTGAGTGTCCGACCAAGAAACCTATCAGTATGACTATCAATGGTTTGTCTAATGGAATTTCATTAACAATATTATGATAATATTCAATACAGTGGAAATTAATTGATGTAGGATTTTAAGGATTCCTTATAGTCTTTTACTCTATATTCCATATGTTTAATGCTAACAATATAATTTATATATGTAATTGGAAGTAAGATGCTTGAAATAAATTTTGGGACTTGTAGGCATAATGACTATATTGGGCCATTCAATGTATGTGAGGAAGAATCCTCTTATCTAATATCCTTACTTGAGTTTGAACTGTTCTTTTAGGTCTACTTTATGCACAGAAAGGCTAATTGGGTTGAACCTACCGTTTAAAGTGGGATCTGAAACACTATGGGTCTCCACCGGGTATCGAACCCATACCTGAGTTAAAAAATGGGTGTGAAGAGCCCCTTGAGAAAGGTTGAAAGTGAAATGTTATAAAGACTTGCAAAGGACATACACAAAACTACGAACTTCCTCAGAGACAGTATAAGAGCCCCGCTCTTCTCAAAAAGGTAATGACATTTATTAAAGTGCTGTCATTATCTCCCAATCTGGTCAATAATTGGTAAGATCAAAAGTTTGAGGAAAGTATAATCTACTCATTAGGTAGGAATAAGCCAATCACTTAACATTTAGACATGACACACTGGATGGTCTAGCCCTTGCAGCAAATCATCATGAGTGAGACACCTATGTTCGATACGAAGCCAAGTTAAATTTACTTCTTGATGGAAGGGATGGTATGAGAAACATCATGCACCAATGATCGACCTGATAGTGTGAAGCTTGAAAGAATGATTATTTATTAATTCTTTATGTTCACTTTCTTTTAGACTGACTAGAAACATGTGTGACATTATTTAGAAGCTGATAATGAGTAGCAGGGATTTTGTCAATATGGCATCCACTATGGGTGAAACGTTGCTGTTCATTGGTTTATTTCCAAGTGACATATGTCACATGTCACTTTGGTGTGAAATCTCTCTAAATTGCAAAAAATACTGTTGGTTTCTTTGTCATCAGCTGGAAATTTGCACATTTGTTTTGTTTTTTTAATTAACTTTAAAATTCATGTGGAATATTTATTCTGAATGCATGGATTGTATCATCTTCAGTACTGTATTAAGTATATGAATATATAAAAATACATATCTGTGCAGGATAAGATCTTTCAGTGGTGTATTTATAATTCCATTGTGTGTGTGTTTAGGAGTGGGGGCTGGGAGTGTGCTTATCTAGCTTGGTCGTACATACTCCATGACTGCTTTGTTTTGTATTCTAAGACATTCATATTTCGAGTCCAGATTTTTGTGTAACTATAAAATATGTAATGCCATATGATGAAATTGTAGTCAATATATAGAGTGGTTCCAGTAAGTAACTCTGAACAAAACTCGCTTGTATGACACATCCTACTCCCATTCTAGATTAAAAATTAGGGATGTTTGACAAATACTAAAATGAATAAGCATGCAGTGATTAGTTAATAATATATCTTACAAACATCCACACGTTTTTAGAAAAGGGTTGAAATTACTCTCATGCAAACCAGAAAAGTGAAATTTCATACAACTTCGATTGATTGATTGATTTGGTGTTTTAAGTCAACTTTATTCACAGTAAGGCCAATCGGGACTGGACCTACAGTTTAAAGTGGGATCCGAACTGCTATGCGTCTCCATATAGGTACAACTTCGAGATGAGGTGGTTGCTATAGAGGCATTCTAGGTTAACTTGTGTAAGGTGTGACCTTTTCTTACTCTATTTTCCCATAACTATTCATTATCATCATCATAGTAGTTTTTACAGAGAAATAGACTGATAGAATTAAAACAATTACAATTTTATTCCAGAAGTTATTCTCTTTGATAACTTCCCCAATGAGCTTTGTCACTCATAGCTATTATTTTATTCTATTCTCTCATGGCAGATGGCACTGAACTAGTTTCTATGTTGTATTTTCCAAAATATTATTTCATTATTTCATCTACAGAACACTGAATAAGTTGTGATAGAAATTAACTGTAATGTAAAATATTTACTTTCATCTACAGCATAACATAACCCATGGTTCTACAGAATAGTTTCTCAACCTATAGGGTGCGACCCACTCCTGGGTCCTGAGGGGACATTTGGTGGGTTGGGAAGTTGGGCTCGAAACTTTGTTAACTGGGTCTTAAAAACCTATTACCTTAAATTACTTAGATATATTGTTTTAACAATTTAAATTCAGGCCGTTTTTGTTGTAAAAGAGCAAATATATGATTATAGACTAGGTGCACACCCTACAAAGTAATTCCGCTGGTTCTCATCTTATGGGTACCACGAAGTGTAATATCCTTCAAGTTGGGTCCCCGACTGTAAAAGGTTGAGATCCACTGCTGTACAGCCCTGGAAGGGCCTTGGCCTATCAACTGACTGCCAGTCTGCCTCCCACAACCCTACCTAGAGGTGTGGAGATCTTCAACCAGTAATGGGGTGACGTGGGTTCAGCACATCAAACCCTCAGCTGTTATAAGAGATTTCCCAGACTGGGTTACGCTACTCACTTGTAGGTCCCCAATTTTCTTAGGATGGTGGTTAAGTTTGGAACACAAGTACTGACTATATGTATATATCTTTTTTTCCAGTATATTTCATACCTACAAGCCGCCAGCCGATTTGTAATGGTTTCATTAGATGAATAGCGCTAATGTTCCATCAGTAGTTTTTAATATACGTTTTATGATTTATTCTTATTTCCTGCGACAAAACCTTCGAATCCTGTCTTTTGTTTCCCTGGCATTTTCAGCATCAAATCTCCCCCCTCTCAGGGTACTCCACTGATATCAATTGTAGAGAAATTGGATGCATTTGTCTTTCGTTTTATGAGGCCATAGACAGATGAATGGAATTTTCTACGTTGGTAAATCAAAAGTGTCTACATCTTGCGATTGAATATGGTAGTCCTACACAAGGGAGAAAATTACAGTGACGGCACCAGAAACAGTTGCTGATATTAAGTGTTCTGTATCCTGCAGATTGCCACCCACGTTAAACTGTGCAGCAATTGTTATGAAGAGAAAGATACAATTTGGGAAATGTTGCAGCATGGCTCGAGCGCCCTTTAGAACACTTTGGGTAGCGCAATGATCCGCTCACCCCACCCTTCCATTCCTGCTTTTATTTTCTGCTAATAATTCGGACATATCTCGTAAGGTCGTAGTATTCATTTTATTTAAGTGCATAAAAATGTTCTACAAGGATAAATACCATTGTTCAGTTAATGCAGGGGTCCTGGGTTCGAATCCCTGTTAGAGCTTTCTTTGTGTCATCAATTTTTCATAGCATCGTCGCGATTAGCCTAAAATTGAAAAAAATGCGACGCTAAATAAACAACAACGAGGGAGGGGTAAAACGCATTGATCTACGAACAAAGTAATCGCCGTAGAATTTACACAAGATAAAAACGCGATTTGCCCAAAATGTCAGAAAAGCAACGCATAATAGGGAGAATACGAAATAAAAATACTTATTACCACAGATAATACACGGACCATTTTTCATGCACAACGGAATGATTTATGTGCTGGAATTTCAGGAACTTGAAATTATTTTCCTATGTTGTGCTTCTGGGCTACTAATTATGTATATCTCGTAACTTAGATGTAGAAATCATTCAAACGTAACATGCATTAACTGAACAATGGTATTTATCCTTGTAGAACATTTTTATGCACTTAGATAAAATAATTAATTCGACCTTACGAGATATGTCCCGAATTATTAGCAGAAAATAAAAGCAGTAATGGAAGGGTGGGGTGAGCGCATCATTGCGCTGAGACGCATTCAACTGTCACTGCCAAGAGTAAGATATGATTGGCGGAGAGGTTGCTATGACAACGCTTTACGTTTCGAAACAGCCGTAGGGTGGCTCCACATGCCCGATTTGGTATACGCACAGATTACAAAGGAGAGATAGGAAGTAAGCGATCTTATTAATCTGTGCCCAAACTTCCAAGTCAAGACAAAACACAATCGTAGGTAACAGCTCTTAACAAGATAAGTATATACAGGTCAGTCACTATCCTGACATTATCAGTGATAGGTAAATTACAGAAATTAAGATTAAAGAACAATAAACATTTGTACAAGAGAAAAGGTAATTAATAACAATAAATATTAGTGCAATGGGAAAGGACGTGTCAAGTAATCATGGATGAACCATCAGATGCCGAAAACATGTTCCAGCGTTAATGACGCTTTTGCAGAACAAAGCTGCTTCGGTTTTGGAAACGAAACGACTTCGTAACGCGCTCACAAACATTCGTAGCTGCGAGCTGCCTTTTGCAATTCCTGCATTAAAAAAACGAATAAAAAACACAACACATGTATCTGGGAGAATGTGCGATTGTTTCGTCTAGTATCAAAGGCAATAATATTTGCTCTACAACGCTTGTGCGGGGAAAATCTCAATGAATAACCACGGGCATCTACCGCCAGCATGTTTTGTTGTCGGGAACAGCATATCTACACGGAAATGGACATCATATTCCTGACAAAGGTAAGCTCGTCTCTTCGATTCTCCACAAACCGTCATTTTCGCTTGTGTTGCACTGTTACCGCCGCCACTGCAATGTAGCATAGCAATCGAACATGATAATTGAGGTTAAAGTAGAGGGCGTGCGTCCCACTTTATTGCCGAAAGAACCACGCTCTGGCTAACGAAACGAGCAGCGGCCATTTTTACCCCTTCCATCCTTGTTTTGTTATTAAAACAATACTATGTCCCGTCGCAATGTATTCCCAGAGTGTTTAGCTACCTATAAACATAGTACGTGCATTTGGCTTCAATAAAAGCGAGACAATCGCCAGACAAAATGAGGTTTTATTCGCACTGTAAAATTTACAACCAGCGCTTCGCATGAAAGTCAAGCCTGCTCTACAATCGGCTATACGGGTGTCGGGGTAAAAAATAGCGTATTAAGTACACAACCCATCAGTTTGGAGGGTGTCAAAAGGTTTAGTGGGGATGGGGTGGTCAGCAGGAGGGGAGAGAAAAAATATTGCCGTATTACCGCAACACCACAAAACAAGGGATGTTACATGACATCCCCAATTTTTTGAGCTTTCACAACTCAACATTTCGATTACTATTTTGAGGATATTGCATAACACACAGAACTTAAAATGCGTCGAATCAAGCTTGATGCATTTTTAATGTATCAATTGCCATAGTTACACGTGTGGTTTTGGTTTCTTTGAATTGATTGCGACCGGGGGTAGACAAAATCAGTGGCGGCCGGCGGCAAATATGATGGGTAGTGCCAACGTGATCAAGAAATCGAAAAAAAAACCTCTGCGATGCCACCCCCTCCCCTTGCGGTTTCGCCACTGGCCAAGATGTTTATCCTCGTTTGGTAACGTGGAAAACAACGTGTGTTTAAGTAATAACGTACTAATCCGATTCATCTTCACTCACTAATCTATCTTTATACACTACAGGACACTTCCCTAAAAATACAACAATTAAAAGAGAAAAGAAAAAACAAATCCTATCACCTTCTCCTCCTCCATAAACACGTATTCTAACTGGATGTCGAAAATATCTTTGTTGTGTTATGTAATTGTCGAAATGCCAAAGGGAACTCGCATCATCATAGGATTTTTTACTTTTATATTTTTTAAAAAGTCTAAATGGCCCTCTTGGTGCATCTATCTATTATCAAAAATGTTCATTTAGCTTTGAAAAAGTACTAGGTTCATTTCTCCAAAAGTAGGCAGAAATTACTTCCCTTCCCCAAAGGGTCTTACAAATCAGTCGTATTTAGCGACTTTTCTCTGGAGGTGGCAACTGTGTCAACACTGCGAAAATTCCCCCGCCGTGCCAGGCCAAGACGGGCACGGTTTCTTATGGGCTAACCCCGCCCCCTGCCACTTTGTTCTCGGCTTATGGTGGAAATGTTCCTCGCTGAGACTTCTTCAACCCTCTGCACGTGCGTCAACTTCGTTAGGCCAGCTCTTGGGCGGCACGGACTGTTGCCTAGCTAGGGTACGGACGAAACAGCTGGCGATGCAGTGAGGATGTTGGTCGTTACGTCAGCTTGACCGATTACAAGAATCGAATCTCCTTGTCTGTAAACTATCAATGTATTCATTTAACAATACTTGGCGAGGTATGCGTTTCTTCTGAGTGTAGTCTCATGGCACGGCGACTCTACCTCTTGAGCCGACACTGGACAAAACTAATAATAATTCAGGTGCCAGAACCTTCTTTTCCAGGAGCCAGTTTATTTTTCAAATACGAGCTGAGAAAGGCATGAATATACTAAAATAAGCTACAAAAATGTGATCTCAAAACAATTAATTTATTAACTAATACAATATTGGATTAAAAGTAATTAACTTTAGCACCGGAGTGGTCTTCCTTAACCATGCATTCTATAACTGCATATGGCTGACTCCATCATATTGTCACGTGCCAGTTTCGATGACACAATGAAGGTTGCAAGGAGGAATGGTTTCTCGGAATCGACGATAGATGGCAGCACGCCATATAAAGAAGAGCAGAGCTCATTGTACAAACTAGGAGCGGAGAAGAGGGATTATATATATTATAGTAAATTGAGAAATATATAAAAGAAGAGTTCAAATACTATAATAGAAGTAAATAGAATGATGTATATAGTAATTTAAAAGAATTAAGAATATAGCCGCATATGAAACGTTTAGGAAATTTATTAAGTGAGCAAATGAATTCAGAAATGTATCTCAATTTCTTTTTGATTCTCTGACGAGGAGAACATCGTCAGCTTTTGCATTTGTCCGTTCCCCGGTGGCGCTGTGGTCAATTAGACGCCCCGAAGCACTTTACGGTTGCGCTTCTTTTTTAGTCGCACTGGGCCATTGGCAGCGCTTGTTATTAGCGATCCTGGTTATTCCCCTTTGGTCGTTACATAGGAGGTGGCGCTAGTGTCAGTTTAGTCGACTCTACTCCTTTATAAGTATAGCTTGTATCGTTTGCCAAAGAAACGGGGAAAGGGAAAGAAAACATATATAGGGCATAAAGAAAAGGAAGCGAGACGACGCAACTAGATCTCTTATATATATATATATAGAAGAAATAATAAAATAAGTCTTTTCCATAATCAAAAGAAGAAGAAGCCTATTCGATAATCAAAAGGAAAAGAAGAAGAAGCCTTTTCCATAATCAAAGAACAAAAGAAGAAGAAGCCTTTTCCATAATTAAAGAAGAAGAAGCTTATTTCCATAATCAAAAGAAGAAGAAGCCTTTTCCATAATCAAAGAAGAAGAAGCCTATTCTATAATCAAGAGAGAAAAAGAAGAAGAAGCCTTTCCATAATTACTTTATTTTGCATAGTTCTCAGAATATAGATCCGCATTTAACTATATCCTCTTGGCTATAAAACGCTTTCTTATTTGGAATTCTCAAACAAAGAAACTATCCCCTGAGATTAAGATATCTGTAGCCGTGGTAAATAACATGTACGTACCCACAGGGGGCGTAGCAATATCGATGGAGAGTTTAAAAATCGTGTAGCAACAGCGCAAATATTTACAATGGTATGTTTATTATTCTGATTAAATGATACACGTGATACATAAATAGACATCGGATTTTAGGTTTGTAACCTATTTTTTCCTTTGCAGGTAAATAAAAAATAAGTTATGCAAGCGTTTCATTAAAAACGCAAGAACTGACGAAGTTTTATAGAACCTAAAATAACCTATTTTGCTTATTAGAACCTATTTAAGTTTATGTTCCTAATTTTAACCTTTTCTTAGGTTTTATATTTTTTTAGGTTTTACAGGATTTTTATATCTCACAGAGGTATTTACTAGGTTTGGTGGCTAAATAATTCAATGACTGGCGTGTTTGAAACATGTTTTCTGTCGATTTCCCTCCCTCCAAGTATATGATGTTTATCAAAGCTCTAAAGAAAACAAAATGTCTGACGCCACTACATGAATACAGTGACGGCTATTAAAGGGGGCAGTTCCCCCCTACTTTTTACCCCTTCACTATAGACTCTTAATGCCAAGCCTTACCTACTAAGATAGAAGTAAAGTCCTTGCCGGTTTATCTATTTGTAGATAATTTTCAAAATGATATAAAATGAAAATTTGTTTAGAAAATTTATATTTCGCTATTACGGTTGTTGTGAAATTCTGTTTCTAACGATATATCTTAATCAGTATTTTTCAAGAATTGTGTACCAAATTAAGTTTTTCTGCAACCTACTTCAGGATTTTTCGAGCCTAACTTAAGATTTTTAGAACCTATTTTAGGATTTTAGAGCTTATCTTAGGAACCAAAAATCACACTTTTTAGAACCAAAATATCCTAAGGCTATACATAAAACACACAAGCATTAAAACACATACTGTACTCGTTATTTAGGAAGAAAAGAAACGTTATTAAAATTTTCGTAATCGAACATGATTTTTTTACATTTATTTTTAGAACTGCATGTAAAAATTCGTTCGGCAGGTAAAATTTTCTACCCCTTATGGTGATGCATTTTTAATTCATCACACGGAACAGTAGCCGATGGAAGTACCCTTTGAGACACTAATTTGCACAAAGAACATCCGAATTCGAATCCGAAATCCCATACGTCGTATCGCGCCGTGCTAACCACTCCCCCACGGAGATCGGCACGGCCCCGTGCATTTCCTTACCGCAGTTTCATCCTTCGTTTCCATGGAAAGTACCAGAAGCGAAAATGTTAGAAGCGAGAGAACGAAAAGAGGGACAGGGGGGCAGGCCATGTTGGGGTGAGGGTGGAAGGGGGGAGGCGCGGAGTTATCCAGATTTACAGCTAGTTGAGAGTAGTCTCAATTGATGGTGCCCTAATCACGCTTCGGCGCCAAAAATGGGCAGCCATAAACCAGAGAAATGAATCCATAAATAATCATAATAAAAAAAAGAGGGAGAGAGAGAAAGATGAAAAAAGGCCTGTGCGGATTTTGAAGGGCGGGGTGCGTTTTGCGGCGGTCAGGGGTGTCGAGATTATTCGGGACATATTTCACACCATGCGGTCTCCAGTGGAGATAGCATCGGCAGAGGAGAGAGGAGAGTAGCAAACTGCTTGACGCGAGGGCAAAAAATATTGATGTAGGGACTGTGCCACCTCCTCCCCTCATTGCTTGCTTTAACCTGAGTGGAATTAAACAATGCATTCGTTAATTACTGTTAAGTTAGGCTCTTGGATTACGAGAAAGAATGACGACCCTTTTTTAATCTATAAACCCGGTCCTTCAATAGAAAGTTAGTAGAACGCAGATATGTTGGCATGCACACGTACGATTTATTCCCGATTCAAGATTTCCAAATTGAAATTGAAAACAGTACCATCTCAGGAACTATGGAAATTCCAATGAAAACAGCACCATCTCAGGAACTATGGAAATTCCAATGAAAACAGTACCATCTCAGGAACTATGGAAATTCCAATGAAAACAGTACCATCGCAGGAACTATGGAAATTCCAATGAAAACAGTACCATCTCAGGAACTATGGAAATTCCAATGAAAACAGTACCATCTCAGGAACTATGGAAATTCCAATGAAAACAGTACCGCATATTCTTGAAGCTTGCAGGAATTCGGTGTTGGCAGCCATGAAGTGTGGAAATATCCTGTTGTGTGGTGACTTCAATATTTCAATTGACTGGGAAAATCCAACCACCGGAAGTGCAATTTCTCAAATGACACATGGTTAATCGACACTTTCATACACGGCATTGGGTTGAAGCAACATAACATGCACAAAACACGAGGTGAAAGTAATTTGGACTATGTGCTTGCAAAACTGTGTGAAATGGAGATAACTCCACAGAGGAACTTGCTACCCTCAGACCATGCCTCTCTCGATGTCACTGTGCACCACCCGTCCGTTGAGAAGGTCAAAAACCTCCAACCCCAGAACGAACCGCGCCGCCTGTGGCGAAAAGCCCCCTGGAATGAAATTCGCAGAGCAATACTGTAGATGCCTGCCTACCCCTGGTTTCTGCTGGAACAGGAAGACATCAATGACGCCGTGGAGGTGTTTGTGGAAGTTTTGCATGCTGCAATAAATTACTTTGTTCCCACCAAGAAAGCGCGCTCTGCGAAATACCCGGTTTGGTTTGATAGTGAACTACGAGTGAACGTCACCGGATATTGACGGTGGACGACACCTCGAAGGTAATTCAGAGAATCAAGGTGTGGTGACAAGGAAATACAATGTAACTAGCAGAGGTTAAGGTCCCCAGATGTCCAGAGTATCTCCAAAAATTGGGACTAAGATTGGATAAAGATATCGACGCCCTTCAAGCGTGCCACTGGCCCTTTGGCTGTGTGCCAAAGGCGTCTGGAGGAGAAGCAGCGTGTTGACGGAAGATGACAACTCGTAACACAGGTATCATTAGATTTTTTATATTTCTTTCTTCTGCTGGTTTTGGTCCACTCCACTGCTTCCTTCCCTTTGATGAACGGTACCAGATGTCTTTCCTTATTCATTGAGACACACAACTCAGTCGATACGGCTAACCTAGGGGACCGAAGGCGAAGTCTGCGTGAACCGTTGCCCTCTTATTCGTCATCATTGTTGTCATATCCGGTTTGCGCCAACAAAAGATGTTGTCTGAGCGCAAATGTATTTTAATGATGATCTACCCTGATTAGGCGGAGAAAAAATTAAGACCCCTTTCGTTACGAAATTTTATCCTTTGTTCATATCACTATGCCCTAATGAACAACCTCTATTTCAGATAACATTAGCCACAATTACAGGTTTTGTAGTTGTGTGCTTGTACGTATGTGTGTGCGTTTCTGTACAAACAGTCAAGCACACACACTCATACACTTCTTACTTTGCCTCTAATTTTGCGTCATCATTCCCAATTTACCGAGTACAGTACGGTGTTGCGATAACGTAAATGATCCCTTAAGGACGAAGCATGTGGCAACAAGGCAATGTCAGTCCTCATTGAGGCTCATACTAGCGAACAGCCTCAACGATGCATGCTACGTTGAAAATTCAAGCACATTATATTGAAAATCTCATATTTCCCTCTTTCCATTTTTCGCCATCTGCACTAGTAATGCATTTGTCCTATGGTGTCAGACTTTTGAAACACCCTGTACATATATAGATTGTAAAAAATTGAACTATTATTATTTCATGGGTTTAGTGTGACACTATTTTGGATGCTACCGTTGAGTTCTGGCACATTCAAAGCATAAGGTTTGATCCAAAACATGTAGAAATAGCTGAAAAAGTTATTTTTAGACTTTTCGCGGCCATATTGGCCGCCATATCTAATATTATTTGATAAAGTGGGTCTTTTTAATTTCTTATCATCATAATACAGTTATAAACTGCAAATTAGGTGAAAATAAGATGTCATGAATCATAAATAACTGCAATAAACTAACAGGTTTCAGGTATAGAATCTTCGTCATGACCGTCATTTTGAAGACGCCATTACAGACAAACGAGAGCTTAAAAGCTTGGGGTGTGGGGCGTTTTAGGTTCGGGAATTAATGTAGTATCCGCTCCCCCAAGGGCACCTTCTCCGCCGGAAGTGGAATATATTCCGGCGTTCCGACCCCATTATAAGTTACTTCCTCGCGTGTCGACAACCAGCATAGCTACAGTGTAGTGTTGGTTGTCTACACCTAAGGGTGCACAATGAGTCAGAATAGACTATATATCATATCACCGTCAATGTTAGGGATAATTCTCATTGAAGCGACAAGCGATACATGTCACTTGGAAGCGAACCCTTAGTAATCAATGCAATCTTTCGAACCGAAGAAGCACGGCAAGCTAAACATGTCGCTTACGTCTCGCTCGGATTGGGCCGTAATCTTACCACCGTGCATTGTGTCCCTTCGTGCTGCTGTTCGCGCATGCTGTTTTGCTTTAGACTGAATGGGCTCGTGTTGCTTGTCGCTTGCCTCCTGTCGCTTGGCTTGTCGTTTCGGTGCGAAATCTCCCTTAGATACAATTTGGTGGGCGAACTCGTAAAAAATACCTGGATGCAATGTAAGTTATTTTGATTTTATTGTCTGGCTGCGATAGGACTTGCCATATCGATATCTGTAGATATATAAATAAAATTTCGCATAACATGTGTAAAATATTAGTGCAACTTATCGCTGTATTGTGTCGTCTATCTCTCTGCCTATGGGGCTCAATAGCCTTCCCGATGGCGTGGTGATAACGTCGTTGCCTTGTAATATAGGGGTCCCGGGTTCGATGCCAGATAGAACCACAAGGTGGCATGGATCCCACTGTAGGTTCTGTCCCGATTAGCCTATCTGTGCACAGAGTAAAGTCAAAACCTCAAATTATGGGGCTCAAGCAATCTATATACACGGAAAGTATCGTAAAGCGATTCAGACCCAATTTAGGACGGAACAAATGTCCATAATTGGCTCCTTCGTTCGAGATTGCTTTTAGACGTAATTTCATTTACTATACGCTATCTATCAAATAATATATTATTAACATATTCTTATTGAACAAGGCCTTTCCGATGGCGTAGTGCTAACTTCGTCACCTTGTAATCAAGATGTCTCGGGTTTGAGATACATTGCACAGTCGTTCGGATCCCACTTTAAACTGTAGGTCAGTCCCGATTAGCCTATGTGTGCATAAAGTGGACTTAAAAACAAAATTCAATTCTCATTAAACAGATCACCAATCACTGAACTGTCACGGTTCTCTACTAGACTCGTAGGGCTAATTGAAAAATGCATATACCCCTGTTTCATAGGATGATATCAGCAACTTTGAAGAAAATATCATTTCCTTATATGACAACCGCTTGTCAGGGTTAAATATGGCTAAATGTTTCAAGAAGCGAAGCCAGATTTGAACAAATAGGTTGATATTCTGTGATTTGGTTGATATTTTAAAATGTGTGGTGTACGTGTTGTATAGACCAGTGGCGTTTCCTGAGTCCAATATCTGGGTTATCTCACTATGTCACGTGGTACTAGGCTATGAATGGAAATGAATTTACCAACTCATAGCAAATCAGGTTGCCAACTCATAGCAAATCAGGTTGCCAACTCATAGGAAATCTGGTTGCCAACTCATAGGAAATCAGGTTGCCAACTCATAGGAAATCAGGTTGCCAACTCATAGGAAATCAGGTTCCCAACTCATAGGAAATCAGGTTCCCAACTCATAGGAAATCAGGTTGCCAACTCATAGGAAATCAGGTTGCCAACTGATAGGAAATCAGGTTGCCAACTCATAGGAAATCAGGTTGCCAACTCATAGGAAATCAGGTTGCCAACTCATAGGAAATCAGGTTGCCAACTCATAGGAAATCAGGTTGCCAACTCATAGGAAATCAGGTTGCCAACTCATAGGAAATCAGGTTGCCAACTCATAAAAAATCAGGTTGCCAACTCCAGAATCACCATCATCATCTCACTGATATGAATAATAATATTTACAATTTGAGATCGATTTTTCTCCTGTATTTTGCTCTCTAGTCTTCAGGCTTCGCAGATAGCCTACAATATACGCTCCTGGTATAGACGTAACATATTCATTTAGAAAAGGAAGTGCAAATGGATGACATTGTTTAACTTTACATTGCTGACAGTATGCGTAAGCTATTAGTAGGCCTAAGAAATATCAGCTTACATTACTACATTGGAATATAGGGACGGTCTCGTCGCGATATGTGAATGATGAATATTGCTAGTCCTCTGTCTCGTTTCGGCATTTAAATTCCAAGTCTCGTTTCGACTATACAGAGGTTCTTGTTCTCTGTCTCGTCTTGACAAGTTTAGAGGGATCTGGGCTCGTTCTTGTCCCGAATTTAGACTCGAGACCAACTTATCTCGTATCGGAACAATCCCTACGTAACTGTATTGTAAGAGTAAGATAATTTCTTGCTATTATCTCATACATATGTGCAGAAAGGTAACTGTGCGAATTAAGCTTTTTTTGGGGGGAGGGGTCCAACTCAGTGGCGTGTTTGTGATTGGGAGGTAGTTTTTTTGGGGGGAGTATGCCAATTTGTATGCGATATTAGGCAGTAAACTATTGCCTTGCGGTTCTAAGAATCTTGGAAGATTATTTCTAATCTGGCTCATTAAATCTTGTGATAACATTTACACGTTATTTTAGAAACACACATCCTAAGAAAACCCGAACTCATACACGCGGAGACCGCCTTTATGGCAGTGACCCTCTGTTGCCGCGTTTACCTACGAAGGAACTTGCTGTCAAACACCCAATTAGGCCTACTGCTTGGGCAAGAAGCGGCAACCATAAAATCCCTCCTCCCCCCGAAGCAGCCAGAACGAAAACAGGATTTTGTCAAAATAAGCGTTCTGCACTATGATTGCACACCGGTTGGTACAACAAAATGGAGTTCGAATAGGAGTTTCGTATATTTTTTTCTTTAGTTGTTAGCTTATATTTTGCCATTTTTTCCTGCCTGTGACGTTCTTTATTTTTGGAATACTGGGCTAAAAGTGGGGAAAGGGATATAGCCCCTACCCCTCCTTGGGCACGCCACTGCCTAAATAGTTACATCGTGTAAACTTCGACTTTAAATGTCATTACAAAATAAGCTGTCTCAAGTTATTTATTATCGCAATTTTCATTATTATATTTATATAATTTTTTACACAATCCTATAACCTTAAATCCGAATGTTTTTGAGTCTTGCGGAATCCGGTAAATTTTATTCCCAGATAAGTATTCGTGTTGGTTCAGGATTTCAAGGGAAATATTTGGTGCATTACCGAAAAATTTCGTTCCTGGCAACAATGGGTCGCATCCTCTTGGAGAGGAGAGAGGAGACGTGAGGCCAAGGTAGGAGGCTCCACCCAAGAGGTACACGCCCCTTGGAAATCGCCGGTGGGCGTGGCTTCCGCAAAGTAACGGATACTCCTACTGGCAGCGAAGGTGAAAGATGTTTGTTTGGCCCGGCGCAGAATGGTCACGTTGAAATACCTACGCGCGGGGACTGGGGGGAAGGTTCCATTGTTGCCCCACGTTGTTCCGATGCAACCAGGATTGCTTTCGTACGGGTCAGGAAGTTGCAAAGTCAATTTACATTATTGTGCACTTCATACAATCGGAGTGTTATGCAAGAAATGTTACAAGGACTGGGGAACGCCTGGAATCAATCCTTGGAAACATTGATTAAAAACCCATGTTTGTATTTTCAAATACCAATAATATCTTAAACATAGTTTGGTTTAAATATTTGATTTATTTGATTGATTGATTGGCTTTTCTGCCCCTCTTGACTAATCGCGAAGATGAGGATGAGTGATATGATGAAATTGATGAGATACGCACAAATAACACCCATGGCCAGGCCGGATTTCGAATCCGAGACCCCTGCCATCGTAGCGTGCTGTGATAACCACTCTTCCGCGGAAGTCGCTTGATTGATTTGGTGTTTTAAGTCCACTTTATGCACAGAAAGGCTAATCGGGACTGGACCTACAGTTTAAAGTTGAATCCGAACCACTATGTGCCTGTTGGGTATCGAACCCGGGACCCCTTGATTACAAGACGACGACGCTACCACTACGCCATCGGGGAGGCACACCAACCACTGGTATCGGCTTGATTTCTTTGATTTTACTTCGTATTACAACTTCTGGCTAATCGCGAATATGATAATGATTTGTGATTTGATTTGCTTTATTTTACTTCGCCTTTTTGTGCCACTTTTTGGCTAATTTGCGAAGATGGGGATGAGTGATGATATGATGCAATTGATGAATGGAGTTTCACAAATATCCATACCCAGACCAGGATTCCAACCCGGGACCCCTGGCGTCGTAGCGGATTATGATAATGAATGGTGATAAAATGAAATTGATGGAGAGAAGGACAAACACGCATGAACGATACAACACAGTTCCTACAGAAGGGGAGTACGAGGTGAAACTTTCAGAGAACACCCAAATGCCAACCTGACTTCCCCGTAGCATACATTGGACTGCAATTGTAGACTAGCGAGGCTCTGGCGTCTGGACTCGAAGCCAGTATGATCCTCCGTGGGGCTCCTGTTGTGGTGTTCCTACATGGTTGTGATTGTCCCTTCATCAATCTCATCACGTTTCATCTTCATCTCCGCGATTAACAAGTGTGTCAGAAAAACGAAGTAAAATAAGGAAAATCAATCAAAAATTCGTACAGGGGATTATCATGGCTGCAGGTAGAGGCGCCAGAGCTTCGTTAGCCTGCAAAATATAGTCACGTTTGTATTACATGGAAAGGAGATTGATATTTGGGTGTCTTTAGAAAGGATCACCCCTTCAGGTGATCCTAAAATGGTGGCTAGTATATTCAGTCCACATGAGTAGTATATCAGTGTGTTTATAAATGATTGGTGCGGTTTCAAAATTTAATAATAAATCTATTTATTACATTACACGGGCAAAACGTACACTGTAAGTAGCGGCAACTGTCCAATTTTCTTATGCATTAATCACAATCCTTCAATGTGTGTACCCTTGGTCACACGACAGACATCTATACGGTAATCAAATTCTTCCCATACTCGTTGTAGCATGTCCGCTGTAATGGTCTGCAGTGCATGCGGTATCCGATCACGAAGTTCCTCGAGGGACACGAGCAATGGTGGTATGTAAACTGTCTTTAAATAACCTCCAAAGAAAGAAATCGCATGGTGTTAAATCCGGCGAACGGGGTGGCCATGGGAGAAGTTGGTTGTCTTCTTTTGCAGCACGTCCAATCCAGCGCTGGTGAAGAAAATGTCTGCTGGTGTAAGGTCCTGCACTAATCACACCTTGTACGGTATAAAACATAGCCGCTTACGCAACACCTTCCACACCGTATTCTTTGGCATGTCCAATTCCCTGCTTGCTCTACCAAGTGACTTTCGGGGTCTTCGCTGAAACGCCTCGCGCACTCTTTCAACGTTGTCATCAGGCACGCGAGGTCGACCAGAACATTTGCCTTTACAGAAGCATCCAGTTTCCACGAACTGTCTGTACCACCTACTTATGTTATTCTTGTGTGGTGGGTCTTTCCTAAACCGTGCACGAAACTCACGCTGCACTGTAACCCCAGATCTGGACACCTCAAAACGGAGCATACAGAAAGCCTTTTCGTGCTGCGTCGCCATCTCGGAAACTGGCACCGCGGCCCCGCAGTAAGCATGAGAAGCTAACTGCTGGTAGCGCATGAAAAACTTGGACAGTTGCCGCTGCTTACGGTGTAAGTTTTACCCGTGTAAGGTAATAAATAAAATAATTATTAATTTTTATTTATTTTCTCGCCGAAATATAAATAACAGATTTCACACATTACGTCCTTGCGTTATCAACAGAAAACAAAATAACAATGCTAAGTGCTTATAATCGTGTAAATTGATTTTTAAGGGATATTTCGGGCCGAAGCGACAAGCGGCTCTTGGAAATCAACCTTTAGAAAGAAATGCAACCTTTCAAACCAAAGCGTCACGACAAGCTACACGCTGCTCGGACTGGATCGTTTTCTAAATATTGTGCATCGTGGTAGCGCATGCGTGATGCTTTCTTACATACTAAGAGAGCCCGTGTCGCATGTAGCTTGTAACTTCGGTGTGAAACCCCCATTTCTCAAATCACTCAGGTTTGAAATCTTCCTAAGTTTACCGACTGGGATCTCCATGTAGGGTAGACCGGGTAAAATCGGATCACGGGGGAATTCGGGTAGTTTTGAATTTACGCGCTTATAACTGGCAGACCGAAAGGAAAGAATTCATTCCAGTTTCAACATTACGCTTCTATACCTGCAGAGAGAAATTAACACTTTATGCTGCGAGTCCAGGAAGAGTGTCAGTTGAGGTTCGTTTGCCTTCTTCGTTGGTGCCATTCTCTAACAGCTTGTGAAAGTACAAGCCAATGTACGTTTTATATTATGAAACTTTAGCTTTTTGATGCACTTGTTAGAGTAATATTTAAAGTACAGTGAAGTTTTAGCTTCATATGCACACAAGTAAAGAGGATTATTGTATAGATATGTCTCTCTAGTACGGTATCAATCTGTACTGACTGCATTTCTTGAACAATGTACAACCTCTGACAATAAAGTTCGGCGAATGATCCTGAATTCGAAAGTAGACGAATTCTTAATGAAACCTACCTTACTGTCCTTCGAAGTAGTCCCCTCCCATGGCTATGCACCGTTGAGAACGGCTGTACATGTCCTGGAAACTTTTAGAAAAGTCTTCTTCGGGATGGTGTTCAAGACCCTCGTTAAGTTCCGTTGGATGTCCGGAATATCCTCAAATCTCTGACCTTTCAAAGCGATTTTGAGGCGTGGGAAGAGAAAGAAATCTGGAGGAATCGGATGCAAATTTCTTGCAATGCATTGCTACAGAGGATGAGAGCTGGTGTGTGAGGTACGACCCTGAAACGAAACGCCAAAGCATGGAATGCCGTTCTCCTGCATCACCCCGTCGGAAGAAGGTCAAGGCGGAAAAATTGTTGTTCCCTCCGGCAGGAATTCCTTGTGGATCATGCCATCACTGTCAAAGAAAGTGATAAGCATCGTCTTTTTACGCCTTGACCTTCTTCCGACGGGGTGATGCAGGAGAACGGCATTCCATGCTTTGGCGTTTCGTTTCAGGGTCGTACCTCACACACCAGCTCTCATCCTCTGTAGCAATGCATTGCAAGAAATTTGGATCCGAATCCTCCAGATTTCTTTCTCTTCCCACGCCTCAAAATTGCTTTGAAAGGTCAGAGATTTGAGGATATTCCGGACATCCAACGGAACGTGACGAGGGTCTTGAACACCATCCCGAAAGAAGACTTTTCTAAAAGTTTCCAGGACATGTACAGCCGTTCTCAACGGTGCATAGCCATGGGAGGGGACTACTTCGAAGGACAGTAAGGTAGGTTTCATTAAGAATTCGTCTACTTTCGATATTCAGGATCATTCACCGAACTTTATTGTCAGAGGTTGTAATACGGGATAATTTGGGTCTCTTTTAGTGGGGTAAATTGGGTCATTTGGGTCAATTGGTAAATTCTGTTTTTCACTACAGAATTCTTCATGGGTCGATGGGTACTCCAGGATAAGGTGAAGTGATAACCTCTTCCTTGCCAAGACTGCAGTGCGTGTTGGACGAACACGTCCTTCTCGAGGTGACCCTGATTTCGATGTGGATCTAGACTTGGAAGTCGATAAAAATCCCTGAAGAGGGGCAGCAGCTTCTTCAGTACTTGTCTAGAGCCGATGAGGACATCGGTCCAGAAGAGTCTAGAACCAGACAGTCACAGGCGGAGTTGGAGCAGCAGAATGGCTGTGACACTGCGAGGGAGTAAACCCTCCAAACTGGCAGCCGAAAAGCCATAAGAAGGCACCCTTCATTCGGCTAGGCTCACCGTAGGGGTAAAAACCCAGGTGGCGTCGAAATTTATTTTATTCAGGGAAGACATAAGGTAGATGCCGGGCAGATCAAATGGAAACGACAAATCAAGAAAAGGAAAATGATTATTGGTAATAGAAGAAATGGAAAAATACAAGATTAAAATCTTAGGCATAAGCGAGACCAAAAGGAAAGGATCAGGAGAGATGCTGATGAATAAGGGATATACCTTAATATTCTCAGGAGTAGATAAGAATGCAAGAGCAAAAGAAGGTGTAGGTATAATATTTGAAGAAGAATGTACGAAGAAAATAGTAAATTGGGAACCAATTACATCAAGAATATTAAGAGTAGATATGGAAATGAAGGAGAAGATATCACTTATTCAGATCTATGCACCTACAGAGGATGGAAATGAATGTGAAAAAGATCTTTCCTATGTCAGCCTACAGATTACTATGAATAAGGCTAAGGACTTTGCGAGACATGTTATCATCATGGGAGACTGGGATACCAGAATTGGAAATAAACCAGAGAAGGAGAACGATTGTATGGGAAAGCATACAGCAGAAACAGTGAAAAATAGCAATGGAGAAAGAATGATTGAATATTGTATAGACAGTAATTTACATATGGGAAATACATTTTTTCCACATAAGATAACATTTGTAGCAGAAAGAAGAAGAGCAAGAAGTGCAATAGATTATTTCACTTACACAAAAAATTCAAGATATGCAATACAAGATGTCAGAGTGTACAGAAGCGCAGAACTAAGCACGGGACATAAATTACTAATAATGAAAACAATTTTTCAGGAACCTAAACAAATACAAAAACTACACAAAAATTAAATAGGAGAACTAGACAGAATGTAAGCAAAAGGAATTAAAAAGGCAATTGAAGGAAGAATTGAACAAAAGAGAGAGAGAGCTAAGTATCCAGAACAAAGATAAAGAAGAATTAGAAGAAAGATGAAATATTCTAGAAAGAGTATTGATTAAGGCAGCTACAGAAGTTTGTGGTTTAACAACCACAGGAGATCAAAAGAAGAGATCAAGATGGCGGAATAACTTGGTTATAGAAATAGTTAAAAGGAAGAAACAAGCATGGAAGAGGTACATGAAAAATAAAACAGAGGAGAAATTAAAAGGGTATGTTCAGAGAAGAAATGAAGCAAAGGAAGCAAGCAGTTCGACAAGCAAAGAAAGAATCATGGGCAGAGTTTGGGATAGAAATAGAGAAAAACTACCAAGGAAATAGTCGAAAGTTCTGGCAGATAGTAAAAGTAATGAAAGGAAAATTTGGAAAGAGAACTGAACAGAAACTGAAGATATATTCAAGACATGGAGTAAGTATTACGAAAACACATTTATACATGAAAATGGGAAGATGAAAGAAGAAGTTGCAATAGAGAGTGTAAATGTTGAAGATAATGGAAGAGATTAAATAAGAATGCAAGAACTAGAGGATGCAATAAAGAGAGTGAAATTAGGAAAAGCAGCAGGTAGATTGGGTATACCCAGAACCAATAAAGATGGGAGGAAAGAAAGTTGTACAATGGTTGTGGAAGACTTGTAGTGAAGCATGGAAGAGAATTAAAATACCCAAAGATTGGGAAAGAAACATGATCATACCAATCCACAAAAAGGGTAGCACTGTAAAATGTGAAAACTATAGAGCAACCTGTCTATCGTCAGTAGCGCTAAAAATATACACAAGAATCTTAGAAAGAAGGCTAATAGATGACGTAGAGGAGGAGTTAGAAGAAGAACAAGCAGCCTTCAGAAGAGAAAGACAAACACAAGATCACATTTCTACGCTACGACAACTTATAAATTCCTGAGAAGAAAAGGAACTGTTCGTATCCTTTTTGGATCTAAAGGCAGCTTTTGATACAGTACCATGACAATAACTACGGTCAGCATTACAAAAATTAGGAGATTCAGAAAAATTAGTAAGAAGAATACAAAGTGTCTATAAGACAGTTAAAGGAATAGTGAGAATAGGAGGCGAGAAATCAAAAGAATTTAACATGAATAAAAGGAGTTAAACAAGGATATAGCCTCAGCCCCTTATTAATAATAATACTAATGTGTCAAATACATAAACAATGTACAGGGTGAGGCAAAAGTCCGGCACCACCCTTTTAATTTGAAAACGACTTGACGGAGGGCGATGAAATTTCGGATATGGATAATTGAGGTGGGAGCACAACAGATGGAGCTAGTGTGTATCATGGCGGCCATCTTGAAAGCCGCCATCTTGGAATTACATCCAGATTTTGAAATGGGAAGGGGTTCATGTAGCATATCATTTTACATGTGCGTTTTCTCAGAAATAAGAATATGCAGTTATTTTCCCCCTAACTTAGCCCCCTGTTGCTTTTTCTGTTCCTTGCACTCAAGTCAGAGCTACAAAGCCATCGTTCTGCGGACTCTCAAGCAGTGCTTAAGAAATGTGAGTCGATTCTTACAGATCTCACAAAGAATGGCTTACATCATGTGTTTGCGGATTGGCAGAAACGATGTCGTAAGTGCATTTCTGTACAAAAAATTAGTCTCACTCTTTGTTGATCAGCCCTCCTATAAGTCAAGTGTTTGAACCACCAAATGTTTCTCCAAAGTTGGCGCCCCTGTGTCATTGCATTCCTTCAAGACGAGTTCGTGTGTATAGTGGATATAGTGACTCCAAAATAAGTTATGTACATATATGGAAAATTTTATGTAATATACAATGCACGTATCCCCCAATGGAACAATGTTCTGTGGCATCATTTGTCTAATAATAAATAAATAAATATCCCAATGGGCGGTGCCTGTTGGTCGTGAAATACCCGAAGCTCGTTTTAGTAAGACAGGATCTCTTGCATGTTTCTGAAGATTCTGTTAAGAAATATTATGCACTTTTTACTTTGATCTGTGAAGATACCTTCTCCAATAGAATCACTCGCAAATGTATGGGCGTTACCAGTAAGAATGGATCAACCTCAGTGGCGGCGATTAGGGGGCGAGGGGGGCAGTTGCCCCAACTTTTCGCCCCTTTTGCTCCTGCACTATGCTAAACCTTATCTACAAAGGGAAATAAATATACTGTCTTTGCCCCCCCACCAGTTTTGGCACCTTGTCCCCCTAGTTTCAGAACCCAATCGCCGCCACTGATCAAGCCATTAATATAAAATATAATGATAAATAATAATAATCAGATAATTATTACAAATTAGTGACGGCATACATTTATTTTACAGTAAACTATTATTATTATGTCCTGGATAATAATAGAAATAATAATAATAATAATAATCAGATAATTATTACAACTTAGTGACGGTAAACATTTATTTTACAGTAAACTATTTTTATTATGTCCTTGAGGATATAATAATGAATGAATATCCGACACAACTATGGTAATCTATGATAATTTACAGGTACAGGTTCAACTTGTATAATTATTCATGTAAGTGTAGTTCAAACTAGTCATTCCAAGTAATTATATTGACCTTCGTGGCGGAGTGGTCAGCACAGCGCGATAAGACGGCAGGGGTCCCGGGTTGAAATCCTCCTGGCCTGCTCATGGGTGTTCTTTGTGAGTGTCTCTTCATCAATTTCGTCATATCATCACTCATCCTCATCTTCGCGATTAGCCAAGAGTGGCAGAAAAGCGAGGTAGAAAGAAACCACAAATCAATCAACCCAAATAGTTACTTGAACTTCTAGCAAGAAAGTTTTGTTGCTGACTACAAGAGATGGTCCAAAAATTTGTATCTTGCGGGCATGCCATTGGCAATCTTGTTACGTCACTACGCCCAATGGTTGCATCAGCCATTGCAGAACAATGTTCTTTCGAATCAAGCGATGGTCGCTGGAGAACCTTTGCCTCTTTTTATAGCATAAACATTCTGCCTTAAGGTTTATTCCATGAGTTATCCTTTGTAATGAGCTCTCGTATCGAGCAGAGGGGGAAAAGTTCTTTGTTGAACAACAGTTTTTATTACGTTTTCCAAGCTTCAAAATCTGAATATAGGTGGCTCTACTGTCGACCCGTATAATGCAATTCTGAACTTGAAAATTGGGGTGATATCACACTAATTTTCTCCACAGAAAACATAGTCCGTAAAACCAAAAGTTACTCGAGGTTACTCCGAGTGTTGACGATGTATCTGCTTAACAGAATTTTCATTTTTCTCGCTGTCTCTCGCATTTTGTCCATTCCTGAAGGCCCTTTTCTTCTTTCCATCAAAGGCTAAAGCCAGTTCATACCTATGTGGATAATTCTCTTCTCTTTTGCGTCAGTTTTTTCCACCCCTTACCAGCAGATGTTCTTTTTTCCGCTCCTTGATGTTAGAATCGGCTTTTACTTTGACGACGCGACTGAACTAACAAGGAAAAGGCGAAAAGGACAGCGAAAAAATAATAAAAAAATTGAACCCTAGAAAAGGTCTGAAGTTATCTGGATTTGAGTGTGCGAAATCCCATTTCTATTTGCATTAGAATGCTGGAAAATTAAAGGTAACGTTCCTTTGTTTTTCACCCCCCCCCCCCCCCACGCCTTGTGCGGTGTGAGCGGGAGAAAAAACAAAACACAGGCGGTTTTTGTGGAAAACAAGGTTAAACATGCAATTTGCCTCGAAGCGATTTCTTCATCTTTTTTTTCCCTCTGATGAAGGAAGGAGTCTGCCGCAAAATCTTCAAGTCTACAGCATAAACACATACTTTCTCCACCCCCGATTCTTTGTATCACCTTCATCCCCCTCTCCTACGTAATCCAATAACAATACACAGTTGATGCCTTGGTCTGTGGCCTTTTGATCATGCGCTCGAATCTAATTCGATGCAGCAAGCGAAATGCTTTGGGGAGGTCCCGCGACGAAGATTAAATTTGTTTTCTGGCTGCCGAAAACGAAAGGAAAGATAAAAGGGGAATAGGAGATACCAAAGAGGAGGTTTAGAAAAAAAACACGTGGGGAAAAGTGAGGCGAAAGGGAGGAAGATGACAAGATTAAGCTTATTGGTAAGTTTGAGCTGGGGTGGTTGTTGCGTTTGAGGGCTGCGAGGAGTTGTCTCGAGTTGTTCCTCGGGAGCTGACAGAAAACTTCACATGTCGAACGGGCATATGTTGAAAGAAGAAGAAGGATTTTACACATGCACGCAGGGAGAAAGGAAGAATGAGAAGAAAAGAAAGAGGAAGAAATATAGAATGAGAAGAAAATGGAGTGGGATAATTATGAAATTCCCTGACATTTCCAGGTTATCCAGTCCAAAAATGAAATTTTTCCAGACATGTTTATCATCATGATTAGGGCTCGAAAGTTGAGGAAAAATCCTTTTTCTTTCCTAGTGTCCGAAGACGAGACCCAACATAATATATGTTCATTTTGGGTCATTGTAGGCCAGAAAAAGGTGGGTTTTATTTGTCCATTTTTTTGCCTTTTTCGGCGTTTTTTGGCTTATTGGTCCCTTTTTAGCATTTTTTTAGATCTTAAAGGCTTTTTTTTTGCAACTTCACCTTCTTTCGACTACATTGTTACTGCCCATTCTCAATTCGAATCATCGTCAGTTCATCACCTCTTAAACATCCTTTCTGTAGTAAAGAAATAAAAAAAGGAAAGAAAGAAATATATTTGAACCATCCCTGAAACGAGAGAAAAACATTTTTGGACGACTGAAGCAGGTAGGGTACAAGATCCTTTAAGAGTAACTTGTGTGGAAGGTCACGCTGTAAGTGGCACCTTTCTCTTGTTTTGAAGCTTTCTGCACGGTGTATACGACCAGACAGCACGCGCCCGCAAAGATCTCAAGTCAGTTAAGGAGGTGCCGGGCATATTCATTAAATATGTAATCAAAACTGAAGTTATTAATTATTTTGGATGACATTTATACGTCCTTTTTTCCGTTTTTAGGTCCTTTTTTGACATTTTTAGGTCTTTATATAGGTTTTTTTTTTGGCAATTTCCGAAGCCTTATCATGATTTTTGCTTTTGAACCTTGTGTTTTTCAATTACTGTAAATATATAATCCGTTAATTATTATGAATATTCACTTTCACAACTTTTCTTTAGCAAATTTCTTTCTACACACACAAGAACACGTGAAAATTCGAAGAGCAAAATTTAAAATTACAATCGGCATCAAATGTATTGGGTGCTACAATCACGTGCATCTAGCCTTCAGGCTAAGGTAACAGAGGTACATGATTTCACCATAACAGATCTCCAAACACAATTCTTCATTTCTGGCGAATTTATAGTGTCGTAGAAAATGCTGCTTTTTGCTTAGTTATATTTAAAGGTGAATTAACTGTTTTCCACCAACGATTTTAGGGTGGCGTTAAAGGATGTAGTAATACTACATTGTAGTATACCATTTCTTAAATTCAATTTTCTTTTATGGAAAAAAATCATCCCTGGAAGAGATGATTTATTTTCTCCAGCACCCCCAACCTCCACCGTAAATTCGCAAAGTGCTGTTAGGGGCCTTGTTTTTTCGGCGTTATTTTTCTTGCTTTTCGGTGGTTTTCCCTAAAATTTGCGTTTTCATTTTAGCACACTTTTCTGCGAAATATGCCTAAAGTTATAACTTCATTGTGCTCTTAAACAAGTATTTCAATGTATAGGTCACATGGCCTACGCCTGCTCCTGACACTTTCATACGTTGGTAATGTTTTTAGAGGAAGTAATTTTCACATTACTTCTCATGCAACAAATGCCGATGTTGCGGCTCCCGTGTGACGGAAGGTGCGCACTCAATCACCCGCCAGAATCCCACACCTATGCTAGGTGATACAAAATGTTCCAATAGAAGGTGAAAAATCATGAGAATCTTCTATTTTCACCTGGCTTGATGCTGCTGTCGGAATTATTCCATGTATAAAACGCACCATGGTTTTTTTTTGGGGGGGGGTATAATTATTTTTGTAAAAGTGCGCATTATACACGTAAATATGGTACAGTTTATTTTTAAAAGCCTAAACCACAAGGAATGTTAAATTTTCGCAGAAATATTTCTTTTTTAAGGACCAAAAGTGAAAAGACCAGAATGTGCATTTTATGCCGAATTCGCGATTTCAAATGAATGAAAGTAGTTGTCGAACAACTTAGTGGCTGTTGCTATTTAATATTCGCAATTTATTTGCACGTATTTAGAACTTATTTGCATGGGTGTTAATTAATTCGCATGTATTTAGAACTAATTTGCATGTACTTAGAATACTTTACATTTATGTATTTGCTTAATTATAACTTTTTATGAATATATAATTATTTATTTTATGAATAATATGTATATAGAAGGTAATTAGAGGTACTAAACGCTATGCATATGGTTTTTATATTCATTACTGCAAAGTATGTAATGTGTCAATCGATAATATTAATGTTTATAATATTGAAAATAAGAGTTTATGGTTTATGAACCGCTATGAAAGGTGTTAATGTACGAAAGAAGACGGTCCCGGTACTCGAACCGCGATATGCAACGGTAATAAATGGTTAGGCCTATAGTGTACAATGTATGCAATAATGTATGTTATTATGTTATGAAAGACGATGGTTTGAAACAGGAGACGGTGAACTCCGCGCTGAGGGTAGACGAGAAAGGAATTTGGGGGATGTGCGGTCAAGGTCAAATGACGTCAGAACAAAGAAAGAACCCGATTGACCAATCAGAAATGGTTTTTTCAAGGTTAATTAGAACGCAAGAACAGGGGAAAGGTATGCAACGCCATAGGGCAGAGGAGGGATTGATCCAGACAACAAAGGATGTCTGGGAATGCGCAGCAATGGTCAATTTTTTGAAACTGTGCGTCGCTTGCATGCTAGAACATGTTTCTGTCTAAGTAGGCCAAGGTTTTCTACAACACTAGAACAAAGGATGTCTGAGAATGCGCGATGTAGGTCAAATCTCTGAAGCTATGCGTCGCTTGTAGAACCGGTTTCCGCCGCCAATTAATATTCCGCTCAGGGTTGCCCCAAGGCACAGGACGCTTTAGCGCGGGTTTTGGGCTAGAACGCTTGCATGTCAGAACAGGTTTCTGTCTAAGTAAGCCAAGGTTACCGAGAACAAAAGAAAAAAGGATTTTTGGATACCCAATTAGATTGGAGCGAGAATTTTACCTTGAACAAGGAGAACGAAGCGTAAGGGTTTTTTTATTTGTACTATGAAGAAGGGAGAGCTATCAGGGACGGGGCCTACAGTTTTCACCATTTGCTTTTATCACGGGGTAACGAACCTAGGACCCTTTGATTATTGATTTAGGTAGTAAATTTATGTTACTGTGTGCTATTTAACATAATATTGAGTTTATTTTTTACCAAACTTTGACTTTATGTCAAACATTTTCCCAGCTTATTTTTATTTTTATTCAAATAACACAATTTAAACGATTCTAGCAAGAGTTTTTATTATATTTTCAACACACAAACTGCGTTCTTCAATTTTTAATTGTTTATTTTTCAAGTTTTGGACACACAAAGTGTGTCTTGTCAACTTTTAAATTATTATTTTAAGAAAAAAAAACACAATTCAATTTGTTCAGGAAATATTTTTAGTTACATTTTCGATACACAAAGTGTGTGTTCTCAACTTCTATCTGTTTATTTCACAAGTTTAGGCTTATTATAACCAAAATAATACAATTCAATCTGTTCAGGAAAGACTTTTAGTCAAATACCAGTTACACTTATATCCATTTCAGGACAAATGATGCTAAAACTCTCAAATTTACTGTCAACTCAACAACTACTAGCAAAGTTTTAGTATCATTTGTCCGTAATTAGATATAGTGTAACTTGTTATGCGTGCCAAACACAAAATCTTCAACATATTGTACTATGTAACCTCAATTTTGAAAGCTAACTGAACTCTAGAGTTTCGAATTACATATAGTAAAGGCCTCTATAATGGTAAAATACATCCAGTCTGTAAAATTGGAATTTGATGCCAAAATTGCCAATTAACCGCTCACCGTTGAAACTTTAAATACAATTTGCAAGAGACCTGTTTCAACTACAGGGCTGGGCATGGTCTCATTTGAAACCTTATGAAGAGGGCTTTCATTTGATATAGCTACAACATGCTTGGTGTTCTTGCGAGAAACAAATTTTGAAAGATTTTTCAAAATTTTATTTTACAATTTCCAAAAAACGAAATTTTCAAAAATTTTACACATATTGGTACACATCTACTGAAGGTTCAGTCAAAATTTCAAGGTGGTATCTTTGGTATAATATGAAAAGCGAATTCCTTTCAAGACCATGCGATGATTTAAGTTAACATATTTTACGGGTACATATGTAACCACATTATAAAAGTCTTTATTTGATGAAATGTATGATGCTTGTGTCATCTCCTCTTGCTTCAGCTGGTATGTTCTACCGGTGGCTGTTACAGGGTCCATTTTGCAAAGGTCTGCGTGTCTTGGGATTTTAAGAACATCTGGTCGCCTTGGATAACTAAATGACTGTGCTGGAACACAAGGATGCAAGAAAGACACGAGACTTCATGTTCTACATCATCTTTCGAAAGTACACATCCCACTCACCAATTGGCATCATACGCACACGCTACAAAGGGTACATTTTCAACATCTGCATTAACTTTAACAAATTGTACCAAAGTTTCTTCAGATGCAGAAACACTTTAGTCTCCACATTTTCTGTGCTTACTGGTATGAATGCATGAAACCTCTGAGTCCCTGTTACAGCTACAGCTTCACCAAACCGTGTCTGTAAAAGTCTCTCTTCTTCCAAATATTAGCCATTTGTCACATAAAAGAAAGCTATTGATGGAATGTTCTCCTTTCCCCACTCAAATAGCTGGAGTGGTGTCATGATTTGGTTTGAAAGAGGATTCTGGAGACTAGCTTTGGCTGTCAGCCTCTTTACTATCCCTCAAACACCATCACACACTCCCTTACCATGTGCTGTTGTATAAAAATGCCGCAATGCCATCGAAATCTCTATGATGGTTGCACAAATTTGCAAAGTTTTTGCGGTTGTTATATTGCGCTGCTGAACCATCAGAGAAGCAATATACTTTCTGTAAGTTTGGCAGACAATCAATTTTCAAGAAATCTAAAACTTCCTTTGGAAAACATGGACCAGAACTGTGTTGTGAATAAAGCAGTCTGAAATAAAGACACAACTCTTATGTTTTAGAATATCTTCATTGTCCTTAAAATATACTACAAATGGATGAACTGTTGCCATTGAGTTGTTCCAGTGGACCCCTTGTAGTTCATCCTGCAAAATAAATGAGTAATTCTCAGCAAAATCACATGTCACCACAGCTTCATCATGCACTAGAGAACTTTTCTTTTCAGAAAAATATACTTATTGCTGTTTGGCTATAAAATCGTGTCTCTTGAGAATGATCAACTGATTTGAAAAATCTTGATCAAATTCCTCTGTGGATTTAGTAATTGTCTCAAAAGAACAGCAATCTACTGATATCCACTGCTTGCAGGTTATATTTTCAATCATTTCTTCCTCAAGGCTTGTTAGCAAGGCTTCCTTGAAATCAATTATGCTGGAACAGGAATCACACTCATCTAGAAAACACTTCTGTTGTGGTACCCATAACATTATTTTTGCAAGACAATCTTGTTGTGTGTTTAATGGATTTTCATGTCCTGGAAGAGTTATTTTATTTAACTGAACTCCAGCTATCATTAGTTTAACATTTTAATGAGTGGTACAAACACATGCAGTGTGGGTACCACTGGCTCCTGCTATTATGTAACTATTTGGTCTTATTTCTACAAATTTTGAAAACCCAATCTTAAGTAGATCAAAAACTGTTTGACGTAGAGAGCTCAAATTGGTGTCATTATCTTTGCTTTTAATGAGCTTTAATTTGAACATGACTGTTGTGACGTGAATATTGCTTATGTATTTATAATGTGGTTAGGTATGTAAAATATGTTAACTTAAATCATCGCATGGTCTTGAAAGGAATTCGCTTTTCATATTATACCAAAGAGATACCACTTTGAAATTTTGACTGAGCCTTCAGTAGATGTGTATCAATGTGTGCAAAATTTTTGAAAATTTCGTTTTTTGGAAATTGTAAAATAAAAGTTTGAAAAACTTTTCAAAATTTGTTTCTCGAAAGAACACCAAGCATGTTGTAGCTATATCAAATATAAGCCCTCTTCATAAAGTTTCAAATGAGACAATGCCCAGCCCTGTAGTTGAAACAGGTCTCTTGCAAATTGTATTTAAAGTTCCAGCGGTGAGCTGTTATTGGGCAATTTTGTCAATTTTCAAAATTCAATAACTGAAATACTGGCAACATGAAAAATAAAATATTTTCTATATTTCAGATGATAAGAAACATATATACCAAAATTTAGCCAAATCCATGACATCAAAATTTTATGCATTGATTTGTTTTCCCATAAAGAGTTAATGTGTTCAATTTTTTGTGGGATGAACAGTACTCATTTAATAAACGAACGATATAACTCTATAGGAGATTTAAAATTTAAAATTCCCATCTTTTTTGTGTAGAAATAAAATTTTGCAAGTTGTTTTATTTTTCATAGAAAGATTATAACTTTAGTAATTACCTTTCAAATTTGTTAATTGCTTTAAAATACAATAAAAGTTTAAATCCACATTTCACTACACACTGTGGCTCCATCTCTTGACAAGAAAAGAAAGTAGATTTGTTGCAATTATGTCGCCTGTTTAAATTGGCTTATATCTGGTGAATAGAGCCTGTACAGTGACTGGATTTTAGCAGTTGTAGCGATTAGGGGGCAGCTGGGTACCATCGACGCTCCGTACCCCCCGCAATAAGGAGATGATTTTTGTGTTATTTATGAAGATTATGTTCTATACGAACGATTTGTATTTTTAGCTTTAGGAGATGTATTATAGTGGAGTAATGAGAGTTTCTTGATGGGACAATTTATGACGTCATTTTCATTGTTGCCATCTGCATGTGATATGAAGGAACATGTTGTTAAGTTATTTGTGTTTTGTAACTTGCAGCCGTGTTGGAAATATCTGAGATTGAAGGTTGGCAATCCTGGTGTTACGTCAGGCCGCGCGAGATTTACTGCAGACGATGTTTCTGTTCTTGTCAGATGGTACTGGGATTTTGTTTGCAAGGTGGGCGTGCGTTTTTAGTGTGGTAAGTGCCATTCATTGAAATGCATATTGGGGAGTGTATCGACATTTTCAGTATCGTGGCGTTCTTCGGCCGGCCAACCACGTAGCAGAAAGTGCATTGTTTTAAGGTTAGTACTTTTTAAAATTATATATTCTCGTTTGTATTGGAAATGGTTGTGGCATGATTTTATAATACCGGACGGTTGCCCAATTTCATTCATTTTTCGCATAGTCAATAAATTAGGCCTCGTAATCACGAATCTGCAGTTAAAATTTGGCGCTGACGTCATGCACCGGTAACCCCACAAACCATGCACGGAAAGGTTAGGTTAGGCAAACATAGTTAAAATTTGGGGTCGTAGTAATGTCAGGATACGCCAGGAGTGTTAGTTTTGCTGCAGTTTGGGAATTTTTTACGGGAAAAATGAGTGAAAGTAGTCCGGAATAGGAGTTTCTTGTGCTTACGCGGGTCATACTTTGCGATCAAATATCTCCGTTATTTGTGGTTTCCTAACGCTGGAACCACTTTTATATTACGTAAAACGTTGAAATCTGTCGATTAAAAAGAAATCAACGTAATTCTCGAGGGGGTACTGTGGGTCGATGGCCCCGGCGTCCCCGGTGTGGAGGGGTCCACACTTTTTGCAACTTTTGCCCCCGCATAATGCTAAACCTTATCTACTAAGGGAAAGTAAACTGTCCTTGCCTCGTTAGTTTTGGAACCAAATCGCCGCCACTGAATTCTGGTAATCGCAAATCTAAATATGCCGCAAAACACCTGACTCATCTCAAGATAATTACAGGGATCAAGTGGACTGAACTCAAGAACAACAACAACAAAAGAGTTCAAAGTTCATTCAAAAATGACAAGCCGTTAGCTTCAATCACATAAACGTACATTTGACATGAGAGCCCTTCAGATTCCGGTTTCACCCTAATTTTCCAGGTTATTTAATGTAAACAGATAATCATTTCTTTAGTATACATCACAAGCTTTTTCCAGTACTTGCTTATATTTTGTCAATCCATTCTTTCATCTGCTTTCCGTGAGTACATAAATAAATGTGCATAAGCATCGGTAAATCCATTTCAACAAAAACATTGTAAATTACAACACTAAAGCTCTTTTCAGTTCTTACGGCGGGCGCTCTAGAAGCTGACAGGGGAAGTGGGGAAGCGACCAATCCGCGCGATAAGAAATGTAGCGGCCAGTAGAACGAGTTTCACGTAGTACTTTTTCCGGCCGCGTCGTGTCTCTCGGCGCCACTGCTGTTGTCTGGTTGGTATGTTGCGTAATCCCCGCTCCCCACTTCCCCTGCCAGCTTCTAAAGCGCCCGCCGTGAGAACTGAAAAGAGCTATAGTGAACAATAAGTGCAAAAACTGTCGAACATCCATTCATGACACAGTTATCCTGAGCTGTTAGTTGCACACAGTGGCGGCGATTGGGTTCCAAAACTGGGAGGGCAAGGACAGTTTACTTTCCCTTGACAGATAAGGTTTAGCATAGTGCGGAGGCAAAAGTAGCAAGAAGTGAAGGGGGGTGGAACTGCCCACTCCCCTAATCACCGTCACTGGTTACACATCACCTGTCTTACAAGGCCAGCTGTTAAGACCTTTCTTGATTTCTCGTCCACCAATAAATTCGTATTACAAAATTTATCTGTCATGAGATAACACTAAAAATCACAATAACATCTGCGCAATGAAACTGGTCTACAGTTAGTTGGTACAGGGTTTATGCAAAATATTATTAGAACAAAACATTTAAAATCAAAGCTTTCGTTCAATATATTCCGTATCAACAATTATTCTTGAAATATAAGTCTTGCTGGCATTATGTTTTAAACGTTGTATTTCTTTAAAACATACTTTTTTGGGTTCTTCATTAAAACGCCATTTAAAACGTTTAAAAAAAGTTTGTTTCCCAATTCCACCTATACTTAAAAATTGCAATAATTAAAATTTGTTCAAAATATTTACCAAAATTGGTGTGTAAATATTCTTCTCCAATTATATGCATCAATGTACCAAGAAATTTGCTTTAGAATGTTCAAGAATGACATCATAATATTAAAATAGATTTTCTGTAATAAAAATACAGTTTCTCGTGTATAATTTTGGGCAAAATAAATAGAGAGTTTAAATTTGACATAATTTCCAGGAATTAGACTCTGCGAAAGTGTTTTTGCGGACCCTGTGAAATACCAATATGCCGGAAAATTATCGGCGGGTACTTTCCGATACCGAAACATCGGCATCGTTTCAAACCTAAAAAACACACACACATTTTATTCAATTCTGTCTAAGGGTAATATGTATTGTTTAATATAATCTAAGGGTGCGGTGACTTATCGTACACCCTGTACCTGATTCGAATGTTGTAGAACGGGCCACGGGCTATGGATTGCTAATAAAATGATAGCTCAGTGACATCATCAGCCTCATTAATGTTCGGCGACATTATCCGACTGTCGAAATGGGGTTTCTTTCTCAGTGCAGACAATTGGAAAATATTTACAGGGATGTTGTGTCAGATCTGTTAAGGGAAAAGCGCTTTTCTATCAACGTTTCATGTCCAAAAAAAACCGTCATGACGTGGGAATTCGTTTATTGTACACCCGCTTTTCTCCAACGACAATTAAATGTGCAATTTTGACGTTTTTATAGCCCTTCGCATAAATACACTTCCCGCTTTTTTCAATTTTGTTTGTGACATTCTCTTTTCCCACGTCTTTCGTCAACGTGACATATTTTTTTTTATTTTCCCTGGCTGCCCCAATTAAATACTGCATTCATCACGACTGTCCTGATTCGCTCAAACTCTTTCACGTAACCGGATTATCTTCTTTGTTTTACGATGCGAATTCGTCTGTCGATTCGCTCGCAATATGCCCCTGTTTATGGCGGAATGTTTATGCCCTTCTGCGCACAATATGTTTCTGGACGTAACGCGTCTGTTTTTGTTCTCGTGGCCCGTTAGATATTACGACACCGATGTGTCGGGAGCGGGTATTTATTTGCGACAATGAGCGATGAAATAAAATCGCATTTTTTTCCCCGAAAAAAAAAAAAACAACAAGAAATATGCACCTCTAAAACGGGATGAAACTCGACGAGTATTGACAAGAAAAATTGATGTTTGCATTCTACGTCCAAGCGTGGATTGCAACGGGACAATATCGGTGACATTTCTGGTGTTCGAAAAAATTCTCGAAACGACATTCCGTCAGTGATAAACTCATGTTTTTGAAAATATTATTGGAAAGAAAGTTTCACTGGTTTTTATGAGGTTAAGATATCCAAATGCCGGTAATAATAGATCCCAACGAAAAACTAATTGAACAAGAACTTGTAAAGAGAATATACCAGGTGGTTATAAGTAAAGTGACGGTGTTCAGAGTGGTACAGCACGGGCTATAATGAGAGTAGCAGTCTGAAACTTCGTAGATATGCTAATGAAGCAATGCGCTCGCGAATTATGAAAAAAAAATAGTTCCAATTCTCGCCACCAGGGTAAAAATGGCGCTGTAAGCAGTCAAAACTTGGTATAGTTACAGGAAAAAGGCACTATAAATCGCAGAAAACAATACTCTTTGTAATAAAATATCGCTACACTTTCACTATTCGAATTACATGAACATTACTAAAGGAAAAAGCAACAAGCGTCACCAGCAACAACCAGGGAGCTCACACAATGGTTAGGCAATGTCACCGACTTTGACGTCAGAGTTACGGAAAATTCCACGTTTTGACTGCTTACAGCGCCATTTTTTACCCTCGTGGCGAGAATTGGACCTTTTTTTTGCATAATTCGCGAGCGCATTGCTTCATTAGCATATCTACGAAGTTTCAGACTGCTACTCTCATTACAGCCCGTGCTGTACCACTCTGAACACCGTCACTTTAATTATAACCACCTTTACAAACAAGTTACACTTTAAATTCCACTATAATTCATGTCATGGTGTGTGGTGGTATGCTGGAATACTCCCAAATTACTAAAGCCGTGTTTACACCGGGGTTGCTAACACGTTACCAACAAAGGTTGGTAACATTTCGAAAAACACTTGTGAATTTGTTATCAACATCTCATGGTAG
Source organism: Lepisma saccharinum (assembly GCF_977018435.1). Lineage (NCBI taxonomy): Eukaryota > Metazoa > Arthropoda > Insecta > Zygentoma > Lepismatidae > Lepisma > Lepisma saccharinum. Next base: position 63,921,012 of record NC_139248.1, read on the forward strand.
CAACAGATTTCCCGTGTTGGCAACAGAAATTCTGTTATCCACAAGAAGTCGGTAAAGATCAAAGTTAGCAACATTTGTTACCAACACGTGTTAACAGAGCCTCTTCGATGTGATCAACATTTCCATGCAACATTAACATTGGTGCTAATTTAAAGATTTACTTAAACGATTACTTACTTACGAGAACGTTGCTTTCAGCAAATCTCTCAAAGCCTCACACACTTCTGGTAGAAACAATTATATTGTCGATTTTGAAATTTTGAAATAAGTTAAGCTTGTGTATGAGTCTCCGCTTGATAAGAAGCGCAAGGTCTTTTACTGGAATAGCTTTTCTGTAATTAGTGTCACGTTTGCCAATTTTATCTCCTATCATTGTTAGTAAATATTCAAAGCCACAACTAGCCATTCTCAAAAAGTTTTTTAAAACTTCCATCACATCTCAGTTTGCCTGATCAATGTCATCTCTATTCGAATAACGCAACAGGTCACTTCCGCTCCTGTAATTAGCTCTTGCCCGCAGTGAAGGTCTCACCCAGATAAGAATATTTTTGGTCTTCTCTCTGCTGCAGCGAGTACAACTTCTTCTGAGGTCATGGAGCAAAATGTTAACAAAAGTTATTAACAAAAATAGAGTCAAACTAGTGTTCACAATAACGTTTTTGTACTGAATACAGATTTACTCCTCTCCCTTGTAACTTCATCTTCAATTTCACAATTTTCCCCAAATTCACGCTATCTTTGAAGTAATACAAAAAGGACCTAGGTGAAATTGTCCCTCTACCCCTTAAAATCCTCCACGTTTAGCGAATTCTCGCTAAAGTTTGCAACTATGTAGCACAGACCTTTTCGATTCCCACCTAGACATGCCTTGTATATGCTGCACTCTGGTGCCGAATGTAAGAAGTATTGTCGCTTGCAGTGTTCGCACAGAGAAGTGAACATCTTCGTGGTATAGTAGCCAACAACCCCTTAGCTGTCAGCTCTATGCAACACGCACCGCAATTGTGTTCAACGCCCTCCGAAATTGGACCAGTTGGTACTATTTTGCTTCTGCATCAGAAACAAGACACAGAAAAAGAACGAAATTGTAGGTATGAGAAGCACAAACTATTAGCTTTCACTTCATATATGTATTTCAACAAAAAATGCAGGAACCAATATAATATAAACGAAAGTAGTGACATCGGTCCATTATCGGCAACTGGTTTCTTAACTTGGACCACAGGTTGCTTAGGTTGGACCGCTCACAAAAGGCCTGGTAGTATGTACATCTACGGTATCTAGACACCTGCAGCACTCACTGCACACACCATTGTGGTATTTACTCCACGTTCGTCGCTTGTAAAAACACATACCTGTGAATTTCCTTTCTTTGCTACAATTTCTTGAGGACGTTTCTGAACTGTGGTGAAACCTGACTCATCCACGTTGAATATTCGGTCAGCTGTAAAACCAAACAAACCACACCTTCTGCTACACTCGTTCAAGCAATAGTCCCCATTTTGTATGCTGCTATAGCCATTTGAAATTACATCTCTGTCCACAGCCCATACTTTCCAATTTGGGAAACACGTGGTGGTCCAACTTAGGAAATTATACCCCGTAATAAAAATATGACGCTGCACAAAGATACGCAACTAAACCATAGTTTTACCACATGTATGGCACTTTTATAATATACTTCAGGACATTTGATTACTTACCCCTAGTCTACACAAGAGCTTAAGAAGCAAAATAATTGCAACACGAACAATGGAAACACAATAACAGCACTCCTATTTCGTCGAACGTCTCTAGTTGACTGACCATTCAGTCATTTGTACATGGTACTGATGCCAACCAGTAGTGCCAACTCACCTGTTTCAAATACTAGTCTATAGGCAAAAACAAAGGCGGTCCAGTGAACACTTTATGTTGTAGACACTACTGTAACATATCGACAACTTAGGCAATGGTCGAATTTCGGCAACTCTCCCCTAACATGTATCCAAATATAGATTTAAAAAATTACTCCAAGTGTCACCTCAAATACGTCAATTTTGTTTTCAGTCGTACACAAAACAAAAGTCCAGCACACACCGCCCAATGTGCTTATGAGAGATTCAACAAATGCTAATTTCTCGTACCCTTAAAACATTAATTTGTTCACGCATTATAAAGTATATGATACATTAATGATTAATTACATTTCGTACATAAACAGAAGAGTTATATAAAATAAGATAAAATTTTGTCAATAAATATTTCTGTTTGGGGAGTTATTTTTCTTAGAATGATCACTAGGATGTAGAATCGCTCATAGTATATGATTTCGAAAGAGAATCACAATAACAAAGGTTCTTTCATACAGACCCTCATTTCTCGAGTCAACTATTTACAGTGAAATCGGATGGAAGCTGAAATTGACTGTTATTTGTCCAGTGAACACTTTATGTTGTAGACACTACTGTAACATATCGACACATCAATCGTGGGTATATTGCAGTGTGGTAACTAATGTTAATGCATGTCTCATTATATTGTTCTAGCTAGGCGCTCCCAATACTATTCAGATCCTGGTATTGTGTTACCCCCTGAGCCTTTGGGCCAACGGATCCTCTCGTATCTGCCGAAATCCCCTTCTAATCATCTCCGAAAGCTCATTCTTGTGTGAAACACGGAGGAAAAGAGGAAGAGGGCCTGCTCCTGTCTTATGAGATCCAGAGGGATGCTGCAGGAAGAGAAAACTTGCAAAATTGACTCACAGATGAAACAGTTCCATTCTACCAGCTTTGGAACACAACAAACGGCAACAAAACCGTTAGGGGTTTTATCAACGCCTTCAAACACGTTAGCAATAGACCCTCTGCTTCTTGGTGCCCCGCCCATAAGGGCTGTTGCCTTGGGCTCCTGCCTTGGAAAGTTGCATCCCAATAATAGCAGCAGTCGCCTTTTGCAGAGCTGGCGAAATGAATCGGCTTCCTGGTTTGGAAATTGACCTCAAGGGGGAGAAAGGGTCCTCTGACGAATCCTCAACCACGCCTTCACCTTACAGCGTTATTCCGCTCGCCTTAATTTCGGCTTTTGCCAGTCGAGATATCAGTAATATTGCTAATTCCAGATTTTACAAAGAGTATCGGATCTCTTTTATCTCCAACGGGGAGGGGTTCCAGGAGGCAGCGAGGCAGCAATGCGCCTGGAAAGAGGGGCTCCGATTAAGTTCCCTTTGCGTGCCCAGTGAGGTGTGAAGCCTTGTTACAATGTCAGATACAGTCTTGAGGCGGACTTGGTGCTGAGTGTTCTTTCGTCTCTCTTTTCTCTCCCTGGTGCAGAGGGAACCAAAATGAAAACGGGCTGCCAAAGGACGGAAAAAAGAGCAAGGACTGGAAGCTTCTCCAAGAGCAAAGAGTTGATAAATGAAAGGAAAAAGAGGAGGGATGCAAAGGAGGAAAAGGGAGGCTTGTGTGATGAGACCCTAAAGGATTATGAATCCTTTGTATGCGTCAAATGCCCGTGATTACCAGGCGCCTCTTTGAAAAGACCAAGAGGGAGAGAAAGATTTGCAGAGGAGATGTTTGATTTTCCCTTTCTTCTTGGTTTTGGCCTGCTAAACAGCTCGGGGGACCTCGGGATGCTGATTATTCTCCTCTGTTTTATCTTTTCTCTTTCGCTCCCGCAGAGAGATCGCGCTTCTTCTCGGCTCATCCGCAGAAGTCGAGAAGTTCCGTGGACCAAAAAGACGCTGCTGGCCGTTCCGCCGTGAAAGGTCGAGTTGAAGGCCCGTTTGACGCAAAACCTTTGGACAAGAAAGCAGAACCGTCTGGGATGAACGCCTGAGCGTGATTGCTGACGCCGTCTTCAATATCTTCATCATACTGGAGATTCCACATGTGAAATCCGTACTTTGATGCTCTTCGACACGAGGACGCACAGCTCTACATTATGTGATTTGGGTTCTTGTTTCAAATTATTTCGTACCTAGGTATATTGTTCTTCTCTAGCCTCTTTAGGCCAATTACGATCAAATAGGATAAAATATATTTACATTAAATTCATGATTGGACGCCTACAAGGAAATGTATGTACCCACGATTCGAATCCGCAGCCTTTAACGGGGTGAGACGATGCCACTGAAGAGCGGCTCTTGGAATAACGCACCTAATCATCAATGAGCAAGTGCGGACGAAACTGATGGTAAGCCTGCTAGAGTGTGGTGCTGAGCTGAGCTCGAACTTCAGTTGACGGTTCTGTTAAGCTCACTCTATGCACAGATAGGGTAACTTTTAGGCAGGGAAATCTTGAATGACTGGGCCATTAACGAACCGAATTATTTCTCTGTAGTATTTTTTATATAGTTACGAAATTGTGTACTATAGTATTCTTTCAATTACATTTTCTTTGAGGACGATAAAAAACACCCTTGTAGTGAAAAAAATTATTTCATTTTCCAGGGATTTTTTGTAGGGGAAATCTCTGGAACGCCCCCATTCGCACACTGGTCGAAACCGTCAGCGCACAAAGGATATACAGGTAGTCACTAAATATAATAAAAAGACAGAAAATAAAGCAGGTTCTGCAGAGAGTTGACAGCTTTGTCACTACTCATGCAATAATAGCCTATTCTTATTGCAAATACATCACTGTGTATTCTTTCCTTTTTTATAGAATTACAAAACAAATTGTAGTAAACAACAACTGGTAAATGAGAATAATCCTATTACTTTTTTTGGTGACTCAGGGGGTGGGAGATAAGCTAACATAATTTTCTTATGAGATGATTTTATGAGACCAAGCATGTTCAAATTATTGTACAGGGTGACACAGGGAAGTGTACTCATTTTTGAATGAACGTTACACAGTTAATTGTACACCAAACTGTATTATTTTTGTTGTATAATGTGTGTGGTCTATTGCAATTTATTTTACATTTATTTATTGCAGTCACCATGGAGTCGTGGTAGGTGGAACAATTGTGTTCACGTATGATGCCTATGTGAGGAACGGCGACTCAGTGGTTGCAGCTCAGAGGTTATTCCGCCGGCACTTCCACGTAAGGCGGCATGGAGCAGTTCAACACGCAAGACAATCTTGAAATGGGTTAAGCAGTTTCGAACCACAGGCTCTGTAACTTCAAAAACACAAACAGGTGCTGAACGTACGTACAGAGAATGGAGAGAGAGTGAGAGCAGCATTTGTCCGCAGTCTCCGACGTTCGGTTCGGCGCCAGTAGTTAACATTACGTTTGGGGGCGGGAATCGGTTAGGAGAATTTTGAAAACCGATCTGAAATTCCATCCGTACAAGATTGTCTCGGTGCAGCAATTACGCGCAACAGATTATGCCCAGCGGGAAGATTTTGCTGTACGGATGCAAGTTCTTCTTCACGATGAACCTGATGCGCTTATCTTGAGTGATGAGAAGCATTTTCACCTCAACGGGTTTGTCAACCAGCAAAACTTCAGGTAATTGGCACCGGAAAATCCAAGACAACTTCATGAACGACCTCTGCATTCACCCCGTGTGACAATATGGTGCGCGATATCCAAGCGTAACGTTATCGGTCCCTATTTTTTGAAGAGGAGGGTATAGCGATAACAGTGAAATCCAATCATTAAACGCACATGATCCAAACCTTTTATCTGCCAGAACTACAGATGTTGAACTTGGAACAAGATGTGTAGTTCCAACAAGAAGGGGCTGCAGCCCACACCACCAGATATTCCATGAACATCCTACGGGGATTGTGTCCTGGTCATTTGATTTCCAGGTTCGGAGATGTGCCTTGGCCTCCCCGATCTCCCGACCTGAGTATGTGCGGGTTTACGTCGACAAACCCCGTTCGTTAGACGAAACTGAAGACAGCTATTCGTAGGGAGGTGCAGCAGATCACTCAGGAGACATTCGAACGCGTGTGGGCAGCTTCACCTCTCGACTGGAAAACTGCATTATGGAAGATTGACATCAACTTTCAGATGTATTTTTGCTTTACGTAACACAAAATGGCATTACTTCCCACACCTATTCAAACCCCAGGAATTAAGTTTGGTGTCACATTAACTGTATGCTGTTAAATCAAAAATGAATACACTTCTCTGTGTCACCCTGTATTTATGATACTACATGGCATGGATGAATGATTTTCACATGCATCGAGTAATTCTATGTGGCTTAAGTTTGATGCTATGTACAAACATTCTCCGAATGTCCTCTTACACAGGTAGTTAGTTATCACAGTGGAACTAAATAAATATGTTGTCTGCCTTCAGATGTCTGGCACAAGTAACTATAGTGTGGGCGAATGGTTAGCAGCATGCGTATGGACACATGAACGTTCAGAGACCAGTAAAATTAAAAGTGAAATGCAATATGACTTTGCTGCAAGATTTAACAAAGAGTCCCAACCAAGACAATAATCTCACAGAGGACATGAGAGAAATTGTAGGTGTGTTTCACCTACGTCACAAAATGTTGAATTGAGGCTTCGAGCAGCCATGTTGAGGCCAGTTCTTGTAAGCTTACGGAATTTAAGCTGAATACTAACACAAACATTCGTTATTTTAAACAAACATCCAGTTGGTGCAGATGTGACGAACGCTACGTGGTGGATATTTCCTTGCAAACGACAAATAAAAATGGCCGCAAACATGGCGACTGTGCGAATCCTGACGTCACATGAAATCTACCTATTGCGAGTCAAGAAAATTGTGACTTATGGATCGGTAACTTTGTAAATTGTTCTGCAGGAGGTACGTACAAGAAATTCGGACCATCCTTTGTGTGTGGAAGTGAGTGCGTGAGAGTGAGAGAGGTCCAATCCTCCAAATATCGCCATTAGCTGAATCACAGCGGTTTAAGCTCGGTGAAAGGTCCATTCAGGTCCAGAAACGTTCTGGATGCCTACTATAGAGTGCTCTGCAATTGCAGAACTTATCCGTGAACGTCAGTAGAGCATTGTTGTGTGAAGTTTGTGATAAAATATGTTTATATTCCAATCTGTTTCTTGTAATGGTTACTTATAATGACAATAGATGGCATGGCTTATGAAATTAAAAACATTCCCATGAAAAATTGTTTCAAGAGAATTGTTACAATTCCCACTGATTAAGTAAATATAAAGAAACAAGCCCTTTTGCTAAACGTACAAATAACATCATATTGCCTTCTTGTAATAAATAGTTGCTTACATTTTTCTAAAGCTCAATGAATAATCGAATGTGAATATTATAAAGCTCCATATATAAATTGCTTCATCTACTGTATTGTTCTGATTTCATGCGTAGTAGTGTGATACTTATCAATCATATCATTGCAAAATAATAATGTAACATTAAAATTAACACTAACAAATGTACTATATGTATCATTCGTAGTTAGCAAAAAGAAAACCAAGTAACAAATAAATTAAAACCTTTTGGTTGATTGATTTGGTGTTTCAAGTCCACTTTATTCACAGTAAAGCTAATCGGGACTGGACCTACAGTTTCAAGTGGGATCCGAACCATTTATGCATCCACCGGGTATTGAACCCGGGACCCCTTGATTACAAGGCGACGACGCTACCCCTGCGCCATCAGGGAGGCCCCTGAAACTTTTTTGGTCAGTCACATACATGAACGTCAGTAGAGGAATGCTGTGTGATTTGTCTGATAAAATGGTTTAGTATTCGTATTTGCTTTTCTCCTAATGTTTACTTCAAGCGACAACAGCTGTAGGACTCTTGATCACCCCTCTTTCTTCTTTTCATCAGAGCGACATTTTTATATTAATTTCCATCAGATACAAATATTCTCAGCATTTATCAAGGAGAGCTCATTGTTTTTTTTTTTTAATGTACAAGTTCAGAAGCATTGTAAAAATTTGGAAATATTTTCTTGTTAAATTTTACTCGTTTATATTTCGTCCAAATTAATGTAAAATCATTGCGTTGATAATTGCAATATATCCAAGGTAATAAAAGTGGAGTATTTTAAATAAAATAGTAATTTATTGTCATGTATTAAATTTCCCTCATTGTAAAAATGATTGTAAATTGAAGTGAAAAAAACAGTGCAATTGTTTATCAGGAAAATCGTAGTGTTTTTCATTGTACGAGGCATTAGTATTGTGATATACATGCTGCTTCTTCTTCTGAATACTCAATAACACTTTCTTCAGTTTTATTTAGTCTAAAATCTTCACTTTCTCTTGTTTGACCTATCATATGCTGTACATTTATGAACCTTTCGTTATATTTGCATTAACTTTGTCATAGTGTCATAATGCTTTTTAAGACCAACAAATGAACACTAATTGACAAGTTCTCACATGTGCATAGGCGGATCTAAATCTCTTTTTAGAAGGGAACGTAATATGCTATACGCATATGAAAAGATGTAAAATTGGAAATATAATGGACAGATTTTTCGTGTGTGCGTGTGTACACGTATAATATTCAATTCACACCAAGACAGATTCGTAGCTAAAGCCTGTTCGGCGAAAGAACAAACTTCAAAATTCTATTTTTGTCTTTTCCGTCGAAAGCCATGGAGGGTCACGTGAACCGCTGAACCAATCGGCTTGGTCCAGTTGCCGCGGTGAGGGGAAATTCTCGTGGTATCCTGCGTTGCCAAATTTTCGTTTTCGGAACAGGTGGCACCCTCAACAAGGTCAGGCACGGCGAAGGCTTGTTGTTGACAGATAAAGCTGCCGTGTGCCACTGGACAAAAATCAGGCGTGTAGCAACACCGCTATTCCCCTTTGAAACTCCCACAACTGGAGGCGAAAAGTCTGGGTTTCCTGAAGTTTATTGTTTTGCTGGTCGGACTTCAGATGTTTTGGTGCCCTAGGCAGGATTGTGGTTTGGTGCCCTCCCCCCCCCCCCCCAGCACTACTACTAGTAAGCACCGACATTTTGTGTGCGTCCTTCGATATTTTCGTCTTATTTAGAAACAGAAAGTATATGAACCCACACGGGGGGTACACACCACTCTAGGTAAGAATCAGTGGCGTGCCCAGGATTTTCGTAAGGGATGGGTTACATATACTTTTTCTTGGTAGTCTCCCCTCATTTTGTCATATTTTGCTACCACTGACGTTCTTTTATTTAGGAATATTGGACCAAAAGGGGGGTTATAACCCCCACCAATCGCCCCTTGGGCACGCCACTGGTAAGGATACACTCAAATATTCCTCAGAAACAGTGTAAAAGGCTCGCTCTTCTCAAAAGCGTAAAGACATTTCTTAAAACACTGTCATCATTTCGAATGAGTAAAAGGTGTCCGGGCGTTATCGCATATTTACCATCATTTCCCAACATGGAGGGTAAAACAGTTGCGAAGGTTAAAAGTTTTGTAACACTTTAGGGGTGACGGATTTCTTACTTTTTACAGGAGAAAGTACTTACGCAAATCATTTTCTGTAGCGTTGTGGAAGTTCGTGAATGTAGTTTTGATCCATTTTAATGCGAATGCATGTTGTTTTCTGCGAAAATCTCTGTCCGACACGCTGTTTCTGCTGCCGCCATTTGCTTTCTGCACGAGAGCACAATGTTCCGTGTGTTAGATGACGTAAACCCCGTAGTCAGTGTTTCAAACTCGCCGTGTTTTCACTATAACATGACGTGTCGAGTATTTTTAATTTTTTAAAAAGAAAATTAACTATGCTTGCCTAACCTAACCTAACCTTACGGAAAATGGTTTGTGGGGCTAACGTGAATGGTTTTTGGGGCTAACGTCAATGGTTTGTGGTTTGCGACGTATTAGCATAATTTCAAATCCGGGCACGAAAGTAGGTATTTTCCGGTGAACAAGTGGATGAACCAGTACGCTATCGCCATAATGTGTGTTACAGAATGGAAACAACGAGTAACAGTAAGTACTCGTAAATGTAAGAAATATACATTATTTTCGTTAGAAATTCATTCTTTCACCTAAAGAAATGTTCCGCAATGCAGAATAGTACGTAAGCAATGTAAAGAAGTGCAAAATAAATTATATATAGGTGTCACCCCTATAGTAAAGTAGTACCAAATGTTTGTTTGACGACAATGAAATCCGCATATTCCATGAGAATATAATAACATTACATGCACGACTCGTTGGAGAGACCAGCCCTTGCAGCAAGTACAGTGAGCAGCAGTGGCGGTGATTAGGGGGTGGGTGGGTGCATTTGCCCTCTTACTTTTTGCCACCATCGCACTATAGCCTCTTAATGCTAAGCCTTGTCTACCAACAGAAAGTAAACTGTCCTTGCGCCCCCCAGTTTTGGCATCCCATCGCCGCTGCTGGTGACCAGGGTAGAGTTCAATCCAAACCACTTTGTGGCTCCACAGGAAATCGAACCCGGAACCTCTTGAGTACAAGGCGACAGGGTTTAGTCGCCATGCTATCGAGGGACCCAACATGTAAAGAGAGGCAAGCAATTTGGCTAAACGCACGGCCATGAAAATAGGCGGCTGGGCACAATTGCGCTGTTGCCACATGTGGGAAAAGCAAAGCGAGAGCGGGACGAAAGTTGCTGATTCCCGCGAACTGTGTGGCAACCAGGAGCGTATATTCTAGGCTAGCTAGGCTATCTGCGAAGCCTGAAGTCTAGAGAATAAAATACAGGAGAGAAATCGATCAGAAATTGTAATTAATATTATTCATATCGGTGAGATGATGCTGATTCTGAAGTTGGCAACCTGATATCCTATGAGTTGGCAACCTGGTTTCCTATGAGTTGGCAACCTGGTTTCCTATGAGTTGGCAACCTGGTTTCCTATGAGTTGGCAACCTGATTTCCTATGAGTTGGCAACCTGGTTTCCTATGAGTTGGCAACCTGATTTCCTATGAGTTGGCAACCTGATTTCCTATGAGTTGCCAACTTGATTTCTTATGAGCTGGCAACCTGATTTCTTATGAGTTGGCAACCTGATTTCCTAGGAGTTGGCAACCTGATTTCCTATGAGTTGGCAACCTGATTTCCTATGAGTTGGCAACGGATTTCCTATGAGTTGGCAACCTGATTTCCTATGAGTTGGCAACTTGATTTCCTATGAGTTGGCAACCTGATTTCTTATGAGTTGGCAACCTGATTTCTTATGAGTTGGCAACCTAATTTCTTATGAGTTGGCAACCTGGTTTCCTATGAGTTGGCAACCTGGTTTCCTATGAGTTGGCAACCTGATTTCCTATGAGTTGGCAACCTGATTTCCTATGAGTTGGCAACCTGGTTTCCTATGAGTTGGCAACCTGATTTCCTATGAGTTGGCAATCTGATTTCCTATGAGTTGGCAACCTGATTTCTTAGGACTTGGCAACCTGATTTCCTATGAGTTGGCAACTGATTTCCTATGAGTTGGCAACCTGATTTCTTATGAGTTGGCAACCTGATTTCTTAGGAGTTCATAGTCTAGGACCACGTGACATAGTGAGATAGCCCAGATCTTGGACTCAATATACGCCACTGGTGGCAACGTCAATCGGGCTACGTTGTCTAGTTCGAGCGTCAGACCGACCTCTCTCCGGGGCACTTTTGTGTCATCCTGGCCTTTCGAGCAAATACTGCCAGTATGTATCACATGGTTTACAAAGACCAACTCTACAACGAGATCTTTCATTCTCTTAAACCTCCAAACACACGGATCGTGCTCCGACTTGGCAACAGCGCGAACTTCTGGCACCCGCCTCATTTCATGGCCGTGTGTTTAGTATTACTTTTGCCGCCGACCGTACCGACGAGTGTGTTTTTAATTGAGCACCATATTAATATTCCACGACAATCTCATTCCCTTTATTGGCCATTTAAAGCTTCATAATCCCTAGGCGATTCATTATTTCTTATTGCACCCTGCATCTTCATAATTCTCCATCATCGTGGAGAGAAGTGGCTGCACATAATGAGATGGAAACGAAACAAGCGACTGCAGCTTCCTTCCTCAAATCTGCTCCAGAAGGGAGCGGAGGTACTTTCAATTCCGCCCCCCCCCCCAATTATCTCCTCCTACGCGCTGTATATTTGCACAACCAACAAATAAATGAGTGCTTAGCTCCCTCGGGAATAAGCCGACTCGCAAGGAAGAGACAATGACTACGGGAATAAGTATGAAATACGTATCGCCCAAATATACTACGTTCGCACCCCACCCCCTTCCCCTCCTCTGCGGCCTTATCAGCTCGGCTGCTATTGCCTCACTAAAGTCCACATATATAATAATCATAATACTAAGTTTCTTCCGGTAGCAAATCAACGGAATGATAAGCAAAAATGTTAGGAGGCTGTTTCGGCGGCGCGAAAGAAAAGAGGTTAGCGGGGGAAAGCCGGGAGGGTGTGCAATTTCGGTCGGTAATTGCACGTCTTCAAACAAGGAAATTAGCAAAGCTAATGCAGTAGTATTCTCAGGTTTATGGGGACAATATCAGTCAAGGACACTTTAAAAATAATTTACGCGACTGGAGCAGTAATCGTAGCGAATATAAAGAGAGGGAGGGTTGGGTAAGAAGGGGTTAAAAATGGCTCAGGGGGGAGGGGAACGAAAGGGTGCGATGCAATGGACGGTAACGGCATGATTGTTTTAAAACGCGTGTTATCTCTATTGCTGGGGATTATAATAAAAGCCTAAGTTGTGGCATCACGATCCCCCCGCCCCCCACACCGTCTCATCATGGCCTCCCGCCCCGCCAGACTATAACCTCATGAAATACTGGAGTAATTTCAGTTCCGAGTGAAAATAATCCTAGAATATCGGCCGTTATAGGGACTCTTTGCATAGTAATGTTGCTGCGTTTTCCAAGGCTGAAGAATGGGTTGAGAAAGAGGTGGGGGGAAGGAAGGGGGGCGAAGTCCCCAGCTTAACGAACCCGGGCTCCCACCTCATAAATTCCTTTGCCTTCCGAGTGCGGGCTCTCGCTTCCCGGGCCCACACTTTTGTCAAAGCGGGGAGAAAATATGAGACAAAATGATTTAGACCCCACCTCACCCCCCTTCGTGTCGGCAAAGGAAATCTATGGGAGAGCCAGCTCCTACTTAAAAGCTCTCTTCTCCCTTACGTTACCTTCTCCCTCCCCCCCCCCCGTGAGCAAGCCCGGAGGCACAATATAAACCTTCTCCTTTCTCACTTCTTAATTTATTTCCGAGATGCGTCATCCATTTATACCCCTCCAGCGGTGGCACGGCCTAAAAATCTTCGCTCTCCACTTTAAGAAAACAAAAGAAGCGGGAAGAGAGATTTCTTAGGGAAATGCCACGAAATTCATCTTCTGATCATATTTCAAACCTCGCCCTTTCATTACCAGGCCGAGCGCCGACGATTGGAAGTCCCTCCCTTTACCATTGCGCATCCTGCTTGCCAGAAAATACCGCTTCGATTCTAGAAACAGGATGGATGGTTCATTTATCCAGGTTTGTTTACGTCGCTTTTCTTCCACTTTCGGTTAACCGCGAAGGTGAGGATGATATACTACTTACATTTCTAAATTCTAATATACCGGGTGATCAGTTTGAGATCAGTTTGAGATGTCAGAAAACCACTATGAGCCTCCACCGGGTAGCGAACCCGGGACCCCTTGATTACAAGGCGACGACGCTCACTGCGCCATCGGGGAGGCCTATGTAACTACTTGAGAACAACAAATATGCCATATTGGGTACTAGGACATATTGCGATCAGGTACCTTGCATAAGACGGAGCAATTTTACAATACCGGACCATTCTCCGATTTCGTTCATATTTCGCATACTTAATGATTTTGGGCTCCTGATCACAAATCTGCAGTTAATTTTTGGGGGGTCACGTCTAAAAATTCGAAAAAAAGGGGGTCCGTGATAGCAACCGACAATGCATAATTGCTAATTTTTTACGTGTTTCTAATACTGAAAGAACGAAATTACGGCCCAAAATTATAACTTTGTTTGCCTAACCTAACCTTATCGTGAATGGTTTGTGGCGCTATATGCGTGAATGGTGTGTGGGGCACCGTAAAAAATCTCACTTTCGTAGGACTGGAGCGACAACTTATAACTACAAAATCGTGATCAAGTGTCCTAAAATATTAAATATGCAAAATACGAACGAATGGCCTGTATTATTAACATGTACCCAACAAAAATTTACTAAGAAAAACCTACGAAAGAAAGAACTTTATTTCCTACCTTCAAAGTCGCCATCTTCCTCACTCCACACAGATTACTAAAAAAAGTGAAAGCAACAGTGTGGTAACGCTGTAGACAGCGTAAGTGATTCGCAACAAAAATGGTTTCCATGCTTGTATACGGAGAACGATCGCGGTAATTGAAAAGCTTATTTTACAACTTCTACACGCCAAATAACAATTTCAACACGTTACCCCCACATGTTAACCTCGGATACTTCATCCGGACTACGTATTTTGTGAGTATAAGACAGTGACGTGCGGTGACGTCGGCACTTGGGGTAGCAATCAGTGTCGTGCCCAGGGGGGGGGGGGGGGGGTTGGTGTAGGTCATACCCCTCCCTCCTTTAGGGTCCGGTATTCCTAAAAGAAAACAGGAAAAAAGACTGCAAAATGATGAATGAGTACTAAAAAAAAGTACACAAACTCCCACCCAGTTTCGAAAATGAAAAATGATTTGATTTGACTAATAAGCCAGAGATACCGGGTTCGAATCTCGGCTTGGCCATAGGTGTTCTTTGTGTGTGTGTGTGTGTGTGTGTGTGTGTGTGTGTGTGTGTGTGTGTGTGTATGTGTGTGTGTGTGTGTGTGTGTGTGTGTGTGTGTGTCCCCCTTCATCAATTTTATCGTATCATCTTCGCGAATAGCCAAAAGTGGCGAAAAAGCGGAGTAAAATAAATTATTTGTTTTGACTTTTGTTACTTAGCATCGCTTTTTTCTCACATTTCGTTAATTGCGAAGACGATACGATAAAATTAATGAAGGGACAAATACAAATATGCTCAGGTCGGGGTTCGAACCCGGAACTCCTGGTGTCGTAGCGTGCTGTGATAACCACTCCCCCACGGTTGGTTCATTTGTTTGTCGATTTGGTGTTTTAAATCTACTTTATGCACAGAAAGGCTAATCGGAACTGAACCTACAGTTTAAAGTGGGTTCCGAATCAATATGTGCCTCCACCGGGTACCGATCCGGGACCACTTGCACTCACTCGCGAGGTCGACCGACAACAAAGATGAGTGGAAATACATAGGTATCGGTAAAACAAACTGCATTTTTCCTCAGTGGTAATTTTCAATTGGATTTTTGAAACATCATCTTTGTATATGATTAATGTTTTTTTCCAAATATTTTGTATTGCTCGATTTGCTTCATTTCTCCATCCCACGATCTCGTTACTGAAGAATCTGGGCTCAAACCCTGGCCTGTTCATTAGTGTTTTTTTGTATCCATCATTCACCTGTTTAATTTAATCAACGTTCATCGTCACGGCAGAAGGTAGGTAACGTGATGGAAGAGCAACGCTTTTTTTATAAGAAGGAAAAATTCCCTCCAAGTGCATCTGCAGGGCACTGTGAAATCAGGAGTCTAGAGTTCTCTGTTTATGATTGTCCCTCATGACGTCCTTAAGCTCATTAGCTACTTATTGCGATTAAATCTATACAGAGATAGAAAAAGTTCTGGGGAACATTTTTCATTCCAAATTATTTCATTATTCAATGCTGAGTACAACACACCAGGATCAAGACTGCGCGCTCATCACGGGTTCGAATCCCGGCCTGGGTTTTTTTTGTGAGGTTCCTTCATCAATTTCATCATATCATCACTCATCCTGATTTCCGCGATAACCAAATGTGGCAGAAAAGCCAAGTAAAGTAAACCAAACCGACAACAATATGAACACGCGTTCTCTTGCCATGCGTCCGTATTTACGACTGTTTTGTTTACCCATTTTTTTATTGGAAGCCAACAGATTAGTATATTTAAATAAAACACTACTAAAACGAGAGCGAGAGGGAGCCTGAGCAAATATTTGTTATTCAATCATTACATATTAGATATTTGAAGAAAAAACAAGCATAACATTATTGTCTGCACATAGTACGTTTCTATTTCATAAATGATAAAACTACATCCCAAAATATATGTACATATTGTACAACGTGCAAATACAGAGAACATAAGTACTGCAGATAATTTTCCCCTGAGTTCTTTGATTTACAAAGAAATCGAAGGGAAACCAATCAATCCCCTATCTGACCTATAGGAGATAGACATGAAAGCAAGGGGCTTTCAACCATTCCAGCGGGGGCGAGGGGGCAAGGGAGGTAGAGGCAGAAATCTTCCCTTTTCCCTTCACGCGGTCGTTTCTACCTGGAACTGGTGAGGTGGAGGAAGAGCGAGCTAGGCCAGCTTTGCCCGCGCGGATCGCACCGAGGGACGGGAAGCGCGTTAAAAAAAAGTGTTGTGAACTGTGGCTTTAACAAGACAATAAAGATTGTGATTTGAAAATAATTATCGTGTGAGATTGATTGATCTATCTCTGCTAGACTATCTCTCCTCAGTGCACGTCACTGGTATAAGAAGTAGGATAGAAATTTAATTTCGTTTTTTCAGTATTAGAAACAAAATCATCCGGTAAATAATGAGCAATTGTGCATTGTCGGTTGCTATCACGGATCCCTTTTTTTTCGAATTTCTAGACGTGACCCTCAAATATTAACTGCAGATTCGTGATCAGGAGCCCAAAATCATTAAGTATGCGAAATATGAAAGAAATTGGAGAATGGTCCGGTATTGTAAATCTTACTCATAGGACTACTTATATTGGTAAATTTCTTATATCCGGAAAACGGATTTCTTCAAATTTACAGAAGAAATTACTTACCGAATTCAGTTTCTTTATAGTTGTCGAAGTTCGGGGAAGCGTTTTCTCGCATCGTTCATTGAATTTTGCCGGTAAATCATCTATTCTTCGATATAAATGTGTGACCGATGCACGAAAGCTGTTGCATCCATTTCCTTCCAGCTGGATGTAGCCTGTGTGTGATGACGTAATCACGGTCAATGCCGGTCAGTGTTTCCAAACACGTGTTTTGGTAACTGAAGAAGGTACGTTTCCGCAAATGGTTTGTGGGGTTATGTATCAATGGTTCGTGGGGCTATGCGAGAATGGTGTGTGGGGCTATGCATTTTTTTTCTAAATCAATTTTTAACTCTTCTAACCTAGACGTGACGCAACCTAATCTAACCTTACCGGAAATGGTTCGTGGGGCTATGCGTCAATGGTTTGTGGGGCTACGTAGGTATTTTTGGGTGCAGTGAGGTGGAAACACTGCATGCCGAGTACGGTAGTGAAACTGTGACCGCCATTTTGCGTGTTACCGAAGGCAAAAAGAAACGAAGAAAACTTACTTGATAAGTCGCAAATAGAGCTTATTTCCGTGAAATAAGCGAAATGCCACCTTCCACAATGTTTCTCAATGCAGAATACGTAAGTACGAATATTCAAATTAAATGAACTAGCACATTTCAGCCGTTTGTCCGATACGAGAAATTTACCCTTATATTTCTAATAAAGTACTACGTTATTGAAAAATAGGAATGTGACTTACCAACTGGACAACTGCTGCTTCACACGATATAACATCAAATGGTGTAAGAAGAAGTACTGTCTACAGCCCTTGCATAGTTGTTTTTAGCGATTAACGACAACAGAAGAGACGAAATGTTACTCACAATTTGCTTAATACCGCGCACATACATGCTTCAGACACACGAGTGAAACAAGAATCGAGAACGTAAAAAAATATACGCACAAATCACTGACCCAGAACAACAGACGAAAGCACACAACGGCATGAACACAATCGCTCTGACTTGCACACATCGGGTGCAAGCTGTTCTGGCGCCCTCTACAAGGAAGCACCAAACCTTTCTAGGTTAAACGCAACCACCAGCCACGAAAAAGTTTGGGTGCATTGAAGTCCCACTTCCTTGTTCTTATGCAGGAAAGAACATTGACCTGTTTTGTGTAGTAGCTTCTCTGCCACTTTCAGCTATAAATAATGATTGATTTATTTTATTTTACGTTGCTTTTCTTCCACTTAGTTAACCGCGACTATGATGAAGATCTATCAATCAATCATTCCATGGCAGATTAAGTAAAAATAATAATCGTGGCTAATTTCGCCTATAATTTTATTAATTTCACACTCACTCACTAGATGTCACTTGTTCTCATCTTCAAATTTCTTTTACCAGGAGCAAGTAATCGAAACAGATATAGGTGAATAATTTCTTTCTGATTTACATGAAATTATTATACTTTGTATAAGTAAAATTGTAAGTAGTTTTAACACTAAAATGATAAAGAAATAAGACATGCCTACAAGAAGTTTAAGGATGTTGATAATATTTAGATATTCTTCCATGTTCAAGGTGTGGTGCATGGTTATGATTTTTGGAGTTTAAATGCCATAAATATATGCCTGTGAAGTTAGTTGTACTTTTGCCTCGCGTAAAAGAAACATTCTTGCAACCCACGAAATATTTCCACACCCTAATTTCTCATCAACACATCTCATCTTTCTCCCTTCTAGAATCAAGATGGATTCTTTTTTTAAAAAAAACGCGGAGAAAGCATCCCAGTGTTGCCTTCACATATTTTGCAATTACTTAAATCTGATGGTCCGCGTTCGTTAAGTAAAATACTTTCCACCCAGTAGCCACATTAAGGTAATATAAGCAGCGCCCGCCCGCACATATCTCTTAACGCGGAGTGAAAATTGACAAGGCAGCAAGACATAACTCTTTCCTCTTTTTAACAGATGGCCACCGCGTGCTGCTTTGAAATCTCCCGCCGCTCTCATTGCTTATTATTAAAGCACGGAATGCAAGGAGGGGAAGGGGGCAAAATTCTAGGAAGCCTAAATCGTGAGTCAGTGTTGCCAAAGTGCGGAATAGAACTCTAAACAAAAGAGAAAAACTGATTGCGATTTTCTGATGTTCTGAAGCCTGAGTGTGTTGGTCATCTTATGCGCTGTGATGTAAGGATTTGGATTTGGATTTAATCTGTCAGTACCACAATCCAGCTGCACAATTACTTAGCGTAAAACAATAACAAAAACAAAATTGCATTTTCATTACTCCCGTGGCAGACACGTAGTTAGAAATATATTTCGGGGAGGGGGTTCGAACCGAGTGTCTCAATAATAGTAATATTAAAAATAATGATTATATTAAAATAATTGTAATTAGATCAGAATAATAATATTAATATGTAAAAAGCCGGGGGCAACGCAGGGGCGCCAAACGGGAGTGTCCTGCTTTAGTAACGCCAAAACCTTAATTTTGTTTATATAAGTGTGGCTATTTGTTTTAAAAAGACTAGTTACGAACCAGATATTTAGTATTGCAAACAATTACACGAAATGAGTTTCAGAAACAAAACATAGATGACAGCACAAGGTGAAATAATATAAATAAATTATTGGAGGATAAGTGTAAATTTAGTGAAAGAAATAATACAAAAAAAAGACATGAAAAAGATGAAAGCAATACCTAAAAATATATATTACATAGAAAGAAAAATTGAAGTGCTTTTTATCACTTAATAAGTTCAAGCTTGCAGTCAATTGTGCGTATGCATATAATGTCATTGAAGTTATTGCTATCATTCCGCCAAGAAGCAAATCTTCGAGGTTACTGTTGCGTAGCATAATATATACATTACAAAATCATGCAGCAATTTAAGCGAAGAGATTATGAAGGTATTAAATATGTGCATACCTACAATAAACTTATTTTTTAACAGTAATACTTAAAGTATTTAAAAATAAGACAATTATTTCTTACTTAAAACCGTAAATATATGACATAGTCAAGGCTTTTATTGGAGTGGATAGAAGGAGGGGGCAGGGTGTAAAGTTAGAGATGGCAGGGCGGAAAGTAGGGAGCGCCAAAATCCACCTCGCAACAGGTGAAAATTTTATCTTGAGCCGCCCCTGGGTCGACGGATCGGTTCGCGTATTTACAAACCCTATAGTGCTGCAGAAGCTCCAGCGATATGTGGCTTCTGATTGGCTGCCATTCCGGAAGTTAATGCAGTGTTTCTTCAAGTTAACGCTAGATGGCAGGGTTGAAACTGACAGTGTAGATTTCAGAGATCCATTCCAACAAGATAAGAAAACCTTTCAATCTAAAATTAATTTTCTAGCATATGTTTAAATTAATGCTTTGAAAGAGAGGAAATTAGAACTATTGAAGTTAATGAAGTTATTTAAGTCACATCAGTGCAAACATTGCAACAACTTCTGCACCGTCCCATTTATTGTATATTATCTATGTCACGTCCATGGTTGATTATACAGAAATGGAATGATTTAGTATATTCCAAAATATGTAATTACTTCATATAATTATATTACAAGCGCTTTCAGAGGTATCAAAATTATTATTTTCGGTGGCCTCATATTGATTGATTTTTATATCTTGAAAAATATTTTCTTTTAAATTAACCTTCTTTTTTCATTTAAATATAAATTTCTTAGCATCATTTCGACAATTTGAGTATAATTTTTATTCCTAAATAATCACGAGTCTGATCTTTCCATACTTATCCTGTAAATAGTGAAACAAGGAATGACGGACATGGAACGTAAACACTTCCGGTGCGCACAGCCAGTAAGAGAGCGTTATATACCTCTGGTTCTGCAGCACTCTAGGGCTTGTTCGCTCCCCTTCCGACGCCAATGCTGGGCAGATATCCGCGAAAATGGTTTGGCAATCCTGTGCAAGAAAAGGACGTCTAAAAATCTGCCGGCAGAATCGCGATGTTAATATTCCACGCGCGGTGAGGCTTTCTCCTGCGTGACTAATGTCCCTCCGCCAGAACGCCCGGCCACTCAGGACAGCCGCTTCATCTCCTGCCCGCTTTATTTACAAGCACCGGCAGATTCCCTCGCTGGAACCCCCGGCGACTGCAGCCACAATCGTTCATCGTAATCAACCCTGACATCTAATCGTAGGGGAGGTGCTCGCAAAGCACCAACACATAAAATATCAGCTTGCTTTTTTTTTTCCTGTTTTCTCGAGAGGGGGAGAAGAGAGAAGTACGTTACATTTTTTGCCCCCTTCTGACTAATTCCTCATTTTGTCTCCTTGTAGTCTTTTTTGGAAAATATGATCAGCCGTCTGACTTTCTCTCTCCAGATGAAATTGTTTTCTGGTTCCTCGACTGACAGTTCCACAGCCAGAGTAACTGAATTTCAGTAACAAGAGATTAGATACAAGGTAGATATAGTGAGTTGATGTGAATAAGGAGAAGGATTCATCTGGAAACTGTTGTGGTCGCAGAGAATAAAGGGTGTAGATGGAGTTGCAGTGTAGTCGGCGAGTTCAAGATACGAGATGATAAGCTAAGACATCACAAGACAAGGCAAGATACTAGGAGAAGAGATGTGAGAACAGATGATATATTTTTCTCTTGCATATGTTTTGTGAAGCCAGTGGAAGAGAGGAGAGGTGAGGAGAAGATAGAACAGGAGAAAAGATAAGAGGATAGGAGATGACAGAACAGGAGAGGCAAGGAGATAAGTGAGTTGGTGAGAATAGAACAGAAGAGGAGATGAGAATGAGAAGGAAATAGAAGAGAAAACAAAGGAACTGGTGAGAATATAACAGGAGAGGATAGAAGAGTAGAGGAGAGAAGGGAACAGGAGAGTAGATGAGAGAACAGACGATATGAGGCGAGCAGAGGATAGAAGATAAGGAAAGAGAAGAGAGAACACCATCAATGAATATAAGAATAGGAAGTATAGTGAGAAATGAAGACATGAAATATAACATAGGAGAAAATATATAAAACAAGACGAAAAAATAGCAGACAAGATTAGAGATGATAAACTAAGACATCACATCACAATGCAATAGACTAGGAGAAGATATGAGAGAACAGGAAAGCAGAGAAGAGGAGAGGAAAGGTGAGAAGAGGGTAAATGGGATAAAGAGAGGGGAGAAAATTTGATTGAAAATCGGACACGAGAATCAATACATTTCTAGTAATAGTTTACATCACGAACTAGTTGCAGAATTGGAAGGAAGAGCAGTCATATACCACGAACTTGAAACCTCTCTGGTTTCCTCAATAAATTAAAAACTTTCTTCAGAAACCGTAAGAAAAAATGCTGAAAAATTTCGGTTTAAAATTTGCGGGTTAATGTCCAGACGATCTTGCATTTGAACTACTTGAAGAATGTGTGCATTTCAAGAATTTTTAAAGGATTAACACTTGACTGAAGCAAAGTATGAAGTAAATTCACGAGAAAGACATTTCTTTCTTTCTTTTTCGAATCTTGACATTCCTCTGAGAATTTTTATGAGTCATTTACTACCAAATGCTAGTGGAGAGTGTTCTTAAAATAATTAAAACCGCCTCAGAAATGCAGCGTCGGATATCAGACTTTTTAGTCTGGCATCCTTCATAGCTAATCCTCATGTCCTGCAAGAAATTGACTTCGAGTCTCATTCATCAGTTTGCTGTCATGAAAGTCAGAAGGAAACAGTTTTAGGCGAGTAATCTCTTGCTAACTCTAAATGTACAGCGTGTAACAAAAGTCCGGGAACTCTTTAAAAAAATTATTGTAGCCAAACGAGTAGCATGACAAAGTAACAAAGTACATCATTTCAAAGAGTAAAGTTGCAAGTTTTTTTTCTCATTGCAGGTGGCGTCATAATCAAGATGGCGCTTCCTGGAGCTGGTCCTTGTTTTTAGGATATAACTTTTGCACTAACATTAGTCTGTACGGTTTCATGTTTAATTTTTTACGCAAAACACGCCACACAGTCATTGTTGACATTTCCAACTCACGTGAAGCTCTGCGTATAGATTTTCTCGGACTCCTTGTAAAATCTCACTCGCTCAATGTCATTTTCACTCACACTTCTCTTCTTGACATACAAACACCCAGTTTCAACGAACTTTACATGTCAATTATAGATTGCCTTCCTGGTTGGTGCTGCTTTCCCGTAATTCATCCTAAATTTTCGTTTGACATCCGTTGCAGTGTTTGTTTTGTCAAGTTTTAGCACGCAGAAAGCCTTCTCAGCTCCAGAAAGCGCCATCTTGATTATGACACCACCTAGCGACGATATATGGAATTACACGTAACACCTGCAATGAGAAAAAAACTTACAACTTTACTCTTTGAAATTATGTACTTTGTCACTTTGTAATGCTCCTCGTTTGGCTACAATAATTTTTTTTTAAAGTGTTCCCGGACTTTTGTTACATGCTGTATTGTTTTATTGAAGTTTAATGAATAATTTCAAATCAGACGTGTATATATTTTAAAATATACACGTGTTATTAATACAAAGCATACAATTAATGGAAGTATCATGATAACAAATGCTGAGAAAGTTTCGACATGGTGGTTTCTGTCATCCATTGCGACATCACCTCGATCAACCAAGAGTAGTAGAAAGCGACTCAAGTGAATGCAAACACCAGGATAGCATCTTTCTCAAGCACACTGACCCAGAGCTGTCTCTGGAAGCGCAACGATCTTTTCTCCAACCGCAACTCTTTCCCCTCTCCTCCCCATCCTTAATTTCCAGGCACCAGCCCCCCCCCCCTTCCCCCAGGATGAAAACGCCTCCTTCAGCACTTTCCGCGAGTAATGAGCGTAATATATCAAATAGGTTGTAATTAGATTATGATGGAAGGGAATATTGATACGTTGTCTGAAGATTCATAACTCTTCCCTCTCTGGACGTCACAGCTCCACTCAAACCCTCTCCATAAATCATGTTAATTGCCTACGGAAGGCTGCGGTCCCCCAGCCCCCCAGACAAGGGAAGGGGTACATTTATATTCATAATTGCAGGGAGGAGTGGATTTTAAGAAGGGTGAAAACATTCGTTTGTCCCCGGGAGAAATATGAATGCCCGAGTATCATTTGTCCCTGTCGCAGTTTATATGTCATTTACGGAGCGGCGGGGTATGCACAGTATTGGCAGCGTAGAGGAATTTAAGTTGGGCTCATCTAAGTAAACAGCGTTGTAATATAATTGGTCGCAAGAACGAAGCTGATTCGTCTCCCAAGTTGCTGACGTGCAGAGATGGAAATAAATATTTCGCCAAAGCTCTCTCTTCTCTCGTCTGTTTTTATTTCATCTTCCTCAATCTTCTTTCATTCTCTCTCTTCCTTCTCTCCCTCTCTTTTTCTCCTATGTCTTTCTCTTTCTCTCCCTCTCTCCTTATTTTTCTTCTTGTTCTCCCTTTCTGTCCTTTTTATTTATCTCCTATTTCATCTCATTTTCTCTCCCTCTCTCTTATATCTTTCTTTCTCTCCCTCTCTCTTATATCTTTCTTTTCTCTCCCTCTCTCCTATATATTTCTTTTCTCTCCCACTCTCCTATATCTTTCTTTTCTCTACCTCTCTCTTATGTCTTTCTTTTCTCTCCCTCTCTCCTATATCTTTCTTTTCTCTCCCTCTCTCTTATATCTTTCATTTCTCTCTCTCTCTCTCTCTTTTCTCTCTCCGCTCTTTCGATTTATACCACACTGAGGATGTCTCGATTCAGGCTCTGTGGAAATTCCATTGAAAATTGTCTCGATTGGGGATGTGTTCTGTGAACCGGTTTGCTAAAGATTTGAGGTTGTCCTAACTCAGGATCTCTTCTTGACTGCAGCCCTAGAGTGGGAGTGACTCATGGGGGGGGGGGGGGAATTCCACCGCTTGAACATGCACATCCACGCGTAGCAATGGAATGATATGATTCCTAACCTAACCTAACCTAACCTATACTCCACGAGGCCTTAAAAAGATCGCTTCGCTGGCTTGCAGCAGACGACAATATGGGGGGGGGGTGTCTGCGAGAACCAATCAGGTCCGCGAATGAACGAGCCCGGTTGCCACAGCTAGCTCGCTGCACCCTTCTGGAAGGGTGAATGACCTCTGCCTCTTGCTACCTCGGCCTGTTTGTTCGGCTGAGGAGCAGACGACACGAGAGTATCGGCAACAGTGTGCGAGTGACGTCTGCTGTTAGCCCGCGAAGCGCTCTTTCTAAGGCCTCCTGCAGTATAACCTAATTTTGTCTTTCAAGGTAATTTGGACTATGATCTCCCCTTGCTCCTAAAGGTCGAAATTCTTCAAGAAACCGGTCTTACCCCCTCCCTTCCCTTAGGCAATTAAAGGGCATCGTCAATCCGGGCAAATTCCACCGACACATCAAATCTGTGAGAAACACATCCCGAATCGAAACACTTTTCAAAGAGATCCTGAATCAGGACATCCTGGATGTGGACGTCACCGCTCTTTCATTGTTCATTTTCATCTCTCTTTCCTTTATCTTTCTCTCCTCGTTATTTTTCTTCCTTCTCCTCCTCTATCTTCTTTCATCTCTCCTTCCCTTTTCTCTCCCTCTCTCTTATTTCTCTCTCCTTTCTCTCCCTCTCTCTTTCTCTTTTCTCTCTCCGCTCCTTCATTGTTTTTCATCTCTCTTTCCTTCTCTTTCTCTCTTCATTGTTTTTCTTCCTTCTCTCCCTCTGTCCTCTATCATCTCTCCATCCTTTTTATCTCCCTCTCTCTTATTTCTCTCTCCTTTCTCTCCTTCTCTCCGTTCTTTCATTGCTCTATTTCATCTCTCTTTCCTTTCTTTTTCTCTCCCTGATTCTTTCTTTCTCTTTCTTCTCTTCCTCTTCTTTTGTTTTGCTCCAATTTAATCTCTCTGCTTTCTTTCTCTCTCTCTCCCTCACTCATTCTTCCTTCGTATGCCTGACCTCTCTCTCTCTCCTCTCTTCTAATATTCTCCTATTTCATCACTCTCATCTTTCTTTATCTGTAACTCCTCTCTCTCTCTCTCTCTCTCTCTCTCTCTCACTTCTTTCTTCTTATGCCTCTCACTCTCCCTCACTCTTCTCTCCTATATTTATCTTATTTTATCTGCTCTTTCTCTCTCTCTCTCTCTCTCTCTCTCTCTCTCTGTCTCCCCCTCTCTCTCTCTCTCTTCATTTCTTCCTGTGACACCTCCTCTCTCTTTCTCACCCTGCATCTCATCTGTATTTCTTCCTCTATATTTCCCTCCTTTCTCCCTTCATTATTATCTTTCTAAGGAAGAGCCCTTTCTCTCTCTCTCTCTCTCTCTCTCTCTCTCTCTCTCTCTCTCTCTCTCTCTCTCTCTCTCTCTCTCTCTCTCTCTCTCTCTCTCTCTCTCTCTCTCTCTCTCTCTCTCTGTTAAGCTAATATTCGCAATAGCTTAAGAGGTTTATGTAGCCACGAAATTATTGCAAATATCTCAACAGCGATAGCAAACTACACGAACATTCACCTAGTGCTCTAGAAGGAAATCCAAGCAGATGTAATTTTCCAGAATGTGAAATAGCATAGCGGTTCCTTTAAATGAGAGGAAATTTCGTAAAATGGTTTGCTGGCGTCGGTCCAGCCGAGCCTTATCGGCCAGGACTGAGGCATAGGGATCAACCCTCTAACTCTAAGATTCTTAAGGAGCTTTCAGACCAAAGTCGACAAGTGGAATGTGTCGCCCGGAAGCGATTGATTGATTCGCTTTATTTTACTTCGCATTTTGTGCCACTTCTGGCCAATTTGCGAAGATGGAGATGAGTGATGATATTGATGAATGGACACTCACAAACATCCACGACCAGGCCGGGATTCGAACCCGGGATCCCTGGCGTCGTAGCGCGATGTGCTAACCACCCCGCCACGGGGACCGGCGCCCGGAAACGAATCTTCATTAATCAATGCAAGCTTTCGAACCGATGCGACACAAGTTGCACCTGTCGCTCGGACTGGGTCGTTTTGTCTGTACCGTGTCGCCTCGGTCTGTTGATTGTGTAAAGTCCACTTTATGCACAGTAAGGCTAATCGGGACTGGACCTACAGTTTAAAGTGGGATCGGAACCAGTATGTGCCTCCACCTTGATTACAAGCCGACGACGCTACCACTGCGCCATCGGGAGGCCCATCTTCTGTTTGTGAATGCTTGCTCGTGAACTAAGGTAGACGTACCGCATTAGCAAAGGCCGTCCTTTTTTTCTTAAAATCTGTCACGATTTTTTTTTACGTAAAACGGGACGACAAAATCTCTCTTCTTTGCGACAATGAAATAACGGCATAAAAGTATAATATTTATTTATTTAATTAGTTTTCCAAAATAAGTATTTATGATGGAACAGTTTTTATATTAAAATGTGTACTCTTCGCAACATCTTATTTGACCGCCCCGAAAGAATTCTAAATCCTGAATTCGTAAACTTGGCAACATTGCTCTTCGACGCCAGCCAACTTTGAGTTGGTTCCTCCAACAGACGAAGAACGCTGCGGTGAAATGTTTCCAATTTCGCACATTCCATGAACGTAGAAACTATAACCCGCTATTATAATACACAATCAAAGAGCAATAGTAAATTCGATAAAGAACCTTGAGGAATTCTTATGGAGAGGTTTGAAACACCGAACATAGTTAATTCTCCACCTGAAGGAAATCGCCATCAAGTTTGTGCAGAAAGAAGCAAATGTATGAGGAGTTTATGCGACATTTCATTTACGATGCCCTGCATAATATCGAACAGTTATCAAAAAATAATATTTTTCATGATTTGTCAAGAAAATGTGCTTGGAACGCAGGAAGGTGGATGTTTCCGCAAAACGTCAGGTGTTTTTAAGGATATAATGTCAGTAAGTTAATATAGAGCAGTTGGTCAGACGCTGCTATCTACATTTTTCATGAAGCATGAAAGGTCGCGGGGTCAAATCCCACCTTTTCCCCTTTTTTAGATGAACAGAGACCGTTGATATTAAAAAGAATTATCCGATGCACACTTTGACCTTGAGGGACGCTTTTTCCTCTTAGAAGCTACTGATCGACATGATTTAAGATTTAAACCATTTTCTTTTAGCCATTCTTCATAAGTTGTGTTAACACACACATTATGACTAATTCGCATATCACATACATGTAATCAGGATGCTGTAGGTAATGCTACAGTGTGTCCCACGAACGGCGCAACTGGGAATTAAGAGTGGCGTTACTTTGTAACCGAAACCTGTACATACATAGGTCATACACCAAATGTTAGCCCTGTCCAAGTAGATATTTTTAAACATAGAAACAACAAACGGGGTGCAGTGTTGTTCATGCAGTGTTGCCAAATGTAAGTGAAAGTGTAAATTTATTTTTCCACAAAGCATGGAAAATTGCATGTCAAACATTCGTACGGAAATTTGGACGTCAATTTCCACCTTGGGTAGGTGGACTATTTCGCCATCTATAGTTCAGAGAAGAAAACCGATCGTTTTCGCGTATAGCCAATCCTGAAATGCCTCGTAAAGGCGTACCGATCCAAATGGGTGTTTTAAAAAAAATGAGGTACAGTGGCAACACTGTTGATGTTTGAAGGCAACAAAAGGTGTGTTTAGTGATGGTCTATGACATGGAAATACTGGAAACAGGAAAAAAAGAAAATGAAAATTATGGTGAAAAAAGTGTTACTTACCTACTCCTGGCAACCATGCAATGCGATAAGAGCGCGCACCGAACGAGAACAAAAGAATCAGTTTGTTGTGTACTCAGAACTGTTTGAGCCGTCCATTTCGCATTGTTCGTAGGAGAAGATTAGAATTGTTCTGTGAAATGAAGTACTCTTTGGAAGAGAGGGTGTTCATTGTGGAACATTATTTTTGTTCAAAATCGTACGCTAGTGTAAAAACTGTGTTTCGCGAGAAATATTCGAATAACAGTGTTCCAGAAAATTCGACGATATATCGACTTGTTTCCAGATTTCGTGAAACAGGATCAGTTAATGACAAACCCTACCACAGACAACCACCAGTTTTGACACAAGGTGTGCTGCAGGATGTGGAGCAGAGAATATCACACTCTCCCAGGAAATCTGTTCGTAAACTTGCTGCACAGTCAGGTGTATCAAAAACAACAACTCACCGAGCATTAAAACAATTGCACCTACGTGCATATAAGGTACAGGCTGTGCAAGAACTGAAGGAAGCAGACAAAAGTGCACGTGTAAGATACTGCCAGTGGTTTAGAAATTTTATTAGAGACAATGGTGTGAATATTTTGGATAAGGTTTTTTTCACGGATGAAGCATGGTTCCACTTAAATGGATATGTCAACAGTCAAAATTCTCGACACTGGTCAAGTAACAATCCCCATTTGTTACACGAACAATCACTTCATCCACAAAAGATCCGTATTGGTGCACGATTTCGCGGAGAAAAATAATCGGTCCATTCTTTTTCAACACAACAGTTGACGGAATAGTTTATCGTGACCTTATCACACAGTTTATTTCTCTGTTGGAACGTGATGAACGTGATTGTTGGTTTCAACAAGACTCCGCAACATGTCACACGTCTAATGAAACTTTAGACATGTTGGCAGCGTTTTTTGGCGATCACATTATAAGCAAAAACTTATGGCCCAGTCGCTCCCCGGATCTGACGTCTCCAGATTTTTTTCTGTGGGGTTATTTGAAACAAACAGTTTACATTAATAACCCAAGAACACTTGATGATCTAAAAATAAACATTTGCACAGCCATTAACAATATAAACCAATCAACCTTGCTAAACTTGCTTCCAACATGATAAAACGTGTTGATGAATGCCTCAGGGAATTAGGTTGTCATTTTCAACATCTTTTGTAAAGCTACACTGCCTGTTACGCGCATTGCATGGTTGCCAGGAGTAGGTAAGTAACACTTTTTTCACCATAATTTTCATTTTCTTTTTTTCCTGTTTCCAGTATTTCCATGTCATACACCATCTCTAAACATACCTTTGGTTGCCTTCAAACATCAACAGTGTTGCCACTGTACCTCATTTTTTTTAAAAACACCCATTTGGATCGGTACGCCTTTACGAGGCATTTCAGGATTGGCTATACGCGAAAACGATCGGTTTTCTTCTCTGAACTATAGATGGCGAAATAGTCCACCTACCCAAGGTGGAAATTGACGTCCAAATTTCCGTACGAATGTTTGACATGCAATTTTCCATGCTTTGTGGAAAAATAAATTTACACTTTCACTTACATTTGGCAACACTGCATGAACAACACTGCACCCCGTTTGTTGTTTCTATGTTTAAAAATATCTACTTGGACAGGGCTAACATTTGGTGTATGACTTATGTATGTACAGGTTTCGGTTACAAAGTAACGCCACTCTTAATTCCCAGTTGCGCCGTTCGTGGGACACTATTTAAGATACAGTATGTAACAATCTTATTCGTACACACGGATTTTCAAAGAAAATGCTTTAATATCTGAAAGGAAATACACCCTTTTGAAATTGTTTCTTTACAATTCAATAACTAATATCATTAGGAACATAAAATCTTACCCAAATTCTGTATAACCAATGACAATAATAAATTAAACTAAACTGAAAGAGAAACATGCCATTTTTTGTACAACTTCTCTATTCGTACACTTAATAATATAAAAGAAAAAAGTATATTCAGAGCAAATTGACTGACAGTTCTAATACTTTGATGCTTATCCTTTGGCTTTAATTACTGCTTGACACCTGTTCTTCATAGAATTAAACAGTTTCCGACATGTTTCAGAGCTTATTTTATTCCACTCGGCTTGCACAACAGTTTTCAACTCTTGTTTGGACTTGACGCCTGCTTTATGGACTCGCCTCTTCAAAATTGCCCATAAATGCTCAATGGGATTTAAGTCTGGACTTTGAGCTGGTGTTTGCAGTACTTTGGGCACATTGCATATTAGCCAATTCATGTTAACTTATGCTTACTGTCATTGTTTGTTGGAATCTGTAGATAGGCGGCATGTCCATTTTTTGGTCACTCTGTTTACATTGTTCTACAATATGTCCACATAGACATATGCATCCATGACACCATCAATAAACTGGATGGTACCAACACCTTTGGACGACATGCAGCCCCAAATCATTAGTGACTAGCGGAGTGGAAGTTATGAAATGTCATCTTTTTTCTGACATCTGGGCATTTTCCGCAATATTAGGTGTATTGTCTCGTCATATTTTGTCACTTCTTTCATTTTTGGTAATATTCTTGAGTCTTTTCACCAAGATGAACATAGGCCTATATATATATATATCTCGCAGGATTGCAATTTACGAGCAAAAGACATTTTAGGACATTCTATAGGTCATATACCTATATTTTTTAGGTCATCAACTTCCGCTCCCTATTAATGACCCACCACCGTGTTTAACTGTTGGAACTGTGTTAATGTGATCATTTTCTTTATTTGATTTTCTGCAGACCCTATTTATCCCATCTGACCCGTATATATTAATCTTGGACTCGTCTGACCATATGACACTATACCAAAATTCCTGGTCCTTGTGGATGTGCTCTTTCGCGAATGAAAGTATATTCCTGCGATTCACCTTATTTACATACGGCCTCTTTCGTGGTATTCTGCCATGATATCCATGTACGAATAACAATGTTGCATGAAACAGCGTGTTTTTCTCTTTTCACACAAATTATATGCTCTGTTTATACACTTTGAACACACATTTTTTATGACATTTGTTGGTGAAACCTTCATTAACATTAATTTCCAGGTACATATGAAAATGATTATATTTACTAGTAGATATGACATTTTTTCCTCGGAAATTCTATGTGTACGAATAACAATGTTACATACTGTATGTATTGTTTATGTTCTTCATTGTCACCTAAAATATTTATTATTTCTATATACTAACACACACACAAGCAGGGGAGACTTTAATGAGTTCATATTGCTAAGAATGGTAATGTTATGTTCGTTCCTTCGTAATGAATGTTGTTAATCCCCTCAGCTCCATATTCCGATGCGTCTTAAAGTAATATCAAATCGCCAATTAACGTAAGTAAATGGCTATTGCAACGGAGCCGATGTGATAAAAAAAAACTACTAACAACTGTTTATATAGTAACAAACAAAATGCAAAAACCGAGAATGATCGTTAATTCGCTACTGCTTTGTATCCAAAATACTTGTCTTATTTCAACAGAAAGTATTATATCTAACAAACTTTCTACTAAATTCGCAATGTTGAAAACAACCATCATATTAGCTCTTCGTAACTTGATTCTGGGCATTCCACGTGACTTCTCCCTACCGTTGAAATAGCTTCCGCAAATGCTGAATCTCTTTCCTTCCACCTCGTGAAATACAGAGACCATGGATAAATTACCAGCAAGATGGATAAACTTTACGCCAGATTACACTCCTGGAAATAAGCCTGCCTTGAAGGAGAATCGAACCCACGCCCACCGTCGTCAGAATCAAGCACGCTACCTCTTCTCACATTAGTT
Source organism: Lepisma saccharinum (assembly GCF_977018435.1). NCBI lineage: Eukaryota > Metazoa > Arthropoda > Insecta > Zygentoma > Lepismatidae > Lepisma > Lepisma saccharinum. Next base: position 63,953,230 of record NC_139248.1, read on the forward strand.
GCCGGTTTGAAGAAACCAATGCACACGTGATGTTATTACAATTTTAAAGTGTAAAGGTATTCAGCAAAAATCGATAAAAGGGAAGGATGGTGAACTTTTCTATTGGTGTTTCGTCTTATTTTGTAAATGTTGCGTAAATGCTGTGTTTTTGAACAAACAATCGTTTAGTTACGAAGTATTTTCTTGTTTGTTTAAAGTAGGATTTCGAAAGCGAAAATGAGGCAGTTGAACCAGCATCCTGTTGCTAAGGAACTTCAACCTTCGCAAGGACTGTAGAAAGAGAGGGAGGGAAAGAGATATTCAATTTCTGAAATATAAAATATGTGTGAAATTAAAACAATGATTTTTTTAAGTGCATATTAACGACCTGGGTCATTGTACTTCAGGCTTTGTGCTAAATACATAAGCATTTTTAACAAGATTTACTTTTAATGTCATTTTTTGCAAATGATTTTTTTATCACCCTGTCTCTGAACCGCCCATCGCAATTTTTCATCAGGCATTAGTACACACTCTGAGCCACCTACATATAAAATTGGGGAAAAATTGAAGGGGGGGCATTGCATGAAATTCGCTCTTGAAGTTAGTCATTTATTTTTCTAAAAAAATACATAAAACTATATATAAAAATACATGTTTATTGATGCATTCATCTGAAACGTTAATTAGATGAAAGCTTATACTATTGTGAACAAAAGAAAACAAACTTGAAGTTTCTACGGAAAACCCGAGGGAAGATACGATCGTTTATAACCTAATGCGTGTCACTCAAAGTGGAGCCGCTTGTGGCGTACACGGAGATCTTAAAAAGCGCGTAACTTCTGAACCCCTTGACCAATTTTAAAAAAAGTTGTCATTTTTGTAATCAGCATCAAAAGTTCTATACGCATACCGAATTTCATCAAAATCGGGGATGGTGGGTGACATTTTCACAAAATTCTGGATGATTTGACATGGAATGACCCACCTACAAAGTATGATAAACCTACTTTCGTGGTGGAAAACGTCATTTTCGAAATATGAACCTGATATTTATGTATAATAAAATGGGAATGTGGCTATATATTATCCCTCAGCTAGGAAAATTTACGTAAGTCGCCGACTTCCTTCCAACATATTCAATGGCTATAATGTTTAATCCTACAAGCTGTTCCCAGCTATCTTAAAGGCTCTAAGCCCCGCGACAAGTTAAGTTTGCAGCAACTTTTCGCCCATGTAGACCCAAACGTGCGCGCAGAATATAGTTCCGCTGCAAAACTGCCGATTTTCTCAATGTCTGTGATATGAACAGCTCGGCGGCCGTGGCAAGACTCGCACGGGAGATGCTGAGCGCCGTTCTCGCGCGGTTTAATACATAAAAACTGCTGCAAACTTAACCTGTCGCGGGGTATAGCAAACATCCCCACGTAAGACTTTTCACTTCACACTACACTACAGAAATGTGTTTGTCTTCATCCTTCGAACAGAGTGCTTATAATAGCGTGAGCAGTATGGTGTAGGGGAATCGTATTAGCTTGTAGACTGGAAGGTCATGGGTTCGAAACTCTTCTTTGCAGAAACTTTTTTCAGGAATATAATCGGCCTTGGATGAGAGTACCTGTCAACATTGATTGATATTTATGTAATTTACATCCATTCTGAAAGACATTTGAATCGTAGTAAGCAAGATGCAACGTGTAATGCTCAAAAACACGTGAAAAGTTTCAAACGTTGAATAGCATAAAATTTGTGGTTGCATCATGAAAAATCCGACTTACATTTTTGGTCCGCAATGAAGATCACAAAGAACAAAGAACTTACTGCTTGTATATACATTTATATTGTTGTTTTAAGTCAACTTTATGCACAGATAGGCTAATCGGGACTGCACCTACAGTTTGAACTGGAATCCGAACCGCTTTACAATGTGCCTCAACCGGGTATTGGACCCTTTGATCACAATTTGCAACACACTGTTTAAGAACAGGTATGACTATGAGATATAAATTCTTGATGTGTGTTAACATTACTTATGGCATCTGAAATAAAAGGTGTTGCCTAAAATTTTGCCAATCATTGAGCAGAACTTGTGATAAGTACTGCGGGGAAAAAAATCAAGCGAGCTGAGGAGACGCATTCCTCGAGGAATGGATAAATACATAAAGTTATTTATTATAATCTTATATTACATTATTTCAACACTTCGTACTCGGTAAATAACAAGAAACGGCATAGGGTGGGATTTGAACCTACGATGTTTCGTTCTTCACGAAAAAGTATAACAGGGTGACTGTCGAACCGACTGCTCCATAAGATTACTAACGTGACGTTTTGTAAATCACGCTGAATTTCAATGACAACAAACATGTTCCGAAGTTCCGAACCATTTCTCGTCACAGATCAAGGAAAGGACGCACTTTGCAGAATCGCCTAAAATTGTGAGAAATTTGCCTCTTTGCATTCAAATGTGACGACAATTCTCTCCAGGTGGAGGAGAACCTATTCAGTGTTTCAAACTGCACATAGATTTTCCTATTTTCGATTTCAGAACGAAGAATCCTATTTTTTTTCTACAAGGTGGGCCATAAGTCAGTTGTCACTATCAATCGTTAGACTTTGTTTTGCCTAGCGTAGTGGAAGTAAGTTGTGAACTTGACTAGTGCGTATTACCCAGCATTCTTATATTGGGTAATACGCACTAGTCAAGTTCACAACTGACTTCCACTACGATAGGCAAAACAAAGTCTAACGATTGCTAGTGACAACTGACTTATGGCCCACCCGGTACATCTGCTTGAGATTTTTGTTTAATTATGTATTGTATTACTGTATTTGGGTTTGAAACTTCATGGAATGTGAAAGAGTTTTAAAATATCACAAGATTTTTTTTTTTTGAAAGAAGAATTATTTCATTGGCTCTGAGGTGCTATGTTGCCAAATTTACGAATTCAGGACTTTCAATTTTTCAGGACAGACAATTAAGATGTTGCGAAGATTTTTTCTTCAGGAAATTATCAAAAATGTCCTGTTTTGTTGTTTTAAAAGTCTGGCCACCTTATCGTACTGAAATAGTTCGTGTCGCTAGTCTCTTTGGTGTGAACTCCCGCTGTCCCTGTCGCTTAATCTCACTTAATTTATTCGACAGGGACGCGCATACCAAGCAGACAGATAATATCGAAAAAATACAGCATTATTGCGTACTTGTACCGTGAGAACTTAATCTCGAAGGAAATGAGCATCTACTATACATATATTTTTCTGTTTGGTATAAGAGACGACAAAAGCGTTAACGTAGCATATGCAAACGCACGAGAGAAACAGGGATCGGGTGAAACATCAGCTTATATAAATGGTCGTGCCAGAAAAGACAGTCATTTTCCCGCAGAGGACACCAGATGGCAGCAGCTGACGGAGATAAATTGCTCATCTCTGATCTCGTGCGTCGTTATCAAGAACTCGTCTCCCACTTTTCCCCACTCAGTTCCCTTACCCTAAAAAAAAGAGGGGAGGAGGGTGGGTTGAAGATGAAGTGATTGATGAAGCTGGAATAAAGGTGAATATTGAAAGCACAACGAAAGGCGGAGTGTACAAAAAGTGAAGGGAAGAGGGGAGGGGGTGAAATGTTCTTCTGGTAACAAGAATGCACAGGTAATGGGTACGTCTGATATAGATTCGTGTGAGTATCGCATCCTCTCGCTCCTCATCAACGGTTAGAAGGAACAGGGTACTTCCAAAGTAGTGTTCACTTTTCTTCGTTTATTTACAAACTGAAGCAAACCACATATACGAAGAGCCAGGTTGTAGCATATAAGCAATTAGCTTTTTGTACCTAATAGTATACATTCTTCTCATTTGTACAGTGTTTTATTTTTGTTATTATGCCGCTGAACGCGAACCGTGCAGCGAATGGAATCACGTCCCTTGCCGGCATGCGTAAACGTGAGACGCACAGATTCATTTTAATTAAAATATTTCACAATTACAAGTAAAGTAACCATGTACTTTTGTCACAGAAGATGCTGGAAATGTGTTTCCTTGTACTGCCACACATTTTTCACATATTTTGAGGCAGTTCCCTCACACTTCTGCACGAGTATGTTTTCAGATATGAATCGTACACAAATATTATTTGTTCTAAACTGTTGGGGCATTGCAACAGCACTATTAACACTTATCAGTTTATCACTTATCACCTTATCAATTTACACAGAAGCGAATATAAATCCTCCTTCAATACGAAATATTCATGGGCATCGCCAGTAATTTTTGTAGGGGTCAGGCTATCGATAAAACTTGATTAGTAGAAATAATAACAATAATTATAATTGTTATTTTACAACAATAACTTTTATAAATAATAAAACTAAACCAATGTTATTCCAAATGTATTATTTTTATTACATAAATTATGAGACTTTTCCATTCGATCCAACACATGAGCACAACTATTTTTATATTATTTTATTTTCTGAGATTTCATACAGTTAGTGTGCTGCAATTCTCAATTATTGTACGTATCTTGTTATTAACTTGAACACATCTCCTTCACAAAAGGACTTTAAAAGTTAGGGGATAATTTTACCCATGTTGTGTGAGCTTGATATTTTTGATACTGTGGAACCATTTATTGTTTCGCTGAAATGGAAGAAGATGAAAATATAACCAAGTTTCTGTATTTTACACTAAATTATTTCAATCTAATGAAGATTTTCTTTGTTTTTATGTTTAAATGCTAACTAAATGAACTTTATTTCTATTATTGTCGGCCTCCGTTGGCGGAGTGGTTAGCACATCGCGCTACGACGCCAGGGGTCCCGGGTTCGAATCCTGGCCTGAGCATGGATGTTTGTGAGTGTCTATTCATCAATTTCATCATATCATCACTCATCCCCATCCTCGCAAATTAGCCAAAAGTGGCACAAAAAGCGAAGTAAAATAAAGCAAATCTATTGCAGTGTTGCGCAATGAGCTTATGGAAGAGAAACTTGACGTAATCCTGGCTTATAAAGATACCAAATCCACTTGCATCAAATTTTAGCAAGTTTTTCACAACTTGTGTGAAAACCATTCTGTTTTAAAAGTTTTATTCGTTTATAACATGTTTCTTTTTTTCTTGATTAAAGCACTGTTTTAAACATTTAAAATGTGTTTAACCCTAAAATGTTTAAAACATTTAAAATGTGTTTAACCCTAAAATGTTTAAAACATTTAAAATGTGTTTAACCCTAATCTGTTTAAAACATTTAAAATGTGTTTAACCCTAACCTGTTTAAAACATTTAAAATGTGTTTAACCCTAAAATGTTTAAAACATTTAAAATGTGTTCAACCCTAACCTGTTTAAGACATTTAAAATGTGTTTAACCCTAATATGTTTAAAACATTTAAAATGTGTTTAACCCTAACCTGTTTAAAACATTTAAAATGTGTTTAACCCTAACCTGTTTAAAGCATTTAAAATGTGTTTAACCCTAACCTGTTTAAAACATTTAAAATGTGTTTAACCCTAACCTGTTTAAAGCATGTAAAATGTGTTTAACCCTAACCTGTTTAAAACATTTAAAATGTGTTTAACCCTAACCTGTTTAAAACATTTAAAATGTGTTTAACCCTAACCTGTTTAAAACGTTTAAAATGTGATTAACCCTAACCTGTTTAAAACATTTAAAATGTGTTTAACCCTAACCTGTTTAAAACCTTTAAGATGTGTTTAACCCTAACCTGTTTAAAACATTTAAAATGTGTTTAACCCTAGCCTGTTTAAAACATTTAAAATGTGTTTAACCCTAGCCTGTTTAAAACATTTAAAATGTGTTTAACCCTAGCCTGTTTAAAACATTTAAAATGTGTTTAACCCTAACCTGTTTAAAACATTTCAAATGTGTTTAAACCTAACCTGTTTAAAACATTTCAAATGTGTTTAACCCTAACCTGTTTAAAACATTTAAAATGTGTTTAACCCTAACTTACGCGTGCCTTACGAAAAACGCACTTACCTGAGGGAAGGTGAACTCACAGGCACACATTTTTCTTTATTATTAAATTTCAAGAAACCATTATGTTATTGAATCAGTGCTTCCTTTATTGATTGTATATCTGCAGTTATTTATTAATTATACAATTATAAAAAATATCATCATTAATAAGAAATAATACCCAATTATTGCACGAGTGTCACACATATTTTACTTCACTAAAACTCACAAAAAACGTAATAATTTTTCATTAATACTTTTTTGTTTATAGAGGTATAGTTGTTAATTAAGTATAATAATTACCAAAATTACCACCATTACAACCAATAGTGCACTTTCACTTGCATGAGTGTCTCGAATAACACGCATTCAAGATGGCGCCTTATAGACCCACCTAGTGCATTTTACCTTCTACTTACATTACAGTTATACAGGATGTACACAAATGAATATCGGAGTTTTAAACTTGTATATTTTCTATGCTATACACATTACAAATATGAACCATGTAACGACCGCCATGTTAGGCAGATTTTCTGTCGTATATTGGCATTTATCTCATTCTTATACTTTCAAGTTAAGAACTTGGATTAAATTATTTATACTTAATTATTTTCATAATTCATGTACACATTTACGTTTTATCTTATGTTATAATATTATTCGCGTATTTTTGCAACATTTATTCAGAATTTATAGGCTAATAATTATCCCAAATAATATATGCAACGTTTTCATTGTTTTCAAATCCAAAATGGCTAGGATTATTTCTATCTTTCACGCAGATTTTGTTGTTTAAGCACATGTTAAATACATTTCTTCTTAATATCGATTTTTGTTCAACAATGTAAAAGATTGAAGTAATTTGTCTTCGTTATTAACTAAATCTTTATTTAATCATTTTTTATGTACGAGGGTGGTTCAGCATGCTCCGCCCCTGACCCATTTCCATTGATAGTAGAGACCTGTAATTTTATATGTAACATTGTTCATTCTTTAGACTAACATCCACAAAGTTTCAAGAATTTACAACAATTTCTCTCTTTGTTACACGTTGGTGATCAGTAAGAAGTGTAGCCACATGTGATACAATGGAAAAATCTGAGGTCCGAGCAGTGATAAAATATTTACTCAAGAAAAATCTAACACCGAAAGACATCCATGCAGATATGGTGGGAACTCTTGGAGACTCTAGCCCCTCATATGATCCAGTGAAGAGATGGTGCCGTGAATTTAAATGTGGCAGACCTGTGAAGATGAGCATGGTGGTGGCTCATCTGCAACGGTGACCACAGCAGAAATGATTACAAAAGTGCATGGCATGATTTTGGCAGACCGGCGAGTGACTGTCCGCCATATAGCAGACACATGATGCATCTCAACTGGCAGTGTGCATTCAATTTTTCATCATCATTTGTTAATGGAAAAAATCTCTGCACATTGGGTCCCGAGAATGCTGACGGTCAACCAAAAGAGGACACGTCGTGTGACAAGTCAGAACCTGTTGCGGACAATAAAGGCTGACAAGCCAAAGTTTCTGAAGAGATTTGTTACAATGGATGAAACGTGGGTTCATCACTTCGATCCCGAAAGTAAACGCCAAAGCATGCAATGGAAACACCCCCAAAGAAATTCAAGGTTCAACCATCAAAGGGCAGAGTGATGGCATCTGTGTTCTGGGATGCAGAAGGAATCCTTTTGATAGATTATCTCCAACAGGGAAAGACAATCACAGGTGTTTATTTTGCAACCCTAATTGAAGAATTACGTACTGCCATCAAGGAGAAACGCCGCGGAATGTTCGCCCGTGGCGTGTTGTTCCATTGTGACAATGCTCCCGCCCACACCTACCAAGTTGCGGTGGCTGCAATTCATGCAGCAGGGTTTGAAATTGTCCCTTATGCCCCTTATTCTCCAGATCTGGCCCCCAGTGACTTCCACCTGTTCCCGAACATGAAGAAACACCTTTGTGGAAAACATTTTGCCAGTGATTCCGAGGTTATGGATGTCGTGAATGCTTGGTTGCAGGACCAACCAAAAGATTTTTTTTCTGCTGGGATTGAAGCACTGTAAGGCCGATTGGAAAAGTGTGTTAATGTTGCAGGGGACTATGTTGAAAAGTGACAGTGATTTGGTTTTCCTACGAGGGTTCCTTCTATGTCAGGGGCGGAGCATGCTGAACCACCCTCGTACAAGAGCAAATATGAATTATTTGATAAAATAAGTTTAGTTATTTCTATATAGTTTAATATTGTAGTATTATAGCAAAGTATTTCTCCCTCCTTTTCAATAAAATATCGTTTTACTATTGGCTTTTTATGTTAGGAGTGGGGGAACCACGCTACGTGTTTTTGGCGATGTAAAAACTTCCACGTTGGCATTTTTAATTGTTGCCAACCTGAACTTTAGCTTACTATTGCTCATTAACATTGATCTGTTATATAAATTATCAGTTTTTCTTGTGTTATTTTATGTTATGAGTTTGTATTATTGTAAGATAGAACAATCTGTTATGCTGCACCTCGCGCTTGAGGTAGGCAGTTGAGGTCTTGCAATTAACTGTGAAGGTGGTGCGCGGTCTCTCGTGTTAAATAAGTTGCTTATCACTGCCTACGAGCGTGCATGACCCAACAAATTATAATTTTAACTTGTGCGAATCAGTATGTACGCCCGGATTCGTGATTAAAGATTTGGTACATTTTAATTATAAAGAATTTGAACTTTATTTACTGTCACGTGTTGCAATTCGGTGGTTTCCTTCCTGGAGGAAGGGTGGATCGTCTTAATCCCGATCCCTGGGTGAGAACTGGTGCTCCCAACTGACCAGCCGGAGCAAGGAGCGGTGTGTTGCCAATTCGGATCTCCATACCCTGGAGTTACGAGTGGTAGCACGTTGCAACCATATATGAAATGAAAGAATAACTCACCAAGTTTTCATAAACTGCATTACAAGTGTTCAATGTGGGAACCATTCGTGATACGGCACACATGCAGCCGTTCCGACGCTATCCACCTTCTCGCCTGATACACGCGACCGTCCAGAACTTTTACACAAGCATCCTGTCGTCTTAAACTGGTTATACCACCTGCAAATGTTGTTGTCAGACGGGGGGTCACTTCCAAATCTTCGGCGATACGCCCGTTGAACTGTAACAACCTAATTAGATCTCGCAAGTTCCAACACACGAAAGACTTACGAATGGCTCCGTCAAGCGGTAGAATTAGTAAACAATTATTGCGCATGCGTAGAATCGAAACTTGGTGAGTAACTCTTTCATTTCGTATATGGTTCATATTTATAATGTGTATAGCATAGAAAATATACAGGTTTAAAACTCCGATATTCATTTGTGTACACCCGTATTTTTATGAACAAAAGGGATACAGAAATATTGGAAACACCCCAGGAAACAGTGTAATTTTTTTTCAATTTTTTATAAAAAAATTTAACAGTTGAAGAATTTAAAAAATAGAGGTGGTGGGCCTGACAGATCCCCCCCTCCTCCTCGGGTAATCTAGGGTTAAAACAAGAAACTGTTTTGTTTGTTTCTTTAAAAAAAAATGCCAAATCTGTCCAGAAAAAAGTTGATATGGCAACACTGAAGAGCCAAGACGTACTGCCCTTCAAACTATCATAGCCATTCAGTACCGAACGACCCCGATCGTCGAAACGCGTAAAATGTGATGACAAACGCCTCTTAATATCCCCCAGTGGCTTCGCCGAGCATTGCGCACTTACGAACCTCCATTCCTCATTTCCAGCAATTGAGCCCGCCGTTATATATACGATCCGATGGAGAAATTGCCCGAGCCTTGCTTTCCTTCATTCACCGGGGAGAGCGCAAGGGGGGAAAAGGGACTTCCAACTGTTTTTATGATCGTCCTATATACTTTCTCGTGACGGCCAATCCTCTGTAAGGAGTAATCCAATAACCAAGGACTGGAACTCGACTCTCACGTCGATGGATCTTGCTGAACGGTGACGTCATTGGAAGTCTCTTTCCATCACTGATTTTTTCTCTTGCGTTCGTTCCACCGTTGCGGAAAGTTGGAGGAAGAGTTGAATCTTAATTTAAGTGAATGTTGACCTTCTTTATGAAGAGGTTGGTTTGTGTGGCGACGCCAGATAAAAGTCTTGATCGGAAAATTTACTGATTACTACCGCTGGGATTTTAGTGACCCAGGGTGTCTACCAAAATAACAAACCCACCCTGCCAGTTTGATTCAAGGTCACGGAAGCACCTTATTCGCGATTAAAATTAACCGATATGCCATCTGGTGGGACTTTCAGGAACCAGTCTAAGTAGGATACGTTGTGTTGAAGTCGTTTAAAGCATAGGGAATATGCGAAAGAGTAAGGTCTACTGTTCAGGTTTTTTTGTGCTCTAAATCGTTTTATGGGTCAGAACAAATGAAAAGCTTTCATGTATTTCCACCCCGTGGAATGAACAAAATGAAATTTGGAAATAAATCAGGGGAATTGATTGACAGAAGATTGGCATGGGGAATAACACTGTAATTCGGCAAGGAAATTACGAAAGAATGCACGAGTCTATTCACTTTATTTTTCGAGAGATTGCCATGAAAGTAAAGTTTTAAATTGAACTTTATAAATAAAACTTTTTTCTTTTTCGAAAAGTCATGAAGAGTCTTACCCAATGCATCCATGTATTATGTATGTGTGAACGATGAAAATAGTTTGAGAATGAATTAATGTCCAATGTAATCAGAAAAAGAAAATGGAAATGCTAATGTTGCTGCTTCATTCAGTACGAAGTCCTTTTTCAGTGAGGATAGCCTGGTCATGAAATCGTGAATATTATCGAGAAAGAACTGCAACGATATGTTCGCAATTTTCTCCTGCCAGCTTTTCAAGTATAGGTCAATTTCAATTTATTTATTTTCAAATAATTTCCGAGAATCTCAGTTACAACATAAAGGTGCAGATGATACAGCACTGCTTTGAAGAATCAGTGCGTATACATTAATTTCGTCTGCGTTTTCCCTGTTATTCTTGCCTATCATAATTAAATGCTTCGTTCTCATCACAGCTTCACCTTCGTTAGAGTTCCTAGAATTCACATCGCATTCGCAATATTTAAAAATATCGCGTAATTTAAACGTTTCTCCTCCATAGCAGCCATGACAACACGCTGCTGTTTCGTACTATTGCTGAATGTAAACAAAGAGTTATCCTACTTAGATCGGCCATATTGGAAGCGACACTAGCGCTCAGGTGGTAATTTTAATCGCGAATTATAAGCAGTGACATGAGCTGCAGTCAGGAAGTCAAATTGAGAATAGAAATGACAAAATAATCCTTTAATAGAACAGGTGTGTTTTCTGGACCTTTGAACAAACAGCTGAGAGAGAGACATATGAAGTGTTTTGTGTGGAGTGTGGTATTGTATGGCGTACAAACCTGGACAGTACGAAGCGAGGAAAAGCGACTAGTGGCATGGGCGTCGGGAGGGGGGTCGAACGTGTCGGTAGACCCCCCCCCCTGGAAATTGACATCGTTCATTTAAAGATACAAGAAATCAGAAAGTTTGTTACTGTAATTGTTAAGAACAGAAATAAAGTTCATTTAGTTTGTATTCGAACAGAATAATTAAAGTAAAAATGCATTGCATCGAAAACATTGAGTGAAAAATACATAAACAAGAACAAATGGTTCAACAGTTTTCAAAATTCTAATAATTACACTTGTAGGTGAGAGGTCACACAACAAACTTTATGAAGAAAAAAACCCTAACATTTAAAGCCTTTTCTTGAACGAGAATATAAATATTTTCCTTCATTTTTTGAATTAGCGCAAAAGTTGGTTTCTGACACAAAGAACAGCAAATATGTAAGAAACTATGTAATTTATATCCAAATGTCACTGAACCAAATTCATAGCTTATGATTTCTTCTAGAGATTGTTTTTTGTTTCGTACCTCTAGAGTCAGGGGTTGAGAAGATATGGAGTTTTATGCACAGTCATGGGTTTCCCTAAATTTACGTGTTCCATTTCATATGATATTGGTTGATTGATTCATTCATTTGCTTTATTTTACTTCGCTTTGTGTGCCACGTTTGGCTAATTTGCGAAGATTGGAATGAGTGATCATATAATGATGAAATTGATAAATGGACACTCACAAACTTCCTTGCCCAGGCCGGGATTCGAATCAGGGACCCCACCCCGGGCGTCGTAGAGCAATTATGATATTGGTGAGAACGTTATACATTGTCTTCTGCAGTGTTTCGTTCACGTGGCGTTTGCTACTTACATGTTGTTTTTGTTGTTTAAAAATGTGTGCACACAGTAGTGGCGATTAGGTGTCTTAACTGAGTAAGGGGGAGGCAAGGATAGTTTATTTTCTACTGGATGCAAATTGGAAAGAATCGTGTTGAAAATGGAATTCGGGCAGATGATCTTGGCTCACTGGTAGACAAGGCTTAGAATTAAGAGACCATAGTGCGGAGAAGAGGGAGGGAACTGCTCCCCATGCCCCCCATCCCTAATCGTCGCCACTGTCAATACATGGAACTAATATGATACGGTTCTAAAGCGGTCACTGTGCCTTGGATTCCATTGCAGAATTTTTCGTTGGTACCTGGTGCTAACTTGTCAAATGTGATCATTTCCTATACATTCAGACGTCCACTTGTAGCACAGGATCTGGACTTCATGCAGCAAAGGCATAGTACCAGGTTACAGGTTTCCTAAGGCAGAGAATGATGAATGTTTGAACACTAAATAACATAAAACACATGACCTAACCACAATAAAAATTTGTAATTAACATATTTTATATTCTTCATTGGGCAAACGATTTAATAGAACAAAAAAAAATAAGATAAGTAGGTAAAAAGTATTAAATTTGAAAGTGCGTAGGTCTATTTATTGTATTACAAATAGCAGTGCCATCTACTGGGATACTTCCACATCTTCTTCGTTCACCCGGTTCCCCTTCACGAGCCTCCAAGTGCAATGTGCTTGGTGCAAATTTCCAAATACAAATGATAGCCTCGTATCTAGAAAAAGGTTCTCTCTACTTTGTCTGCACATTTAAAGCAACTTTGGAAATGCCTAAGTGCAAAATAAATCCATAAAATACAAGCATAGGGTCCTGGACACAAAAATTCATGTTCAAGGTGCAGTTTCAAATTTGTATACCTGGAACTAATGCCCCCACTGAGCACGTGTTTTCGTTCTACATGAATGGTTTGTGAACAAGTGACAAGAACGTTTTTTCAGTAGAAACTTTGATAGGTAAGTTGATTAATGAGGTGAACTTCAATCACTAACTAACTAACTAACTAACTCCCTAGCCTTCTTAAACCCGGGTTCATGGCTGCAGCAACACAGGCCTTCCATCTTTCAACTCAATATGTTTACTATTCTCTTCGTTATTATAATTATCTATATTATAATTCTTATTATCGCAATTCTTATTTAGTTATTATTGATCTGCAACTTGTTTAATTGAATAATTTACTGGCTGTATGCCTAGTCAGCTCTTATTATAACTGTTCTCTTTATTTAACGTTATTTAAATCTTATAAAACTGATAATCTCATATTTCTGTCATTTATTTAGTTATTAAAATTATAAATGTAATTATTACTTAAATTTAACAATTGAAATATTAAAATGTGTAATTGTTTAAAACCCTATTTTGACTAACCACGCTGAATCATAGAGAATTTTAATTCTCATTTTCCTTACCGAATGTGTTTAACACATTTTATTCATAAAAAATACTAAAGTCTATTATTGACTTACACTATTTATCTTTTGTAGTTCACAAAAGATTATTTCCATCAGTTCTCTGCAGGCCTACAGAAATCTGAGGAAAATTCCTTGCGCGCAATATATATTCATCACCATTCCCTTTGTTCACTATCCGTGAATACAATAATATTAATTATTATTATTTTTGCGGGTTACTGTATTTGTTGTTCATTATTATGAAACCTCGATGACTACGATTTATAACTAATGATTTTAGTGTGGTAATAACTAGTTTTACACTGCCGTGCAATTATTAAGGGCTAAACAATAATATTTCACATAATTTTAGTGTTTTTCATTTAAAAAAAATATTTGCAAGATGTAAAATTTATTTAGTGCATCAGAGTACTGAAAAGGAAGTTACGTACAGGGTAAAAGGTATGTTCTCACTCATTCACTCCTGCTGTTGCTGTTCTTCATTCTCATCATCACAATTTACATTCTCATCGCCGCTACCGTATTCCGAAGTATAGTATTTCTTCAATCTCTGGACCGAAATTGAGTCCACGACTGTCTGTGCCCGTTTTGTCCTATATTCCACTTTGTAAACATTGGGATTTTCTTTTGCTATAATTTTACAAGGTCCTTTATATACTCCCGAGAAGCATTTAGCGGTGTGTACACGATGACTGCCATCGTATACTAGAACCAATTCTCCTGGCGTAAATTCAATGGACTGATGACGTTTATCGTAGTACTTTTTTGCTTGTCGGTGGCGTTTCTGTAGAGACTCATAAGCTGCTGCTCGTGCTTTTTCGAGAATCTTGAATCTCATCTCGTTGTTTACATTCACACTGGTCGTTAAATGTAGTCCGCTCTCCCAGACTAATCTAGGCGTAAATACATGAAGAAGAAAAAATGGACTGTTCTTCAAATTCTCCTGGTAATTAACATTGTACGACCACACGGCCGATTGCAAGTATTATAAAAGCCAATCTGTGTGTTTTGAGTTCACGAAGTTTTTCATAAGTCCCTGTAAAATAGCATGTGATCGTTCCAATAATCCAATTAAATTGTGATTAGCTGCTGGAGCGAATTTAAGATGGATTCCACATTTCTCCGATAGTTCTTTAAATAAACTAGCTGTGAATGAAGTACCTCTGTCCGTATCTATACGAGAAGGACATCCAAAGCGTAGAATTACATTTTCAAAAAGGAAGTTAGCTGCTGTCTCACTTGAAGTATCTGCTACTGATTGAGCAATTAAAAATCGAGTACCATGATCGATTGCACTTAGTATGTATTTATGGCGGAGCAAACCACTTGGTGGATACGGTCCGCTAAAATCTAAAGCGATTCTATCGAATGGTTTCTGTGAGTTGAACGTTAAAAGTTCTCCATATGGCGCTCCTTTTATGCGCTTATTCTGCTGACAAATTACACACTCCTTGACCATTTTCTGAATATGGTTCTTCATGAATGGAAAGTAAATCCTATCCAGTGCATTTTTGTATGTTTTAGTGAAGCCGTAATGCGCTCCTCCAGCTGGTAAACTATGCAATGTCTCAATGACAGTGTTGCGAAGTGACTTCGGTATGCATAATAATTTATTAGTCGTAGCCCCCAGTTTATGTTGTCTATAAAGAAGTCCATTTTCCATAACATAATAGCAAGCTTGCCTCTGCAGGGAGGGGTTGGGTGGGTTGTTGCCCCCCTCGTCTTCTTTTCCTTCCAAAATATTGATGATATTTCCAAAAAAAGAATCCTCTCGTTGGTGTATAGCAACATCAATTGTCTCATCTAACAATAACAATGTACGTGGCTCTGGAAGCTCCTCGTCTTCACCCTGCGGATCATGTTCTGTCTCTCTGCTTATAGCATCCGCCATATTTTGTGTAGTTTTACAGTGAATTGGCGTAAAATCGAACTCGGCAATCAACGTGTACCATCTAAATAATTTGTTTGAAAGTTGCGTTGAGGAGCGAATGAATGTGATTGCTTGGTTGTCGGTAAATAATTCGAAATGTCTCCCAAGTAAAAAGAATCTGAATGACTTAAATGCGTATATGATTGCCAACAATTCTTGCTCGATGGTTGAAAGTCGAGTTTCATGGTCTTTTAAAACTCTACTGCAGTAGGAAATAGGCTGAAAATCACCGTTCGCATTCGGTTGTAAAATCACCGCGCCAATAGCCTTACTGCTTGCATCAGTATATACCCTTACTTCTTTGGATGGATCATATGCCATTAATACAGGAGCTGTAAGTAAAGCCTCTTTCAACCTCTCAAACGCAGTTTGCTGTTCTTCCCCCCAGAGAAATTTCTTCTTTTTTCCTATCAATTTTTGCAAGGGAAGTGCCATCTCGGAATATGATTTTAAAAACTTCCTGACATAAGATGTTAATCCGAGAAATGTGCGAACTTGTTTCACAGTTGTCGGTGTCTTATATTTCTTGATAGAATCAATGATTTTGTCATTGATCCGATAGCCAAATTTCGAAATTTTATGTCCTAAAGCAATAACCTCAGTGTAGCCGAAGTGACATTTTTCTATCGCAAGTTTTAATCCCGCAGCCTGTAAACATTGTAACATTTTCTCCAGAGTTATGAGCATTTCTTCAAAGGTATTTCCAAAGCAAAACAAATCATCCACATAATGGGCAAAGTGATTGGGATCCAAATTTGAGCACGCTAGGTGAATGCAACGAGTCATCGCACTTGATGAACTGACGTGGCCCTGTGGCACGACGTTCATTTGATACTGTGACATTCCTGGTATTGTAAATGCTGTATATTTCTTACTGTCCTCGGTGAGAGGAATATTAAAGAATCCGCTCTTCAAGTCTGCCGTACAGTAGTATTTCTTGCCCCCCATATTGTATAATATTTCATTGATGTTATTCACACCCAGAGCGTCAAATACAGACGATACATTCAATCTGCGATAATCCTGGCATAATCTATAACCCCCCTTTGCCTTCTTTACAAGGATAACTGGAGAGTTAAAGGGTGATTTTGTAGGAGAAATAACACCTTGCTTTAATAAAGTCTCAATCTGATCTTTAATTTCATCACGAAGGTGAACTGGAATCGGGTAGGATTTTAAGTGAAATTCTGTGTCATCTTTTAGTTGAATTCTATGTTTATAATTCGTGGCTCTACCTATATCATCCTTTGACCATGCAAAAACATGTGGATATTTCATTAAAACAGCCAAAAGTTGCTCCTTTTGCTGGGGTTCTAAATTCGGATTCACATCAAACCGACTAGGGTCCGCCCGTGCGTCACTGACGTTCCCTAACTCTTCCGTCGCAAAAACCTGTGCCTGTTCACCAATCTCATTTTTATTCTCATCATTATTGTTACTCATGATTGGCCTATCCCATGTTTCAGCTTTCCCGATAATAGTGCCTTTCTTAATTGTAACATGATAATTTAAAGGATTTGTGATCCAAATGAGATTCGAATCCGGATTAATAATTGCTCTGGCAACCACCAATCCCGTTTTCTCTTGAAACTGTAGGTCCGGTTCCAAGAGTGTCCTATCTTTGTCATATGAATTAGCCAATTTCAATGGAATGCACAAATGTGTCCTGGGTTTCACTTTTATCTTTTTAGCAGCTACAAATTCTGGTTGCAAAACATGATGTAACAAATGGGAAACTTGATTGACACGTCAAAAGCTTTCTTATTCTCATTTTTAATTTGGTTTCTAGGAGGTGTGCCAAATCTATGCAATGTAAGCTTATTTTCCTCAAAATCTAACTTAGCCTTTTGTCCCTTCAAGAAATAATTTCCTAACTTCATTAAAATCCTTAACGATTCTAAATGGATGAACAAATGTTTGGTTATGTATAGAAAATGGTAGTAACACAATTTCCTTAACCGTTAGTTGACTATTAGTGACCCCTCTAATCGCAGTATGTATATTAAATCTCTTGGCATTGACTGGTATGTTCTTATCTCCCGTTACCGAAATTTGACTTCCACTATCCAGGATGAACTGTCGAATTTCCCCATCTACTTTCACATTGATGTAAATCAGATCTTCAGAAGGAAAAGTAGAGACCGTTAGAGTTTTCCCCGAAGGCCTTGCACCTAGGTCCCCGTCATATGTAGGTCTTACTCGTTTAAAATTGCTTCTGTTCTTACGAAAAGTAGAGTAATTTGCATTTACATCCTGATTAGTATGGTTATTTGGATCTTCGCGCCAATGTTGTTGCTCCAAAAATGTGCGCGGCGATGAAGATGAAAAGTGCGAACGCTGAAATCGAGGGTTACTGCCATTGCGCCATCGCCCCCTACGCGAACGTTGCGACTGTGTGTCGAGATTATTATTGTGGTTGTTATGCCAAATATTTCTATTCTGCCACTGTGTGTGGGCTCTAGTGTTACTATTATTATAATAGGTTCCCCTATTGTTTCTATCTCTATGTTCATATTCTCTAACTGGATATGAGAATGATGACTCAGTAAATGAATGTTTTTTCCGATGTTCTGCAAGTGCATTTACTTTAGCCTCAAGATTCTGAAATTGCGAAACTAAATCTGACTCATGAGACTGGAGTCCCGTGTTCGACTGTAATTGATCAAGGTCTTGTTGTAGTGCATTTAATCTTTCCTCGATCTCCCGATTAGCCTGAGAATAACTTATGTTAACATGACCATTGACCTTGCGCTGCAACGTGATAGCTTGCTGAGTCGGCATGTATGCTCGACTCGATTCAGAACACGACAGAGCTTTCATTGTCTCACATTCAGTTTCTAGAATTTGCCGTTTTTGCACAAGATATTTGAATTGTTCAATATTTTTCAGGTCTCGTAACATTTCATGCACTGAATCATATTCCCTGTTATAAACTTCTTTCATAAAATTAGGTTGTAAACCCCCGCTTATTTGCTTAATTTGCTCACTAGTTTCCATGGCAGGATCTAATTTTAATAACAATAACTGTTTTTCTCTCACATATTTTGAAACAGGTTCATTTTCCTGATGGAAGCGTAATCTGATTTGTTCTTCTAATTGAAAAGTGTCCCCCGGTTCCGTAAATTCTTCCACAATTTTAGTTTTTAAAGTTACAAAATCTATATCCTGTGCTTCCTGAGTTCGACTCCAAGTATTGAACCATTCCAATGCTGAATCAGCCAAAAATGCCGGTAGCATTTGCCTTTTCTTTGAGTCATTCCACTCATTAAGAATAGCTAAACTTTCAAATTTGTCAATGAATTTTAATACATCCTCGTGAATGTTACCTTGAAACTGGATAGTTTCGAGAATGTCGGGGTGGATAAATCTAGATTGCGCCATGATTCTATGATTAGCCTATGCGCAGGAAAAATGCTTGATTAGCTTAAAATTAGCACTAAGTTGCTTGTTTTCTTTTCTCATCCCCCCGTGGCTTTGACAGGACATTATCAGCAATCCAATTGTTTACTCTCCCGGAAATTTGATAAGTTAGGTTCAACAATCGCGTAACAGAGTGACGACAGTACCGAACACATCTTTAAAATATTTAACCAACCTTTATGCAACATCCTAATGTTAATTCTCATCTTTCCACAAGCCAATCGCCGAATAACCTAGTTAAAACTCTACTCTTATTTATTTGCGCCTTACTGCGTAGCATATTGCTAGGCCTACCTTTTGCTTTCTTTTCTTGATCTTTGGTAACAATTGATAATTAACACAACGTGAAGCGCTAACAAGTGAAAATTCCGGCGCCATATCGCACGTACGTAATTTGAAAAGCTAGAAGGCTCTATTATTTTCATCATATTTCGGAATGAAATAGATGAAAATCGCAGTATTTCACGTACTGCAGTGTTTTCGCATCGCATTTGCAAAAAAATGGATGAGAAGCCCTAAGCAGCCTCCACCACGTAACGCAACTCCCAAGCTGCGTTTGGGATCGAACCAAGAACCTCTAGATTTAATTGGGTGATGTAGCTATTCGTCATTCATCTCTCAGATGGTTATCACTCGCTTGGCCTGAATGTGATAAATGCAAGAGGTTACATTTAAAGGAATGGCGATATAAATTAACTTAGGTTAGATATGGGTTTTATACTCTTCATGACTGAACCGATATGGATTGGTTAAGAAAAGGATATTACTTGCCTTACAAATATATGAAGATTGTTCCTACAATTGTCCCCTCAACTATCACTTGTCTGACCTCCCTGTCAGACATCGAATCTATCACACACCATCGTTCAATAATCGTTCTCCACTTTGCTCTCTCTCACAATCCGCAGACCTTACTCTCTCTCGTATTCTCGCCAACTGATCACACCTCCTGACAATTCCAACACTCATGCCACATACGCCTTCCAAGTCAATCACCCGACCTTTGCCTGATTACTTATTCAGCATTCCTTTCTCTGATACCTGCTATGCTAAGACTTTATACTTCTTACCCAATACCTTGGGTACGATACGCTATCTTGAGCAAGTTCTATATACTCTTTTCCATCCCTACCGATTTCCCTTAGGTCCATCTCAACGTTGTCCCTCCATCTTCGTCTCGGCCTTCCTACAGGTCTCTTACCATCAGGTTTCCCAACAAGAATACTGTAAACTCCTCTTTCCTCTCCCATTCGTGTCACATGGCCTGCCCACCTAAGTCTTCTTGATTTAATTATTCTAATAATATCTGGACATGAATACAAATTATGTAGTTCTAAATTATGTAACCTTCTCCACTCACCTGTCTACTCATCCCTTTTAGGTCCAAAGATTTTCCTAAGGATCTTATTTTCAAATACTCTCAATTTATGTTCCTCTTTCAATGTAAGGGACCAAGTTTCACACCCATATAATACTACAGGCAAAATTACGGTTTTCTATATTTTAACTTTTAGTTTCTTAGATATTAAACGAGAAGACAAAAGTTTATGAAGAGAGAAGTAACATGCATTTCCTGAATTAAGCCTACTTTTTATTTCCTCTTTAATATAATTTTCATTTGTCAATATTACTCCTAAGTATTTGAATTTGAAACTGGTTCAAACGAGTTGTTATCAATAATTAGATTTTGATTATTACCTAACACTTGGTTTCGGCCTGTAAGCATATATTTAGTTTTCTCTTTGTTAACTTCCAAACCTATCTCTTTAGCAGTTTTGAAAAATATTTTAGCATTATTCTTAATTGTATTCACATCATCCCCCAGTAAGTCTACATCATCTGCATATGCTAACAACTGAGTCACACTATTTAATTTTAGTCCTTCTTTAGTTTCTTTTACCTTCCTTACAGCATATTCTAAGGCAAAATTAAAGAGCAATGGAGATAATGCATCTCCTTGTTTTAACGCATCATGAATTGTAAATTTGTCAGACATATTAATACCCACACGAATTTTAATTTCTGTTTCACTGGTGCATATTTTTATCATACTAACAAGCTTCTTAGGTATTCCAAAATCTACTAATATATTATATAATTTATCTCTTTTGGCCGAATCATATGCTTTTTTGAAATCAATGAATAGCTGATGGACATTTTGATTATATTCCCACTTTTTTCAAGTGTCTGTCTGATGTGAAAAATTTGATCTGTAGTTGATCTGTTACGTTTAAATCCACATTGATAATCACCTATAATTTCATTAGCATATGGGGTTAGTCTTGTTAAAAGAATGTTACATAATATTTTATATGTTGTTGAGAGTAGAGAAATTCCACGGTAATTATTGCAGTTCATTTTATCACCTTTTTTAAACACAGGAACAATTATGGATTCTTTCCACTGTTGAGGGATTTCTTCTTTATTCCATATTAAACAAATTAATTTATGAATTTGACATATCAATGAATTTCCACCATATTTAATTAACTCAGCTGGTATTAAATCAATGCCAGGTGCTTTGTTATTCTTTAGCCTTTTAATAGCATCTTTAACTTCAGTCAAGTTAGGTTCTGGAACTAAAGGTTCTGCTGTGTGGACTTCATTTACTTCTGATTTATCTCCTACATGAACATTTAAAAGGTCATTAAAGTAGTTCTTCCATCTATTTAGAATATCGCTTGGGTCAGTTAGAAAATCACCGTCTTTATCTTTTATCAAGTTTACTTTAGGTTGCCACCCCTTTCTAAATTCATTTACACCTTTATATAAATCTCTGATATTTTTATCTTTGCTGTTTGTTTCAATTTCGTTAATTTTGCTTTTCAAGTAATCTCTTTTTTTTACTTATTAACGTGCGGTTAACTTCTCGCTTTATTCTATTATAATTGTTTAGATTTGTATCATCAGAGTTATTTAACCACCTAAGTCTAGCCTGATTTCTTATTTCTATTAGATTATGACATTCATTATCAAACCATGGCTTACTTTTTCTCGGTTTATGATATCCTATACTTTCTTTAGCTGCTGATTCTATTGCATTACGTATGTGCTCCCAATTCTTATTTACGTCTGTTTCATTTATATTTTCATCATCGTTTAAATCCTGCAAAACATCAAATCTATTTGACAGTTTAATTTGGTAATCTTTCTTAATTCTTTCATCAGTAAACTTTCCTGTATCAAATTTTAGAACTTTTAGATTCTGTTGCTTATGATTTATCACTGAGAGTCTTTCTCTTAATTTAGCAATTACTAAATAATGGTCACTGGCACAGTCAGCACCTCTATGTGTACGAACGTCAATTATACTAGTATGCCTTCTCTTATCAATGAGAATATGATGTATCTGATTATAAATTTTACCATCTGGAGAAGACCAGGTATATTTATGGATATCTTTATGTTTAAAAGTGGTACTTTTCACAATTAAATTCTTTGAGGTTGCAAAAGTAATCAATCTTATACCATTATCATTACTTAATTCATGAAGACTTTCTTTACCAATCGTGGGTTTAAATGTCTCTTCTTTGCCAATCTGTGCATTACAGTCACCTAACAGAATTTTCATATCATACTGAGAAAATTTATCAAAGACCTGTTCTAACTCTGTATAAATATCATCTTTAGTATTATCATCTTTATCTTCCGTTGGTGCATGTATGTTTATTAAAATAATTTTACACCACCTACCCTGTAAAACTGCATATGATATCCTATCATTAATAAATTCTACTGTTTTAAGAGCCGAGATAATTCTATTATTTATGAAAAAGCCTGTTCCAAAATTATGATTTTCAGTACCACCATAGAAAAAAGTATAATTTTTAGTTTTACAATTCCCTTCTCCTGGCCACCTAACTTCCTGGACAGCTACTACATCTAATTTATACTTAACTATCTCATTAACTGTACACTGAAATGCCCCAGGCCGGTAAAGGCTCAGAACATTCCAGGTGCCTAATTTAATATCCTTATTCCTAACGTAGATCTTATCCTTAGTCCAGGGACCTCCCAAAGTAGTCCCCACCCGGAGATCCGAACGGGGGACTATTTTACCTCCGGAATATTTTACCTTGGGAACATCCATGGCCTTATATTGCTGTTTCTTGACATTTTTTTTACAGTGCAGAGTTGTCAGCTCTACGCCTAACTCCCAATATGAATGGAGGAACTACTACACAAGACAAAGACAAACATATTAGACAGCACAATTACTACACAAGACACATACAAACACATCACAACTATAACACAAAATAAACACAAACACACCACAACTACTACACAATATAAACATAAACAAACTACACACCACAACTACTATGCAAGACAAAACAAACATACTAGACAGCACAACTACTACACAAAGTCATTTCATTTCAACATCATTCATCATTAAAAAAATCATTTGCTCTTAATAGGGCTTGAATTTATTATGAGGGTCAAGTTGACCCCCAACGGACATTTTAGGTTAGTATAAAATCCGGTGTTCTAGTGTTAAAAGACAGGGCATTTAGTGGAGGTAAAATTTATAATATACATTGTGCCTCCCAAGTGTTGAAGGAAGAAGAAGAAAATTGAATACAAAATGTAGTACTTCTTGAGCAAAAAAATAACAATATTATATAAAATGGCAGTGTTGCCAGCTTTGGGACAATGTCAGCAATTTCGCTTCTGGCGTCGGCCCTATGGAAACTGGATGAACGAAATTTGGAGAGAAGCACGAGAAAAGATCACTCTATGAGGATATGTAATGCACATGCTGCAACTTGGGGAAAAAAACTGAAAAAATTGATAGCATTAACTTGAAATCTTCTGTGAACAATAAACACAAAGACATTATAGTTACGTCACAGCGCAAGGAATAATAGTAACTGTATAATAAATAACGATGTGTATAGGCGTCCGAAATTGGGGCTCCAAATTTCATTCTAAGATTTTTTTCAGGTTAATATAGCAAAAGAAAACTGTTCAGCTTTCGGAAAACTCTCGTCTGTTTTCATCTGGGCCTATTTCAGGAATGGGCCTAATGCTGCAGCATCAATAGCACCCACCTTAATCGGTCACTGCCTGTGGCATAGTGGTTACGGTTCGATACCAAGTGAAGACACATAGTGGTTCGGATGCCACTTAAAACTGTAGGTTCACTCCAAATTGACATTTCTGTACATAAAGTCAATTTCAAACTCAAACACCTCGCTCATTCACTCACTCTCTGTACACATTTTCTAACGTATGGAAAAGACCACAGATGAAGTCCATCAGAAACTAACGAAGGAATTGAGAATATGAAGATTCCCTCACTCCCACAAACATTGGATGTACTCACCTAGAAAATAGCTGTCGTGAAACATATAATATGGGGAAAACTAAGATATTACACTTAAATATTTTTATAAAATTTTATGGCCAATTTTATAGTAACCAGTTCAAATAAATTGCGTCACTACAACTACATTTGTAATAAAACGTACTATTTAAGGTACAGTCACAGACAACGAAGAACTTCAATCACACGCGTGTAAACTTTTATAAAATGTTATTTGAAATGGATGTAAAAGATTCATTCATTTCCAAATTAGAGGTTTCTAATTCTGAAGGAGTGCCTGGTTGGAGTGGAGTGCATATCACCATATTATCTAAGTTATGTATATGGTATTTATTTAGTTTTTAAACATAAGTATTTTTGAAGAACCTGTTTTTATCAAAATGTGTACATTTTGCCGTCCCGTTTTGTTGTTTTAAAAATCTGGTCACTTTATACAATGACGGCGAGGGGTAACTAATGTAGATAATCTAATTATTATTATTTACGTATTATTTTAACAACCTTGTTAATACTTTAGAGTATACAACATATAACTTTCGTAGCAGGGTCTAGCAGACAATTCGTGATGTTGCACCTACCCAAATTTGCCTAGTGACGTCATTCAAAGAGAAAACACTATTGGCCCATCACATCATGCTATGATGACATCATTAAATCTTAGCGTCTCAAAGAACACGATCTTAATGTTTACGAACGCAGGGAAAGCTTATCACAGTTTACAGTACTTTATCCTTCAACATTGGAAGCACTTCTATGAAGAGGAGGGTGAGAATGGAAACTTGAAAAGGGGTTGGGGTGACGCAAGGAAGAAGCAAGAATCTCTGGATTATAAGGATCATATTTACAGTCTTATTCAGGATCATGATCAAAGCCTACTTGAATCTCTCGATGCTCTTCTGGGATACAAAATACAAGGCATGAATTATGCAGGCCTTCCGTTGAGAGCGGCGGTTTCAGCCCATGACCCAAAATTGAACAGAACCGCTCGCTGCGCCATCTGACGGGAGAAGCGCACACTTCCCTTCTTCCCGCCTCTATTTCGCGCCCTTTCTTGTAATTGTTAACTGCAATTCCCAAAATGGCTAATGCGACTTTCCTCCCAGAAACTTGCAACCAGCGCCGTCGTTTTTTCTTTTCCACACTTCTCGGCGCCCCTTCTTTAAACTTAGCCGGGTGTTTTTCTCCAGGGGGAAATTTATTTTGATCGCTTGTTCAGGAATAAGAAGTAATTTTGTCGGTGCTAATGAACAAAATGGAGTGTAATGTGAACAATTAGGAGCTGGAAGAGAGAAACGGGGATTTGAAAAATATCTTGGAGATGCCAAGGGAGGGAAAACGAAAGAAGAGAGAAGGAAGACCTAGAAGAGAAAAAGGAAAACTGTCCCTCCCCCTTCCTTTCCCGCTCTCCGCAAACTAGTTGTTGTTGTCGGAAAGAAAACGTTTCATCTTTAGGGGTTCTAAGTGCTGTACGTGGGGCCACAGAGTTGCCAGTAACTCCTTGGATTCATTTCGTTATTCATTCATTGTTTTCTGCCCAGGGGCAGGTCTTTCCTTGCAACCTCCATGCTGTTCGATCTTGAGCCTTTCTCTTTGTAGCATCGTAGGATCCATTTTATTTATCAATCATTTGGTATCATCTTCCCCGGATTATCTTTCCATTGACCATTCCTTCCACGCACGTATCTAGAAATACATTTCGGAGGGGGGGGGGGGGTCCGATCAAGATTATCAATAAATAATAACAATAATAATTAGAATAATGACATTAAATTAAATTAATCTTATTGAAAAGGTAAAAAAGGTAAAGTGCTCCCCTGTGCTTAGCACCACGCCATGAAAGCGTATAGGGGGTGTGGGGGTAACGCCCCACACTTTCTTGATCCAGTCACGAGTGAGGGTGATGTGATCAGCATCACGCCCCTGACCGCCTTTACCCCCCAGGGTTTCCTTCAGGTCATTCGACGCTGGGTGGGCGCCGGGGCCGCTTCCAACGTTAGAAAAGTTCCCGGATTTGAACCGGCCAGTGATCGAACCCGGGACCTTGAGTATGGTGGTCAGACGCATTACCGACTGAGCCACCGCGGCCACCTTTTATTAATTAATCTTATTGAAATATGTAAATTAATTAATACTGGATTATTATTATTATTATTAGTATTATTATTATTATTATTATTATTATTATTATTATTATTATTATTATTATTACATGAATAGAGTAAAAGAATAAATAGCTATGTAACAGCATGTATTCATTATCTGGCTTACGTGTAGTTAAGATCGACAAAATTTGTACAAAAATATCTGCCCTGGCAAGGAAATTAGTGTCAGATAAAGAATTGAATATTTATTGAATACCAGAAAAGGAGTTAGAACCAATTGTGTTAGGCAAAATTAATTGTACAGTGATCACTTTTAATTGTCTATTACAATTGGCAAAAAGTAAAGATTACTGATTAATATTTTATGCATATTATCATATGTAGTAGTGTCCATATATCTTTGGAACTGTCCTTCAAAGCAGTGTTGCCAACCACTTTTTGGCAATGTCCCTACCGATAGTCAAAATGTCCCTACGCCAAGTAAAGCGACTAAAAAAACAACACCTCATGAACATGCAAAGCAGAAGATAAAATATACACATTTACTTACCAAATCTTTCTGCTCAATGCTTCCACAATTTATGAATAACGGTGAGTCGTTTACTGTTGATTATGTTATTTGAAGTCATACATGCTGCTGCTGTGAAGAGATAGATGTTGGTTGGTGATGCTGTATTTCCTGCAGTCTTCTTCAATTACCTTAAGGGAAGAATTTATCACTAGGAAAGAATTCAACAATTCTGGTCCCATTTTATTTATCTTTTTTTGTTTTGTTTTTGTATCACTTAACATTAAAAATATTCTTTCCGTTTCTGCGTTAGAATGTGGTCATGTTAGCACTATTTTCGCGAGAGTGGAAATGTTTTCAAAAAAGAACTTGCCTTCAAAGTTCTTGGTAACCGATAACATGTTCCAAAATTCTGATGGAGTCTTGCACCTTTGCACAATAAAATGTTATTTTCCAACATTGAAAAAAGTCCCTACGTTTTCCCTCATTTGGCAAAATCTGTTCGGGCAAAATATAGTAAAAAATCCCTATACGTAGGGACATGACCCTACGGTTGGCATCGCTGCTTCGAAGCTGTATGAGCCCAATTCCTTGCCTTCCAATAAGATCGGCGGAAATACATAAGCATTGATTATTATGTAACAAATGGTAAACAATTATATTTTGTTTATTTGATTTTAGTACTTGGCACTTTCGGCGGGGGAGTCCGGACTCCTTAGACTCTCTCCCCTAAATACGTTCTTGATCCCTTCAATAGCATCTCTTAGGATACAGTTTCTTCTCATCCAGCGGCCCAACCATCTTTCTCTCTTCACGATTATCTCCAGCATTGATCTCTCTTTTCCAACTCTTTTAGCATTTCATTTCTCACTATTTCACCCGTTCCATTCGTCACCATAGCCATATTTCAAGGTTCCAGTCGCTTTTTCTCACTTGTTCTCAGTGTTCATGTTTCCGCACAGTAGCGTAACTAACACGCTCTGCGGCCCCCGCAACTTTCAGATGTGCGCCCCTACTCTTATTTTTTTAAAAATCTTTCTTTCACGCCTACGTTTATATTAGGTATATACAAATATGAAAATACATTCATGTAATTCGAATCAATGTAAAAACTAGGGTACTATTATAGTATGGGGGTGACACCTATAAATCATATATTTCGCACTTTTTTACATTGCTAACGTACTATTTTGGAATGCGGAACATTTCCTAAGGTGAAATAATGCATTTCTAACTAAGATAATGTCTATTTCTTACATTTACGAGTACTTACTGTTACTTGTTATTTCGATTCTGTAACATTATGGCGGGCGATAGCGTACTGGTTCAGGGCACGTTGTGAGTGTTTTTTTGTCGATTTCTGCAGTGTTGCAACCTCGTTCACCAGAAAATACCTACTTTCATGCCCGGATTTGAAATTATGCTAATACCTCGCAAACCATTGACGTTAGCCTCATCCGTAAGGTTAGGTTAGGTTAAGTTAGGTTAGGCAAGCATAGTTAAAAAAAAAAATACTCGACACGTCATGTTCTAGTGAAAACACGGCGAGTTTGAAACACTGACAACGGGGTTACGTCATCTTATACAAGAAACATTGTGCTCTCCTGCAGAAAGCAAATGGCGGCAGCAAAAACAGCGTGTCGGACAGAGATTTTCGCAGAAAACAACATGTATTCGCATGAAAATGGATCAAAACTTCATTCACGAACTTCCACAACGCTACAGAAAATGATTTCCGTAAGTACTTTCTCCTGTAAATTTGAAGATATCCGTCACCCCTATACTATAATGTTACCAAAACTAGTTAAGATAACAGACAAACTGTAAAAAATTACATACTGTAATTATCCTATGAAAATTCACTGTTACTACAAAAATTACGATATTGTTAAATGCCCATTACAAGTCCTCTGCGTTTTTTGATGGAAGCAAATTCTTGCTCTAGTTTGGTCAAGTCCAGTTTTCGAGCCCGATCACCTTCGATGTTTAACATCGCCAGTCCACTTACTCTTGTCATTGTGCTTTTCAAGTAATTTTTGATCAAATTTAGCTTGGTTTTCCTCTCAGCTGATGAAGACATCACAGGTATGGCCAAATACAGCATATAAGCAGTACTCAGGAATGCTACTAGCCAGAATATTGATTTCTATCAAGAGGAATTCTGCAACTTTGCTGATGTTCGACTGTTTCATCTTTTGATTTCAGTTGGTACTACATCCCGAAAACAAACTATTTCTTTAACTACAGTGCAAGATGAATTTTCTTCATATTTATCCCAGAAATTGTACCGGATTCCACTGTTTGTCGTTTTCTCCCGTTAGGGCAGTGGGGCTTGAAAAGGTGAAGCTCTCTTTGATTTGTTTCAAACTCTGAAATCTACTGTTTACTTGATTTACTAGAATATCTAAAGCAGGGTAGAGAAGCACAATTTCCTTGCCTGTCGACTATCCTTCGACGACGTAATCAATGACTTGAACTATTCATCTAATGAAGGATTTCTTCTAATCTTGGATTTTAATTTCTACTTTCCTAGTGATTAACATTTACTGTTTGCAGTTGTAAAAATAAAATATGTTTGGTTGAAAATATATTTTAACTTCGATAGGAACACTTTTGATAACTATCGATCTTTCTTAATTTATCATTCTTACTGCGCCCCCGAACCCCATGCGCCACGGCGGGGGTTGCAGGGGTGTTATTTACGCCCCTGTCCGCGCCATATATAGCCACACTCCATACAAGGCATTTCATTAGTCTTTCCTTCAGTTCTTTGTTCATAGATCAACAGAAAATATTTTTCTTTCTATTGAAGGCTTCCTTCGCCATTGCTACTCTCACGTTTATTTCTTGGCTGCATTTCATATCACTGCTTATGATGCATCCAAGATATTTACAACTGTCTACCTATTCGATTCTCTCACCTCTGACGCTCACTTTGACTTTCTCGGTTTTCTTCCGATCACCATTGCTTTCGTCTCATTCACATTCATTCTCATCCCGAACTGTTCACAGTGGGTATTCATTTCTGCTAGCATGGCATTTATGGTTCTTTCGTTTTCTTCCAACAGGGTCATGTTATCTGCAAATCTTAGACAAGATATTTTCCTTCCTCCCACTGCTACCCCACCCTTGCTCCGGGAACAGTTTTTAACTATTTCTTCTAAATATATGTTGAATAATGTAGGGTAAAGTCAACAGCCTTGTCGTACCCCTCTTCAATTTTTCCTTCCTTGGCTCATTTCTTCTCCTATTCTCATTTTTACACATTGTTTCATATATAGGTTGAAGATGTCTCCATTATGTGCCGTACACTATACGTTTACGTCTACATGCGTTGTCTACACGTAATCTACGCGTAGATTACATTGGGTTGTAGTTTACATAGACTACGTAGACAATCTAAAGTGCATTAAAATTAATTTTCAAGGCTTTCATGAAAGGAAAGTGACATTTTCAACTGTATTGGTTCCTAACGAACTGAAAAGAATCCTATTTATAACAAAATTTATCTTCTCTTCTATCATCAACTATGGAAGAAGATAAATAGTATGCAAGAAAGACAACAGATGGCAGCCATGAGGCAAAATTAGTCTTTTCCCCATAAAACACTAGAATGTTTTATGTTAGGTTTTTTTCCTACGTGAGAAATTGTTCGAATTTGGAAGGAAGAGCATGAAAAGTCCTCCTCACACATCAGCAACTGATACGCAGTATAATTTTGTTTTACTTTCACGGCGCCCTTTGCTAAGTTATCACCTCTCGCCATGTTGTTTACATAAATTACGTCATCTACGTGTATAACATAGTCTACATGTAGAATGTAGACTATCGTTGTTCACGCGTAGACACACATCACTGAATCTACACCAATATTCTTGAAGAACCATGAGAGCTTGGTCCAATTCACTCTATGTAGGAAACTTTAAAGTATTGTTTCGCGAGACAGTTTTGTGACAAAATTATCCTCTTTATTTGGTGCTCAGGGTCTCCCCGATGGCTCAGTGGTAGCATCGTAGCCTTGTAATCAAGGGGTCCCGAATTCGATACCCGGTGGAGACACATAGTGGTTCGGATCCCACTTTAAACTGTAGGTCCAGTCCCGATTAGCCTTACTGTGCACAAAGTGGACCTAAAACACCAAATCAATTAATCAATCAAAATTATTTGTTGCTCAGGGACAGCGCCAGACAGGAGCTGGGCATCCTCCTTGAGGAGGTGCCGAAACCTTATTTTTGATTTATAAGCATGGCTTTTTACTTTAAAGAGAGTGGAATTTGTGTAGACAAGAATTAATTGAAGTTACTACGTGTTGCAAAATCATGTAGCGACTTAAGAAAATAGATTACTGTTAATTTGATATCACTAGTTATGTACTAAAGTAATACATACCTACAATAAGCTTGTTCTTCAGTAATACGTAAGGTATTAAAAATGAGAGTGGAATGTTAGGGGCAGCAGGATAGAAATTAGGGAGAACTCCAAAAATTCACCTCGTCCGGATGAAAATTTTATCTTGAGCCTTCCCTGGCGTCAGAGCTGGACGGAGAGGTGGGCAGTGACCCACCGAAACAAATTGTAAAAACATATGGGAATAGTCCTTTGGATTTATTAAATAGAATTATTGAAAATATACTTATAAATAGGTACAATTTATTATATTAAATGGATTATATTAATTTTAATTATAATTAGAAACATTCTCACGATGTTTTCCCCCATATGCAAGTTATAATAGGGGCTTAATATTTTATTTTATGAGCTATTTAAAGGTTGCTTCATAATTAGAAATAAATGTTTATGAAAATGC
The DNA here is from genome assembly GCF_977018435.1 of Lepisma saccharinum. Classification (NCBI taxonomy): domain Eukaryota; kingdom Metazoa; phylum Arthropoda; class Insecta; order Zygentoma; family Lepismatidae; genus Lepisma; species Lepisma saccharinum. Next base: position 63,985,002 of record NC_139248.1, read on the forward strand.
AAAATCTTCAGTAAAAAAAAAGTATATTCTACCCTCGACTCCATGCGTTTCTTCTTATGAATACACTAGGGAACAAATGAAATATTTTTTTTTGCCTCCAGAGCGAAATAAGTTGCCTCTTATGGAAACAAGTGTGCTGAATTCAAAAATAACATAAAAAATGCTCTAACACGCAAGATTTTATTTTTACAGGTAGATTTCAGTATACATGGAAATATGCGTAACAAATGTACAGAGCCATGAATTGTACATCATGTAAGTACATGTAAATAATATAAAGTATCATTTTATAAGGAAATTAGTAATCAACCACTAGTCAGAAGTAATTAGCTTGCTTCATATAAGGAAATTTGAACAATACAAAAGCATACGTTTACTTGAGAATAGGTAAAAAATGTCTACCTTTCAATGAAGGTCTCTTATATTCAGTGCTACTTTCTCGCTTCGTATTCCAACAGTAATCCCCTAACATGGCTGGGTCCAGTCGTCCTTTGTAACGACGTTCCATGTCAGAAATGTCCTGATGGAACCTTTCCCCCTGTTTATCACTTACATCACCTAAATTCTGTGGAAAATATCCAAGATGAGAATGCAGAAGGTGATTTTTTAAAGACATTCGGCAACCCATTTCTTTGTAACACCTCAGTAGCTCTGAAACTAGAAATTCATAGTTCTCTTCTTTTTTGTTTCCCAGGAATCCATTCACCACAGCTTTGAAGAATCGCCACGCTGCCAGCTCGATGTCTTGGAGCTTTGATTAAAAAATATTGTCTTTCAGGAGTTTTCTAACTTGTGGTACCACAAAAATACTTTCCTTCAATTTTGCTTGTTGTCTAGTTCGAGAAAAGGTCTTGGAGGTAACGAAATCCACTGCTATCTTTATTCAAGGCTTTCACGATGTTCTTCATCAATCCTAATTTAATATGTAGTGGTGGGGGAAGAATCTTCTTTGGATCAACAAGCGCCACATATTCCACATTTTTTCTCCAATTTGGTATTCATCCCTCATTCCCCAATCTTTAACTACAAAATGACGACTTTTGTCGCGACTGTCCCACAGGCACAAAAAGCAGCAATGTTTCGTAAAAACTCCCTGTAATCCTGTGAGCAAGGCAATAACCTTGAGATCAGCACAGATTTACCATTCATATTTATTATAATTTACAGCTGCTAACAAAGCAGACATTGTTTCGTATGTTTCCTCCGTATTTAGAGCATGGAATAAAAGAATTGATGGTAAAACATTGCCATTATGCAGCAATACAGCTTTCATACTTAATTTTGATGAGTCTATGAACAGTCTCCAATCGGGTACTGAATGTCGAACACCGAACTCATTCATTAAGGAAACGATATCTACACAGAAGCACATTTTTTCTCTCATTGTGAAATACTTGGAAAACTGTTCGTGACGGTTTCGATAAATGGAAATTTTTGTCTTTCGCAAGGAGTTTCCACTGCTGAAGCCTTGAACGAAGAATCTCTGCTTCTTTGTTTCCCAAATTTAAATCGCGTATAAGATCACTTACCCCATCATGCATAATGAGGTGCACACCATCATCTTGTTCGTCACAATGGTATTCTACGTCGATTGATGTTGATGGCTCGTCTGCGGTATCTTCATCTGGTGCTTGCACAACCTATGTGCGTGGGGGGTGGGGGGGGGGTGGAACTGGTAGTTCCTCGCTGTGGTGTACCGGTCTCTTATATATAAATTTACATAACTTTTCTAATGAAGTAATTCTTTCCCTTTCTTTTCCAGGTAAACATCTAGCCTTATTTTCCAATGTTCGTATACCTTATACCTTAAATTTTATTTAATTAAAAATTGACATTATGAAAAATTTTTACGTGTAGGAGAATTTTGAGGATTAGTTCCGCTTACTACACTACAAAACACATTAGAAACAGTCATTACTTTCACGGGGGCAAAAATCATGTTCCCTAGTGATATTATCGTATTATCATCTCATAAGAGGTATCGCCAAGCAAGAATACGAAAAAGTAACAAGATATCTTGATTCTTAATGTCTGTTATGTTTTCATACAATGAATATATATTTTTCATAAATGAATACATATAAATCATTATAGAGACCAGAAGTAGCTTACAAATATGAAGTATGGACTCTTTGTACGGAAGATGAAAATTACTGAGAGTTATTGAAAGAACAAAAATAGATGAAGAGTGTATGATAAAGAATAATGATTATGTAGAAGAAATACTTGAGGGACGGGACATTGTAACATAGGCTATATATATATATTATGATATACATATTTATAATGTTATTGAATGTAAAAATAAATTACTAAATTAAAAATACATTATCATTATCATTTTCAAATACACATAAAAGAATTATATTTTCTTACATATATATTATTTATAAAATAGCCAAATTAATTCCTTTACTAACTGGTTAAAGATGTAAACTATGAAATAGTTTGAATTTGAATTTAAAATTTTGGGTGCGTCAGCACTTAGGCTATTTTGCGCCCGTCACGTTATACTGGGTCCAGCCCCTTACCATAACAAATAATATAACTGGAGTGTCGCATAACTAAAATCTTAAAATATTCTGGCTTAGGTTAAAAGCTGAGGCTTTAAAGGGGCACTCAGCACCAGTGGCGTAGCAAGGGGTGGGCGACCGCGGGGGCGGGGGATCTCGCGTCTCATGAGATTGATACGAAAAATATAATAAATGGAAGTGAGAAAAAATATGGAGAAGGGTAATTTTTATGAGCAATAAAATTAAAACATCTGATTTTATCTGGTTTAAAATCCTAGTTAAATGGTATACGCGTAATTTGAATGAGTGCTTCAAAAGGGGCTTAATATACAGGCTAAGGAGACCGAAAAAAGTAAAAATTATTGCCGCATTTCTCATGTGGAACATTTTCGCAAAAATTTACGGTAACTTGCTTGGACATTTTTTACCCATTAATTCTTTTATTGAATCAAAAGCACATTTGTCTTGTATTTTTATCTTTCTCTTGACCTTGCACTCCCGATTTTAGTAAGTTAACAAAAATCACCTCCAACTGCCACGAAACAAATGTGAGGCATTTAAATGATTGTGTTGTTTCCTTCCTTCCTGCAGCACGTTTGTACCTAGGAGTTTTTTAGACAGGGGGGTGCAGATACGAAAGTGTGGAACATAGGGAAGATTCGAGATGAGTTAGGTTATATTACGTCGATTTTCTGACACTTTTGGCTAAACGCGACGATGAGGATGAATGATGATGAAATTGATAGAGGAACACAAAAAAAACACCCATGCCCAGGCCGGGATTCGAACCTGGGACCCATTGCTGTGCTAACCACGTCACGCTGGTCGGCGAAATGCTGTTGGAGTACGAGTATTTGATGTGGCCACCAGGGGCGGCGATTGGGTTCCAAAACCGGGGGGGGGGACATTGTGCCAAAACTGGGGGGGGGCAAATACAGTATATTTCCCTTTGTAGATAGGGTTTAGCATAGTGCGAAGGCAAAAGTGGCGAAAAGTGGGGGGCAACTGCCCCCACTCGCCCCCTTAATCGCCGCCACTGGTTACCACAAATATCATGGAGTATTGGAGCTAGTGCTAAGTGTACACCCATCGGCAAAATTAATATATCCATTGTATTTTTATTCAGTCTGTTTTTCACTGTGTGATGATAATGGGTTGAAATAAAAACTTCACTAAGCAGATGCCAACATACGCATTAAAAGAATTCCATTCCATACAACACAAAATGTAGAGTAAAAACAATGAGAATAGTGATGAACAATTTGCCTACTATTATCTTTGCTATTGGTTGTACAAATGTAGAGTTGCAATGTTATGATCCAAAGTCACTGGAAAAAGAATCAACTCATCGATTGGACCTCCCCCAATCTGATAATCACCAATCACCAACACAGTTGCTTACAGACAAAATTTGTCACATGGCATATAGCTTGGTGCTTATTGTTCACATTCAATTCTCAGAAGTATTCGAACAGTACTGTGTTGCGCAAATTAAAAATGTTTTCACTTTTTACAAATTTTGTTATTCCAACACCATTAAACAGCCATGATAATTCTATTTTCGCAACACGACTGCAGCTTAAGAAAAAAGTAGGGGACAGGGATTAGAAAGAATGGACTGTCCGGACTAAATAGGAATGTCTTGTAGACTTGTATCCGTGGTTATAAAATAAAAATTACTGAATATTGCAGGCTGAAGACTTCTGGATCCTACCTTTCTTCACAAACAACCCATTCTAATATGCAAGGATAAAATCGAAATTCTTGCACAATGTGAAAAATCGTCAATGTTATGTTCGTAAGTTCTTATATCTTCACATTATAATATTTCATAGTTCAAGGGGGATCATGACCCCCCCCCCCCATGATCCCTTCCCTGGGTACGGGTAGATTTCAGCTCCCATAAAATAGAAAAAGACATTTCTAGGGTGAGTGAAATTATTAAATATGTTTTTCGTCAGGAATTTATTATCATTATTATTATTATTTAAAAATGATAAATTGATGACGTATCCCTGAAGATTTTGAATGGATTCACATTGAGATTTCAAATGTAACGAACGGATGGGGGCTCACATTCTAATCTCGCCCAGGGCCTCGTGATGTGTTGCTACTCCACTGTTCAGCACACAGAATTATACTGGCCATTGGGCCAGTCGACAGAACCTCGTTAGCCTGCAAAGAGCAGTCCATGATTATGAAATAGTTGAAATGGTTTTTCTTATGTATAAGTTATCTTTAGTTTTACCTTTATATTAATACAGGGTGGCCCAAAAAAGGTAACCGAAATGTAGAACTGTTCCTTATGTGTTTGGTTACCTTATTGGGACACCCTGTTAGACACACAATTAGATTTCATAGTTATTTTTGTCTTGCATTCTTGTTTTATTTTTATTGTGCGTGTATTGTTATTGGTGTAGATCTGCTAATGATCTCTTGCGAGAGAGAGAAAATATTCAACACTCGCAACCACACTACTTTGTGTGTGTTTTCAATATTATCTTTAGTAAAGTATATTTGAAGTCAAAACTAATTGCTAATCTTTTGTTGTTTTAACAAAAACTCTCCCCCCGGAAATTTTTGGTGTGGGGGGGGGGGGTTGAGGCCAAGATTGTTGGTGGGTGGAAATCATCCCTGACCCCCCAGAATTTCGCACCGAGGCTGGAACTGAAAATGGCGCCAGTGCAGGGGAAAGCTCAATGTGTTTTATGGCAGTGCTTCTCAGCCTTCGTGGTCCGGTAAATTCGTTTCTTTAAAAGTCGATGCCCCGATTCCAACAATTTAACTCGTAGATAGTTTTCCAAGGCCATCTTTCCAGGTGGTTGCCAGTTCGGGCTGCAAGTCGCTTCAAATCTCACTCACGAACGGTTGAAATTAAAATTTGGAGGCTGCACGGGTGACAGTCCCCCTCTCCGCGGCTTTGAATTCTCACCAAAATACCGCTGGTGAACCTCGAAAGAATGAAAATCTTTCAGGTTGCAAACTTCAGGAGAACCTGTGGCCAAGTTCAGACGATTGAGAAACACTGTTTTTTATATATATAACAGACGTCATGTTTTTCCCGAACATGTCCTACATTTTAGCCTCTTTGTCCGGCGTCCGGGAGGAATTTAATATATATATATTGTAGAGATATGGAGACCATTAGACCGAGAAAACCTCGTCATGTTAATATTCACACTTGTTCATTTCCTGAACTTGTCCGACCAGCGAGCGATCTCAAGAATGCGCTAGCTTGTAACTTCCGTAAAACCAGGAACTGGAAAGGCAAACGCGTGGATCTAAACAGGATCTACCGCGTTTGAAAGGTTTAACAACCTTTCGAAGCCGAGAATGATAAAAGCAAGCTCCTACCCGGAGCTCGCTCTCTTTTGATTCTGACACTCATCGACGCTACATGGATAACTAGTCCGATTACTCTACAACACGTTACACTGCTAACTACGACGATGGAACACGGAGTTACCGCTGCCTAGCATGCTACAAGGCGCAAGGGATCGCTTGGCTTGGTGAACTGAGGATCGCTGGATAGAACCTTGGAACTTTCACGATTCGGTCTGCGAGAAGCATTAGGACAAGACATCACACACATCTACCAGGTATGAACAAGCGTGAATAACCTTTTTCACCAACTTTCCATATCTCTACCCTCCTACGGAGCAGGTTCAGCCATCAAACATTATTAAGCTCTACCTAAAATGTTTAAATGAAACTTCCCTGTACCTCTCTAACCCCAGGAAAACGGGGTTACAACATGGTGGAGGTGCTTCAGGCCCTTTTTTGCAATTAAGTACCCTCCTGTACGAATTGCTTTACATTAAATTATTCCCTCCCACCCCTCCCTCCCACTTTGGGAGCATTTTAAAGTAAATTTTTAATAATTCCAACTCATACTCCCACAGTACGCTTAAGATGCGTCAGACCTAGTGACAACTTTGTGTAATACCCTAGGGAAAACAACCCCTCTTTTTCTTTTATGCCGAGTCCCCCCCCTCCCAACAAAAATCTAGTTCTTCTGCATAACATGTATTCAAGCATCATTCACACAGGAATGAGAACACTTGCTTATACTTCTTTGACCAGCGATATATTAATGACATAAATAACTGTATACCCATACTTTCATTTGTTCTTTGGTCAGCACGACGAACCTTCGTTTATGAATACGTCACAGATAGCGTTGCACGAACACCTAGATTCCTCCCTCGACCAAATCATAGAGTTAGCAACTGCAATCACGGCAAATCCAATAAATTCACAACCTTTAACCCCAATTCCCTCCCCTCCACTAACACGGTTAAGGTCTGCTAATAGAAATTACCCTCAATTTGTCCTTGGACTACAAACACCCAACAAAAACCAACCCCAGCCCTTAGCGAGTACCCCGGCTCCCGTTTCAACTTCCTCTAACACTGTTAATAATTCTGGTAACGTAGCTGTAGAAATTCCCACGACTAACATGGCCACCTCAATTCCAACTGCATTATACCCGGCACCATTTAGCGGAAATGACCCTACGCACATTGACTCATTTTTCCTCAAGTTTCAAAATGTAGCACACGCCGCAGGATGGTCGGAAGCTAAGCGTAAAGAGATGTTACCTTTATTTTTGACGGACACCGCTTTAACTTATTTTCATGACATACAGAAAAGACCCAATTTTGTAGACTTGACATACACACATATCAAAGACGAACTAAGTACGCTATTTAGGGGATCATACTTGTCAGCAGATCCTGTACAGATAATTCTCCAAAAGAAACAGCTGGTTAGTGAACCGATCCACACCTACGTTATTGCTAAAAAGGCATTAGTCCAGCAATACTTCCCGAACGCCACTGAAGAACAAACTCTCTCTTACATCATCACGGGACTGCGAGCCAAGTACATTGGCTGTTTAACCAACAAGCATTTTGCTAGGACAGAAGAATTAATTGCCCACCTACAGAATTTCGAACGCCAGCAGTCATTAATTAATTCCCGTATGTTGGAAGAGAAATTGGAAATTGATCAGGCAGTCGCACAGGCAAGCTTACCCCAGACATTCATTCCATCACCACTTTACAGCTGTTCGCATGCACAGGTCTATTCCCCCCTCCCCAGTAGTAATTCTCACAAGCTGACTCAGCACTTTGTACCATACAACCAGTGTCCATCTTCTCTCCCACCATTGGCACATCAAGTCCAAAGTCCGGCTCTTGTAAATAGTTCCCACACAGTGTATCAAGGAATGCATCATATACCGAGTTCTGATAGTGCCCGCTCCGCGGCACCACCAGCTGTACCCAGAGTAGAACACGCTCAAAATGCCGCCTCTGGTGACGAAATAAACAAACTTTCGTCACAAATCTCGACCTTAGCTCTGCACTCAACCGAAGACGCGAGTTCTCTTATCAATCTTTGCTCAAATGTGCTGGAATTTGCGAAAACGGCTAATCAAAACGCACATAACAGAGGTTTCAACAAGGGGAATACTAACTCTTCTTACAGAAATAATAATAATTCTAGAGCTAATCACAGAGGTAACTTTCGATCGAACTCAAGAGGCCAGTTCAGAAGTAATGGTAACAAGAGGTTTCAACGTCGAGATCAGGCTAATCGCGACGATGCAAATACCTCAGCCTGTAAGTTTTGTGGTCGTTATAATCACGAAAGCGACAACTGCTTTTACAAGCCACAACGAGACAGTGATTTAAACTAAAATCGTCTTCGACTTGCAGGAACGAAATCGAAGATAATACCAGATTAGATAAAGTTCCTATAATTGAGAGAAATGGCCTATACTTTATTAATAGTAGCATACAAGGAAAACAGGTAGATTTACTTATTGACGTGGGTTCCCAAATCTCAATTTATCCTTCCCATCTTCTCCCAACTGAAAGAAAAACATACAAAGTACAATCCACAATCCAAGGTGTGTCCGGATCGAAACTGAGTGTGTCTGAAATTCTAGTTCTTCCTATCATAATTGGAAAGCGTAAATATTCGCACCCATTTAGAATAGTAGATTCAATTAACGTCCCTCCCCTTTTAGGAAATGACTTTTTGAGAACGCAAAGGTGCGAAATGTCATTAAAAGACAATACAATAACTCTTTGTCATTTAGGACGTACTCCTAATTATAGTATTTTAAGATCAAAGTACAAGACTCACCAGCTGTCGCATGACATATTTACCCAAATTGAAAATGCAAATGTGTATGAGGGAAAAGCTACCCTTTCAAACACAGTTCAGTTAAGTCCACGATCCAAGACTTATATCAATTTGAACATTACCACTACAACACCTAATACCCATAAGCCTGTACTTTTTACACCATCTGCTTCCTTTATGAGCCAACATCCAGTAGTCCTTCCCAATGCTGCAGTAAACCCGCAGTCACCTGTCATTCACATACACAACCCTACGGAAACCACAATCACTTTGGAAAGTGACACAATATTAGGCGAAATATCGACATGTGAAATTTTAACTGATGTTACTTCCGTTTGGGAAAAAAGTGAAGATGTTGCATTTTCATACTCTTGTAATGAAAATACTACAGTAAAGCAACAACTTAGTGAAAGTCAAAAGAAATTTGACTTATTATATATATATATGTCCTACATTTTGAGCGTCACATAGAGGAGAAGGTCTAAATATGGGCGAAGGTTTAAATATGGGTTTTGGAGTTATCAGTGCTCCCGGGTGCTGCTATTGGAACTGGTTATCTGTCAAAGACATAGGTTACGGCACCAATTCGCAAGAGAAAGTGGTGGTTAGTTTCGGCCTTGGACGCTGTTATAGAATTGCGACATCCGAAAACTTTTTGCAGCTATGTTTTAACTCAGCGTTTTCTGAATTCTCATCTGCTTTGTATAGGTTGTGATATTAGCGGTACATAAAACAAATGTGGGCTTTTATAATGCCATGATCTGTTTGTGAAATATGTACCACAGAGAGCGAAAATACATTGAAGAAGAAAAATACCGTGATGGTCTAAATATGGGCTATGACATGAGGTCTAATGTTGAGATCACATTTTCAACAAATATTTTTCTTAATTTCGATTTTTCCCATTCCGCGTGATTTTCAAAACAACAGATTATTCATAAATATGAATTTTATAATGTTTTAGACTGTTTTTTAAATTTTAATTGCTTTTTGTTATATTGCCACTAGTAGCCCATATTTAGACCACAATTTTGAAATACCTCATTTTACTATTTTTTGGAAATTGCTTTTTATTAAAAAAAATTGAGACCTTCTATACTTTAGCATGTTATTACATTTAAGTATATATTTCATAGATATGCATTTTAAAGGCAGGTACTTGATATGTTTATATTTTCCTTCCGAAAATGACAACATAAAAAAGGGAGCCCATATTTAGACCTTTTCCTCTAATATTAATATTAATTAGGAAAATGTGTGTTCATGTATGTAAGTTACAAGTGCAAGGAAATTTATTTTGATTCAGTCATCCCCCCCCCCCAAAAAAAAAATAGAGGTCTGTCCTGCTAGAATAAGAACGGACGTTACTAATGTACAAAGTTTTGGGGTTATATTATGATGATGTCGCTGTTCAGTGGCTGAGCGGAGTTTCTGGCATATACTGATGGAACAAGACGTTTCCCACTCTTATTCAATATTTTGATTATAAAGCAGGGGGTATACAGAACGAAGTAATTGAACTAAAAGCTACTCCAGATGTAACTTCTGGAACCATTTTAAGTTACGGTAATCGCTGGACGTTTGATTACAAGTTTGGACATCTTTTTTTTTTTTTAAAAAAAACTCAAAAATGTCAATTTTAAATTACTTTCTAAGGTGTTCTGGAAATGTGTATTATTTATTGCAAATGTTTTGTGTCCTACATTTTGACTTGAAGTCCTACATTTTGGGACATTATGTCCTACTTTTCCCTTATAGCGATCTGGTAACCCTAATCATGAGACCAAGCCACCGATCGATATTTTAGGAGGGAATATGGACAACCTCCACTTGATTACAAAAGCATCGTTGCGTGGTATGACAAGTTTAAGAAGGCCAGAAGTGTACCTTCTTTTCCGTCCGCCAACAGGGCGACCATCCGCCACTGACGAGAGTGTTGATGCTCCACGAAACCTTTCAAGTGAATAGTGGAGTCGAAAACCAGTTATTGCCTAAAAAGGAGCAACTCGCCTACACATTTAGTTTAATCTGAATAGAATCTCAACCTTTTAAAAGTAACAAAGATTACATTCAATTTAGTTGCACAACGATACAAATATTTTTTTAAACACGATAATGGTTAACCAACTCCTACAGAGGATCATACTGGTTCTGAGTCCAGGCGCCAGGGCTTCGTTAACCTTCAAAATGCATCCAATGTGTGCTACGTGGAAAATAATCAGCGTTCTACGACGCCAAGGGCCCCGGTTTCAAATCCTGACCTGGGCATGGGTGTTTTTTTTGGGAGCGTCCCTTCATCAATTTCATCATATCATCAATCATTTCATCGCTGCGATTTGACAAAAGTGGAAGAAAAGCGACGCTAAACAACAGAAGCAAATTTAGGGCTGAGCTGATACCAATTTAAAGCGATACCGATATTTGTAAAATTTCAATTTAAAATTAAAAAGGCTATATTATGTGGGTGTGTAATTAGTATTATTACATTTTATACATATGCATTTCTGACGAAGGGCGATGAATAAATTAACCCACCAAACGATACTCTGTTGCAACAATGCATCTCAAGTTTACAATCTTTTTTAGATCAGTGACAATCGATCAGATGCCGCGCTTCTAGCGACTCAAAAACAATGCTATCGGCTAGCATCGGTGCAAAAATATCACCCGATACTTACCGATACCCCTGGTATCGTTATCGGCGCAGCTCTAATCAAATTGTAATCACTGGTCTCATTATTTGGTCCAACTCTGTAATCCTCTTCAAGAAGCATTTGTATTCTGCCACAATTCACATATTCGTTGCGTCTTTTGGCCATCTCAAATTACAACAGCACTAACACAACCCCACAGACGCGCGACATACGCAACCCAACGGCATAAACGTTTTGTAAGAATGCTAGGAATGTACAGTCACGGACACTTCTGAGTTGTAACAACCTCCACTAACTTTCAATGGGATCATTACACAAACCAGCAGTGTCCGTGACTGTACATAACCTGACTCGAGAAGGGCCAAACCATTTGGCATCAAATTTCTGGGGGGCAAGTAAGTGCCCCCATCACCCCCTCGTTGGAGTATCTGTTTGCAGACCGCAGCTTGCACGAAAGTATTTCCTGAATTTTTCAAGCTCTAATATACATTAATGTTATTTTTATTAATTGATTATTAATGTAGTTGTATGGAGAAACGCTTCTGCAGTTTTAACCGACAGTTTCAATGCCCGCTCAATAGCATGGTTTTGGGTGGAACGGTGAAACCATTAATGGCGTCCATTTAAACTACCTCGCTTAGCATCGAACAGAATAGATTTGAATTGATTGATTTGCTTTATTTTACTTCGCCTTTTCTGCCACTTTTGGCTAATTTGCTTAGATGGGGATGAGTGATAAAATTGACGAATGGACACTCGCAAACATCCATGCCCAGGATTCGAACCCGGGGCCCCTGACGTCGTAGTGATAACCACTCCGACAAGGGGGGCGGCAATATTAGATTTGAAAAAGTTACCTGAAACAGCGAAATGAAAATTACTAACATTGAATGCATTGTGCAATATACAAGGCCACCTGCAGGATTTTTCTCAAGGGGGGGCAGCGGTACTTAAAGTGGGGGAATATGGACTAATGCTTTCCCCTAGTTAAGACAATTCTCCTAAAGCATCCTCAGAACTAAGATAATTTGCATAGGCACAAAATTTGCTATATTTCATGTTTTCAAGCTACAACAGAGCTTTTTTCACAGCACCTAATTCAGTAGCATCAGCTACAGTACTTAAGGCATTTTGGAGTTGTATTATGTCATTTTGTGTATGTGTTGATTGCTGTAGTGTTACTAATTTGTTTTGTATGTCATCTATCAAATGATGAAAATGAGATAATTCAGATTCAGTGTTCAGATTTTCCAGCTTAGTAATTTTTGTTGGACTCTACTCAGAGTTTCAGTAATGCCAGCTAATTTTGATTCCAGTATTTCCTGGACACTCATTAATTCATTTTTCATAGTTGCCAAAGTATCTTATGGTACTTTGAATTTTCCCAAAATCCTCGTAAGTCTCATGCTGGAGTTTGATGTTAGTAACATTACGAGCAATGGCATTAAGTTCACTGGAGGAGGGTAGATTATTTATAAAATCTTCCAATATTTGAAGTTTGGCCAGCCCTTGATTTTCTTCCTAACCCCCTTCAGCACCCCCTATCCAAAACCTACATTCTACCGAAAACAATATCTCTTACAGTGTCATGTTATCTTATGCCGTTGTCATATTGAGGGCCGAATGTTATGTGCTGAAATTATACTGCTGTTATTATTTACAACAGGCAAGCATTGATCCTCAAAGAGATTTCACATTTATTTTCCTATACTGACGGCAGCCTATAAATATCAGTGGCTCTTGTCTTTATTTCTTCGGAATTGTTTTTAAGAATAATTTCTTCTCTCAAGTAGACTGCTTGTGTTTTTCGATAAATGAAAAACTCAATATGCTGACCAAGGCAGAAATTTATTTTATTATAAAACATAAACTAAACGTAACGTTTCAACCTTCTAGCAAGGTCTTCTTCAGACTCTGCACCAAATACAAATGTAACAAGGTACAAAACAGGACGATATATATAAACAAAAATTACTCCCCTCCAGACTATTAGAAAGTTGTTCTGGAACATTCTAGCAGGTGGCTTTCCCTTGTCAACTGTACTTGGTGCAGAGTCTGAAGAAGACCTTGCTAGAAGGTTGAAACGTTACGTTTAGTTTATGTTTTATAATAAAATAAATTTCTGCCTTGGTCAGCATATTGAGTTTTTCATATCATGGAAACAAGGCTTAATGGTGTCATAATTTTCGATAAATGTATATATCTCACTGTCAGTTGTTGTATGTGTTCCTTTGTACTGTTGATACACGGTTTTGTTGTTCGCCTACTTGTTCTTCCTCTCTTCTCCAAGTCGCATTGGAACAAAAAATTCAGTTGCTTTCAAGTATTATCAGGTCGTTCTCTGAAAATTATTTACCGCGAGTTGTATGGTGACTATAGTTTCCTTGTTAATTCGTTCTATTTGTTCTAGTAAACGTATCATTTCACTTTTAAGACTTTTGAAAATACTGTTGCGAGGAGGCCAAAAATTCACGAAGAAATGTTACAGTTCGTTGTTGGGGACAGTACGACCCAAGGGATTATAACTAGGGCTCGTAAGTTGAGGAAATGTCCTTTTTTTCCCCTAGTGTCCGAAGACGAGGCCCAACATAATATATGTTCATTTTGGGTCATTGTAGGCCAGAAAAAGGTGGGTTTTATTTGTCCTGTTTTGCCTTTTTCGGCGTGTTTTGGCTTATTGGTCCTTTTTTTTTAGCCTTTTCTTAGGTCTTAACGGCTTTTTTTGCAACTTCACCTTCTTTCGACTACGGTTTTACTGCCCATTCTCAATTCGAATCATCATCAGTTCATCACCTCTTAAACATCCTTTCTGTAGTAATGAAAGAAATAAATAAATAAAAAAAAGAAAAAGAAAGAAATATATTTGAACCATCCCTGAAACGAGAGAAAAACATTTTTGGACTGAAAGAAGATGCATTTCATTCATTTAGTTTTTTCGCACTGTGTGTTCCATACCACCAGAATCTTGTATTTTTTATTCATTAAATATGTAATTAAAACTGAAGTTATTAATTAATTTGGATCACATTTATACGTCCTTTTTTTCCGTTTTAGGTCCTTTTTTTGAAATTTTTAGGTCTTTTTATAGGTCTTTTTTTTTGGCAATTTATAGGTCTTCAACTTCCGAGACCTAATTGTAACTAAGAAGGAGCTGTGCACTTAGCGTTTTGTCCTGACACCACAGCATCTGGGCAGACGGAAAGTAGGCTATGTATTATGTAAAACGAACGTACATGCAAAGAGGGAAAACAAAGCAACGGAACATTTTAAGAAAAGTGAAGCACTCCAAAAAAAAGTGAATTCATAATTACATGAAAGTGACTACATGATTTCTTATTTATTGTGTTATTTTCTTTTTCAAATTGCAGAACTTTAGGTTGGGTAGTAGCGATTTTTTTCTTTCACCCAACGTACACAAACTGAACACTCAGCAGTTGTTGTCACCTATACAACGTATTTGACATTTGATTAATAACTTAATGTTCTACCTCAATTGGTTGTGCCTTGTAATCAAGGGATACCCGGTGGAGGCACATAGTGGTTCGGATCCCACTTTAAACTGTGGGTGCAGTCCCGCTTAGCCTATGTGTGCATAAAGTGGACTTAAAAACAATAGATGTCAAATTATAGCACCATTAAGCTTTGTTTCCATGATATGAAAAACTCAATATGCTGACCAAGGCAGTAATTTATTTTATTATAAAACATAAACTAAACGTAACGTTTCAACCTTCTAGCAAGGTCTTCTTCAGACTCTGCACCAAGTACAAATGTAAGAAGGTACAAAACAGGACGATATATATATACAAAAATACTCCCCTCCAGACTATTAGAAAGTTGTTCTGGAACATTCTAGCAGGTGGCTTTCCCTTGTCAACTGTACTCTCACCTAAAAGGCTAAACATATTTTCTTCCATCTAGAATGTGGTTGGACTATTTATCTCACGCTCTTTTTCCTTCATTCTTCTTCCTTCTTCTCTCCTCTTTCTCTCTTGTCATCTCCACTCTTTCTAACACCTTCTTCCATTCTTTGTTTATCTTCAGTCCCCCATTCCAGTTCATTGAGTCTTCTTCACCTTTCTTCTCTATTTCCTTGGCCTCCTTCCATTTTCTCACTAGCATTCTCTTCTCCCTTCCTATCTGCTTAGCCTTATCCCACTCTATGTCATGTCCTGTTTCTCTCGTGTGCTTAAATATCGCATTTCTCTCTCTCTTAAGTCGTACATCATCCCTATGTTGTTTCAACCTGTCTTTCAGCCTCTTTTTCGTTTCTCCTATGTACACACTCTGTCTGACATTCTTTACATTTCACTTCGTAGATAATCCCTACCTCTTCCTCTTCTCTGTTTTCCTTTTTCTTGTTTCATTCTTCGCTATTCTTAAGATGCTTCTCTTTTAATAGATGTCAATCTAAAATTGTACATTTCAGTAACGGCCATTTATGTTAATTATTATAAGAGCGTTGCAGGAACATGGTAACTTCAAAGTGCAGGATTTCTTAGATTCAGCAACATATTAGGGGGGAAAATATACCTCGATCACTCTCCGTGGAAAAATGCCTTGCCTTGCCTTGCTTGCCTCTCCATGGAAAAAGTCCTCAAGTCGTTCGTATATGCCATTGGCCTCTCTTGAACAAGCTGTTCCCAAATTTCCAACTGTCGTTGTTGTACTAAATAAGGTAGAAATAAATGAAGTTGCTAGTATTCTAAGCTTTCATTAGCATATTATCATAAATGCCTACTAATTGGTATTAGATTTAGGGACTAAAACATGCATACATATTTCATGTTTTATTTTCAACGTCGCGCCCCCTAAATCTCATTCCGCACCTCAGAGGTCGCTGAGCTACAACTTTAAAATTTGAATTATATGAAGTATTTTCAGATATCTCAAGAGAGCACTTACCCCCCTGGACCCCCTCTGCGGATGCCCTTGGCAATACTACGCGTATATCATTCGGCTTCTTCATTTTCGGTAATGGGTGCTCCATCGGCACGGCAAATTTGTACGATGCTCGCAGAAATGTTAATGCTCTGGCAACACTGTCCAGTGCTACTTGCAGGCATATTTTTCTCAATCATGCTTAATGCAGATGGCAGCAGCAGTCGTCCGTAGCGCAGAAAGGAGGCAATTAGTGTGGTTAAGTTCTTACAGAGATACCTCGTACGTATTTCTGCTGGGGTGAAGCTCTTAATCGAATGATTTGTGACCGTTTCCTCCTCCGAAGCTGTTCGTGTTCTCTGAAAGCTCTTCTAACACGAGAACAGGAAAGGAAAGCTAAGTGACAAAACACTTGGCGTCGTTTACAGCGGCGCCACTTGCGGAAACGAATTTATCAGGCGGACTGATCCATCCAACAAGATCTGTAAGGGTGACCACAGACTTTTCTTTTCTCAGACAGCGGCGGGGAGGGGGGTAGAGTAACATTTCATATCTTGCCCCTCAGTCATAGAAACTTAGATTTTACCCTTTATTTTTATTATTATTATTATTATTATTAGGTCAAAAATTGAATTAGTTCAGAAACTTTTTATCAGATTACTATGTACTGAATGGCTAACACAGTTAAATATGTCTACCTTATAAGAAGGAAGCAAATTGAAAAGAAACAATTTTGTACAGAAGATATTGTGTTTTCAATTAATAGTGAACACTTCTTAAATAATATATCTTATAAAATTCCTAAGTGGAATACGAGGAATATCTCAATAGCTGAACTTGTGGAAAGCTACAATATGAACTTATGATGAGTTGAATTGAGTTACTGGTTTATTCTGTAGTATTTGGTGAAAAAAAGACTTCACCGTCGATATAAGCAGTGACAGTCACATTTCGAGTTATTGCTTCAGTACATTTTTTTCCCTAACAAATTTCCACACTGTACTGGCTATGCTTCTTGTGTATGGCTTTCACATGACGGACGGATTCACCTATAGAAGTTCCACTTTGTGTCATTCTAGCAAGAAAATTCTTGACCAACCAAGTTGAAATAAATGCATGTGGACACGAAGACTTGTCCTTAATTTCAAGACGACACGAAGACGTACTTTTAGACTGGCAACACTGTAACCAGGTAAAATGCTGCCATCTGACGTTTGGTACATATATGACGTAGTGTCACACGTGCTGAGTGTGCAGTGAAATCAGTGTCTGTCTCTGTGCAATATTGAGTGAGTTGCAGCTTTTAAATTAGTGCAATGCTTTATACCCTTGTCATGGATTTGAAAACAGAACAAAGAGTGGGGATTAAGTTTTGTGTAAAACTCGGTAAAATCTCCTTGAGAAAACGTTGAAATGCTGAAAACTGCTAACGGAAATGAGGCCTTTTGTTGTGCCAATGTTTTCATTTGGCATCGTCGATTCCATAATGAGCAGGAAGATGATAAGCGGATGATCCTAGGGAGGGTTGAAGCTCCACCAGTCGAACTGACGATAATGTTGTAAAGGTTCGATATAAACTGACTGAAAACCATGCACAGTCACTGAGGATGATTGTTGATGATTGACGATTGCAGCTGTATATGGAGCCATTTTGGAGCGCTTGCTAAAGAGACAGGGACAAGTGAGACCAGAGTTGGTTGAATCCGATGCTTGGTTCCTGCAGCGCGACAATGCGCCAACCCACAAGGGAATTGTCCAACAGTTGTTGGCACGGAAACAAGTGACTGTGTTAAACCAGCCACCTTATTCGCCAGATTTGCCACCGGCCGACTACTTTTTATTCCCCAAATTGAAGTCTCACCTGAAGGGCCAACGTTTTGACACCATTTTGGAAATTGAAGAAGCTGTGACGAGGCACCTAAAAACAAACTCTAAAGAAGATTTCCAGACGGGCATCCAGCAATTGTACAGCTGTGCCACTAAGCGTGTGGGACTTACGAGGGATGTGCATCGAAGACTAACTAAGTCGTATGGTAAGTCTTACACATTTGCACTTTTTATTGAGCCAGTCTTCTACCACCGCCGTAGAGTTAGGCAACACACATAACGCCTTCCAGTGAACGAGTATTTCAGGTTCTTATTGCGGGTGACTGTACATTCATTCTCTACAGCAGAGGCGTTGACACGTTGCTCAGCAATTAATCAATCACCCTCCAACCACAGCCTTCCAAATTACGCCATAAACACGCCACTGTTGCTAAAACTCCTTGCATGACACACAGCTCACAACTGCCACGGCATTAAGTGCGATATACGTCACTTCTGTTCATTTTCCGCCGGTGGGGCTCGCGACATAACTCCCCTCCCCCGCCCCCTCGTAGCAGACACCTCCCCTTCTTTTCTCACGCTCCACATACTCAGGTTCCCTCTTAGTTTGAGCAGTAAATCGTGTGTGGCTGACCCCACGCAGTTTGCGCAGTGGTTTATCGCCCTCCGACGACGATAATTGAGGCCCCACGTCATCTTGCAGCTCAATAAGGGAGAATTTGTGCCCCCATTACTCCCCCCTTCCCTCCGGCCTCAAGAAATGACGCTCTCAGCCACCTATGAGGTCAACGGGAAGGATTTCTTGCGAAAGTCACTTTCGGTGGGTAGGAGAACACCGTGCTGGTGGTAATGTTTCCCGTGAAGGTGCTAGGGGTGCCAACTGTTGGAGTTTTCTTTAAAATCTGCCATAACGCTTCAAGGCAGGGAATGCCGTATTTGCGCATGTATAAGTCGCACCTTTTTTTTTTTTTACCGTTGAGTTACACTTGATTTTTCGCAAACATGATAACACCGGAAAATGTTAATTGTTGCAAAAAAGTGTTTATGTATGTATAGTGGCACGTTCTAAACACATTTCATGCATAGGAAATAACGAAATAACGCGAGTTTGGCATACAATTCAAAATGTATCCTTTTTCACACATTTCCAGACATTTCGTGCTTAAAAAAGGGGGGAATTATGAAAATCACATATTTTGTGTCTTAGGCTTAAAAATAAAAAGTACCGCATTTATTGGTGTATAAAAAAATGGATTCCCAAAATCTTATCCGGCCCCCGCAAATATATATGCAAGTGACTGTGTTAAACCACCCACCTTATTCGCCAGATTTGGCATCGGCCGACTATGGTGCATGTCATACGTGGAATAATTCCGAGAGCTACATAAAACCACATGCAAATGGGTGTTTCCCACGATCTTTTCATCGAGAAAAGCAGAGTGGTTCTGTAAGGAGATTGAGTGTGCACCTACCGTCAGAAGGGAGACAGCCGTAACATCGGTACGAGTATTTGTCGCGCGGGAGAAAATGAAAAATAATTTCTTGAAAAATCTTTTCCAACGTACGAAACCGTAATGAGTAGGTATAGGCTATGTGGCCTACAAATCTAAAATACTAGTTTAAAAAAATTGTAAAAAAAAAAAATAACAGAAAAGTAAAAAAAAAAAAAAAAAAAAAAAACAATGTCCTCAGGGCCGGATTAAGACGAAATTGGGCCTGATGCTTAAAATCTTCGGTGAACAATAAACACAACGACGTTATAGATACGTCACAGCGCAAAGAATAATAGTAACTGTATAATAAGTAGGGATGTGCCGAAGCCGATTACAGATGTATGAAAATCGGCCGAAATTGACATATCGGCATCGGTATCGGAATCGGCAAAAATCCGATATTTAAACCGGTACAGATTATACTAGAGTTTTACCTTCTAATAAGTTTTATATTCTAGTGTTGTAAGATTTATTGAAAATTCGTCATTATTGTAGAGTTTTTGTAATAAAATTATTGCAAGCTCTCATTCAGAGGATCAACCAAACTATAAATCAGAAATAAAACAGTACATTGCTGAACCAGGATCTGCTGTTGTATTGGAAATTCAAAAATGAGTATTCAAACCTGAAGCAAGTGCTGAGAAAATACTTGAGCATACCTGCTGCATCAGTATTCAGTCAATGAGTGTTCAGTGTTGCTGAACAGATTTGCGATAAGAGAAGAAGTAGGTTACTTCCTGAAGTGCTTCCAAATCTCGTGTTTCTGAAGTTGAATCTGGCAGAACAGGAATTCATTTTGCATTTCAAACAACTGCTTGTGTACTAATGTTAAATCTCTAGGTTCACATAACCTTTTGTAGATGCAAATGTACATTCGCATCTCTTGAGAATATATATGTATATACATATTATATGCAATAGAAATTTAGATACCAAATTTATTTTTGTCATGCAGAAAATAACATCCCATTTCTGTTTAATAATCTTATGTATCGGAATCGGTTAAATATCGGCATCGGTATGGGTTCCAAAAATTATCGGTGAGTACATCGGCATCGGTAAATTTTCAGCTTCGTCACATCCCTAATAATAAGTAACGCTGTGTCTAGGCGTCCGAAATTGGGGCTCCAAATTTCATTCTAAGATGTATTTTCAGGTTAATATAGCAAGAGAAAACTGTTCAGCTTTCGGGAAATTCTCATCTGTTTTCACCTGGGCCTATTTCAGGGATGGGCCTAATTGCTGCAGCATCAATAGCACCCACCTTAATCCGGCTCTGCCTAGTCATATTTAAATTATAACAGTTCATTCTTAATTAGTCCTGCATGTCTTTTAAAAACTACCGACATAACCAATGTCTTCATTTTTGTACTAAAACTTCGTCATATGAGCCGACCTTGATGGCGGAGTGGTTATCACAGCGCGTTTCGACGCCCGGAGTACCGGATTCGATCTCGGCCCCAGCATGGATGGTCTTTGTGAGTGTTGCATCACATGATCACACATCCTCGTTGTCGTGATTAGCCAAAAGTGGCAAAAAAGGGACATAAAATTAACTAAATCGATTATTCAATTCAAATGTTGTAAAATAATAACTAACCAAACTATTCAGTCTTTGAAAAGGCCTGTTCTGGATATCAGAACAATTTTACTGTACAGACTATATTACTTTATATTTTTATATGAAATCATATCACTGCCTTACAAAAAAAAAAAGTAAAGTGCTCCCCTGTGCATAGCACCACGCCATGAAGGCGTATAGGGGGTGTGGGGGTAACGCCCCACACTTTCTTGATCCGGTCGTGAGTGGGGGTGATGTGATCAGCATCACGCCCCTGACCGCCTTTACCCCCCAGGGTTTCCCCCAGGTACCCATGTTATTCGACGCTGGGTGGGCGCCGGGGCCGATTCCATCGTTAGAAAAGTTCCCGGATTTGAACCGGCCGGGGATCGAACCCGGGACCTATAGCATGGTAGTCAGACGCGTTACCGACTGAGCCACCGCCTTACACTTTAACAAATATTTTAATAAATGGAGCACAAGAAGAAAAACGAGGAAACCAAATTTCGAAGGAAACTAAAGCCCTGTTATCCCTGAATTTGAATTTGAATTTCAGTTTAATTTTTTTGGGTGCGTCAGCACTAAGGCTACTTTGCACCCGTCACATTATACGGGGTCCAGCCCCTTATCGTTCCAAATCACAACTCTAACGTTGCAGAACTAAAATCATAAAATATTAAAATGTTCTGACTTTCGTTAAAAGCTGAGGCTGTAAAGGGGCACTCAGCACACATAAGGACAAAAGAACAGGACAACACAAACAAAATTATACTGGCCATGGGGCCAGTCGCCAGAGCCTCCTTAGTCTGCAGTGCAGGGTGTACTACGTGGAAGTGAGGTTGACATTTGGGTGTACTACGTGGAAAATCACCCCTTACACCCCTGTTATCCCTGAATGTATGAGGGTACATTGTACAGGGTGTCTCATAAGTAATAGCGCAAACTGGCACAGGTGAAAGTACACGGTAATAGAAGCAAAAATGTCTCAGTAAACATGGGTCTCCAAACGAGCCGTTTTCGAGATATTTGCGAATGTGTGATTACAAGCCGCCACTGACTTCATTGTTTGTAAACGTCGTCCTGGTTGGTAAAATGCTAATAATGTCTGCGAATGCGTGGTTAGAAGCCGTCACTGATTGCATTTTGTAAACACCGAGTGCTTTACTCCTTGCCCGATCCGAGGTTTGCTCTTTGTTTACAAAACAGAACATTTCCGAGAGGTGGGACCCATGTTTACTGAGACATTTTTGCTTCTATTACCGTGTACTTTCACCTGTGTCAGTTTGCGCTATTACTTATGAGACACCCTGTATTTACATATATATGTAATGTCTTGTACTTTCACCTGTGTCAGTTTGCGCTATTACTTGAGACACCCTGTATTTACATATATATGTAATGTCTTTGTTTGTGTACTAACACTTCGTCACATGACCGAATTGCAATATCATGCCGTGCCATAAATCGCCTCGTCTTCAAAAACTAAATTCTTAAAGAAAAATACCAGGTGGTTATAATTAAAGTGACGGTGTTCAGAGTGGTACAGCACGGGCTGTAATGAGAGTAGCAGTCTGAAACTTCGTAGATATGCTAATGAAGCAATGCGCTCGAGAATTATGAAAAAAAAAAAATAGTTCCCATTCTCGCCACCAGGGTAAAAAATAGCGCTGTAAGCAGTCAAAACATGGTATAGTTACAGGAAAAACACTATAAATCGCAGAAAACAATACTCTTTGTAATAAAATATCGCTACAATTTCGCTATTCGAATTACATGAACATTACTAAAGGAAAAAGTAACAAGCGTCACCAACCACAACCAGGGAGCTCACACAATGGTTAGGCAATGTCACCGACTTTGACGTCAGAGTTACGGAAAATTCCACGTTTTGACTGCTTACAGCGCCATTTTTTACCCTGGTGGCGAGAATTGGAACTAATTTTTGTTTTTGCATAATTCGCGAGCGCATTGCTTCATTAGCATATCTACGAAGTTTCAGACTGCTACTCTCATTGCAGCCCGTGCTGTACCACTCTGAACACCGTCACTTTAATTATAACCACCTGTTACATTAGACTAATTGTAATGTGTGAAGACTTGAAAACCGTTTCCCTTCATTGTACGTATATTTGTGCACTCTTCCTGTTCGTTCGCATGAAACACGTTTCGTTCACGTTCCGTGTGTGTGTGTCCAGTACCCACTTCTTGCATCAGTGCAGGTCTGTGTAGCAGCTGTGCCCAGTGGCGTGCCCAAGGGGGGAGTCATAACCCCCCCCTTTCGCCCAGTATTCCTAAATAAAAGAACTCAACGGTAGGAAAAGTTGGCAAATTGAGGGGTGAGCAGGCGCATCGCATGATAATGTTTGCATGAGCACATGAACACTTGTGTATATGTCTTAAATTATGTACATATTAAATGCATACACACACATACGTATATTTATTCGAAAGAATACTATGTTTGATGTACGAGTATATACACACAATTTACTCTGACACGACTTCTTTCACGTCTGATAACTTCTCTAGATAGTTGGTAACCCTGACTCCAATAGTGTTCCACGGAGGGCGTTGAACACAATTGATGTTCGTGTTGCATAGAGCTGACTGCTAAGGGGCTGTTGGCCACTGTACCCCGAAGTTGTTCACTTCGCTGTGTGAACACTGATGCAAGCGGAAATACTTCTTACATTCGGCACCAGAGTGCAGCATGTACAAGGCATGTCTAGGGGGACTCGAAAATGTCTGTGCTACATAGTTGCAAACTTTAGCGAGAATTCGCTAAACCTGGCAGATTTTAAGGGGGAGAGGGACAATTTCCCCTAGGTCCTTTTTGCATTACTTCAAATATAGCGTGATTTTGGGGGGGAAATTGTTGAAAATAAATTGAACTGTTATTCTCACTTTTTTCAATTGAAGATGAAGTTACAAGGAAGAGGAGTAAATCTGCATTCAGTACAAGAGCGTTATTGTGAACACTAGTATGCGAACCGCACGCGACGCCACTGGGAGTGAGTACCAGAAAAAGTGTAAGTAACCCCTTCCTTTCGAAAATCCTGTGCACGCCACTGGCTGTGCCAGTGTTTGTTAATCCTGTCAGCGCGGATAGTCCGTAATGGGTAGTCGAAAGGGGCTTGGTTCCGATCTTTGATTGATTTGGTTCATTCTACTTCGCTTTTCTTCCACTTTTGACTAATTCCGACAAAGAGGATGAGTTATGATATGATGAAAGGACACTCATAAAGAACACCCATGCCAAGGCCGGGCTTCGAACCCGGGACCCCTGGCGTCGTTGCGCGCTTTGCTAAACACTCCGCTTGGTTCTGAACTAAAAAATTCGACAGTGAAATTAAAGTGCACGTCAAATCTCCTGCATATGGCCTTGAACAACTGAACAGCACCAGCGAATTACAGACGTGGGGCGTTGCCGTGCTCTCCTTGACAAGGAGTTTCGCTTAACCACGCTGTCTCTTTTCCGTATGAGATTTCGACATGGCACCGCTGCAGTGCGCTGCTATTGTCTATCGCCATGTGCAGGAGATTTGACTCGCACTCTAGCACTTCAAGGCCATTCCTAATAAGGAACACGGTCACTGTTGAAAGTCCCTTTTCCAGTATATATTATGCACTGTTACAAGTTAGTAAAATTTACAATATTTTTCGTTAATACTGAACAGTCTGCCTGTTAATTTACATAACTGGGGCACTGCTGTCTTCTTAATTTGATTATTATACAGCGTGTCCACAGAAACATTCCTTGATTATAAACAACCACAAAATTTTAATTATGTATATTACGAAATATATACCGATACCATTCGAAAGAACAGCTCAAAGAATTTTAGGGGATGTGTAATTGTTGGCGATAACTACAACAATAGATGGAATAACAATAAAAGAATCAAAAAAGGAAAAAATATATTTCGATTGTTAATGTGTTATTGTAAATGGCATTGTTGTTAGAAGCAAATTGTGTAGAGCTAGCATGCAGTTATTAGGTAACACGTATTATTATTGTATGCAGACTTCTACTAGATGCACTATGAGTTATTATCTAGCACAATTCTTTTTCCTATATATTTTTTTACATTTTATGATGCATAATTATTCAACTTTGTTAAAATTAACTTTTACACACCTGATCTAAGAAAAATCTGAAGTTAGAAGGAAATTTTAGCTACGTAGTTTACATTGTGTGAGGGTGTGATCCTTTCTGAAGGCACTGAATTGTGAACCTCCCTTCCACGTAGTATATCCTGGACTATAGTTTGCAGACTAGCGATGCTCTGGCGTCTGGAGTCATAGCCAGTATAATCCTCTGGGGGGCTTGTGTTTTGTCGTCCATATTTGTTTGTGCCTTCATCCATCTCATCAGCAATCATTCCATCGTCGCGATTAGCCAATAGTGGCAGGAAAACGAATAAATCAATCAATACCGTTAGCTCTCACATAAAAATCTCATTTTTTGAAATTTTGAAACCTAACACAACTATTTATCTTTGGATTCAGTAGAAGAATATGAAAACACGACACGAAATTCTGACCTGATTTCCGCATTTTAACCAAATTTTTCGATCTAAAGCAATTTGTCCTTGGGCTATTCTGCTGAAATAGTAATTAATGAACTTAGTTTCCGTTATAGACTACTAAAATAATAGGTTTTTTTTTCAAATTTAAAACAAACTATGCTGTTTTCTATTCACTCAGGGAGGAGGGGTGGGGATTAATGAATGAAGAACCGGTTCGGTCACCCCTTTTCCTTTGCTCATGTTGGGAGAACATCGGCTCAGAAACATGCAAGAAACTAGCAAATTCTATGCAGCGAAGCTGTCCAGAGGTCAAGGCCAAGGGATATTCCAAGATATACCAGGATGTTTGTGAATATTTGTTTTGCATATTATTATTATTATGTCGGAGTGCCTGCGACTATTAGTGTACTGTACACTTTACCGTTCGTCGTTGCTACAGTTACATCCACATCACGTGGAACGTCTAGCAATGGATTTTGATTTGCCGGTTTCACAACTAAACATAAGGAATGTGCAGGTAAATACGTCACGTTAAATCTTTTGGTTTTATTGCCTTATTTTTAGCAAATGTAAAAAATAGCATGTGTGCCTTTTAGAGTAACCATGTACAGTGGAATCCATGAGTATTACCGTGCAAATTGTCCATGACTATTTTCATTAATTTTTCTCTTACATCCTATGAGTTTTTTAGCGATGGATTTTTATGTATGCTGGTGCAGAAGTTGTCAACAGTTTGTTTTAAGTTGTCTTTTAATTCTTGAAGCTGTTATTGGGTCAAATAAAGTGCATGAACATGGTGATGGACAATTTGCACTGTAATACTCATGGATCCCACTGTACATATTGCAATAATGTTGAAGGCCATACATTGTTTTACCCAAGTCAAGGAAACAAGTGTTAAAAATGGAGTAGCTACGTATTTACAAGAAACTGAGAATACGCCGGAAGAAGAATAGTACATAAAACTTGTTATAAATACTTACATTATGATTACTGAATAAAAATAATCTCATCAAATCCCTTGGCCAAGTTAAGAAACGAAATTGAAAAGTGCAAGTTAAAACAAAATATATAAATTTGTAATCAAGGGGTCCCGGGTTCGATACCCGGTGGATCGGATCCCACTTAAAACTGTAGGTTCAGTCCCGATTAAGCTTACTGTGCATAAAATGGAGTAAGAACATGAACACAATCAATCAATTAAAATATAGAAATTTAAAACGTGCAAGAAAACAATTTATAAAACTGAAGCCAGCAATGATACATCGTCATTAATTGGAAGAATTACGACAAATGGGTATTTTACTTCGCATTTTTTAATGCAATTTAAAATAACAATGTGTAGTTGAATGCCTGTTTTTAAATCATTTGTATTCAGTATAAGTCAATGCAGGCAATTACCTCATACAGTATGAGAAATAAGAATCCAGTGCAGGTAAATACGTCAAGTATGAGTCATACTTGACGTAGTACGAGGGTCACTATTTATATTTTGAGCCTAACAATGAAAAAACAGGAATTTGGCATTGAAAACTGCTTTATTGTTTTTCGAAGTATTCTCCTTTATGGTCAATGCACTTTTGCATTCGTTCGAACCATTTGTTAAACCAGCTTTTCCAATCTTCTTGAGACACCTCCATAATATGGTTTTTGAACGCATCAACGACATCTTCCGCCGACGAAAATCGTTGTCCACGCAATTTATTCTTGACATTCTGGAACAAGAAGAAGTCACTGGGTGCCAAATCAGGACTGTACGGCGGATGACCCATCAATTCGATTTTTTGACTGTTCATAAAGTCGGTTGTTAGACGAGATGTGTGACAGCTGGCATTGTCTTGATGAAGAATGATCCGACGGCGTTTGTTTGTTTTCCGTATTTGACCGAAGACCTCTGGCAAACAAATTGTTGTGTACCATTCAGAGTTGACCGTTCTACGTTCCTCTAAAGGCACAGTTGCCACATGACCAGTTTTCCCGAAAAAACAGGCGACCATTTGTTTCGATGTGCTTCGAGCACGAACAACTTTTGTTGGATTGGGTTCATCTTGAAACACCCATACAGTCGACTGCTGTTTACGTTCCGGCTCATATGCATATATCCATGATTCGTCACCTGTTACAATCTTATATACGTCTTTTGAAGCACCACGATTGTATTTATTGAGCATTTGTTTGCACCAATTGACGCGAGCGTCTTTTTGAGTTTTTGTCAAATTGTGTGGGATCCAACGAGAACATACCTTTCTCACAGCTAAATCATCATGTAATATTTTATATATGCTGGTGGAACTAATGCCTATGGTTGCCTCAATCTCACAGTGTGTCACGTGACGATCTTGCAGTATTAGGTTTTGCACAGCATCAATGTTTTCTTGAACAACAACTGATTTTGGACGACCTTCGCGAATCTCATCGGTGAGGGAATGGCGGCCACGATTAAATTCGTTATACCAGCGTTTCACAGTGGCAAAGGATGCGGCTTCATCGCCAAATGTGGAAGTAAGTTGATCGATGCACTCTTGTCTTGATAATCCACGTCCAAAATCGTAAAAAATCATCGCACGAAAATGTTCACGAGTTAATTCCATTTTATTGTTGTCGCGCAATCTCCAAGGCAACATAAACAACACAAATGAAGCTATAGACAAAACATTTGAAGTACGTTATGGTCAATAATGCCAGACGATTCCGTGCAAACGTCAAATCGCGCCTAACTTCAATCAGTGTTGCCAAGGCTCAAAATATAAATAGTGACCCTCGTATATACCTTCACTGCATTCTAATTTCTAAGTTAAACGTAGCCGCGGTGGCTCAGTCGGTAACGCGTCTGACTAGCATGCTAAAGGTCCCGGGTTCGATCCCCGGCTGGTTCAAATCCGGGAACTTTTCTAACGATGGAAGCGGCCCCGGCGCCCACCCAGCGTCGAATAACATGGGTACCTGGGGGAAACCCTGGGGGGGTAAAGGCGGTCAGGGGCGTGATGCTGATCACATCACCCCCACTCACAACCGGATCAAGAAAGTGTGGGTCGTTAACCCCACACCCCCTATACGCCTTCATGGCGTGGTGCTATGCACAGGGGAACACTTTACTTTTTTTTTTACTTTTTAAGTTAAACGTAAAGCACAACACAGCCTCCTAAATGGACATACAATAAGGAGTGCAATCACGTAAAATAGGTAGGTATTAGGAAAGCTTAAGTTTGTTAGGTGCAACAAAAGGATTCTTACCTTCACTGAAGTAAGACTGCCATCCGAACGAACCTTCGGGAAAACAAGAAAGACGAATGGACGTCCTCATCTGCACTCGATTCTCGATAGGATTTTGCTCATTATAAGGCATTACAATTGCGCTGGCGCATTTACCTTTCCATTCTTTCGCAGCAGATAATTATAACACAACACGAACACTCTTCAAACCTCACACTGAAATGACAGTTCAGGTTGACTGAATTTCTACACACATAATGAGGCTGTTCACTGCCAAACTTTTCCGGTGGTGGCGCCACCTGTATCTGTGTCCTTGGAGCATTTCGTTCATTTGATATGCCTGAGCTTTACATGGAGCGCGATAGAGTGGTTATTCACACGTTATTTTCACCAATATTTTTCATTAGTAGTTCATGTACTTTAGCTGGTTCCAACTCACTTTTGCTGTGCACCATATTAAATCCGTTAGATGAACAAAGGGAACAAATTTGGGAGGGCCATACCAAGTAAAGTGTTCAGTAAAGCTAAAAAAAAATATTTTCAGTAATAGGATAGTACACGCTGTCGCATTTAAATACTTCATGGGGGATTATGGTGTTATCTGGGGAGAACGTGCCATTGGCCTTGGCCAGTAGCGGCTTCTGCGTATTCGCACATTCGCACGTGCACATCCAAGTAAATCTGTAATGCAAATCATTATTATTATACTTATTTATTGAACTCTATCTCCTTCGAAACATCAAGTGTTCCCACGCCGCTCCACCAAAAGAGATGGTGGAGAAGTCTGCGATCCGTGATATCAACCCACGAAGACAAGGCCGCGATCGGGGCTGGAACACAATGTTAGTTTCGCTCCCTATGACGTTGTTGCAGCAGTGGCGTAGAGGACGCTGATTGGGTGTTTTGGCTTGAGCGCCGTGTGAGGAGAGGTTGCACCATTTAGGAAGGCTGTGAACGCAGCGATCTGTGTGCGAGGAAATGTAGTGTTGCAAACCCATTCCATTGGAGATCGTGTGACGGAGTCGATGCAACCCATACATCATCGCAAATTGAGGGTCTTTTTTTATGAAAGGGAAATTTCGATGGTATATTCTCCCGAGCATAACAGGGCAATAAAAGGAGGAGAGGGCAACTGAAACCAAAACGGATGTTTTAAGCATGCCTTTGCTTCGTGCATCTTGGTCAAAATAAACGGCCTCTGTGGCACAGTAGCCGAATTATCAACCCGCGGGGAGGGAGCGTGCATCAAATAGTCAACTGTTTTGCATTGTGTGGCTGTTACTGCGTTACAAAATTATTTAACGCTGTCAAAAGGTCGTTCTTGTTTCAGTGCAAAGTGTTTGATTTCATGATGAATAGGGAAACTGTACATAGCGAAAGCAGACTTAACGTTATTGAATTTTTGGAGGGAAGTTAGCCACAAAACCTGTAGCAACTGCAGTAATATATGGATACGGCGGAAGAGAAGGAAAATTCTCAGTGAAAGGTGATTAAAACTTGGGTTGCCCATATATTAAGCTTCATTATGTACGCAAAAACGGGTGTGAGTATTTCACAGGGGTGGTATAACATTTCTGGACGATAGACTGAAGTGCACAGCCATAGAGCCAGACCACGAGCCGCCACTGCTTGGGGGGATGGAGACACCCCTGCTAAAAAGTGTCACAGAATTCTAATAAAATAGTGAACGTCATTAACAGCAACTATGAAAATAAAAGTACAATCATGCGGAATTATTATGTATTAACATACCAACTCACAATAATACATCACTTAAATTGTTAAAATAGCGGGTGACGTAAAACATACTGTGCACTTTCTTTAAACTCCGATATCTTTTCTGTCGTCGACGATCATATATTTCCTAAGACTCTGGTTTTACGGTACTGATCATTCATCTGTCGTGTTCCGACATAATTCTCAGGTTAAAATCAAATTAAACTTTCAATGTAACGTCATGTAATAGCATCACGTCCAGCAAATTCAGAAACCAAATCCACAACCCATTTTCAAATGCTTATTCAGAGCGATTCCTCCACCTGGCCTTCCTCTTCCCATGTGTTTAAATTTCGGTCCCATAAAACTATGTATGTACAGTGCAAACTAAATGTATATAATACTGTCACGTACAGTGGGATCTATGAGTATTACCGTGCAAATTGTACATCACCATGTTCGTCTACTTTATTTGACCCAATAAGAGCTTCAAGAATTAAAAGAAAGCTCAAAACAAACTGTTGACAACTTCTGCACCAGCATACATAAATATCCTTCGCATAAAAACACACAGGATGTAAGAGAAAAAATAATGAAAATAGTCATGGACAATTTGCACGGTAATACTCAAGGATCCCACTGTACATGGACGTCCGCAGGGAGGGGCAAGCAACGTATTTTTTTCCAGGGGGGCAAAGGAGACATTTTTTCCCCCATAATAGTGATGCCCCCTTAAAAAAGCACTATTTCAGTCTGAAATTATCATGTTCCTTCAACGTATTTTTAATAATTAACATAAATTAAAATCACTGTGGCTGAAATGAAATTATGTGTGAAATATATAATTTTCAGGTGGACATTCATTTTTCAGGGGGCGCGCCCCGTCCCTTCCGGACTACCATGGTCACGTATAGGGCAGTATTAATTGTGAACTCCTCCCCCATGAAAGCTTTTCTGTCTCTACAACCAAGCCTCAAATCCAGTGTGCGAATTAACAGGGGATGCCGGGGATTTGCGCTCCACAAAATATTTTATCCCCTGCAAAAAAATAAATTATTTTTATCCCTGCCAAGGATGTTTTTATCCCCCTCAAAGAAAATTGAATTGAAAGCATGTAGTATACCATTTCTACACTATGTAACAAATATAATTGAAAAGTCAATCAAGTTCATTAATGGTGCAGTCACTAAAGATTTCCATGCCGAAAAGTATGCAGCCATGTGTATTAAAGAACGACACCATTCTGTAACAGATAAAACCTCACCAAGCAGAGACAAGAGCGGCCTGTTTTAAGATTTCATGGCATAGTGCTGATATTTTATTATTAAAGTGTTCACAAGAAACTTTTAGGTACGTTAGATGGACGTTAAGTTCGAACTTGACAATAGAAATTTGGTCAAGTTTGGGTTTTCTTAGAATGTAAATATAGGACAAAGTGTTTCTAAATTACGTGTAAATGTTAGAACCATTGTTCTAATTTAGAACCGCAAGGTAATAGTTTGCTTTAATGACCGGTAATATATACAAATTTGCATACCCAAAAAACCTACCTTCCAAAATAATATCACAAACACGGCAGCTCCCCAAAAGCAAGAAGCTTAAAATTCGCACAGTTCTCAATTCTGTGTTGTGAATAAGTTTTCAGACTATCATCATCCGCGAATTGATTACGGCTCATCATTAGCTCTAGCCTAGTTCCTGTGCATTTTACACTCAAGTTTTGAAGTCTCTTCTTTCCCTTTGCTTTATTTTCCACGAATACTAACTCAGTTTCACCCCCTCCCCCCTCATCTGGCTACGCAAATGACCGGCGTCGTTACTCACAATCACAAACTGTTATTTGCATCGTCTCCCTACAAAATTTTAGTTGTAGATTTTTATAACGTACAGTATTCTATCGAATTGCATTTAAATCCTTCCACATATTCGGAATTCCAGTGCTGATATTACGATACTTGACAATTTGCACTTTCTTGACCGTCTTACCCGGTGTCCGATGTTGCAAGTTTTCCATTACCGATGTTACGTTGTGATAACACAACAGTACGTCGTTGCGATTCTCATCTTTTAAAAAACAAAGGTAATGTGTAATATACTGTGCAGCATTTGTTTTTATAATATAACAGAAGAGTAGTCGAATGTGGACAGTAGAAGACAAGAATTTATACGGACGCTATTAATAGTGTCAGAAATCGTAACGTCAGTGTTGGTAGAGTATGCTTGCTATTACAGTTAAACCAGCACTTCTCGCTCGTATTTACATTATTACAATATGAAGTGTAGTTCTGCTTGTTGGAAAACTACTGTTACACATCAAAGTTCCAAGTTTAAGTTTTGTATAATAACGTATGTGAGGTATCTCTCTACTTGTAGATTACCTAGCCTTGCACTTTCAAAATCTTAATTCTACGATACATCATGAACTATATATAGATTTAGTTGTACATTTTAGCATTCCGGTTAATCAGAAAAGTACAGCATGTAAAACAAACATACCACGCAAGTGGTGGTACAGAACATTAAGTTACTGTAGAAAATAGTTCAAAGTATAAACTGAAAATAACATTAAAAATTAAAGTACAATGAGCATGTGATATTTGACTGCCCATAAACATACTATTCTGGGTCTCACTGCAGAACATGGGCTGCTTTTTCCCTCTAAATAGACGAACGAAATTTATATCCCCTGAAAGTACGTACCTTCTACTTCCATTTTCTGGTGTTCCTTTTACGATTACTATTATATTATTGCCCGTAAAAAATGTTTTTCTTACTACTAAAAGCAATGCATTTCTCCATTTGTTCACATCCATATTGTTTACGCACTCAAGTGTTGTGCGATAAGTGAGACCCTTCGTTTCACGGAATTCGAGTTGATTTGTCGCTCCTGATTCCACCCACAGACGCACAGTTTCTTTCATTATTTCAGACGAGGAATGCTTACAAGGTTAAGTTAGGCCTGTTAGGTTGGGTTCCAATAGCATAAATACAATGAAAAATGTTTTTCCTGCTACTAAAAGCAATGCATTTCTCCATTTGTTCCGTGTCCATATTGTTTACGCACAGTTTCTTTCATTATTTCTTCGAGGAATGCCTACAAGGTTAGGTTAGGTTTCATTAGCATAAATACAATGACTAATTATTATTTAGGCTAAGTGAACTAAACCTAGCTACCTAACAACACAGGCATTTTTTGCTTTCACTAGATTTGTGCAGGAATATGCCTTTTCCTTCGCTGCTACGATTTCAATACCGCCGAACCTGGACAGGTTTTTCTGGTTTTTTAAAGAAAACAAAATTTCCGCACTTTAAAACTTACTTTTCCCGATTACTAACTACAAAACGTTACCAAAAAATTATGAACCGCGTACCTCCTAAGCAGCCCATATTCTGCAGTCTTACCCTATTCTGCACATGTAAATAAAAGTCGTTTATAAAATTTCACACATTAAAGTTTTAGTGTTGTGTAATCAAAATTATACATGTAACAAGAAAAAAACATGTCACCAGAAGAATTTTAGGGTTGTATGATACATCCATCCAACCTCAATTTCTGTGAAAAAATTACTATGCCTTTACTTTGATTTTCAGGAAATTTCATTACTTTTGCTATGTAAACGTTTATGGTATTAAAGTGCAGCTTACTATATACTTTCCATTCTGAAGTAGTTGACATTATTAATGCACCATGGTTGGAATTACAATCTGTCCTGCAGCAAGGTTTTTTTACCCTCTGTAAATGCTCAAATTGGTAACAGTTCGTTATATCGGAGACACATTAAAATCGGATATTTTGTGTTTTGCATGGTTCGTACTTACCAATTGTGTATTGCGGAACATAGTTCAAGGTGCCATTATGCTTTTTACACGAAAACAAACACAATTTTTCACATAGAGAGTAGTTTTTGTTATTCCCTTTTCGCTTCCGTAACACATAATATGGCGGGCAGAGGTTGACTAGTGTTGTAGGTATGCAGTGTTTCCAACGTTCACCGAAAAATACCTACTATCGTGTTCGTCACGTGTGCAAATTGTACATTATGCATGGGTAGCTGACGGATAGCCCCATGAACCATTTCCGATAAGGTTAGGTTAGGCAAGCATAGTTTAAAAAAAAGGGGGTTTGAAAACACTGACAGGGAGTTACATCATCAAACGAATGCAGCATCCGGTTCACATAGCGAAAGCAATGGCACTTGTGCGGCGGTGAGATATTTCTCTTGAAAAGTACATGATTTCCCTGTCAAATACATTCCACGATGAAAGAAAATACCTCGACGAACGTTGGAAACCTTAGAGAAACTCATTTCCGTAAGTAGTAAGTAAGTGTCTCCGATATAACGAACTGTTACCCTCAAATTAAATAAATATTTACTTCTGTGAAAGTATATATGTACTATTTCTTTAATAACAACCATATTATCTAATATTTGTGCATTATGGGCCATGAAAAGGAATTTCCATGTGCCCTGAAGGTTTCATAAGACATCATAGAAGCATTAATTCTTCGATGTATATATATCCTCCTCCTGATTTGTAGTAGTTCTAATTGCAGTGGGTAAAAATACTACCTAATAACTAATAGTAAGTCAATATATGAATAGTATAGTATGTAGAGAACCAATTGTACACAATAATAATAATACAACCAATTCCATTCCATTCATTATTGCTCAGTTTCTGAACATTTCCTTTGTACCTTACATATGTGTAAAGTAAAACTACGGCCCAAGTTCCTTTTGGTTTATTGAGATTTCATCATGCTACGAATGCAATTTTAACATGGTTAGATTTAGATTTACTTCTGTTAACACATACTGCGGAGTTTTAGTGATTATTTAAGATTTTGGTCAATACATGGTATCGTAGTTAGGTTAGGCAGGCCAGGTATGGTTCTCTTAGCATTCAAATAAAGTCCCTAAATGCATTCTACTAAGGTTCCGATTAACTTCTACATTCAATCCCACTATTCTACGATATTTACTGTCGCTTGTCAACAGAGAATACTTTGCCTAGGGGAATCATGCATGCTTCTGTAAGGTAATTTTTAGTTTGTTTTGTTTTTTTCGAATCCAGTGTCCATTACTTTAAGGAAGGTTAAAATTTGAAATTCTATGATAATTAGTCTTTCTGCTAGGAGAATTTGAAAAAAAATATCAGAAAACAATCGGAACCGTTACCATTGAATTGAACGTTGGGTTGTATGTGTGGAATATTTTTTACGCACATGCTAATTTTTATTATTTTTTTTCCAATTCAGCAAGCTGTAGAAGAAATGACTGATTTTCTGAGAGGTGAAGACGTACTTAATGTTTTTCATCCAAGTGTACAGCCCTATGTAAAGGAAGTGCTTCGAGATGGCAAAGTTGGTAAGTAAATTCAAATTGTGCTTCATTAGAACCTTACAAATTTAATTGATTGTGCTGTCTAAACCTATTTATGCGTACATATACAGGGGATGGACAAAAATATGAAAACACCTGCAGAAATGCACATTACCTTTATTAATATCGAGTAGGACCACCTTTGGCACATAGAACGGCCTGCAGTCGACGTGGAATGGACAAATACAGGTCGCGTATGGTTGTCAAAGGGATGTTGTACCATTCTTCCTCCAAAGCAGCTGCAAGTTGTTGTAGAGACGATGGTGGTGGGTAGCTGGCTCGCACCTTGGTCTCCAAAACTGACCACAGGGGCTCAATAATATTGAGGTCTGGCGATTGGGGAGGCTATGGCAGATGTAACACTTCATCTTCGTGCTCATCAAACCAGTCCTGGACGATGTGAGCTGTATGAACAGGGGCTCTGTCATCTTGAAACACGGCATCACCATCTCGGAACAAAGTTTGCACCATGGGATGCAGCTGGTCATTCAAAATTGTTAACGTAGTCCCTGGCAGTGACATGTCCATGCAGGGCGATGATGAGTCCGGCAGAATACCAGGAGATGGCTGCCCAAATCATCACTGAACCACCGCCATGATTCACTCTCGGTAACAGACAGTCTGTATTGTACGCTTGTGCTGCTGTTTTCCACACGTACACTCGGCCAGCAGTTGGAAACCATGTAAAGGATGACTCATCTGACCAGATTACAGTCTTCCATTGTCCAGTTTTTATGAGCGTTGCACCACTGTCTCCGTCCAGCAGCATGGTCAACAGTCACGAGTGGTTTGGGAATTGCAGATCTGCCATGAATACCCTGCTTGTGGAGTTCTCTTCTGACTGTTTTGACGCTAACAGGATTTGTAAGCAGTATTCAGCTCAGCAGTGACTTTTGGAGCCATGGTGATCTTCTGCTTGGTCACAATCCTACCCAGTGTGCATCTGTCTCTGTCACACAACACACACTTGCATCCACGCTGGTGCTTCGCTGATGCGGTTTTTCCGGAAGTCTCGTAGGCAGTCATGATCTTCGAGACTGTGCCTCTTGATACACCAAACATTTCCGCTACTTTCCTCACGGACGCTCCCACCATACGCGCACCCACAATTTGCCCTCTTTGAAACTCTGTCAGTTCAGAAATGATTCACGATAAGCTGCACGGACCGGTCGCTGAACTGTAACTGGCCCATCTGTCAGGTTGGCCAGGGTGTATACCTCGCAGGAAGTGCCAGTGACCACAGCGCCACCTACCATTCAGACGCAAATCGTGTTCGAAATGGCTACCTGTTTTATACCAGGCGTTTCCATATTTTTGTCCATCGCCTGTATATATATATTAAATGAACAAATTTACATGCATTACTTATAAAAGATGGCTAGTACTCATAGACAAGTTCTACAGGGAGAAAACAGTAATAATAGAAACAAATTCCATCAGATGACAGATATAGCTATAATTTCATTGCGAGCAACTGATAATGTAGTTAAATAAGGCTATTTTTAAATTGTGATAGAGTTAAGATTAACAATTTGTCCACTGAGAATATAAATGTTCCTTGTCCAATTTTTATTTTTTCCAGGAGAGCCCCTTAAAGTTTGACGTTATATATTTATTGGATCTTTGTCACCATTGTGCTGAAAGTTTGTGTCATTGCAAAGGGTGATATGTTGAAGCATCTCTGAAAAAAAGTAGTTGTTTGGTTAAGTATTTATCCTGTAATTAATTACTGGAATTTCAGATAGAACAATTGCATGCAACACTAACTTGAATTTGAGAGAACACTGCATTTTAGAAATGAGATGGAGATGAAACAAATTCATTATAAATTTGTCATTCAGTAGCTAAGTAAAATAAATAAATTCAATCAATCAACTACTTTGACTCCACTATTATTCAATTCTTTTGTCTGTTAACAACAAAAGTAAGAACCGAAGTCCAATACTACTTCTGAGCAGCTCCCGCAAGTGACTCGGGTTAGAATACAAGTGGTTTAACTCATACTCATTTGCCTCTGTGGTTAGTTGAGGGAAAGTGTAAGAAGATTACATTGGCTGTTGAAGTTTACATTCTCGTGGCCGCTTCCAAATTTTGTAGATGAACCAAAAACTCACTAAATAAAAATATTGGTTGAATGTAGACATTAGACGATAGAAGGCATGAGACAATTGCATCCTAAATAGACCACAGCCAAAATATCTTGATTTGTTTACAATTTGGAGGTAGAACATTTGCATTCTCAATCAACAAATTGTGGGTTTATTGAAAATCATAATCAGATTAGCACCACTTCTTTCAAGTATTTAATGTGGCTGGTATTAATTTGTGTACCACAGGCATTAAATTCCATGGGACCCTTGCATATTAATTCCATAATAACTTCATGTTGTTTGTACCTTATACAATTTTTAATAGTCTGACCAACCTAATAGTTGTGACCTACAACTGAAAAATATGATTATGAAGAATTCAAACAATTAAAAATGTTCTTATTCTTGAAAAGTGCATTTGATGATTTAGGCAAAATGAGGTGCCATGGAATATAGCATGAATAGAAAATGAGGAGGGGGGGGGGGCGGTTGCAGTATGTTAGACTTAATTGTGGTCTAGTGTGCAGAGGGTATAGAAAGGAAAGAGGTTCCAGGTTTGAGTCTCTGCTTGGGCATGGATGTTCCTCTATGAGTTGTCCCCATCATCAAATTAAATCATCATTCATCGTCAATCATCATTATTAGCTTAAGAGGAAGAAAATCGCTGTAAAAGCAAGAAGAATGCATCATTATTTTTATCCTCTTCCAACAGTGTGTCATAATTTCTTCTGGTTTTCAGGTATATGTGCAGGCAACATTAGAATACTAGACATTTTCACGGGAAGGACCACCTTAGAGAGAACGCAGACTGGCGATCGCTTCAAAGTCGTCATTCCGTTTGCTGGTCAGTCCGTCTCGTGGGAAATAGTGTTCAATAGCCATGTGCCGAATTTGCCTCCGGATTTCTGCTTCGACGACAACACATTTCTGGCTGATCCCGAACCAGAAATTCTGGAAGAAAATGTGCCAAGTCTTGCTAATTGGGATTCTGGAGACCCGAAAGCTCTAGTTCACGTCATCAGGGAACTCCTGGACTTATATAGGAAACATCAGGTGAGACAGTTAAGTCAATTTTAGTTTCTTTTCAATTTTTTTTTATAATAGGAGAAAGTTGAGTGGTATTGTCGAGAATTGTGGAGTTTCCCCAGGCCATCTTAGGTTCAGATGTAGCTGCAGTTGTCAATAAATGTGGATTTTGTTGTTTTCTTTTAGGGTTGTAATAGGGATGGACAAAACTGCATAAAATTTTATCCAGATATCTAAGTGTGCTCATTATCTGGATTGTTTTACAGACTATGCATATTCTTTATTCTTCAGTCGGCATCCTACTGTATGGAGCCGGATCCTGTGGTGGAGTGGTTAGCACATCGTGCTGCGATGCCAGGGGTCCTGGGTTCGAATCCCGCTCGGGCATGGTTGTTTGTGAATGTCCATTCATCATTTCATCACTCATCCCCATCTTCACAAATTAGCCAAGAGGCACAAAATGTGAAGTAAAAATAAAATAAATCAATCAATCTACTGTATGGATTCTCTGTTTTATGATTGTCCACATTTTTCTTGCCTAAAACAGATCTCTACATCGTTCAGTTTAATATAAATGCACAAAGTTTCCTGTCGTACCAAAAAGAAAGTAAATAATGTAAAATATTTTTGTGTACAGTTTAAAATATGTATTCTCAATGGTGACCTGACAACCATCTTGTCGACCCTCCTACACTTCTTTCTGAGCTTCCAGAGGAATGGACAGACCAACCAACATGGTTTGATATGTCTGAGGGAGCAAGCATGGAATTCTACATCCAAGCATGCAAACAAGAAAGTTTATCACTGTTGAGGTTATTTTCCAAAGTGGGGTCATTTGTGCAGGGGTATTCTTGAGCCTTTAATTGGTAGGCTAATTATTTATTTAATTTCAAAAGACTAGTATTACCGGAATAACTTATTAAACTTGAAGAAGTAAATAGCAAACCAACACACGGATTAAAGTAAGCATTGAAGCTTTCCTGGCAACGAATGATGAATAAATTATTTTGGGCTATCAACCAGGACATTTCTGGAATGGTTTCAGAGTTTTTGAGAGCCAACATCATGCTCCTCTTCAGGGTAGAAGTGATTGTCTAAATACTCAAATATCTGGAAGATACGCACACACTAAAATAAACTTCAAATGCAATTTTTGTCTTTGAACAATATCTGGGCAATAGCAAAAGCAAATCACATGGAGATTCACATGAATGCTCTAGAAGAACTAAGCAGATCTAATTGTTTGGAACTTGGATTATTATAGCAGTTTTTTTTTTTTTTTTTTTTTTTTTGACAGGAGAGGAAATTTCGAAAATGGCTTTGCGGGCCTCTGTCAAAGATCTAGCCAAACCTTAACACAGTGGGACATGAATCACCTCACGTTGTCTGGTCTTTCAGATCTTAATGTCATGGAGATTTTCCTGTGTTATGTAGATACTCGTACGTACTTGCATGTTATAGTTCTTTCTCTTTTTCGTTTGTGATGCAGATATCCCTGTTGGAAGAATTTTCAAGGCTTCAGTTCGAATACTCTTCGCTAGTGCAGCAGACAAAAGTGAAAGAAGATGACGTTGAAGTCCAGTTGAACCGCAAGGGCAGAAGCAGTCCTGTGAACTTTCTCATCAAACTTCCCATCAACTTCAGCAGACTGCCTCCCGTACTGACTGGCGACAATCCAGGGGAGGATTCTGCGGTTCTGCTAGTTACGTTTTACCATCCAGAAGGGAGCAGAATAACCCCGCAGTTGTACCTGTCTCCTCGGGTGGAGAATGCTCTCGGAGGATCGTCGATGCTTCACATCCCCGCCTTTCCGAGCGGAAGGTGCCTGATGGACTACGTCCCCGTTGTTATAGAACTTCTCCAAAACAAAGTTGAAGCAGTCGCTATAGGCTTTCAAAAGAAGAAAGAGTACATATCTATTTTCCTTAGTCAATTTGGACAAAGTGTTCTGGAATATGATACAAAAACCTTCTCTAAGATTTCCTTTATGTTTGAGTGGCATGACTTTTATTTTATACTGCACATACAACTTCCATTGTACTTTCCTCAAGAGAAACCGATATTTGTGTTCCAATCAATATATCATGCTTCATATGGAAAACCATATTTCACTAAATGTGACGAGTATCCATACAGCCCAAGGTGGAACATGACGGAAATGGCAGAGAGAGCAAATATGTATATCTTAGATTATATAGAAATTTTTCAAAGAAATTCAATTCGAAGCAGCCAGATATAACTTTTGTAATTTTCCTGTCTACTTTTGTAAACAAAAAATTGTGTGCAACATTTTTACTAATAATTCTTTAACAGCACACTGAAAGTCTAATTCGATATGTCTTGTGCATTGTTCTGATTTAATAACAATAAAAATGTATTTTTAATTGAAAGCCATAAGATGGTATCCTACCTTGATTTTTTTTTGTTTGCAAACTGATACTGTACCCTATTACTGTAATTAAACATATTTATAATAAATTTTATTATGCATTAAATTATTTCCGCTTCAACAATAGTTGTAGCATAATTTACATGTTGAAACATGTAGCCTATCATCTTCAAATCAAGAAGACTTATAAATACAGAGAAACTAGTACTCGCGTTATCTGCGAAACTGTTTTTCTTCTTTGTTCCTATTAATTTCAGTGGCCACTGCCACCATCCTCATTGGAATTTGTTGTACTGTTGCTTGGCATGCTTCTATTGTTCGTAGATCTCTGGCTGCCACTAGGTGCGCTGTTGTCAACTGTTCGTCTATTTCTCACGTTGCTCCGTTATGTATTGGGAGGTGTTAGGGGACCACTTACACCCCACAATGTAACACTTCTACCCAAAAGGGGATGGCATTTTCCAGAATGACAATGCACGGTGCCATCGAGGTGGGACTGTAATTGCTTGGCTGGAGGAACATTCCACAGAGATGCAGCATATGAAATGGTCCCCTAACTCTCCTGATCTTAATCCCATAGACCATCTGTGGGATGTTGTGGAACAAGCT
This sequence comes from Lepisma saccharinum, assembly GCF_977018435.1. Taxonomy (NCBI): domain Eukaryota; kingdom Metazoa; phylum Arthropoda; class Insecta; order Zygentoma; family Lepismatidae; genus Lepisma; species Lepisma saccharinum. The sequence goes on from NC_139248.1 coordinate 64,027,040, forward strand.
CTTTGAACCATGCATCCTGCACAGACATCATGATGCCATCAGGAATATATGGTGTCAGATCCCCGTGGACACAACAGCACATCGTGGAATCCATGCCACGTGCTGTCCAGGCCAGCCACAGAGCCAAAGGTGGACCAACAACAAAGTATTAAGTAGGTGGTCGCAATTCAGTGAACACACTGCATAATAGCATGTTTATGTAATTATCATGAAGTGAAATCTATTTTTTAATGCCAAATTTTGCAACAGAATTAATTGGTGGTTCGATTCTGCATAATTCACAGGATAATAATTCTTATCACAATTAATATGATAAGGTGCAGAAAGTTAGTGTTGAGTGTACATAGATAATGTACAGTCACGGTCACTTCTGGGTTGTAATGACCCTATTGAAGAAGCAGTGAAGCAAGCCATCCATGTCTGACCACCAAGCGCCTTGTGACTAGACAACCCAAACAGCATTGCAATTCTGCGGCTTGTATACCAGTCACGGGTATACATACATCTCTGTAAATTGAGTAGTGATGCCAAAGAGAAATACGAGATGATGATTGTCGATCGTAATGTCTCATGTTCTCGACATGCAATAATACTCGGTCCACGTTATGTTCCATTATTTAATGTTGTTTGGGAACGAACTTGACGGACTGGGTTTATATTTTCACTCCTTGCATTAGAGTAAATTCCATATTTTACAATTATATTAATGCTTTGAACGAAAATAATACCCAGAAAACCATCGAAAACATGTGCACACCACTCTTCTCACACACATGCACGTGAAAACAAACACACAAAGCTAAGTTTTAACTTCCAAGTGAATGTCCAAATAACAGTAAATGGAGAAGCACGATGTGCGAAACATGGGATTTTTCACAGAAAGAATGCGTCTATTTTTGACATACGTGGATTCTATTAATAGACAATGAAACAATTATGAGAGAAATTAAGATGCATTTTCGTCTTCAGGTATTGAGGAAGGAAACAGACTGACTGGAAAAAAGAAAACATGGTGTTATTGATAGAGTGTTGGTTAGCGTACAGAGCTTTCATCAGCGAGGTCTAGGTTCAATCCCCACCAAGGACAATTTTTTTATTCTTTTCTATTAGTGAAGAAGTATGTAATATTGTTTTCTAGGTATTTTGACAAAAGGATACACATCAAATTTGTTCGTTTAATCTGTATTTTCATTCTTCTAATAGGTTCTCTATCACAAGGGGATATAGAGATTCTCTATGTAGGCGATGGATATCTTTTCAATGGTTCCGTAGCTACGATTCTCCAGTCCCTTCCACCCACTTGTCTTATTTATATCAACTCACAAAATACCATGAATCTAACGAAAACACACAGATAGAGTTAGAACAAGAAACACACCTCGCGTTGAAGGTTCCAGACTCGAGTTATGGCTTTTTTGCGAGGGTGATTATTCCTGCATGTCTGTTTATCATCTTTGTCTAAAAAATATTCCTCATTATTGCTGTGATTAACCTAGGAAGAGACCAAAGCGACTAAAACAACAAAAGTACAGAAAATGCAAGACACATCTGCCTAGGCATGTTATTCCCTGGGAATTAGTAATCTGAAAATTAACTTTCGTTTCAGTCGACTACTTGCGAAAGAGTTTTGTGTTGTCTCGTTTGGAGTGTTGGTTATCGTGTCGGGCTAGCATGCACACAACCAGAGTTCGAGCCCTGTAACGTTAACAACGGTAACAGAGTTACTTTTTGCAGTAGGGAAATAGCTAAATTGGACAATTCTGTTCCAGACTATAAAAATAAAATATGTACCTTCTCCGGATGCTACGTGAAAGGATTTTCTTGGAATTGCTGGCAAGGAAACTATTATACTTTGTTGCATGCTAAATTTAGAACATCCACGCTTTACTGTAATTCATTTCTAATTGTATGTGAAAACTCCATTGTTTTTGGTAAACTGCTCCGTTCGTTTGGAATGTTGTCGTCCAGCTAGGAAAACGTCATTGTCGAGGGAATGGATCTTGTTGAACTTGGAATGGATGAGAAAGAAATAGGTGCAAGTGGAATCAATTACACCATATTCAAAATACCGTGGTCAGCATACAAATGATTTTTAATTATAATCGTTCAAGCAAAGCTGACTGTGTTTTCCATCATTTATTAGCAGTAATAATGTAAATATATGAATACATATTATGTACTAGAAACATAAGTAAAACACGGAAGTCTTTATCATTGATTTTGTGTAACGTTTACACAAATCAATGATCATTAACAGTACGTTACTGTTACAGTAACTGTAAAAGTAACTCGGTTACTTTCAAAGTACCAGTAACAATAACTGAGTAACTTTTTTAATGATTGACTGTAACTCAGTTACTTGTAAAAAGTAACTTACGGAACCTGTAAGTTCAAAATAGTGCATACTTCCTGGTACTGTTGTAGTACTTTGCAATCGCTGACACATTGTACTGTGGGTTGTCATTTCACCCTAGATGATTACTAAGAAATTTATGCCTTGAATACTATTTCTACATAATTGCCGTACTTGTTGCTTTATACTATAGAAGTCTTTACAAGTATTTTTACTGTTCCAACCATCCTGTCAGAAGGATATTTTCTGTGGTATGTGGCGAAAAAGCTCCATTTGAAAAAACTTCAATCAGCACAAATGTGTAGTATTAGTTCTTACTTCATAATACATATCCCCATGAGGAGTTGCCAAAAAAGAACTTCCATATTGAGATAAAATGCACAAAAAGAATGTTCTCGAAGATAAATTTGCTAAACTTGGGAATGTTAATAATAATTATATATATAATTATATAATATATAAAATTTTAAAAAATGAAGACTGTTGAAACTAACTTAGATACAGCGGAACCTCAATTTTACGTTATCCAGGAGACCAAGCTGAAAAAACTTAATACGCGGGAAAATGTAAAATCTTCGAAATATTCTAACCAGACCATCAAGATTGAATGCAAATTGAAGGAAAATGTAAAATCGAGGAAATTAAATCGGGGTTCCACTGTAATTATTACTTGCAAATTTTAAATTAATCTATAAATTTGGGAGAGGGCAAGAGCTTCCCTTTGCCCCCGCCAGGCTACGTCTATGCTAAGTGAACATAAATTTTGAATATTGTAACTTGAAACATATTGTACTTCAGGCTTTGTGCTAGATACATAAGCATTTTTAATAAGATTTACTTTTAATGTCATTTTATGCAAATGATTTTTTTATCACCCTGTCTCTTAACCGCCCATCCCAATTTTTTCATCAGGCATTAGTACACACTCCGAGCTACCTACATATAAAATTGGAGGAAAATTGAAAGAGGGGAATTGCATGAAATTCGCTCTTGAAGTTAGTCATTTATTTTTCTAAAAAAATACATAAAACTATATATAAAAATACATGTTTACTGATGCATTCATCTGAAACTTTATTTAAATGAAAGCTTATACTATTCTGAACAAAAGAAAACAAACTTGAAGTTTCTACGGCAAACCCGAGGGAAGATACGATCGTTTATAACCTAATGCGTGTCATTCAAAGTGGAGCCGCATGTGGCGTACAAGGAGATCTTAAAAAGCGCGTAACTTCTGAACCCCTTCACCAATTTTAAAAAAGTTGTCATTTTTGTAATCAGCATCAAAAGTTCTATAAGCATACCGAATTTCATCAAAATCGGGGATGGTGGGTGACATGGCCTGGATGAATTGACGTGGAATGACCCCACTCCCCTCCTAAAAAGTAGACTGTGCTGGACTTTTGGTGCAAGAGTGCAGTCCGCGGTTATGAGGGATGGCGTCTCGTCTTTGCGGTTCGCGCGCGTCACTCAAAAAAACTTGGAAAATGTACAGATTCGAGCAGTTGACATTATTGATATTTTGTTAGTGAAATGCAGAAGAGAATAGCAGGTTCGAGCCCAAAAAGGAACTTGAAAGGTGAACTCGCAGCCTGGAAGAAGGGAAGAGTTGCAGCATAACCGGATCGGATCATGGAAATGTGGCTTCTACAGACTGAGGTGGAATGATCAGGTAGTGCAATTCAGAAATTGAGAAGATACGTCAACAGTGATTTTGTTAGTGCAAAGTGAGCCTTGTTTAAGTGTTGAGAGCTCTCAAGTATGTGATTTATGTCTTACTAGTGTCAGTCATTATAACGTAGAAAGTACAGCTAGCTAAAACCATGAGTAATATTTTCCAATGTCTTATATTTATTTTATTTTGTGTTCTTTGAAACTTCGCCTAGACAATCAGGGCATTCTCTGTAAATTCCTGTATCTGGACTTTCCGGTGTAAATCAGGTGAAGGAGACTTACCAAGGGCCTGCTCATAGTTGTGTAACATAAATTAGAAATTGAGAAATAAAAGTTTGTAAAAGGTTATTTCTATCTTTGATTTACTCAGTTAATCAGGTTTTGTGAAAAGCAGAAAATCCTGCTTGTATCTTGAACAAAAGCAGGCAAACGCATTAGTAAGCAAAATACAACTTTTTATGTATACGAGATTTGTTCAAAAAGTATCAGACTTTAATTTTTTTTGGCATAAACAAATGTAGTTAGGGAGCCGTGGATTGATGCACCTATGCAGGTGATCCTAATTGCCTTTTTTTCTTTTTTTCGAGCCTGCAGAAGCAGTCACTCGCCGGCAGACCGCCGATGAGTGAGGAGGTGTAAGTGAGCATCGTCGGAATTTCGTTTTTGAAAATATTTGTCTGAAAAACTTGAACAACGCTACTGCATTAAATTTTGTGTCAAGCTTGGAGAATCCCAAGCGGAAACAATCCGCAAGATTCGACAGGCCTTCGGGGACGATGCAATGGGCACCACACAGATAAAGGAGAGATAAAGGAGTGGTACAACTGCTTCAAAGATGGCCACACGTCAGTGGAGAGTGAAGCACGTTCTGGTAGGCCCTCAACATCCAGAATTGAGATTGTCATTGCCCAAGTGAGGACCCTGGTGATGCAGCATCATCGAATCACGATCAGAGAACTTTCAGACGAGGTGGGCATCAGCATTGGATCCATTCATTCGAGTTTGACTAATGATTTGGGCCTGAGGAGAATCTCAGCGAAGTTCATGGCGAAGCTGCTAACAATCGAGCAGAAGAAACTCTGCTTGGAATCAGTGATACAGACTTTCCTGGCCAAACACAGCACACCTGTGCCTTGTCAGGCTCCCTACTTTCCCGACATGGCTCCATGTGATTTCTGGCTTTTCCACAAGCTGAAAATGCCCCTGAAAGGAGCCAGATTTCAGTCCAGAGAAGACATCATGCAAGATGCGACGGACCAGCTGCATGCAATCCCAAGAGAGGCATTCCAGCACTGCTTCCAACAGTGGGAGAACCATTGGGAGAAGTGTGTGGCAGCCCAAGGGGACTACACTTTGAAGGATATTAATGTAAGATTGTGATATCTGAATACACAATTTTTTGATTAATAAAAGTCTGATACTTTTTGAACAAACCTGTACACTGTATATCTGTTAAAAACTTATTCTCTCTTGTAGTCTACAGTTGTTACAAGCATAAAAAAAACAGTTTTTTGTTGTGACATTTCAGGAGAACCCACACTCCATACATCAGACATTTATTTTTAGTTTGATTAAGGATACAGTTATGGGCTAGGAAGTTGATAACAAATCATCTCTTTTTCTGGGCTTTGAAGACAATGCTAAACCTGATAGTAGTCCGTTCCACTTCGGTTAGAACCAGAAAGCATTGTTTTTATTTTGCATTTTCCTGCCTTTTTTGTTTTTAGGTCATTTTTCAGTATTTTTTGTTGTCTTTAATCCATTTTTTATCATTCTTGAAGTCTCTTTCTCCTTCCTAGTTGTTTCATGAATTTTAAATGCACTTGCTAGCATAACTTACATATTTAAATTTTCCAAAGCAAGTACGCCATCAATCGTAAATATGATAAATGTAAAAGCACAAACAAATATGATACATTCGCCTCACAAGGTATCCTCTGCACCTAGCCTGTAAGCCAACTATACGGCCACGAAGATGGCGGAATCTGTGTGATAGAACTCTGGACCTAATAAGAGCTTGCAATCTCATGTAGCCTACTCGCATTCTCTGGTATCTTTTCTTCTGGGCATATCCTCGCCAGTACTTCTGTATAATGCAGGCTGCCACTTTCATTCTCAGGAACCTTCTTCTGTAAACCCATCCACGGATTGAGCGCTGTAGTATTAATATTTTTCTCGTGAGAACTCTGTCCCTCTCCTGTTCCAAGAACAAGTCATGTGCATCCTTTAGAAAAACTTTTGTGTGTCCAAGTTGGTAGTCTGACTTTCCAAGCACTGCATGGCATATTCTGGCAGTAGCTGATCGACAGTCAGTCTTATGGGCAGGTGGAACACCAGGTATGAGAAACCTGTATCTTTCCACAAATTCCTTGAAACTATGGCGGATAGGATAACCAGCTCTTCTAATCCTGATTGTCTCCATCATTCCGGAATACCTCAGCTGTCTGCAACATAGCTCCCTGTCGAACATCATTGGCTTCTTATATTCATTTGGCTTGATGCATCTTATGAAGAATGGCTGACAACTGCTAAGGGTTTTCATAAGAGAATCTAAAGATTTCTTGAACTGTGTTGACAATGTCGGTGCCTTCTTCCTAGTTTCTGAGCCCATCCCAATGTCCTCAGCAAACAAAAGCTGAAGAAACTTGTTACTTGAGATGTGGATTAGTTGCAGAAGATCAGCACTGAATGTATCTCTATTCTTCTCCAAGAAACCTCGTGTATCATAGAACACAACTCCTGCAAAGTGGTTCAAACCAAATGACGTGTTAATATCAGATTTCGGCTTTAAGTAATTTCTATGGCTGCCATGGGTTTTGTGTAATTTAGCCAACATGGTCTGATCAGTTCCCTTTGGAAATTTTGATTCTTCATCAATGAGGGCCATGATGTTCAATTGTTTAATTGCTATCAAATCAAGAGCATCCTGGTTGTCCACGAACTCTATGTGTTGCCAATTTATTCCTTCCAAGTTATACTCTTCCTGTTCAAGCTTGAAGATATGCTGGACAAAAAACTGCTGGAGATTTTCATTTGCGTAATTGATGCAAAATTGTTCAAAACTATTTGTATGGAAGTTTTCAAACCCAAAAATATCTAGAACACCAATAGCACTTCTTGCTGTAGCCTTAGGTTTGTAGATGGCATTGTTTATTTTGTTGACTATCAATATGAACAATCTTCCATAGATTCCTTTTACGAAAGCATCTCTTACGTCCACTGACTGCTCTCTAGAGAGCATTGATACAACTGTCTCTCCGTGAGCAAAGATTGTTTTGCTTGTTAGTGCATCAATCAAGGCCTGTTTTGGAACATCTAGTAAATTTGCTACTCTTTGAACATTAGAATGGTCTGGAATCTCCGTCGCATCTAAATTATCTATCATAGCTGCTTTGTATTTAATATTTCCCATGTGTAATAATGCTGCAAGCAACTTGAGAATTTCCCATATCTCAAGATCGGAAAACATAAGAACCTTCATTGCTGACCGAATATCAGCAAATTCCGCTGAATCATCACGTCCTTCACATGTTACACTCCCACCCCCTGTAAGATATCTGTACTGGGAAGCATCCCCCAAGTCAAGTTTCTGTTATTTTAACTGAAATCTTTGACAATGGAATTAATTTTAGTAAATTTACTTTTCTTCCAGCAAACTTAAAATACTTTCAGTGAAGCATACTTTTGAGTTCCCCTTGTTGGCCACTATTATCGCTTTAATCTGCGATTTTAAAGTAAAATTAGCCACAATAAAAAAAAAATATAATCTCATGCACACAAAACAAAAGTGTATTTTCAGATGCTGATTGACTACAGTATCATGCATATATAACAGTTGGGCTCAAAAGTTCGTAGGCTAACATAGTAAAAAATATTTTTTTTGACAAAATTCGATTTTATTATTCAATATAGTTGCCTTTGAGGGCAATACAACGATTATAGCGGTCATACAATTTTTCGATGCCATTTTTATAGTACAATTTCTCTTTAGCCTCAACATAGGCCTCAGTTTCGGCGATTACCTCTTCATCAGTGCTAAATTTCTTTCCAGCGAGCATTCTTTTAAGGTCTGCAAACAGGAAAAAGTCACTGGGGGCCAGATCTGGAGAATATGGTGGATGGGGAAGCAATTCGTAGTCTAATTCATATAATTTTGCCATCGTTTTCATTGATTTGTGACACGGTGCATTGTCTTGTTGAAACAGCACTTTTTTCTTCTTCAAATGGGGCCGTTTTTTCGTGATTTCATCCTTTAAACGCTCCAACAACGCTATGTAATAATCTCAGCTATCTCGATCAACTTCACTTTACGATCATTTAAAATTATTTTGTGGACTTTTTTGATGTTTTCGTCGGTAACAGCATCGGTTGGGGCGTCCACTGCGTGCATCATCTTCGATGCTCATTTCGCCTCGTTTAAATTTAGCAAACCACTTCTCAACGGTTGATTTTCCTGGTGCAGAGTCCGAATAATGTTTATCAAGCCAAGCCTTGGCTTCAACAGTATTTTTTTTCGCCAAAAAGCAATGCTTTATTAACACACGAAATTATTTTTTATCCATTTTTTCACAATAACAAAAGCTGCTTCACTCACAATGCTATATCTCACGAACTAATTATCCGGCAGCTGTGAAATTTATACACGTATCTTTTGAAGGTTAGTACTAAGTAAAAATCACATGGATTTAATTCTAGTAACGCCATCTATGAGTCAGCCTACGAACTTTTCAGCCCAACTGTTATATCATATATTATTCAACTAGTGTCTTGTAATTTATAAAAAAATCAAGTTTTCATTTTAAGGGTGCAAATTATTTTTAGGTCATTTTTTAATAATTTTAAGGTCATTCTATGTCATTTTTTTAGATTTTTTAGGTCAACAACTTCCGAGCCCTAGGTATAATAATGGTAATGTTTGTAGACTACAAGAGAAATACCGTATTTGCTGGCATACACATTTTTGAGGAAAAATCTTTAACACTGAATTATAATGAAAATATAGTAACGGGTGTCCGGGCTTCAGGTAAACAGAAAGAACATACTATAATATTCGAATGAATTGATAGAAATGTGCAAGCAAATACTCATTCGATAGGAAATATCTTCAAGATTTTATAGCCAACATGGCAACACTGCAACTGCCATGCTGCATGACGGGAAATCGCAAAATCGTTAGGTATCAGAGCATGCTTGCTTGCTTTGTTATTCATGATGTGGACCCCGCAGCGGAAAGTGCAGTGCGTGCTTTGGCTAGTTGAATTGAAATCCGTTACACGTGTTAAGCGGCGTGTCAGAATGGAATGGAATGTGAATCCTCCCACGCGCAAAACCAGTTATGAGTGGGACAAGACTCGAAAGGAAACCAGCAGTTTGCTGTCTCAGGCAGGGAAGTATCCGAAGAAGCTTATAACTGAAGAGACTGTTGAACATGTGCAGGACTCATTCTGCAGGAGTCCACGGAAGTCAGTAAGACAGGCAAGAAGAAAACTAGGGATTCCTCGTTCAACAGTACACGATGTTGTCCACAAACGTCTACGTTTGCGTGCGTACAAAGTGCAACTGCGTCAACACCTTAAGCCAGACGATCCACAGAAGAGAAGAGACTTCGCTGTGACAATGCCGACCCGGATTGAAGATGAAAATTTTCTTGATAGAGTCCACCTTCCATGTTTGTGGTAAGGTAAATCAGTATAATTGTTGTGTGTGGGGTAGTGGGAATCCTCACCAGCTGATGGAATATGAAAGGAATACACCAAAAATAATGTCTGGTTAGGACTGCATAAGAATGGCGTGGTAGGACCTTTCTTTTTTTCATAGAGCCTACAGTGACTGGACAGGTCTACCTAGAGATGGAGAACTTTGTACTTCCTCAGATACCTCCAGATTTTCTTTTCCAGCAGGATGGGGCCCCTCATCACTATCACAGAGACATCACAGCGTTGCTCAATCGGACATTTCCTGAACAGTGGATTGGACGAGGTGGGTCGATACCTTGGCCCCCCCCCCAAGATCCCCAGATTTGACGCCATTAGACTTTTTTTGCTTGGGGATTCATTAAGGACATTGTGTACCAAACAAAAATTCGAAATGTGGCAGATTTGAGAGAATGTATCAATAATGCAGTTCACCTTATAATGCCCCAAATGCGTGTCAATGTGTGGCAAGAGGTAGATTATCATTTTGATATCTGTAGAGCTACAAATGGTGCTCATATTGAGTTTTATTGACACGAACACTTTCAGCTATTCTTCTACGATTATGACTAGTTCATACATAGTTTCCTTCCATTATTTGTAACTTGTAACGTAAAAATCATTTCATTCATAACAAGCTGCTTAAGAAATTCTGCTCTTTTCATTTGTATACCTAATGATTTTGCAATTTCCCATCATGCAGCGTGCAGTGTGGCAATTGCAGTGTTGCCTATAAAATCTTAAAGATATTTTCTATCGAATGAGTATTTGCTTGCACATTTCTATCAATTTGTTCGAAGTTATAGCATGTTCTTTTTGTTTACCTGAAGCCCGGACACCCTGTATTTCAAATATAAAATAATATGCAAGACTACTTTCAACAAATAACTTACCTAATCTAGCTAGAAAAGATACATTTTAATCTTCTTCATCACACACCGCAAGGAGAAAGAAATCGTCTAACTCGGAACAGAGAAAATTTCCAGAAAGAAGATAATCAAAAAACTGAATATCGGCGCACCCTGTTTTTCAGACCTATTTTTGAAGGAAAAACTTGCATTTTACTGGCAGGGTAATTCTACAATGCAAGCAATGCATACATACAAGATGAATTGTTAAAAACTTCCTCACTACATTTTTTAAACCAATTTATTCATTCATTACTCAACAAACTAAAACTACACTCCGATAGTGTGCTGTAGTGAGGGCTTTTTGCTTGAGCGTCTAATAGTTCGCACGAACGACGCTAGATAATGTATGGAATTGACAGCTTCTTTGCTCCAGCGAATAACACTCGAACATCATCGAACGTAGTCATCATCTCCATGTTAAAATGTAGTTTAGTCTACCTTACCAATACATAGTGATACATGAAAATGAAATGATTATGGGCTGAAACTACCAGGGCAGATTTTTACATATATATATTTACTACGATTATTGTCACATTGAAATATTTGCTTTTATACACTTGAGCGTGGGAGTATCGAACAAATATGAGCAAGCGAAAGTGGTCTCGTGCAGTACTCGTCTCTAAAGAGTAAAATCTCTTTACCTATGTTAAAAGCTGTAATGGGGGTACTCAACACAGACAAGAACAAACACAGTCCCACAAAGGATTATCCTGGCCCGTGGATCCAGGTGCCAGAGCCTCCTTGGCACCACTTACCAGGGTGTATTACATGGAACCGAGATTGGCTTTTGGGTCTTGGCACCCCTCGAACCTTTGAACACAGGCTTTCGGATAAAATGTAAATTGCCCGAGAGAATCCATTTTGTTCACTGAAAGAAGCATTTGCTCTTGGCCATGCAAGAATCAATACATTCTGCACCAATTGTTTTGTAGCTTGCAGAATCGCATTACCTGTTCCAATAACAATCACTGAAACTATTTACATAAAAGCACAACATGTAAAGGCTCGAAATGATAAAAATTATTTATTTTTCCATACTTTACATGTTTTTAGGTATTAAATAAGAAACTGTACAAGAAATAAAATACAGGAAAGTTGACACTGCTATCATTATACACATATGTATCTTTGGAAGAGCATAGGCAAGTTACATTAGAGAATATGTATGGACAAATTTCATTCATCAATTTAATATACACACATGCAGGTAAAACTTTGAACTTTCATGAAAATGAGGTAAGTTTGAAATATATATTTTTTTTAATAAAGCATAAATAATAATGTCAGAAGTCGTTCTCTTGCTTGATTCTGAAACAAGATGTTTGTACATTTCTTATTGTATAAATTTTGCACTGGCGGAGGGTGAATTTGTGTATTATTAGGAATCTTTAGTGCAAACGTCAAAACATAACTGCTCCAAGGAAGTGCAACAATACATCTTAACCATGTTACATGCGAGTTTCACCACATTGTTTAAATAATGAAAAATACAATAGAAATTGAACATTTGCAACAGTGTAACTTCAAAATGCTGTAACTATTTCGACATCATCAACCATAAATTATATGTGTTTTTCTCTTTTTGTTTTTCTTTGTTCTCCACACAACATACATATTGTATTTTGTATGTTGCAAGTGATAGGACGTGGTAGGCTGGTCAATTGTGAAGAACGCAAACCTTTTTTTTAGTTGGTGATTAATTAATGTCACTTGTTCATACTATTTGCAACGAGATGAAAGGGCAATGGAATTAGAGTGACAAGGAGGTGTCCATGGTCTTCACCAAATGTATAATCCCACCATTTTCCTGGAGTGACCGAGGAAAACCATGCTGAGTTGGCTAGCCATGTTATATGAACCTGAAACCTCCAAAATAAGTCTGTAACCTTAACTACTCACCTAAATTAGTTCAATAACTTGCTTTATGTTTAAAATTCTAATTTAGATCTAAAATACATGATTACTTCTGATTTTTATTTTGGGATATATTCCTCTACAATAAACTTTTCAAAAGTAGTCTCACGATCGTTGAAAAACCCATGTCTGTGTGGTTGGGAAGTTTCTTAGTTAGATTTGTAAACCTATATCTGCTCAATTATTATAAGATCGTAACATGAAAATAAGATTGATTGATTGATTGATTTAGTTTATTTTACTTTGCATTTTGTGCCTCTTGGCTAATTTGCGAAGATGGGGATGAGTGATGAAATTGATGAATGGAAATTCACAAACAACCAAGCCCGAGCAGGATTCGAACCCGGGATCCTTGGCATCGCAGCACGATGTGCTAACCACTCTGCCACAGGGTCCAGCATGAAAATAAGAATCAATGCTTCTGTGATGATTAATAATTCCTTTTACTTTGGTCAAAATATTACTTCTTGTGATGAATGTACAAATCTCATTTCTAATGTTTAATAATAACCTGTGGTGCGACAGCCCCTTAGGACCAGGGCATACAAACCAACTGTCAGCCTTACTCCCACCTGCTGAGGTGAGAGATCATCCGACCAGTTATGGGGTGACGTGTAGTCACCACGACGAACCCCTCAGTTGTAGGTTTCCATGACTGGGTTACGCCTACTCATTCGTAGCTCCCGAATTCCCTCACGATGGTGGGTGGCCACCAGTCCCATACACAGGCCGAACTTTCTGGAGAAAAGTTGTTACGCTTTTCCCAGAAGATTTGAAATTTCGCACATCCTGTAGCCAGAGCCGGAAGCATAACACCTTAAGACTTCCCATGGTTGTGAACCGTTGAAACGTAATAAGTAACACACATGGATACAAGGTTTATGGAATGTTCAGAACATAATTGTTAATCCTTAAATAACCTCCAAGTTCCCAGTCAGATATTTGCACAATTCCCTCTGGAATGTATCTTATCTACAATGTTTTTTAAATACAATTTCAGGAATACTATGTAGTGAAGATGTTTGTGTTGAATGAGTTTGAAAGTATATCATAAGTTATTTGATTGCTAATAGTTGACAAACTTAGTTTCAGAAAAGAAATATTGTTTCGCTATGAGATGGTGACCTCCCAACATGTTTTCTTGTGGCAAAGTAGAAATTACAAGTGTGTAATTTTTTGTATGAGAAAGAAACACATACCAGCCAATATTTTGGCATGTTTGGCTACCAGACGTTCTCACCTTCCACCTCTTCCCCAGCCCAGTCATGTTCTACATGTCTCATAACTTGAATTAAGAAAACATGTATTTCAATGGAGGAACAAAATTACAGGGAAATACAAGAGGGGCATGCTCAACTGTTCTGTCCAGATCAGACACTCGTAGCATGTAGAATTTTAAGATTTTTCCCCGTGTCTACAAATCTTGTACATTTTCCACACTGAAAATTTGTCGATTTGCACCCCTGCGGTTTAATTTCTCTACTTTAACATTACTGGAAGTGTCTCGAAGTGTCCTTTATAGTCTTTCAGAACCAGATGCCCTATGGGTAGAGGCATGCATACTTCGTTTTTAACGAAAACACGAAATGTGAAGTAACACATTGTAATGTTAATTTTTCATGTTTCTGAAAGGTGCAATGTGCATTTTCCCACCGTTTTGTCACAAATGCGAAATGAACTGCAAAATGTGAAATAGACTCTTAAACACAAACTTTAGTGTTTATATAGCAACGCTACACTTTCTGAAGTCAGAATTATCCTGAGTGTTATGCAATTCACGGAAAATTGATTAATCCTGCTCTAAATATTTGAGAAGCAAAAATGGACCCCTTTATATAGGAATAAACTTAATATTCTGGTAACGACATAAATATGCTATTAGAAGGGATATGTTATTTAGGATTATATTCACATTTTTAAAACCATATGATGATTTTATATACTGATTTTTCACCAGTATAACAGCGAAATTTGCTTCCCAGGAGGGTGTGGTTTTATCCAGTGTTTCTAAGAAAATCTATGGAACTTCCTGTGCTGGACTCCCGATCTGCCACAAGGAAGGGTGAACGAACTTTTAAAAAGGACAAATGTTGAGACGAGCTGTTGCCTTTGCCCGCTCTTCTAGCCACTGAAAATCTTTGGCATCTGATGGTATCGGTAATAGAATCAACTGATACTCACCGATACATCGGTATTGGCTCAGCCCTAGTAAAAATGTATTTAAGAAACAAGGAAAAGCAACAGGTTTTCTGTGTTAGGAAGAAACTCTTGATTGTAGAAAGAAAATTTGTGCACTTATCTTAGTAGGTCACCAGTGTTCAAAGGGTCACCAATATATTTTTTCAACGAAAAACATGTGTTAAATTGCAGCTAATCTACAAGATATTATGTGAAGTAAGTTATCATCTTTTGATATTTTTTTATGTCAACAATAGTAGGTAGATTAGTCTCTCACGTAAATCAATGTTTAATACTTTTACACAGTGGACTACTGTAAGTAGAAATTTCATAATTCATAACAAAAGAGTAACGTAATTTTAATGTCCACGTATCCAGGCTGCATACTCTTGTTTCTTGCACCAAAAACTACGAAAAGCACGACTTATTGGGTGGAGGGGACTGGGGACTAACTGTTTCCTAACTGCACAAAGTGTTGTATTGTTAGATTTTACTCTTTGAAGGTACTAGTATTAGTTTTTTGGTATATTTCAGAAAATTGTTGCGTATAGAGCATTCTTGTGAAACCATTGTTTAGTTTTGCTTTTTGTGATTGAGTCACGAAATAGACAAGTTATGCTTCATGAAGAATGATAACACTGGGGAACAAAAAAAAGATTTTATTTTGCGGCATAAAGTTTAATAACAGTTTCAGCACACAAAACAGCTGTTATTGCCAATTGTATGATTGGTTCAGTTGAATTGACTCCAGTTATAAAAAAAACACACCATGGAAAATATAGGAGGTAAAATTACTCTACGCTTTTCTCGGTAATATTAAAATTTGATAATGGACTGAAATTCCCATAATAAACTTATTTATTTATTTGTAAATTGTTGCTAGGCAACTTATGAAGCATTGCTAGGCAATATATCGGACACTCAACAAACCTTAAGGAAGAATACCAAAACATAAAAATGGTTTTAGGAAAAAATTGAATATGCTGAACATAAGTGGCTCGTGTGTGTGGATTTGAAGATGGTGATTTTTTTACTAGGACAGCAAAGTGGGTACACAAAATATCCCTGTTTCCTATGTTTGTGGGATAGTCGTGCTAGAGAAAAGCATTGGACGATAAAAGTTTGACCCCCAAGGGAAAATATTAGTGGGAAAAGCTAATATCATTCATGAACCGCTGATAGATAGGGACAAAATCATCCTTCCGCCACTGGATATTAAACTTGGGTTGATAAAACAGTTTGTCAAGGCCTTAGATACAAGTGATGATTGTTTCAAATATATATGCCACACTTTTCCAGGACTAAGTATTGAAAAATTGAAGGCAGGAATCTTTGACGGACCACCACAAATTCGTACACTTAAAAATGATACCAATTTTACAACTTACATGTCTTACATCGAATCTGAGGCCTGGCTAAGCTTTGTGTCCATCGTCAAAACACTTTTTGGAAATCACAGAGCAGAAAACTACCCGATATAGTTGGAAATATGTTGAAAAATTTTGAGAAATTGGGAGCTAATATGAGTGTGAAGATACATTTTCTACATAGCCACATTGACAGATTCCCTGAGAACGTTGGTAATTTTAGTGAAGAACAGGGAGAAAGGTTGCTTCAGGATATAAGGATAATGGAAGAAAGGTACCCGGGACGGTGGGATCGCCACGTGATGGCCGACTACTGTTGGAGCTTACAGAGGGATTGTCCTCAAAAGCAATACAGCAGGAAATCGTATAGAAAACGTTTCACATAGTTTGTTACTTCATTGTGTACATATTTTCTTAATTATTTTGATCATAGGCCTATATAAATTTATTTCTATAATAATGATTGTAATCACAAAAAGAAATAATAAATTGTTGTTGGAAGTTCATTTATAGGTATGTCTTATGTTTCCGCCATTTTGGTTTAGTTGCATTTATTTCATAAATTAGAGCCAATTCAGGAAATATATTATTATATCATTATTCAGCAGCATGAAATTGCCCTAAATTAGCTCTCAAACACTGTGCCGCAATTTCACTGTTCCCCAGTGTAATGCATTTCAGCAATTACGTAGGTTTAGGCACACATACGGGATTTACTACATAGTAGGGATGGGACAAATTAATCGGTACTCTAGCAGAATAGGTATATCAGTGTAATGGAAAAATTATCAATAATTTTACCAATCAAATATACAGTCAACTCTCGATTCAACGACCTTTCACAGTTCCCGGGAAAAGGGTCGTTATTTCGAAGGGGTCGTTATTGGAATTTGCACCAATTTTCAGCTTAAAGGGAGCTCAAACGGACTCAAAGATGCCTAGGAGATGGTAACACCATTTATCCTGGTAGTTATACAACCTGTTATACACAGGATGCGTGTTGTGAGAAGGAAAATAGAACATGAAAAAGTTTTCACAAAAGAGAATTTAAAATAATGTTACTTTGTTTCAATTGTGCACAGTCGTTGCTTTTCCAGGAAATTCTTACAATTCTAGTTCATGAGAAACCCGTTTGCACCGAGACCAATGGAAAGGAAAACAATCTCTCGCTTATTGCAATCGAAACTCGAAGAATCTTGACACCAGTCAGACTGGTGCCAGCAAAAGTCTGGAGATAATCGGGCAGAATGAATGTTGGATTTTATATGGAGCATCGTCTGTTACAAGATTAACTGGTAAGATTAGATCTCTCGGGAGAAACAACACAACCTCTCTAGGTACTAGTCAAAAAAAAATGAAGGCAGGGCTGTAATTTTCGTTCTGGTTCGGCTGTGTAAAATACATCGTAAAAAAGAGTCACATTTCTTTGCTTCAACCAACTTCATTCTCCCTCCTTCCCCATTCAAGGGAGCAGTCCAAACTCCTTCCTTGACTTGCATTGTAATCCAGCGTGAAAAAGGAAACGTGCAACTTGCGATCTGTTTTCACCCAATGCGTATTCTAGGACAAGTCATTAAACAGCGTGGCAGTCGATAATCATTCGGGTTTGGAATTGAATTTCACTTTAAACTATATATTTAGTCCCAATTAGCCCATCAGCATAAAATGAACTGAAAACAAGCTTTATGAAACTGCGCATTTTCACATATCAAAATGGTAGGTCATTATTTACTCTCACGTTAATCGACGATTTAATGTTGGATTTAGGAGTATTCTCGATGTCAAACACCCACCCTTCCAAACGTTTTCCCCTTGAATAATGTCTTATTAATCAGTCTCAGCGACCATTCCTACATTGAACACACTTTTTTTTTCCTCCACATGAATGGTTCTGAAGAAAAGCCGATGCAAATTAAATTTACAGATTTGCTTATCAGAAGGCGCAGAACATGAAGTTATTTTAACTCTTGTTTTCCGTTCTGGAGATCGAATTTCGTTATCGTCAAATCAAAACATCTTTGCGAGATTCAAAACAATAACTTTTGCCTTCGCGCTGGATGAGTCATCGCTGTTATCGGCAAGCGAGAGCTTTGCAGACGCTAGACAAAACATTGGCGCCAGCTGCATCGTAAAAACAAGGAGACCGGCTGGAAGTTCGAGCAACAGGTGGCGGAAGAGAAAAGTCCCAGTATTTTAAAGATAACGCAACTGTCGAAGACGGAACTTTTAACAGCAGTGTAAAGAAGAAAGAAATGACCCTTGCTTTACGTTTTACCATGCAACAGACGATAATACGGGCAATATTTCCAATGCAGACAACAGCA
The DNA here is from genome assembly GCF_977018435.1 of Lepisma saccharinum. Lineage (NCBI taxonomy): Eukaryota > Metazoa > Arthropoda > Insecta > Zygentoma > Lepismatidae > Lepisma > Lepisma saccharinum. The sequence continues at coordinate 64,045,457 of NC_139248.1, forward strand.
TTAAAAAATAATAATAATAAATAAATAAAAAAACAACTGAAATCTGGAATTATCAACATTGCCGTGCACACCAGTGGCGGAGAATGAGCTGGGGAAAGGGTAGACGGTCACTTTTTTTTTTTTTTACTTGTTCTATGGTTTTTGTTCGTTTTCAAGAATATATCCAGAACTGGTTGCCCCATTTTAGACGTCAAAGGAAAGGAAGAGGGGTGGTTCCTTTTCCACCCTCGCCTGTAATCAGCCCGCATCAGCAAGAAAATCGAGGCTGAAACAATGTGTATCACCCCCCCCCCCCCCACGTTTGCTGACAGGAAAAGAGGGAGAAGTCAGTCAGCCAACGGAACACTTTTTTTGGCAGATATGACGACATCGACACAATTATGAAAACGTATGAAGTGGGAAACGGGAGTTATGATGCACGTAAGATCGAAGTAAACTTTTGTGGAAACCTGGATGACAACGCATTAAGCAGGTTTACGATCTTTAATTCACCTATGTGGTTTTGATTATCTCTAACAGTTTCGCTTTTTTATGAAGTGTTGCAGGGAACAAAGAACACGTTTTGAATGAAAGCGATTACCGAAAGTTGTCGGCTACAAGGCCGAAATTTGGTCACTCACGGGAACCTGCTGAACTCTAGGTCAGAGCTGGACAGATGGGCCAGACTTCCAGGCGCCACGCATCTGTATTTTCGAACATTCCTGCGATCTTATCTCTCAAGGTGGTGTATTTATCGATGAAAGAGCTTGACCTGCCATACACATTGGCAAAGACTGCAAGTCCAGCAGTCATTTCGGGCTGCTCCCCCCTCCTCACCTGCGAGTTTTCAGCAGCTCTTAGGACAAGGAAACAAGTCAAGTCGATTTAAAATAACATCGAAGCACATACGATCTTCTCTTCTCGCGTATCCAAGAGCAAGCGTGGCAAAACAAGCCTGGAACGTTGGGTAGCGGCAGTCGGGTGCTGGGTAACATTGGTGCGCTTCAGGGAGGGGAGGGCAGAGGTCAAGTGCTATTGGATATCACTCAAGCATGGTGTGGTGGTGTCTATTTTTAGTTCAGACCTAATTGTGGGCGGTAGAGCGCTCGTAAAGGGAATGAGTGGAGGAAAAAACAACGCATTTTTCGGCCGATTTCCTTCAATTTTTCAACTTTTTTTTTTCCAAATTTTTCTAAATTTTTCACGGTTCCCGGGAAAAGGGTCGTTACTTCGAGAGGGTCGTTATACCCGGGGTCGTAGAATCGAGAGTTGACTGTATCTTATGATTTAGTGCAGTATTCTGCCATTTTGTTATAATTTTATAATACTAATAGTCCGTGAGAGCCAGTGCCTACCGACAGACCTCTGACCTCGCTTTCGTTAGAGATGGAAGATCATCTAACATGTTACTGGGTAGCGTATGGTCAGCAGTATCAATCCTGTCATTGTTGCAGGTTTTCTATGACCAGGATACACTACTCACTCTTAGATCCCCAATATTCTCACGATGGTGGGTCCAATACACTGGCTGAAATCTCAGGAGAAAAGTTGTTACGCTTCTCCCAGGAGACTCGAACCTCTGTGCATCCCGTAGCCCAAGTCCAAAGCTTGCACCTTACACCATGCGGGACTTATAATTTTAATGCATATAAGCATGAAATCTCCATTCCTTACTTTCTTTTTAAATAAATGCATAAATATGCAGTTTCATTTGCACTGTAGTCATTTGGTAACATACTTTAGTTTCTTAAATTTCTATACTTGAGTAATTGAAAACATTTTCACACAACTAAACCAATTTTGTTCTGTCAATATGAGTGGAATTTGTATACAGGTTCTGCGAAATTAATATTCAGCATCACATGTTCATCATGTGAACTGAACAATGTTTTCATACTATGGGAATGAGATACGCAGTAATAGATAATTCAGGTACTCACGTTTTCCGTGAAACTATTTTAAGTAATTTTCTATTAATTTCGGTAGCCACTGCCACCATCCTCGTTGGAATTCGTTGTGTCGTTGCTTGGCGCGTTTCTGCTGTTTCTTTCTAAATCGCCGCTAGGTGTGTTGTTGTTGCCTGTATGTCTCAGACACAAAAATCAAAGGAACACATGCCATCATGCACAACAACCATGAATTCAACATAGATAGTGGTCAGGCACACCACGCCTGGCTTCCTTTACTGCAGCAATTACCATTGGTGAACAGCAGATGACACACATGCAGACATACAGGCGACAACAGCACAGTTAGCGGCGATTTAGGAAGAAACAGCAGAAACGTGCCAAGCAACAACACAACGAATTCCAACGAGGATGGTGGCAGTGGCTACCAAAATTAATAGAAAATTACTTAAAATAGCTTTGCGGAAAACGTGAGTACCTGAATGAACAATGTTGAGTGGAAATTTGAGCTTGCTTGGTGCTATGAAGTTGAAACTTTCAATGTTCGTATTGTAAGGAAAAATTATAAAAATGATTGGGTGAGAACTCCATTCCTGGTAATAAAAACTGAATTCTGTCTAATTACACAATTTTCTAAAAAAAATTATCTCACAATTCATTTTCTGAAGATTATGTTTTGAGTAATAATGCTTTGAGTGCACAGGTCATGCAAGAAATCAACACAAAATTAAATTTAATATGGAACCAGATCTCTTGACTTACAACTTCCTTGTAACCCGAAACCAAAATCTTCTGATGAGAGAATACAAAAGCCAAAATGATCTATTAAGACAACTGCCTTAACATGGGTGACAACTATGTATACATGTATAACATGCACTTTTTCCAACAATAAATTCTAGAGCTACACAAAACCAAGTGAAATGGCTGTTTCCCATGATTGTACATTTCCAAGACCAGGTTAAGCTACTCAATCGTAGCTCCCCAATTTCCTCATGATGGTGGGTGGCTACCGGTCCCATACAGTGTCCAAAATCTTATGAGAAAAGTTGTTATACTTCTCCCAGGACACTCAAACTAGAATGCATCCCATAGCCCAAGCCCAAAGCCTTATACCGCACAGACAAGGTGCAGGACGTGACTTATGTAACATATAATTTATTGCAACTTTTCCCTATCAAAACCAGGGTGAACGTTATACATCTGTAAACATGGTAAGTAGCATAGGAATGTCCCAATCTTTTTGATTAATTTAGTTTATTTTACTTTGCATTTCTGCCACTTCTGGCTAATTGCGAAGATCAGAATGAATGACGATGTAATGAAATTGATGAAGGGACACTTACAAAGAACACCCATGACCAGGCTGGGATTCGAACCCACGGCATCATCCCTATCTTTTGTCGATCTTCATGTTTCTGGGTCCACCATGTTATAAATTTTACAGCTCAGCAGAGGTTGAAAAAAACCTGCACTCATACTATATATTAGGTACTTGGTAATGATTTTTTTTGCTCCTTTAGGTTCAATTTATTGTATATTATACAATTGCTCTGGTCTGTATTTGTTTATTTCTTGTTCTCATACAACTTTTTCTGTGAATAGAATAAAATTTTAAATTTCATGAAATATACTAATTCTAACAGAAATATCTTCTTTGTGTGGTGGTGGAATTACAAAGGAACAAAACCGTTAAGTCAGTCAATACTTTTCACTCCCGGAATAATTGGGAGTTATTGCGGAATACAGAAAACACTGGATTCTGCTATCCAATAATAGTCATTCCTAAATTATACAATTAAAAAAAAAAAAAAAAAAAAGGTAAAGTGTTCCCCTGTGCATAGCACCACGCCATGAAGGCGTATAGGGGGTGTGGGGGTAACGCCCCACACTTTCTTGATCCGGTCGTGAGTGGGGGTGATGTGATCAGCATCACGCCCCTGACCGCCTTTACCCCCCAGGTACCCATGTTATTCGACGCTGGGTGGGCGCCGGGGCCGCTTCCATCGTTAGAAAAGTTCCCGGATTTGAACCGGCCGGGGATCGAACCCGGGACCTTTAGCATGGTAGTCAGACGCGTTACCGACTGAGCCACCGCGGCCACTAAATTATACAATTGGAGAATAGTATATCCAATATGAGAATTCATTTCCATCCAGATATTATTAGAATAATTTAATCAAGAAGACTTAGGTCGACAGGCCATGTGGAAAGAATGGGAGAGGTAATGAGAGTTTACTGGATTCTTGTTGGGAAACCTGACGGTAAAAGACCAGTAGGAATGTCAAGCTGAAGATGGAGGGATAACGTTGAGATGGACCTACAGGAAATTGGTAAGGATGGAAAAGATTGGATTCATCTTGTCCAGGATAGGGACAGGTGGAAGGTTTGTGTTGCTGCAGCCATGATCCTCCGGGTTTAAGAAGGCTAGAGAGTTAGTTAGTTTAGTTATATGAGAACTCTTCTTTCCATTATGAACTCAGAATACAGCCCAACATTAATGTTCTACTTTTACCTCAACCATATCCCCGTCCTCTCACGAGTGCACATGTCCAGATAGATTCCAGCTATTGTCATTTTTTGTGGTAAATTTTGCAAGAACGTTTAAATATTTTGGTGTTAGGCATTGTACAGCACTCTAAAAACAAAATATGATTCAGCCGAAAACTTCCAATTGTCAACAACTCAATATAAGACTAAAACAAACATTTATTTCAGAGCCTGTGATTATATTAAAAAAATAAAATCATAAAGTTTTCAGTGGTACACACGTTACAGGAAATTAAACAATTCACCAGTACAGACACACATTATATGTATGTGTATATATATTTGTATATATTTACATCTGCATGCTTTATTGTGTAGAAAAATGGGGAAACAAGTACAGCATGTTTATGAAATAAATTATGGGTAAGAATTAAATTAAAACAAAGTGAATCCAGAGAATAAATTAAAATTCATCCTTGGATTTCATTTCTCTGCGTAAAATTCCATGCTTCTCCGATACAATATATTCAGTAACATAGATGTCAAATAAATGAAAAGAAAAAATATCTTAGAAAAAGTGCAGTGACTTACAAAGTTAGAAATGTTCTTCAGCATGACATCATATAAAAAAGTTATTTTTACACCCAAGATGAAATATAATTGGATAGATGTGTAGTCATAATAATAATATATAATCTATGTATGTACATAGCAAAATTCGTGCCCTTACATCTAATGATCTTGAAGATCACTCTTTTCTTTCTCTCTTTTCCCACTTTAAGTTCATTGGGTTCTAATCAAAAAACTTTCTTACTATGTAGGTTTTCCTGAATGTTCTTTGGAGTTTAAACTGCTATTCAATCTAAAATTATTATTTCAATGCACGAGTTTCGATAGACTGATAGACAACAAGGTTCTCAGGTTTTCACACACATGCACGCACACACATACACACACCACTCACCAACACCTATAGTTTATTTGGTCACAAATACTTTTCCATCACTACTGTACAGTCGTCTTCTATTATCTTTTTGGCCTTATAAAGGCCAACAGTATATTTTCTTGTTTTTCTCCATCACTCCAGTCTCACAAGAGCCAGTCTTTCAGCACTTCAACACACTGAGATCTCGTTCTTAGATGCTCTCGTACAATGAACGTACAATAGTCTAATGGAAGAAAATATATCTCCTATTTAAAAACTCACAGAAAGCATGTTTCGTCCTTTGTCAATGCACTAAGATGGGTCTTCACTAATCTCTGGTTCTGTTTTCACTTCTTCCTTTGTGGTCACCTCGCATTTCTCTAAATACTTGATTACTCGCTCGGTTGCTGCTATTCCCCGGTTGCTTCCTACAGCCTGTCACATGGAAAAAATAAAATCGTTAATTTATCCAGGATTACAAGGACATAGGCAAATCCAAGAATTGCATTTAGGATGGGCAATTTTTCACCAATATTTACACATTCATGTATGGGGAATAAAAGATGCGAGAAGTGAGTGAGTTACTAACTTTTCCGCAAAACTTCTGTAGGTGTCCTCTGCCACCATCCGCTTGGGACCTCGTTGCTTCACTGCTGGGCTGGCATCCGGTTCCTATCCTATTGTCTCCCTGCGTGCCACCACGTAAGTTTCACGGAAAAAGTTAGCAACTTGCTTACGTCAAATTAATATTTACTAGGGATGGGACGATATGAAATTTTGGCCGATACCGATAAAGTACTGATATAAAATTTACCGATACCGATAACCGACATTCTATCGATCCTATATAAAATTAGAAATGGTCCTGGAAGAATCTGAAAGGTTCATTGCCCTTAAAAAATGTGTTTCAAAGTGACTACAGTGCAAAAGAAATTGCATATTTAGACATTTACTTTCTAAAAAAGTAGGGCATTGAGATTATCCATAAAAATTACAACAAAAATGGCAGAATTTTGCACTAAACTATCAGTTATTTATCTATATATCGGATCGGTAAAATAATCGGTAATTTTACCGATAAACCAATACACCGATAGAGTACCGATTAATCGGTCCCATCCCTAATATTTACATAGTTCTTACGTAAACAAAATATAGCATTACCCCATGGTCCAAAAGCATTAACATGCACGAGGTGAAAATAGGGATACAGGGTTCGAATTCCGGATAACTAAAACATTCTTCTATCATTATACTCAAAGCAACCCCAACTGGCGGCTGACCTTGAAGGCTATTTCTGGCCCTTTCTGTCCCCCAAACATTTTCGGAGGCATGTTGTCCGATGGGTGTCAACAAACTCAGTTGCGATGTAAAAGCTGAAGGGATCACATCGCTCTCCCGAAGCAATGTTGCCAAGCGTACTACGGTTTCTGCAAGTTGTCTTCTCTATGGCTGTGTGTCCACCTGCATTCCAACCTGTGGGTGGTCCTTCCGGAAACTTCATCGTTCAGGACCGTGTGTGCAGTTGTACCATAAACCCCTGCTGATTTTTGGTGCTGACCCGAGAAGACTCTTTCTCGCTTTACAGTACGTTTGGCAAAACATGTGGTGGACCCAATGCTCATTTGTTACATCCTGCGAACAATGTTCGGTACCTTGTCACTCGAAAATGCCCGATCTCAGTCGAAGAAAATTCAACTGATCGCTGATTCGCTGTTTCCCAGCTGCCAGTTGGAGTTGCGTTCTGTATAGTCTCCATTGTCGTGCTAAACCTAATGATATAAATATATGATGGAAAGTGTAGACAAAGAGAAATAAGGACCTTTTCTCTACAATCATAGCTTACTATACACAATACTGAGATACATATAAAATATATATTAAATATATTGCATGCAAAAACCTACTCTAGGCTTTTGGGAGGGGCAATCACACACATCGCCCTCCCCTTGGATCTGCTCATGCGAGAGGGGTGGTCAAAATATTTTAAACCTTTTTTTTTATGTTAAAACACTGGACTTGGGAGCCTAAAAGTTAAAAAAAAAAAACAGCACAAGCCAAATTCAAAACTCATGAGGACATGAAGTTCTCTGTTATCTGCTGGATGTATGGCTGACTCTTGCAATCACACAGTGGGCTGAAATTAGAGCCGAGCCAATACCGATGATCATGCAAGTACAAAGTCCGACAATTGAGGAATGAGACTGATTTTATGTTGTCCCATATGTGCATTCTACCTGCTCTCACTTGCAATAACTTCTTCTTTAACAAGTTTTCTTTTCTCATCAATGATACTGATAAAAGTTTCTTTGAGTGAGACATCTAATCCACTATAATATTTCATAAGACTAAGTAAATTGTTCATGGTGTGGTGTGGTCCATAATCTACAACCTGGCAACACCTCATGAACTTCCAATGGGCATGCTGGGAATTATGCGCCATGTTGTGAGGGAGGTGTAAGGATGTTGTTACGTAATCACCATCGAGCAGTGAGCGAACATACAGTTTCATGAAAGACATTCTGAAAAATGCTTGCAGGAATAAACATTTCTTGAATTTTATTGTTGTGGAGGACGAAACAGAACATTCTTGCTACGGTCCTCCTACAAAACAACAAATCGCAGAATGGAAGTCGCTAATTTACCAAGAGGCAAGAAAATGCAGCTCCAAAAATCAAAGGTGAAAAATATGTTTTTCTTTTTTTACCACAACAAAGGCATTATTCATGATGTATTTGTTTCAAAGAGTGAAACTGTAATTGGTTGTAGTGCTCTGAATGACATTGAAAGAGAACTGACCATGTCCGACCTCAGTATCCTGAACTGGCAATTGGTTCCTGCTCCATGATAATGCACGGTGCTAGCAAGCAGTGGTTGTCTAGGTATTCGTAGTCCAAAAACAAGTGTGCATGTTGATTGATTGATTTGATGTTTTAAGTCCACTTTATGCACAATAAGGCTAAAAAGAACTGGACCTACAGTTTAAAGTGGGATCTGAACAACTATGTGCCTCCACCGGATATCGAACCCGAGACTCTTAATTACAAGGCCACGATGCTACCAACTTGCCACCGGGAAGGCCTAAGTGTGTCTGTTGAAGCACGCTTTCCACTCCCCACATTTATCCCCCTCTGATTATATCCTGTTCCCAAAAGTGAAGCTGCTGCTGAAATTACACTTTTGATGAACACAGGAACATCCAACAGGCTGTGACATAATATCTCCAAGTCATACCACATGAAGACTTGCAGAAGTCATTTGAATCGCTGGTTAACCATGTCAACTGCTGTGTTGATGCAGGATGGATGTACTTTGAGTAATAAACAGGCAATGTTCAAATATTATGTTTCTTTTTAATTTGACAACAACTGTCTCATTACTTAACCTTTTGCTGCCCAAGCATATCGAACGAGATACCCAAAAGTAACACTCAGGGGACCAAGCGTCTCGATCGAGATGCTGTGTCAAGGTCGTAGTTTTTACGTTATAACTTTTCCATTTTTGGCTAGAATTTCGATTTTATTTTTTTATATTGTTCCTAACACATGTATTTAACAGAAATGGTTTTTTGCATTTTTTTGTCTTCATGAAAATGGAGGGGGAAAGGCAGGAAAAGGGACTTCTCTTTTGTGTCTCTTTTCAAGGTCAATTTTTTGCCGACAAAGGAAGACCGGCTTTGTTGTTCTAAAGCAATGCTTTTTCACTCCCTCCTGCTAAGTGCATTCGAAGGAAGCTTGTTTATCAGTATCCGATGTCAAAATGAAAGTTTTCCGTGAGCGCGCAAGCAGGGGAAGACTGGTTGTTGAATCTGCATTGTGAGAATGGAATTTCGAAGCGCGCTGAAGGAAACCTTTGTTTTTTTTAGCACAAGTGGCAACAGGGGTTACCCAGCATTGTCTAAAAATAGAATTTCAAGCAGCTGCAAGAATTGGCGCTCATTTGTCACTACGTTCTAGCTTTTCGTCCGTGAATGTTGTGCATAGTGTCGTTTTGTGCCCAAGTGTGAGGACATTTTTTGGGTGAAGTGAATTTTTTAAAATAATTTTTGGGGTTTTCCTCCCTTCCCCCTCCATATATACACCAAATTTGCATAAATTTTGCATTTTGTGCATTTTGACATTTTTTTTTCAGGGCGGGGGAAACACCATTTTTTTAAAGAAAAGTATTTTTTGAGGGGATTTCCCCCCTTTCCCCCTCCATATGTACGCCGAATGTGCATAAATTATATATCGTCTGAATCTGTGATTCATTCTACGTACAACGGTATATCTTTCATATCTCTAGGGCATTTAGTTTCTGAGCTATAGTCATTTCAAGGTACCGCTGCATTTTGAAGCTTGAATCTGTGGCCATTCCTTTTGGGGGTACAACTCAAGTTACATTGGTCATACGACAATGATGCAAATATTTTTCGGTTTCTTACATGCCAGCGATAATTTATATGTGCATTTTGAACTTTTCATATCCTTTTTTCGGGGGGCGGGGGGGCGAAACCCCATTTTTTTTAAAAAAAAAGTATATTCAGGGGATTTCCCCCCCTTTCCCCCCTCCATATATACGCCGAATGTGCATAAATTATATATCGTCTAAATCTGTGATTCATTCTGCGTACAACGGTATATCTTTCATATCTCTAGGGCATTTAGTTTCTGAGCTATAGTCATTTCAAGGTACCGCTGCATTTTGAAGCTTGAATCAGTGGCGTCCCGACCATTCCTTTTGGGGGTACAACTCAAGTTACATTGGTCATACGACAATGATGCAAATATTTTTCTGTTTCTTACATGCCAGCGATAATTTATATGTGCATTTTGAACTTTTCATATCCTTTTTTTTGGGGGGCGGGGGGGGGGGGGGGGCGAAACCCTATTTTTTAAAAAAAAAGTATTTTCAGGGGATTTCCCCCTTTCCCCCTCCATATATACGCCGAATGTGCATAAATTATATATCGTCTAAATCTGTGATTCATTCTGCGTACAACGGTATATCTTTCATATCTCTAGGGCATTTAGTTTCTGAGCTATAGTCATTTCAAGGTACCGCTGCATTTTGAAGCTTGAATCAGTGGTGTACAACTCAAGTTACATTGGCCATATGATAATAATGCAAATATTTTTGTGTTCCTTACATGTCAGCGATCATTTCCATGTGCATGTCGACACTGTCATGTACTTTTTTCTTCGGTTTTTTTCCGAAATTTTGGAATTTTGAGAGTTAGCCCCCTCCCCCCTGCCACATATACGCCGAATTTTCAAAAAATTCATATAGTCTAAATCTCTGGTTCATTCCGCGTACAACAGTATATCACTCATCTCTCTAGGGCAATTAGCCTCCGATCTACACTCATTTAATTGAAACTCTGCATTTTACTCAAAATCGGCTCGGGCAATAGAGGCTTACTTGTGAAAAAGGCCTTGGGCCGCAAAAGGTTGTCAGACTGTGTTTTAGTTGGATATTGTTTACTCATACCAGCTGATACTTTTCTGGCATTTTGGTCTCTCATGGGAACTGCTGAAAATGCTGTGCGACACTTTCTCAGTCTAATTACACTGGAAATTATACAAAATTCAAATTTCCATTTATTTTGCACCAATATTGTATGGAAAAAATTTATTTTGTGATTATGGAACAGGTATTTTAAAATTCCGATGTAATTCTTGAATATTTCCAAGGAAAACTGATGAATGATGCTGTTTATAATTGAAATCAAATTCTCACAAATAACAAATATTCTGAACAGCTTTTAATTTTTACAATTTTCAAGCATCAGTATTGATAAGAGTCTTGGCATCGGTTCAAAGTGGTAAGAGCCCAGCCCTATCTGAAAACCTACTCAACTTTTTGTGTTTACAGGGTGTCTACCAAAATAACAAATCCAAAATTCTTGACTTTTTCTCGACAATTTTTTTCCTTTTCCTCAAAATTTATTTAATTGCCCCATACTTAGGTATAGTTGGAAATTAAGAAAATATATATTTTTATTCAATGAAAAACTCTCACAAGGCTGGTTAACGTGGAAACCGAGACTGTACTTTAGCAAGAGATTTAGACTTGCTTTAATTATTAATGCCTGTAAAAATGTATGCTTCAGACTTATCCTGGATGGGGAATGGCCACATTACTTATTTTAATATTTTTACAAATCTTCACGCATTCAAGAATGTAATTATTAAGAAACAAAGTGAATAAATCTTAACCACAATACAATTTTAGATTTCCATAAATTCAATGTTATCAAGTCCCAGTACAGGTATATAACAATGTAAATTCACTGCACTCGAAAAAAATAGCAAAAATTCTTGACCACAAGCATAATTTCTTGACCTATCTGTTGATTTCTCGAGTTTTTCTGGACTTTCTTGAGATTCTTCATTGGTAGACACCCTGTTTTATCATGGTGTGCCAAGTGAAATAAAAATAAAGATTCCCATAAACACTGCTGTTGGTGTACACAAACAAGCATAACCTATCAGTACAGTCAGACAAATATCCGCAGATACTTTTCTGGCATTTTGGTCTTTCATGGGAACTGCTGAAAATGCTGTGCAACACTTTCTCAGTATAATTACACTGGAAATTATACAAAATTCAAATTTCCATTACTTCGTCTTCCAAACTGTATGTGCTCCTCCTATATGGTACATGAGAAAGAATCAAAAGTTTAAGTTTTTAATTTATTCTGTGCTATGCATCTAGGTACCTTCTCAAGACAAGTGGTAGTTATGTTTACCAGCTCCACGTGGCAGAAATTAACACATACTTTGCATACTATGGGTACTTAGCTGGGAGTTACTACCACACCCCACTCACAGTCCAGACCTTGCTTCAAGCTATTTTCGCCTGTATGGACCCTTAAAGAAGTTCATTGAAAGGCCCAGCATTTCAGCAGTGATGAAGTGCTGATGCAAGCAGCCTGACCATAGCTCCAACATACAGAGAAAGCTTTCTAAACCACTGGTGTCGAAGAACTAGTGATGCTGGGTTAAGTGCATTAGTGTAAAGGGGGGTGGGGGGGGGGTACACCTTTCCTATACGTCAAACTGAGTTCCATTATTCTGAAAAATCCCAAGTCCTGGTTTGACTTGAATGCTCCTCATATAAAAGAAAATATTTGGCGAGTACTTTAAGAAGTGGCATGTAAAATTCTAGCTCATCTCACACCAGGCTGCATACATATCCCTCTGCACATCTAGTGCTAAAGGTGTCGAAATGTGAGTTTAGAAGAGACTTCTGATTCTGACATAGTTGAAAGGTGACATCTATTTTAGCAGATTCATGACCCCAGTGGGGAGGGGGAGAATTATGCATAAAAACAGCATACAGGTACTCAAGACTGCATTGGGATGGATAGATAGCTAGATATGATGCAGTCAATCACATAGTACACAAAGGAAAACTACAGAGTGGATAGTGAGATGGTTTAAACCAGGGGTTTCCAACTGGCGGCCCACTTTGCCTTTTTCTGCGGTCCGCGAAGCCAGTTTGCAAAATACATTAATTTTATTTATTTTTATTAAAATACGTTCTTTTTTTACTGAAGGAACGGATGCTCTGTGAAGAAAGACAATATCACAGGTAGAATTGATTTTGCAGTGAATAATGATAATCAGAAGAATCTAAAGTGACGTAACTTTCTCTTCACACCATCCCTTCGCTATGCGGAATGAACTCGGCCGCTTCCACGAAGGCTTCACTCTTTGTGTTTAGAAACAAACTGCAGAGTGGCGCTGTAGAGATCTGTTTTACTACGCACGAAGTACGAAGACATTTCCAGTGTTCCAACTCGGATTGTACTGTGACTGATTGTTAAAGTTTGTGCAAATATCGAAATGAGCAATATCTCCAAAAAAATGTAAGATTGAAAAATAAAATAGCTTCTCTCCATCTCTCCAACTTGAATTGCGTGATTTGCAAGGCGATGTGTTCCTTCAAACTAGGCCAGAGTTTTGCAAATACCTTTCAAAAGAACGCTTTCCAAACCTTCGTAGTTTTGGACAAAGAATGACATCGATGTTCGGCAGTACATACACGTGTGAAAGTGTTTTTTCTTCAATGAAGTTCATCAAGAACCGCTACAGAAGCAGACTGGCAGATTCTTCACTGCTTCACCTTCTGCGACTTTCAAATACAGAAATTCAAATACAACTTTAATAAAAGAAGTAGATTGGTCTCAATTTTCACATTGAACACTTACTATGAAGGATTCTTATTTGTATGGTGTATCTTTAATTTCTTTCAATTCATCAATAAGTATTGGGTTTTTGTGAAATAAATTGTAATTATACAATTTTGATTTGTAATTCCATTATTTTATTGCCTCATTTTATAAATTTAGGTCATGCGAAAGTACTACATTTTCAGTTCAGTACTTACAATTTTTGTAATTTTTAATCCCCCCCCCCCCCCCCAAAAAAAAAAATGCAGCCTGCCTATCAACTGCTGGATATAATTTTTTTTTGGCCCTCGGACCTTTTGAAGTTGGAAACCACTGGTTTAAACCAAATAATTAGAGGCATGTGTATTTCGTTCTTGATGGAACACAAAATATGAAAAAATGATAAAATGTTCATTTTCATGTCTTGGAAACGTGTGTGGTACATTTTCATACCATGTGTTGTCACGAAATTATGAGAAATGAAATGCAAAATGTGAAATAACCTCAAACATGAAATTTCGAACTTATTTACTGATGCAACACCTTCTGAAGTCTGAATTATCCTGAAAGTTACGCAAAATAACAGGAAATTTACTATTTCTGCTGTAAAAATTTGAGAATCAAAAATGGACTCCATTACACAGGAATAAATTTAACACTCCGATAACTACATAACTGTGCTATTCGAGAGGAAATCTTTATTTTTGTGCAATAAGTACAGTTTTCACATCCAATTTTAGATTTTATTCACCATTTTGACACTGAAATGTCACTTCACATCTTTTGATCCTCAAATGTACCCAGTTTTTGTACCGAAATCTTTATAATTTATTCACCATAAATATGTGGCTCTACCAATAACAGAATTATAAGTGTTGAACTGCACTTCCTATTCAAGAGAATAAAGTTTAATCCTTTCATCCATTGACGGATTTAGCAGAAGGCATAGAAGGACACTCCCTGCTCCCCCAAGTGACAAACACATTGTGAAAAGTAACGATAACCAAAAGAAAGGTTTCGAGCAACATAAAATACAATCCCTCATTAATATAATTTTCCAGACATTCAAAGAATAAAATGAAAAAGTTTAGCAGAAATAATATAATTGGTGCTGGATCTCTTTCACACAGTAATGCACTGTCACTGAAAATCAAATCTGGAATATTTTGATTTCAGGTTGATAATGTTAATACGATTAGTGTTGATAAACCATGCATAAAATGAAGATTTAATACTTACATAAGCTGTTAAATTCATAAAACTGAAGAACTTCTTAAGGACTACCAACATGGTTTGGAAATTTCCTTCAGGTAAAAAGCCTCTTACAAATTCTTCATGTTCCTAAGCAAATAAAATGTAAAACAATGCATTTATCTTCTAATAACATAAAATAAAAATGTAATAAACAATGTGATGCAACAGCAAATGTTATGTAGTTTATTATACAGTAATTCCATAAACAAAAGTATACTTATATTTCATCATGTGATATTCAAACAGTTGCTAGGTAGAAATTACATCAGCTGAGCTATGGCACATTATGACAGAAGATGTAGGTTCAACTCCTGGTCAAATCTAAATTTTACTTTGAACTTCTATATAAAAGTTATCAATGTTTCAGGTTAGTTCCTCATAAATTGGCATTAAAACAATTGTTTGTCATTTTCCAAAACATGAAAAGGGAAAAGCATGCTTCAATAGCAGGCCACACAAAGCTTGAATTTCACAACATTATCCAAAGAGGAGGAGGCACGAGTAAAACCTTGGTCTTTTGATATTTAGTATAAATTTTGGTTGAACCTAGAATTTGTAGTGGGATCCACACCACTATGCACGTCCACCACAGATGGAACCTGCACCCTTTGATTGCATACTGTACATTCTGAATTTTTTTGTTTATCAAAATATATTCACAGTATAAAAAGTATAAAAAACTTACGTGAGTGAGTATTATCTCCTAGACTATATGGCACTTTTAACGTCATGTAATTTTACATTCTATATCCCAATACCCTTTTTACCTAATCCTGGATTTATTTATATATTTAGGACGAAGTATTTTATTTACTGATAAGAAAACCTGAAGAAGCAAAGTGTAGCTTCACGAAACATCGTTTGCAAGGATTGTTATGACTATTATACTCACTCACGTAAGTTTTTTATACTTTTTACACTGTGAACAGTTACTGTCAGATCACTCATTGAGGAAGCTCGCATAGCACATTATGAAACAAGGAGTTCTTGATTTGAATCCTCATTAAGGGAGACATGTAATTGTTACATCACATACTTTGCCAATTAACCAGTCATTCCCAATGTTACAACCTAAAGATGGAGTTAAGGTAAAAGTTCCCAGTGCCATGAAGGCACAGTTAGGAGAAGTGGGGGGTAGGTCCCCGCACATTATCAATCTCAGCCATTTTTGGGGTGATGTGATCAGCACCACACTCCAACCATCTTTACCCTCCCCTCTCCCCGATACCAATTGATTTGAGGCCACTTTATGTGGGGACAAGGCCTGGGAATCTAACCCTGGTCTCCCACGTGGCAGTCCAACTAGATTGCCATGGCTCAAGAGAAACAGGAAAGTAATAAAAGTAACTGGGATTAAGCCGATACAATTTTAAACAAATACTGATACAAAGGCTAATGCTCTTAGATGATACCATCGAAACCAATGCTTGTAAAATCTGCCAGTTGTTTGCTTTAAAATGTTCATAATTTCATAAGAGATAATCACTTAATCATGAAAACATTTTCCCCTTACAAAATTAGATGGTATTTTAACAGAAGGAAAGAAAGAGAGAGCTTCTTTCTTTTCTCCTTCTTCTCATTCTCTTCCTGTTTCCTTCTTTCTTCCTACTCTCTTTCTCTCTTCTTCTTTCTTCCTTCCTCTCTCTCTGAAAGAGAGATGAAGAGAGAGAGAAGGAGATATGAAAGAAAGAAGGAAAGAAGGATGAAGAAGAAGGAGAGGAAGAAGGGAAGACAGTTCTTTCCTTCTTTCCTTTTGAAGGAGAGAGTGAGAAGAGAAAGGAAGAGGCATAGAGAGAAAGGAAAAAAAAGAAGAGAGAGAAGAGAGAGGAAACTCTCCTTTTCTTTCATTCTTCCCCCTCTCTCTCTCCCCACCTCCCTCCCTCCCGTTCCCGTTAGACACTGCAGGACATGATCGACTGAATTAGGTCATTTAATGTTGCTTTGTTGCCACTTTTGGCTAATTGGGGATGAGGATGACATGATAAGATGGATGAAGGCATGATGACAAACGCACACGGAAAACACAACACAATTTATACAGAGAGCTCCAGGGCCTTTTTAGTCTGCAAAATGCAGTCCATGATGTACAACATGAAAGTGAGGTTGGCATTTGGGTCCCTTTCAAAAGAGTTACACCTTACACTGCTCTGCAGGACATCTAGATCCCAAAAAGTATTTATTGGTATCAGGTTAGACATAAAAATAACCAAATATACAAAGCGTATGATATCAACATAATGTAAATAAGGAAAGATACTTTCAGCACAAAACGCTGATGAAAATCATGCATTTGCATATGCCATAAGCCTCCAAAATTATATCTATGTAGATCTGTAGATGTAAATTAGTTGAGAAAATTTACAATACATTTACAATACATCAGGATTGGTACAAATGAATGAACCATTTAGGTACATCATGATGCATTTGCAACTTTATATAAGATCATTACACTATTGGAATATATACCTAAATCTATAAAATTTACACCGGGACTCAATGCAGTTTCATTTTATTACACAATCTATGACGGTTTGGGGTCATAATTCCCTTGTTGATAAAACGTAAGTCAGCTACAGTAAATTCTGATGGTTGGAGAACTGATCTAACCTATCAATATTGCTCGTCCATGGTGTGAACGCACACAAAACTCAAAGAATTCACGGAAGAGGGCAGCTGCTTACGGGAATAACTTGATCCGGGAACTAGGGTTACAAATTTACCTGCTAAAGGTCTCTCTTTATATTAATCTAAAAAAGGAAGGAAATACTAGTTGAATTAGTAGTGAATATTATTAAATTTTTTGTAGAACTCTCAGTTTAATCATTGGGAACTTAAAAGCCATCAAACATTTATTTTCAAAATTACGTGAATACTTTTAGTCTAATTATCGCTCGATCAGGGACATTTTGACTAATTTTAAGGGAACGGTCGTGTTCGGAAACTCGGATGCGGAAGGTATGGAAAAAAGACATCAAAATATCTACGTCTCGAGGGAATATTCTAATGTTAAAATTCTAAAGGTGGGGTATAAGTAATTGATAATTGTACCTTAACACACGCACCTGTAGTAGATAGTAACAAGTGATGAGAGCTCGCCCATGAGGTAAGGACATTCATTCCATTAAGTGCAGTGACGATCGAGACAAAGAATCCAGCGTCAGGTAAATCTACCTTCATGTCAATCACGACGAAAGTAAAAGGATGAATGTTGCATACAATTTTTAGTAATTGTACATAACTTACATTGGTGTCATTCGTGCAACTGGATAGCAATACTTGGCTTAAAATCCAGGAATGCACATGGCTCATCGGAAGACACTTTATTAAAAGGGAAGTAGTACTTTTCAGCACCAGGCTTTTCTCTAGGAAAGTTAAATCTCGCCCATGCACATTACGTTCCACAGCTGGTAACGGAAGAAACTTGGCAAGAACAGTATTACTTTTGATCGTATGATATCGTGACGTCACGTATACATTTCTTCGCGTTGCTCGAGCATGAATAATTAGTATTAGCGCTATTGGGTTGGGGTAATATCCAGTGCACGGACAAACCTGATATGAAAAGCGACTAGAAAGTACAACTGATAATATTTGGATTGAAACCTGCTTTGACATAATATGATGATATTATTGTAATATTTAATTCTTGCACGTACTATTTAGATATATAAGGTGTACCAGCTGGTTTCAGTAGAACATGAGAACTTATCTTGACATTTAATCTTACATTTCATTCTAGTTTTTGAAAACGAGGTACCTCAGGCATTATATCATATTGCTATCTGATCAAGTACATTAAAGTTAACGTCATCGTTTGTAACTCAAGAGTTTTCAAACATAAATTGCTTATTTTGTATGAAAGGAATATCATTCAAACGAATTACAATATCTAATGTAAATTTGGATTCATCACGGATTTGAATAAATAATTGAATGTACGAGTGAGTTATAATTAGGGGCATGCATATTTCGTCTTTAACGAAAAAACGAAATTTGAAAAAACACATTGTAGTGTTAATTTTTCATGTTTTTGAAAGGTGTGAGATGCATTTTGTGACCATATTTTGTCACGAAATAATGCGAAATGAACTGCAAAAAGCGAAATTAACTCTTAAACACGAAATTCAGGGTTTATTCACCGATGCGACACCTTCTGAGGTCTGAATTATCCTGAGAGTTATGCAATTCCCGGAAAATTGATGAATTCTGCTGTTAATATTGGAGAAGCAAAAATGGACTCCTTTACACAGAAATAAACTTAATACTCTGATAACTACATAAATGTGCTATTAGAAGTGAAATGTTAATTCTGTGGAATAAGTGTAGTTTTTAAATCAAATTTAGGATTATATTCACAATTTTAAAACCAATATGTCTTTTTATATACCACTTTTCATCCATTTTTTCACCGCTATAACACCGATATTTTATTTTATTTACCGCTTTGAACCCGAAATTGACTCAGTTTTTGTACCAAAATTTTGCTTTTTTTATTTACCAAAAATATGAGCCTCTAGTTATAATTCACCAAGGTACTCATGCATAATGTCTAGTTCTCCATTTGTGAGCTAACCATGAAATTTCTTTCAGGTGAGAGAGATGTCCGGGTGCTTGTTCGATAGTGGTGACATTTTTTAAGCATGGCACTCGTTTTATTCATAAATCATAAGACTGAATGTGAATTGACATAATCACGTCTTACTGCGAATTTCATCTTAAATTAATGTGAACTTGAAACAAGTTATACTATATCTTACTAGCATGGATTGACTTGTTGAGACCAATCAATCGTCGCCAGTGCGACCGTACGGTTATTCTATGAGAGGGAATTGATTTGGAAAGATTAGGTTGTTTGAGTTGGACGTGATAGGTGGGAGTGGCAATGGAGGAGGGATAAGTAATCTCACGGAGTAGTCAGGCTTGGGCAACCCTGCTAAAGCGGACTGTTAAAAATCTAACACAAAACTAATAATGGTTATTTAGAAATTAGAATCTGAAAATTCATTTACATAAAGAAATAGTAGCATCCCACTCACTCGGCTTGTTGACAAAGGAAGAATTTTCTCCCAAGCACATACCTTATCATCCATAATAATGTATCCAATTAGTAATGCAATATATGCTGCAATTAATGTATCTTCCATGTGGCGACCAGCCTTCTGAAGTACTGTAAAAGTAAAAAAAAATAATAATAATAATAATTAAAAAAAATTTTATCATAACAGTAATATAATACAATGTATAAATATTTTGGAATTTTCTTCATAATAGCATAAAAATAAAAATATCTGATTTAATTACCATTATCTACTGACTGTAACATTGAAACAACAGTAAGTATTTGATCAATCGTTTGTTAGTAGGTTCAAGAGAGGGAACATCAGATGCCACATTTGTATCATAACTGATTGTACTTCTTCATGTTTATCCAACATAAATACAGGGTTATTCTGATTGTACTTCTTCGTGTTTATCCTACATAAATAGTGGGTTATCCAAAATGACTGTCAGGGATTTCAATGTTCATTCACTTTCATTGACCCCGGAATCATCACCACTGAATGATGCAACAAGTTTAGGACGAATGGATTACTGTGTGTATATCTGTGAAGTGGCAAACATTGCACGTACAGAGCAACTGTAAAATTATCGAAAACGTTTAGAGATTTCCTGTGAAATAGCAAAAATTATGATCATATCATACTACACATGAATTTTGTACAATCCCAACAATCATTGTGTGACTTGAAATGACCCTGTTTCAAATCACTGGCTAAAAAACAATTAATAATAGGGTCATTCCACATCAAATATACGCAAAAAACTAAGATATTGACACCCACCAACTCCGATTTCGATGAAATTTGCTATACACCTTTCCTTTACGGTTGAAAGAACACCCCTAAATTTGTTTTAACTCTATCTCAAACAGTTTTCATTTTACAGCACTTTGAAAATTCATGAAATCAGTGTTGCCTGTCACTATTGAGACCCTCGACACAAGATACCCTTGCTTACAGTTTATTTCTTTTCTCCTTAACCAAACATCAGATCTCTCTGAAATTTTAGACAAAGTTCAATGAACAGAAAAAAAATACATTAGCACTCATGAAATTTTACAAATGCCTATAAAAAGACTAATAATGGATTTATAGCTAATTTGTGTGGTGGGAAAAGTAAGTTACGAAAATCTGAATTTTCAACATGTGGGTATGATCGAACCAAAAACTTTTGATGTTGAAAATCAATGCAAAGACATGCTCTTTCTCTACAATTTTTTTTTTTATTCCTTCAAACGAAAATTTTACGTTTTTTGGAAATTGCCTAAAATTTCAGGGTCAATCCGCACCAATTGGTCCAGCACTGGTCGCTCAACCATTTTAAAAAAAATCATTTGTTTGTCGTTGTAACCACTGTACAAGGGTAGTTCAAAACAGGCATAATTTTTCTAAAACTAGACTATGTTTGAAAATGGCTGCCATTTTTGTTTCATGACTTGCAACATTTTTGGCCTATGCAGACAGTTGCGATAATTATGATAACTCAGCTAAGAAAGATTATAGAAATCTCGGGTAAAAAACATTGTTTTCAGTACATTTCAGGCTACATTTTATGTTCCGTATCTTTTTTCACCACATCTAATGCAAATGGCTGAAATTTAGGGTCAAAAGTGACTGATATTCAATTTTGAAGGGAAATCAATGTACAGGAGTCACGGGTCTGCACAAGCTCCTTTGCGTGTGCTTCTACTATAGTTTAATGTTGTATTATGAGATCACGATGCAGACTACAATCCTTTTATTTTATTAGCAAATACATGAAGTAGGTACACACATAATGTTCTAAACATACAAATGCATGCACACTAGCATGTTTTTATGTACACTCTAGCATACTCACATTTTGCTACAGTTTCTTCTATGAATTCCTCTTGACTTTTATTATTTTCAGATTCAGATTGATTTTCATCCTTCTTTCCATCCAAGATTTCATCTGTTTTTGCTTCTTCAAGTCTAGCATGCTCCTCCTTCTCATAAAACAATCTTATCAGTGCTTCAATGGCAGTTTTATCATCGTCTGAAATCAAACAAAGACCTCACACTTTTTTACACTGAAAAACTCTAATAACGCTGCTAGTCCGAGTCGTACATAACTTAATATTAGTGATGGGACAAGCTAATCTATACCCTATCGGTACGGACACTGAATTTTCGCGATGCATGAAATCGCGAAATGTGAAAAAAAGATGCAATTTTGAACATTCTGGACGTAACTACACCCCCAATGATGAAATATGCATGAGTTTTATTCGCGAAGTAATGCGAATTGTGTGATTTTCCACGAAATGAATGCTTTTTCGCGAAATAACCGTGAAATATCATCAAATTAAGTAGAAAACATGCAAAAACCGGCAATCGAGGTTGTGCGTGCAAACTGTCAATTTGTAACGAAAGGTTTACCTAAAGTTTGCTACCACTTGCAGCTGAAGAACGTTTTATCTTCGATCACATCAGGAAGACGCTGTAAATTGGGATTTCCCTTGCACATAATCTCAGTTCGAAAACTTCGCTCCCTGTCAAGCTGCATTCCTTTCTTCCCCCGAATGTCTACTCAACTTCCAGTTTCATTGAACTTGCTAGCTGTAGCAGCGATAAGATTAGTCTGGTTTTTTCCACCGCTGATCTAACATTTTATTTACAGTTCCCCTCAGTTTTTATTTACCATAAATTTGTCTCCCTATCTATCGGTATTGGCCACTGTAGACATATCGGTGTGAAACACTATTGGATTAGTGGGTCCATAAGACATGTCAGTGAATGTTTCTGTAACAGTTTGGTGGTCCACGCCGGTCGTCTAAACGATACATACAAATGGTAGTGAAGCAGCTGGAAACCAGTGGAACAGTGTTGGATTCAGCACGGCGAGGGCTGCCCAAAATTGTCGGAAGAAACAGCGGCAGACTTAAAAACCCGCTTGTTGGCCTCTCCCACAAAATCTCTTCTACGTTTATCGCAAGAAAGTGGACTATCCCGAAACATGTGTCAAAGAGCTGCAAAGAAGGCTGACCTATATGTCTACCAGTGTACAGTTGTTCATGAACTTAAAGAGACTGATTACGATACACGCATGACATTTCGCCATTGGTTTCAGCAATTTATTGCTGAAAGGCCTGGAACATATGAGTACACGTGGTTCAGTGATGAGGCGTGGTTCCATCTATCCGGTTATGTGAACTCCCAAAACACACTTGTCTGGGATACTGAAAACCCGCACGCACTATTCGAGGAACCCCTTCATCCACAAAAGGTAGGCATGTTCTGTGCATCATCACAGCGGCACATAATCAGGCCTATTTTTTTTCGACTCGACTGTAACAAGTGAAGTTTACATCAAATTGTTTCGAGAGTTCGTGAATCAGTTGGATGATCAGGAATTGACACTCGGTTGGTACAAACAAGATGGAGCAACATGCCACACTTCTCGAGTGAGCATGGCTGAGGAGGAATCCTTTTCCCCTGACAAGCATTTCAAGAGGATTATGGCCTCCCAGGTCACCGGATTTGACCCACCAGACTTTTACCTGTGGGGTCACCTGAAAGCCAAGGTCTATCGGGACAAATCATGCACCCTTCATGAGTTACGGGAGAACATCCACCGTGAAATCCAGGCAGTGACACCCAACGTTCTGGCACACACATTCACAAACTTGCGACATCCTGTTCAAAAGTGTTTAGATGCTGGGGAGGACACTCCCAGCACCTCATGCGATTTCATTTAATTTCTCACATATTCAGGTTTATCAGGTACGAATTTTGTTTCACTTCCTCTCCACCTACCCTTTTTACACAACAATTTCTGGGGCTACCTTCGAGTGGGACACCCTGCAGCTTTAATTCACTGTTGAGTTACAATTTTCCACTTGCCTTTTCTATCAATTTCATGTATACACAAAGTTATCTCACCAGCTTTTAACTGGATAATAAATAACGCGAGCCTTTGTCACCTTTGCTCTGAAAACATACCCAAGGAGGTCAAGTGGAAAATGTTTGCCTTTACATTAAATGAATCCAAAAATATTTATTGATCATATGTTTATAAAAAAGTATCCTTATAATTTGGCTAACATTGGTACAGTACATTTACATCTACACTTTGCTTATTTTCTACATTAAAAAAAGTTTGCTTAAGTCCACTTTACGATCAGACAGGCTGTTGCAGACTGGATCTACAGTTTGAGTGGGACCTGAACCACCGTGCAATATCCCTCCACTGGGAATTGAGTTTATTTGATTTTCTGGGCATGTGAGCACACTGGCTATTTGCATCTATCGCTTAATACAGGGACAAACATAAACAAAGGTAAGGATAGGGTCTAAAACAGATAATATAATTCACTGGATTTGTGATTAATACAAAAATTCATTCCTTCAAAACTAAAATGACAGCATCATCTAGGAAATTAAAATGCCATAGCTTTGATAAAAGCTGGGGTTGTAAAGGGGTACACTCAGCATACACAAGGATATGAAGTAACACAGGACAACTAACAACCCAAGAAAGGATTATATTGGCTGCAGATCCAGGAGCCAGAGCCTCATTGGCCTGCAAAAATGCAATTACTGGGTGCATTGCCTGGAAGAGAAGTCGACTTTCGGGTGCCTTCTTGAAAGGCCACCATGTCTTAGCCGGAACTGAACCAAAGACCCTTTGATTAAAAGGTAACGATTACCACTACACCTCAAGGAGACCCAAAGTCATATATTTATAATGATATATAGTTTAATAACTGATTTAATAGCTCCATGTACAGGATGTCCAAAAAGTAACGCAACTAATGTTTTGAACATACGTAACTTTTGTACAAAAAACCAATAGAGACATGAAACTTATACTGAGCATAAATTTTGTGTAAAAAAAGTTATTGTATGGAGTAAACACAAACACGGATAAAAGATACAGCTGCGGTAAAAAAAAAGGTAAAGTTTCCCGTGCATATAGCACCATGTTATGAAGGCACATTTAGGGGATGTGGGGATAAGGCCCCACACATTCTCAATCTCGGCCATTTTGGAGGTGATGTGATCAGCACCATGGTCCGGCTGCCTTTTCCCCTGCCTGGGTTGCCCCAGTACCCATTGATTTGAAGCTGGGTGAGCTCCTGAGCCGGTTTATGCAGGGACAAGGCTGGAAAAATTCTGACCTTAGATCATCCACCCCAGGAATCGAATCAAGGTCTCCTGTGTGGCAGTCAGATTCCCTACCAACTAAACCATCGCGAATCTACAGCTGTGGAGTTGCTTGCAAAAATTTTCAATGTGCATCGATGACCAGGTTATTTAACATCATCATTCTCTTTGCGTAATTACAATAACATTAATATGAAAGAACAAGCACATTAGCACATTAGAAAACACATCATCTGGGAAGGACTCAATGACAGAGCCTTCAATATTGAGATCATGAGATAAGGGTCTCAATGTTTTTGGCAACGGAGATGTTTCTTGCCCTTAAAAAGTTATCTTTTTAATAATAAAAAGTTAAAAAGAGAAGAAAGTCTGTCAATCAAATATAATATACTTACGATGGAATATATTTTCAGAATCTGAAGGAGCTTTTGCAGCAACGATCAGCTTCCTGTTGTCCACAGAATGTTCCATAAGGTTGATTAACAAACTGAGTGCCTGCAAGAAAATTTCATTCACATGAAACCAAACATGCTCTTCTCTGTTAGATAAAAATGCTTGCAATTATTTACCAGACAAAATAAAAATGTTTAAAATTTGGCAAATAAATTTTGATTGTCATGAATAAATTCTTACCTTTTATCTTTCTCATTATTCAAATATAAAATATATGCACTAAATATGAGTCAGTACAGTCATCCATTTACTTACATTACTGATTCATATTTGGGAAATGAGAGATGCAGTAGTAAATAAATACAGAGAACCACAGAACTCAGTTTTTCTGCAAAGCTGTTTTTCATAGTGGAACCCCAATTTTACTGCAATATACCGTATTTACTCATGTATAATGTGCACTTTTTTTCCCCAAAATTCTTGCCCCCCAAAACTGTGGTGCTTATTTTGCACGGAATAATTCAAACAGCCAACATGAACCTGTACAGGGCCATTCCATGATTTTGTGACACTTGCACTGATTTTTCATGTTTACGGATCTCTATCATTTATATATCGTTGTAAAGCTTAAATTCTTTAGTTTCTGAACAGCAACAATATTCCACTCAAAATGCCGACGCTAATGTGCAATGCGGTTGAAAAATGGAAAATAATAATTAAAATGCATTACTGGCCGAATAATATGATACATATGGAGTGTGTAAATGCCGTAATGGAAGAAATCTTGTGCTGCTAACTGCTGCAGTTCTCGTGGAATTCGAGCATGTGCCTCCTGTCACATGGGATGCATATCAGCGGTATTTGTTGGGCAAGTAATAGCAGAAAATAATTTCCTGAGCACTGCAAATCCATAATGTAATTTTGATCTTACTTTCGGCTATTACAGAATAAATAAGGTGGTTCAAGAGTGAAAGCTTTGGTATGATAAAACACAGTGGAGGGAGGAGGAGGAGGAGGTGCCATGGGTTGGTGACTCATTGTATACACAAGATGATATTCTCCCCTTGGTCCACATAGCAACAGGTGACTCAAGTGTCATTCGCTCTTGACCGGCATAGCAACAGCTTTACGACCTACAACTGAGAGAGCCATTTCTTGAACCTGAATTGTACTGCACATTATATACGAGATATAATTGTTTGTCGCTTTTCCCCATCAAAAAACAGGGTGTGCATTATGCACGCACACGCAAATACGGTACTTCATGGTCCAACAACTGTACCAGATTTTACATTTTCCCACATTTTTTTTTCATTGTGGTTCCCTGATAAATGTAATATCAAGGTTCCACTATGATTAAAGCTTGGAAGTTGATTAATTACGCAAAAGTGCTCAAAAGAATGACTGTTAAGATTATCTACAAAATGTTTAAAAAAAAAACAACAATGATGAAGTAATATAAAGTTTCTTACACTCGCCCTCACATCCAGGTGCCTTACTGTGTTACAAGGCATGTTAACTAGAAAACCAAAGTCTTTTGGGTAGTTCATAAATATTAATTATTTGATCAGAAAAGCATATGGCCTCAAAGTGATTGACCTATCATTTGCTTCACCTTTTCATTTGTTGTTGGTCAAGTGAGTGGCAGTGAAACTAATATCTAGAAGCACACTAAGAAACATTGCAGCAAGTTCCAACATGGTGGCAGGGGCCACTGAAATCAATAGAACGCTTGCGGAAAAGTGAGTATAAGTTTCTCTGCATTTAATGATACTTTAGATATAAAATGTAAGCTTGAATGTTTCAAAAATGGCAAAAGATTCATGGTAATCATAGTGCTTGTGAAAGTAGATGACTAGTTGAGCACAAGTAGGTGTTTGGTGGATTAATCTATTGAAGCTAAAGTGAACATAATAGTCATGTACTTTAGTACTTTACATATTTGCTTGAAACATTGTCTTTGATTCTCTTTGATTCTATCTTTATATGAGACCAGGCAACCAAAGACACTTGCTCTCACTCTCCGAAGTAAAAGATGTACCTACAGTCCTGTGACTGAGTGAGTGAGTGGGTGAGTGAGAGAAAGATATTGATTGATTGATTGACTGACTGACTGATTTAAAACTTTTGGGTGCTTCGGCACTAATGGCAATTTTGCACCCTTCTACATTGCTCCACAAAACTTAAGCAACACCGAGGGAAGAGAAGGAAACAAAAACAGGGTTCACCCTGTGTACCATTTTGCAATGTTGCTGCTCATTTTCGTTGCATGTTTCATCTGTACCTTATTGGTGTTCATAACCCTATCAAGAAGTTATGTTCATACCAAACATGCTCGATAGGATTGAGGTTCAGTGAGCATTCAAGCTACTGAATACAGACGATGTCTCCTGTTTCCAGGAATTCCGACACAATGTGTGCGCGTGCCGGCTTGAGCATGGATGTTCGTGAGTGTCCACTCATCAATTTCTTTGTGTCATCACTCATCCTCAGCTTCGCAAATTAGCCAAGAGTGGCACAAAAAGCGAAGTAAAATAAAGCAAATCAATCATGAAACAATACGTGCGAGGTGCAGGCGAGCATTGTCATCCATAAACAGGAACTCCGGACCAAACGTTCCACTGAAATTGAGAACATGTGAACGCAAAATGTTGTTTTTCTCAATTTTGGATGGGGCTGAAGCTTCATCAACCCATCCCTGTGTACGCCAGTGTAGTGGAACAATGATGTGCAGAAGAGATACTTTATAGTAATGTTATTATCAAGATTTACAATATTCTCTAATACTCTACTGATCTCCCTCATAATCCCTTGGCGTTCCTTAAGTTTTGTGGAGCAGTGTAGGTATAACTAACTAACTCTCTAGCCTAGCAGTGTAGGTATAGGACAAAAAAAATCCTCTTAAAGTTAAAGAATGAAGTAAAGATCCTCTTGAAAAGGGTTAAAAGTGCAAGTTGTAAAGAAACCTTTACAGGACAAACACAACACATTAAAAAAGTTAAGAAGAGTCTAAAAACTTCCTCAGAAACAGTATACAAGGCCTACACTTCTCAAAAAGCTACAAACACTTGTAATCATCTCCCAACATGGATGACACAAATCGTTAAGAAGATTAAAGCTCTGTCTAAGGAAAGTAAAATCAGCACATTCGATTAGCCACACTTGTTTCACTTGAATCCAAATGTGAATATCAGCTATAAAGACTGAGAAGAATCTAGTGAAAGTACCTGAATTATTTGTAGTGTAACACTGTTGTTTACAACTGGTTCATTCAAAGTGCTACGAGATCAGTCTTACTTCAATTCAAACACAACTTTTCAGAATTCCCAATGTTCATGTTTTGCTAAGAAATATTATGCAGCATTCAAGATCACTGGAATATCAAATAATTGTTCCCAAAAGAAGAAAATGTGTAACTTACAGCTACACATCTGAACTCGATTAACTGGAGCTTCATACTTACCAGTACTAGTAGTTCAAATTTCTTTTCTTCAGGGACATACTCGTGTAGTCTCAGCATTGAATGCAAAGTTATGTCCACAATTCCTTTTCTTTGGCCAGCCAAAGTGCTTCCATATGCTGTGGAATAAAAGAGAAGTTTCAAAAAACAGAAAGAAGAAACCCTGTAAAGGAAAATAATTAATTCTAACTTGCAGTATGAATTATTTAAATGTAAGTTTCTTAGTAAGTTCTCTAACCAAATGTGAAGCAGGAAGGTAAAATGATAAACATCCTAAATGATTGGAGATGGTATCAAGAAGAGATTATTTTGAATAATTATTTATTCACAGCAATAATCAGTGCTGTAACCCAGAACTAAATTCTGTTGATCATTGGATTCTACTTTTTGTTCTAAATAATTTTATACATACTAGAACATAAAAGAAGATCTCCCATGTAGCTGGTCTTTGGTGTGTCCCAGGTTCTTCTTCCATGAGTTACAAAAATGTTGGTGCTGACCCAGCATTGAGGACAATTGAGAAGTTACTTCAAAGCAACAGTATTGAACCTGAGTCTCAAAAGCCAGAAAACAGAGGCAATGAGAGACTGTGCACTGACTACACATCTTCCAACAAAAAGTTACTTGGCAAGCCTTGCCCCTGAATGGGCTGTTGCACCAAGTAGTTTTCAGGTCATAACGATTATGATAATAATAACTATGTTAATTAAATGTTTAATTAAAAAAAAATTTAAAAATTATTGTCTATAAAGTTCCGTGACACTGTGGTATCATTATTTGGGCCTAATGTGTGAAATATTAGTTTGTAGGCATTTATTATTGATACAGGCACATATTTTTGGAAAATAAAAAAGCAAAATATTGGTACAAAAACAGTCAATTTCGGGTTCAAAAGCAGTAAATAAAATAAAATTTCGCTGTTATACCAGTGAAAAAATGGTATATAAAATGACATTTTAATTTTAAAAATGTGATTATCATCCCAAATTTGATTTAAAATCTGCACTTACTACAAAAAATAAACGTATCCCTTCTAATAGCACATTTACATCGTTACCAAATATTAAGTTTATTCCTGTACAAAGGGGTCCATTTTTTCTTCTCAAATATTTACAGCAGAATTAACCAACGTTCCGTGAATTGCATAACTCTCAGGATAATTCTGACTTCAGAAAGTATCGCGTCGGTAAATAAACTCTAAATTTCGTGTTGAAGAGTCTATTTAGCATTTTGCAGCTCATTTCGCATTACTTCATGAGAAAAATGTGTGGGAAAATGCACGTCATACCTTTCACAAACATGAAAAATTAACATTACAATGTTGATTTCACATTTCGTGTTTTCGTCAAAAACGAAATATGCATGCCTCTAATTATTATTGATGTTTTTATTAGTTGTGACTCCCTGAAAGATGTAGTTGGCCTCAATGGATAAATGTTCTGTGGCATCATTTGTTTAATAAATTAATAAATTTTGCTGTTTACATTTAGAATTTTTTTAAACATGTATTTTCCAGCACAAGGAATATCTAATATATATATATTTTTTTTTACATTTTATTATATTGTGACTTATTCTTGTGGATGTAATAGAATATCTGTATTTATATCAATACTGCAGCTAACATGCTCCCATGGTTAGCACCCTCGCCTTGGGTGTGAGCTGTCCGTGGTTCAATTCCCGGTGGGAACCCCCAAATGTTTTGGTGTTGACCCAGCATCCGGATGACAATTAGGGAGCTACTTGAAAAGAAGTAGCATGGCTGTTGTGCCATGGTGTCTAGTTTAATGTCACTAATAGAGAGGGGCATGCATATTTAGTTTTTGACGAAAAAACGAAATGTCAAAACACACATTGTAGTATTAATTTTTCATGTTTTCGAAAGGTGTGAGATGCATTTTGCTACCATGTTTTGTCACAAAATAATGCAAAATGAACTGCAAAATGCGAAATAAACTCTTAAACACAAAATTTAGGGTTTATTTACCAACGCAACACCTTCTGAGGTCTGAATTATCTTGCGAGTTGGGCAATTTTCGGAAAATTGATTAATTCCGCTGTTAATATTGGAGAAGCACAAATGGGTTCCTTCACACAGAAATAAACTTAATACCCTGATAACTACATAAATGTGCTATTACAAGTGAAATGTTAATTTTGTGTAATAAGTATAGTTTTTAAATCAAATTTAAGATTATTTCACAATTTTAAAACCAAAATGTCTTTTTATATACCACTTTTCATTCAATTTTTCACCGCTTTAACACCAAAATTTTATTTTATTTATCGCTTTTGAACCCGAAATTGACTGTTTTTGTACCGAAATTTTGCTATTTTATTTACCAAAATTATGTGCCTCTACTAATAGAGTACAGCATTAGACCACTTTCCCTCACTCAAGTCTCCCACGCTAGAACATTTACAATGGAATATCATCTTAATGTGAATAAATGTAGACACATACTGGGTGTTTCAAAAATAATTAAGGAGTTACAAAAAAATACTGCAAGTAGAGTAGCAAACTTACACTAATGAAACCAGTCCAGAACGAACGAGGAACTCCAACACTTTGTGCGTGTATGTTTTGTTAAGCTGAGAGTTCGTATCCCTGCCGCTAGGAGACACTCAAATGTCTTGTGCAATTACTTACGTGAAATTTAGAAGATTTCGCACTTCTGCATTGCACAATTTAATGGTTAAATCCTATTAATTTCGAAGATCCACTGTCTTCATTCAGCCTTTTGTGACAGTGGATCTTCGAAATTAATAGGATTTAACCATTAAATTGTGCAATGCGGAAGTGCGAAATCTTCTAAATTTCACGTAAGTAATTTTAAACCACGTTTACCGCAACCATCATGAAGTCTTGTGCAATGTTTTGATTCCCAAGATCATCCGATCTTACACCATGTTGACTTCTTTTACTGGGGTTTCATCAAAGACAGGGTCTCACCGATGCCGCATTATTGATTGAATCGCTTTATTTTATTTTGCTTTTTGTGCCACCTTTGGCTAATTTGCAAAGATGGAGATGAGTGATGATACGATTGATGAATGGACACTCACAAACATCTATACCCAGGCTGGGATTCGAACCCGGGACCACTGGCATCGTAGCGCGATGTGCTAACCACTCTGCCATGGGGGCCGCGATGCCGCAAGATATCGCAGCCGTAAGGAAGCGTTATCATCGCAGCGATACACACTATCGACAGGCTAATGTTGATGCGAGTGTGTCAAGAAGTAGACTATCGTGTCAATGTCTGTGCTGCACACATTGAACAGTTGAAGGTGTAAAAAAAACTGTTTGCGTTCCTCGATCGCTCTGGACTGGTTTCGTTAACGTAAGTTCAATACTTTACTTGAAATACATTTTTGTAACCCTTCAATAATTTCTGAAACACCAGATACATGTAAAATATCCTCCTTGAAACTTTTAGCCCACAATCATCTACTTCATTTTCATTCTCATTGTATTAGTAAGATAGACGAAACTTCATTTGAACATGGAGATGATGAGTGGGGGTGATGTGATCAGCATCACGCCCCTGACTGCCTTTAACCCTCAGGGTTTCCCCCAGGTACCCATGTCATTCGACACTGGGTGGACGCCGGGGCCGCTTCCGTTAGAAAAGTTCCCCGATTTGAACTGGCCGGGAATTGAACCCGGGACCTTTAGCATGGTTAGTCACACACGTTACCGACTGAGCCACCGCAGCCACAATTTCATTCACCCCACGATCAATATTTGAGGGTCCACTGCCACAGACAAATTATGGTTATACGTGCACTACTGGTCTTCAAGTGTATACCACTCGAGCATTATTCGCTCAAGCGAATTCTCCTCACTGCAGCACTCTTAGTCACAAAGGTGTGCTTTTGAGGGGAATAACATTTTGACGTGCCGTATTTGTCATGCATAATTTACGGTATGCTGTAAGGAGAATGGTGTTACAAAACACTGTCCAAATATAACATAATTCCTTAATTTGAACATTGCACATTCTAGTAATTACTTACACTGATGACGAAAATCATGAGTAAGGTTTATGAGGACCTTCATATTTGTTAAGAAAGCTTCTCGAATGATAGCTCCAACAGACTCTTTGTCCAATGGGTCTACTACAGGGTAGAGTGGAATTTCTGTATCACATAATTTATAAAGCTTCATTAGTATGTCGATTACTGTCCCACTTGCATAATTTAAAAGATATGTTTGATTTTCTTCATTTTGATGAGTTACCTGGAACAAAATAGGTTTCATAAATAACCAAGAAATAAAAGTTATTATTTCTAAAGTACATAATAACAAATGTATGGCATATATTGAAACATGGATAAAAAAAAAAAAAACATGTGCAAAGTACAGCTTGTCCATATGGTCTCTAGTGCAGATTACCATTGCTCTTTCTCATTGTTGATAACAATAATATTGGAATGAGAAAATCTTAATTATTCACACCATATGTGCACTTTCACTCATTGTCATATTTCAAGGCACTTAATTTATAGCAATTAAGTACATTTCCGATTGGTTTGGTGCAGGGCACATCCAGTTGCTTACACTTACTTAACCCTAGTAACCAACTAACTTACATGCATTATTTCCAGTTAGAATTCTAATAATGCCCATGATGTTATGGTAGGAGGCCAGGTTTAGGGCTGTTAGCAACCCATTGTCACGATGTGTTAGCAGCTGGGTGTGCCTGCACCCAACCCAATTGTGATGCATTCAATCACAAAGAAATGAAATTTTAATAATTAGACTGCATTCTATGAGGTGCTGTTCAAGGTGTGGATGAACTTAATAAAACTTTATGAATTACTAATAACAGTTAAACAATGATAACACGATCTTCAGTGACCTGTTTGTAAAAAAAACTAACATACAGCAAAATGTAAAATTGAGGAAACAATAGTATACAGGAAAACCTCGTTAATACGATATTGGGTAATATGAAATACCTTTTAATACGAAGTTCTTCCCATTGCCCAGCCGATAAGATAGGATTTATAATGTATTTCAGGACGGATAAATCGAAATACGGATAATTTTTAATACAAAGTTGTTTACAAGACCCTTCGGCAAAACTGGTTTCGCTTCATTCGAAGTAGACACCTGCGTAAGTCGACAAGAGAAGATCGCATGTGGAGAGAGCTTGGACTTTATTTTAACTTGACATGTCCTAAGAGCTGCTGACAACTCGAGGGAAGCAGCCCGAAATGCCCGCTGGACTTGCATTCTTTGTCAATTTGCATGGCAGGTCAAGCTCTTTCACCGCTGAATGTGCCACCTTGGAAATATTCACCAGTGTCAGATGAGAAATGCGAGGTAAGATCGCAGGAATGTTCCAAAATACAAGATGCGTGGCACCTGAAAGTCTCACCCATCTGTCTAGGTGAGCTCGAGATTCAGCAGTTTCCTGTGAGCGAGCAACTCTTGGGCTGGTAGCACAAAACTTCCGGTAACCACTTTCATTAAAAACGTGTTCCTTGTGCCCTGTAGATATTCATAAAAAAGGGGAAATGTTACAGGTAATCAAAGCCACATAGGACAACTAAAGATCGTCAACCTGCCTAATGCGTTGTCATCTAGATTTCCGCAAAAGTTTACCTCGATCTTACGTATGTTGTAACTCCCATTTCCCGCTTCGTACGTTTCCCAACTGTGCCGGTCATAAAATTTGCCAAAATAGTATTGTTGGCTGAGTGACTTCTCCCTCTTTTCCTATCAGTAAATAGTGTTTCAGCCACGATTTTCTTGCTTGTGTGCACACACGGGATGATGCCGGGCGAGGGAGGATCCCTCCTCCTTTCCTTTGGCATCTAAAATGAAACAACCAGTTGTGAATACGTTTTTCAAAACGAAAAAAAAACCACACGATAAGAAAAAAGTAACCCCCCTCCCTTTTCCTACAACAGCTCATTTTCCGCCACTGGTGTGCATGGTGATGCAATAATTGCAGAATTCAGGTCCCTCGTTCTTGTATGAATGCAGATGTCTGGATAGGAAATATTGCCCATATTATTGTCTGTTGCATCATAAAACTTAAAGCAAGGATCATTTCTTTCTTTTTCACATTGCTGACGTATAAAAAAAATTCTGCAATCCTCAATCTAGGAATGGGCCCCAAGACCGATAAAAAAAAGAAGTTATACAAGAGGAAAAGTTTTTTGTGGAACGATTGTTTGGCCTCCAGAATAGTCCCTAATCCAACAATAAATTGTCGATTATTATGAAAGTAAATAACAATCCCCCATTTTGATATCTGAAAATATGCAAGCTTTGTAAAGCTTGTTTTGAATTCATTTTATGCTGATGAGCTAATCGGGACTATATATACAGTTTAAAGTGGAATCCAAACCAGAGTGATTATCGAGTGCGGTACTGTTTAACCTTTTGATTACCAAGCCCATTTTGCCAGGTAAGCTCCCATTTTCCGGGCCAATTTTAAGCAAAATGCAGAGTTTCATTTATATGACTGTAGATCGGAGGCTAATTGCCCTAGACAGACAAATGATATATCGTTATATGTGGAATGAACATCATAGAATCGGACTATATACAATTTATGCACATTGAGTGTATATATGGATGCGGGTGGGAACCGGAAAATTCCAAACTCTCAGAAAAAAATGCCCCTGGACAACAAACTGCAGGACATTGTCAAAATACATATGGAAATGATCGCATGCATGTCGGACTGTAGGTCCGAAGCTATTTGCCCTAGATGGATGAATCAAGTACAGTTATATGTGGAATGAACCATAGATTCGGACTACATACAATTTATGCACATTGAGTGTATATATGGATGCAGGGGGAGGGGAGGAACCGGAAAATTCCAAAATTGCTTAAGAAAAATGCCCCTTCCCCCTCTGCCCCTGGACAACAAAGTACAGGACATTGTCAAAATACACATGGAATGATCACAGGCATGTCTGGAACAAGAAAATAATTGCACAATTATCATACGAGCAATAGAACACGACTTGTAGCCCCCCCCCCCCCCAACGACATGTATGTGCGCCACTGACTCAAGCCTCGGATTGCAGAGTTACCTTGAAAAAATACTGTACATTGGAGGCTAATTGCTCTAGACGGATGAATCAAGTACTGTTATACGCGGAATGAACCATAGA
Organism: Lepisma saccharinum; assembly: GCF_977018435.1. Lineage (NCBI taxonomy): Eukaryota > Metazoa > Arthropoda > Insecta > Zygentoma > Lepismatidae > Lepisma > Lepisma saccharinum. The sequence goes on from NC_139248.1 coordinate 64,081,353, forward strand.
TTCAGACTACATGCAATTTATGCACATTGAGTGTATATATGAATGGGGGAAGGGGAGGAACCGGAAAATTCCAAAATTTCTGAAGAAAAATGCTCCTTCCCCCCCTCAACCCCTGGACAACAAAGTACAGGACATTGTCAAAATACACATGGAAATGATCCAAGGCATGAAAAAAATTGCACTATTATCATACGAGCAATAGAACACAACTTGTATTATAAATAGATTATTATGATTTATGCTTCCATTCGGTACCGAAGCCACTGGTCAGGTAACATTAAAATTATAAAGAATTTCTAATGTTCTAGCTAGAGTAATAGTGTCTTAAGGTAATGATAATTCTTCTACATTAAGTTTGTACCCGTTTGAAATGCCTAACTTGTGTAAAGAGCTCTGTTTGGAAGAATTAAGCATTAAAACTAAGACCTGCAACTCTCGGTTTGGAATTTCGACCAGAGATCCAGATCACTAACACTGAAGTTCAGATCTGGAACCCTGGATTTGAAACCTTGGGTCTGGATCCTGGATGCAGAACTTTGGATCAGGTTCTAAACGAATCCTGGTCCATTTGGCCACCCCTAGACCAGCCCATCCTCAATCCCCCTCCTCCTCTCTTAGTAGTAACTGAATGTAACCATGTTGCTAAAAAAAAAATAATTAAAAAAAACTAAAAAAAAACCAAAAAAAATGAAACTTACATTTTCCAGAACTCGTAGGCAACGGTCCACCTTCCTCAACTTGTCAAGCAGTGGTTCATCCCATTTGCCCACATAGTCACCCAAATGATTGCAACAATAGGATACAGTTTTGATTATATGTTCCAAACCACCAAGCTCTCGGAGTTCCTCCTTAAACCATTCTCCTGCTCGCCGTGACGTCAAACTGAGAAGGGTTTCCATTGCCAAGTGGCCAACCTGCAAGATAAGCAACTAATTACAGTATACTGGCCAATGGTCGCATGTTATCATAAATAGTTCTGTGGAGGAGAAGTGGAGTGCACTACACAGTAACGGCCATTGTCATTGTTGACAGCAGTACACAACAACAGAAATAAAAGGTAAGGTTAATGTTGGTACATGAACTGAAATGGAGAAAATATGGGTATTGCTGTTGGTAATTTGTACTTGCAATAGCACCACATTCAAATTGCAGTATGTAAAATGGGACAAAACACATCCTTCCCCTATAAAGTGTAAGAAGTTGTATGTACAAGTGGTTTATGTCCAAAATTTATTATCCTAAGTTTTGGAACCATTTACTGTTCTTTCATCTGAGCCGAGACATTTAGAAAAGATTAAAACACAGTTCATATACATTTTGCAAAACCATGCTCTACAACACTTCCCAGTGTTTTTAATAACTGTACAGAACACACTATAATGATTTAACATACTAATACATGTTTCTTTCAACTTGGCATGTTAATCAAGCAAATCAAGTATATTCAACATTGTTGAAAATAAATGAAAAAATAAAAGAAAATTGAAATTGATATGCAAAATATCTCCTCGCCCCCCCCCCCCCCCAAAAAAAAGGAACCAGTTGGGAGGAAAAAGTTAAGTGCCTTTTCAGTTTTTAATCCTTGCAAACAAAAAACAAATTACTGCTTTTTCCAAGGTTTTTTGAATGCTTTTACAATGTTTTCCAAGACTTTTATTACTCTTGTTGATTTCTCTGACTACAGGATTCACATCATAAGATCAAATCAATTTCATGGAAACTGGCCATCTTAAACAGTCCCTGATGATACCAACAAGAAGTTTGTTTGATATGTGGAAACAGTCTGTTTGAATTTCTGTGCTATGTATATCAAGATTACATACCAGGTGATTCAGGTGTCCCATAGGACAACTCCGTTATTAGTGCACGTAATGAAAAAAAGGAAAAAGAGGAAAGTTGTTGAAAAGATGTGGGGTTCAAACCAAAAAAAAAAAGGTAAAGTGTTCCCCTGTGCTTAGCATCATGCCATGAAGGCATATAGGGGGTGTGGGGGTAACGCCCCACACTTTCTTGATCCGGTCGTGAGTGGGGGTGATGTGATCAGCATCACGCCCCTGACCGCCTTTACCCCCCAGGGTTTCCCCCAGGTACCCATGTTATTCGACGCTGGGTAGGCGCCGGGGCCGCTTCCACCGTTAGAAAAGTTCCCGGATTTGAACCGGCCGGGGATCGAACCCGGGACCTTGAGCATGGTAGTCAGACGCGTTACCGACTGAGCCACCGCGGCCACGGGGTTCAAACCAAAGTGCTTGGATTTTCAATGTAGCATACACTGATAAGAGCCTCAATAACAATGCATACTATACTGGACAAATTAAGAATTGATGATGACATTACAGGCAAAGTAAATAACATGAACATTACAAAAGGCTAAACACACACAAGTGACAATCTGGCTGCGCCCTCATTCAGTGACATCCATTCTGCCTAGGGATGGGTCGATATGAAATTTTGGCCGATACCGATAAAGTACAGATATAAAATTTACCGATACCGATAACTGATATTCTACCAATCCGATATAAATTAGAAATGGTCCTTGAAGAACCTGAAAGGTTCATTGACCTCCTTAATAAATGTGTGTTTCGAGGTGACTGCAGTACAAAAGAAATTGTATATTTAGACATTTACTTCTTTTAGAAAGTTGGGTATGGAGATTATCCATAAAAATTACAACAAAATACCAGAATTTTGCACTAAATCATCAGATATTTATCGATAAATCGGATCGGTAAAATAATCGGTAATTTTACCGATACACCGATATGCCTATATCGGCCAATACCGATAGAGTACCGATTAATCGGTCCCATCCCTAATTCTGCCTAAGACCATAAGGAACAGTTTCCTCGATGCTCTTCCCTCCATGGCAATGTTGCCAACTTAACTCTTTAGGAGCCAGATCTGACTCTTTCAAGCACTTGTTTGGCTGTGAACTGGGGCACCCACCCCCCTGCCCCAATATGATGCTGTCACTAGCTCCGGCCCACAAAGACCAACTTTGGCCATGAGGGTACATTTTGCACATTGACATACCATATTTACTCATGTATAATGCACACTCTTTTCCCAAATTTTTGCACCCAAAAACTTTGGTGCGTATTATGCACGGAATATTTCTTTCATGTTTATGGAACCCTATCATGTTATATATCGTTGTAAAGCTTGATTTCTGTAGTTTCTGAATATGCCAACAGTATTTCATTCAAGATGGTGACACTAATGTGAATGCAGTTGAAATAAACTCATCACAAAATGAAGGAACGTTCTGATTTTTGTGGTACATTGGATGAAAGAAAAGATAAAGAGGAAGAAAATAATAATTAAAATGTATTACTGGCCAAATAATATGGCACATACGGTGTGTGTAAATTGCCTTAATGAAATAAATCTTGTTCTGCTAACTGCTAGTTTGATGGTACTGAATTATAAATATTACGTCAGTCATGAAAAAAGTATATATATTTTGAAGTTTTTTTTTTATTTTTAGAAAAAGTGAAGAGAAAATGAGCAAAACCATGCATAAAAGTTTAAAGGCCATTTCCCACGATTTTTCACTTTGTAATAATGTTCTGCGACACAAGAAAAGCAGTGCCGTTCCAGCAGACTTCGAGCATTCGCCTCGCATGTGATGGAATGTGTATGAGCAGTATTTGTTGTGCAAGAAATATCAGAAAATAATTTCCTGAGCACTGCAAATTCATTAACGTAAGTTTGATCTTCCTTTCTACTATTACAGAATAAATAAGGTGGTTAAAGAGTGAAAGCTTTAGGATGCTAAACACAGTGGAGGGAGAGGTGACTTACTGTTTACACAAGAGGATATTCTCCTCTTGGTTCACATAGCAACAGGTGACTCATTGAATAGCTCTTGATTGGGATAGCAACAGCTTTACGACCCACAACTTAGAAAGCCATTTCTTGAACCTGGATTATACTGCGCATTATACAACATATTTTTTTCTTTTTTTTTTTGCCCAATCAAAAACCAGGGTGCGCATTATACATGCATAAGTACGGTAATATTGTTATATTGGCTGTTGCTCCATCCCCTCTTACCTCCCCAGATACTTTTACATAGCGCCATGGCTGAGGTGAAGATGACAATATTGTTATCTGGGAATACTTGATTTACGATTTCATACGACCATCAGTGGATTATTAAGATGGGTGGTGCCGCCAGATCTAGACAGTCAAAACTATGAATAAATTGTCATCACTTTAAAATTAACGGTAATAGCAGAGCCTACCAGCCCTTAAAACACTTAAAATTACCTTAGGAGGCACTTATCCAGTCTTTGTAAATCTAGCTCCTTGAACGTCACTCCATTTAAGGTCACTTAGATATTTTATGTGTGTCATGTTTGGCAACACTGCCACGATGGCCATAGGAGGCAAGGAGAAATGCATTGCGCTTAAGGGAGTCTTATTTTATTTGTTCTCTTGGGAATATCAAACTTCCGATGACATAGAAAAAAGATTGATTGATTGAATTGCATTATTTACTTGGTTTTTTGTGCCACTTTTGGCTAATTTGCAAAGGCGGGAGATGAGTAATGACATGATGAAATTGATGAATAGACACTCACAAATATCGAAGCCCAGGCCAGGATTTGAACCCGGGACCCCTGGCATCATAGCATGATGTGATAACCACTCTACCACAGGAGCCGGCTCACAGAAAAAAATATGAATGGAAAGAGGGCAGACTGAATATGTAATTGACAGGCAGAAAAGTCGAAACTTCCATTTCATTAGCTGTAACTTGAAGTTGAAGTTGATTCTGAAAATTCTTATTCAATCATATTTTTCAAATATCGTGTCTAGCTTAATAATCAATATAAAAAAAGTTTCAATTTGCAACATAAGAAGAAATCATACTCTCTTACACACAGTTATTTTTTTTAGCAGCAGTGCCCATTCGGACGATATTGAAATAAATTCACACCAGCGCTAAACTGTTACTGTTCCCCTTAGTTGTCGAAAAAGGCAGAGGATGCCATGCAAAGTTACCGAGTGACTCTACAGATATTTGAACAATTACAAACTGAAACGTTGGTGGCATGTATAAACATGGTATTTTGAGCTACTACAGTGTTTCGTACCAGTGTACAGCCACAATGGCACATGCTACGTTGAAAATTAAAGCACCTTAAATTGAAACCCACATATTTCCAACAACTTTCCCCTCTTTCCATTTTTCGTTACATGCCCTAATAACATGGTTCTCCTATGGGAAACGAGTTTTTAATCACACTGCTTGGTTGATTTAGTGTTTTAAGTCCACTTTATGCACAGTAAGGCTAATCGGGACTGGACCTACACAGGGTGGCTACAAACAAGCAGAAATGAAATTCCCTGACATTTCCAGGTTTTCCAGGACAAAATTTACATTTTCCCCTGACAATTACAAACTTAACTAAATCGATGTTTTTACAAATAGAAATAATATACTCACACAGATCCACGTATGGTTTTGTTAAGTACCAATATTATCTTCTATGAAATTGACTTAATTTCTCTATTCTCTATGATTTGAATTCAAACTGCAAAGTAGTGAATTTGGAAAATTATTACAATTCACAAGCTAGGGAAGGATTACGGAATTTTGTCATACGCAGTAAGTTTAAAATAAAATACTTGATTATTTTTAAAGTTACGACTAAATGAGATAAGCGTGAAGAGTGAATGATTAAGAAATACAATTTGTAATCTATCAGTCTCCTTATACATTCTCGGTATTATATGTTGATATTTCCACTGAGGTTTGGAACCCTCTGCTTGCAAGAACCATGAGTGCGGACTCATTTTTCAATGCATAAAGCTACTTCTCTCTTCTCTGTAAAGCAAACAACTTAACTCTTGCATATAAGTGAAACAATTGAATTGAACAAAATAAAGTGTCATATTTCCTTACATTATCAATGGGATTTCTGCTTCAGTACAGCATATCCAAGTGAAGTACTGTGAAACTGAGAACATGCAGTTATACCATTAATGCTGACGAAAAGGGTATGTAGGTATTAGAAATTTAATGCAAGGAATTTATAGAATTGCATTGTATAGGTACATAATTTAGCTAACAACACATTAAAACAGGAACACTCTAATAATAAAAGATTCTGAAAGTTCATATACGAGGGGGGTCCTGAAAAAAGCTCCAATGGTGCCTATACGCAGCACTAGTGGTCTGAGAGCGACACACACGCATGTAGGCAGGAAGAAGTGGCATGTAGCTGTAATCTGGTACAGTTGCAATGCAGCCGTTTTAGGACAGTTCTAGGTTAAAGATTGCAGCTCTCATACAGTCTCCCACCGACTGCGATGTAGCCTATATTGCACGCTCAGAATTTGGCACAGAGCCACCAGCAATCGTGGGAGGTGTGCAGACCGGACGTCGTGAGTGATAGTAAGGTCAGACGATGGTGCAGACAATTCACGGAAGGCCAATCAAATGTGCACAACCCCATACAGCTGAGTACACACGGGCCCTTTGCATCACTTCAGGTGAGAGATCTTGGACCACTCCCTGTACAGCCCTGGCCTTGAATGTACCGACTTTCATCTCTGTTTAACTCAAGAGGTTTCTGGCAGGGCAAGGATTTGACAGCTACACTGCGGTAGAGATAGTTCCAGTCTTTGCTGTCAGATACATATACCATGGGCATACAAAATTTCGTGCCATGCTACGACAAATGCCAGAACAACGGTGGTGATTATGCCGAAAATTAGGTTAGGACTCACTGTTATTTATGCAATAAATTACAACTGATATTCTTGTTTTATTTATGCCTAATCGGTAGGGACATTGATATTTGGTTATTTTTTTAAAAAATTGGTGTATTTCTTATTTTTTATTTGTTACTATACGGTGATATTTTTCCCAAAATTCACATTTTCATTTTAGTGCATTTTCTGGCAAATATCTGAATTTATACCTTCATGGTGTCTTTAAACTACTGTTTCAAATTGTAAGTCCCATGGCTTACGCCTCTTCGTGAGAGTTTGATATCTTGAAAGTTATTTTGGGAAAGTCATTTTCCATACCCTTTTTTAATTTTAAGATACGGATTTTAGATAATGGAATTTTTCATGTATATACTGAGGGGTGCATAATGACCATAAGTGACGACGCACCCAAAAAATTAAAATCAATCAATCTCACGTGACAGATACCGATATACACGTATTATGGCACCAAAAATTGGCATTATCTTTTTTTGATTTGTTAGTGTTACGTTTCCCAAAATTCGCGTTTTTGTTTTAGAACATTTATCTGCAAATATACAGAAACATAATACTCCATTGTGCTTTTAAACTATTAATTTAAATTGTAGGTTACATGGTCTACGTATTTTCGTGACAGTTTGATATGTTGCAACAGATTCTTGAGGAAGTAAAAATGAAGTGCTCCCCTGCACTTTTCCATGAAGATGTATAGTAGGGGTGTGGAGTTAGGGCCCCACACTTTCTTGATCACGGCTGAAGGTAGGGGTGATGTGATCAGCACCATGCTCCTGGCTACCTTTATCCCTCAAAGTTTCCTCAAGGTACTAGCTTCATATGATGCTGGGTGGGCGCCGGAGCAGTTTGAATAGGTGGAAAACATCCCGGTTCTCCCCCGCAGGGGATCAACTCCGGGTCTCTCGCATAGTAGTCAGATGCCCTAACGACTGAGCTCCATTATTTCTCGCTCGACAAATGCCGATGGTGCGCACTTAGCTTGGTAATTCAAAACATATCTCGTGCGATAAATACGAAGATGTGGTTCCCGTGTGACGGTAGATACGCACTCGATCTCCTGTTAGAACCCTGCCACTTTGCTCTGTGCTGAAAATGGTTTTGATAGAAGTTGAAAAAATCGTGGGAAATACATGATTTTAATGTGGCTGTCGTAATTATTCCATGTAGCTTTAACTCTATAGTTTACTCTTGAGTAAAATGTTGGAAAACTTTCATGTTCTATATACACAAACATGGCCTAGAAAAGACAAGAATGTTGGATTTCATGCAAGTTTTCGTTGTTTTAGGACATTTCTCTTAAAAAAAAAACCTAAAAATGCCAACAATTCACATTTTATGCCAAATTCGCATATTTATATATTTCGAATGGGCAAAAAATGTGTCCAGACATCATCACTGCACATTCCTAAACATAACTTCATAGCAATTACCATTTTTCACGGTTTTGGTGTTTGCGATAAATCCATGTCCCTACTAATTGGAAATTACTTTCTGGCCACCCCTCGTATAAATCAGTAGATGGAAAGTGAAAATTTAGCAGGGCTGGCAGAGAGAAGTCAATTCTTGAAGAAAGTGATTTGCTTTTATGATTGAATGATTTGAGTAAATATGATATTAAAATATTATTTTATTTCATAATATTGGACATTAACCTTGCTCAGTGAGAGATTAATGACCATCTCTTAGAGTTTAAAGAGACAGGGCAGAGAGTGGCGTTAATTTCATTGCAATACTAGTGTTGCAGTAAATTTGAGGTTGGGAGCATGCATTTGCCAATTTTTATAACGGTCACTTTTTCGTGATAGTATTCAATATATATCCCGTTTGGTTGGATTCTTCTTGATATCTAAAAATAGTGCAATGTCATTATAAACGTATGTTAACTTGTGCGAAACCAGTAATACGTCAGGATGATGAAAGAAAACCTTCGTAAGCACTGCTACATTAAATAAGGTGAAGTGAGCCAGAAGAGTAATAAAATTCCAGCAGCATATTTTCAGTCTAAAGCTCTTCTTGTTTATGCATTCAATTTTTGTTGGATGTTGCAATCCATGCAATTTCTGTCGCATGTTGTAGTGAGGTACTTTGTCGACAAAAATCGTAGGTATCAATGGAACCTATACTTGCTTCCATGTTCCTTCAGTTTGCCCAACAAAATGCCTTACTACGACGTCCGACAACTATCGGACGGCACTACCCACTCTTATCCCCTCCATTTGTTGACAAGTCCCCTTACTACTCCCATACGGACAAGAAAAAATGATAATTCAATGCGTTTTCCACGTAATATTTAGAGGCTTAACCTTTACTCCCCCAATGATAACACATGGTATCATCAGAGTAAGGTCGTACTCGCCCGATGATACCGTATGGTATCATGGTGCTGATTACGAAATGAATGTGCTTTTTGGACCCTCATATTCTTATGTTTGGGTGGAAACTCAGACACAGGTCTGGAGCAAGCCTGGGAAATTCACACTGATGACCAACCTCTCTCCCCCGACCTCTCCGCAACATATCCATGCCAAATTTCCGAACAGAGTTTCACATTTTGGCTCATTATTCAACTTATATGGCACCCAGGAACATGAAACATGTTTCAATCTCTTTGGAAACGTCCATTATTTGAAGATAATACTAAGGTTTGCGCCATCTCCCCAAAATAGCGGGAGAAGAGCGGGCAAACTCCAGATTTTTATGGTTTTTTCCATTGAAATTTGGGTGTCACGCCCCCCAAACCCCCTTCCTTGGTTCGGCGTTCTGAATTGTACACGGTTGCATGCTCTGATGTTTTAGCTGCAAAACAAAAGTTATCCGAAGTAGATTGCTCCCATAGTGCCCGAATTATAACAAATTTCCTCCAAAAATGGAAATTACCCATTTTTCGTAAAACAATAATTCACATTTTGGCTTATTATTCAACTTGTATGGGACCCAAGAACATGAAACATCTTTCATTCTCTTGAGAAATGTCCATTCTTTAAAAAGAATACTAAATTCGCGCCTTCTCCCCAAAATAGTGGGAAAAGATAGGGCAAACTCCAATTTTTATGATTTTTCCATTGAAGTTCGGGGGACGTGCCCCCCAAGCCCCCTTCCTCGGTCCGGTGTTCTGAATTGTAAACGGTTGCATGCGTTGAGCTTTTAGCTGAAAAACAAAAGTTATCCGAAGTATATTGCTCCCATAGCGCCAGAGTTATAACAATTTTCCTCCAAAGAGTGTTCGAATTTAAAATTCGGGCCGAGAAGCCCAGGCGAGAGAAATTTCTCTCTCTCTCTCTCTCTCTCTCTCCTCCTGCCATCACTGGTTTCTGGCGCCGTGGTTATGTTGCGCATAAAAGGGGCCTAAAAGTTGAGGCCGAAACTTACGAACGAGATTTCCTGTTCCCATGCAGTTCCATTACCATATCTTTAAATAAATAAACAAATAATAAAAAAAAAAGTCAATGAAGACGAAATTCCCTGACATTTCCCTGACTTTTTTTGACACCTCAAATTCCCTGACTTTTCCCGGTTTTCCAGGTTTTCCAGGTCTGTCGCCACCCTGCTACAGTTTAAAGTGGGATCTGAACCACTATGTGCCTCCACCGGGTATCGAACCCGGGACCCCTTGATTACAAGGCGACGACGCTACCACTGCGCCATCGGGGAGGCCACTTAATCACCCTACATAGATATTGTACTGAACATGTGTTCTTCCATGTCCAAATAGTTTGATACACAATCCAGGCTACAGTATCCAATAAAGGTTAGATAGAAAGCAAAATCACTTGCTTAATTGCATTAGTTCATGCTTAATACAGCACCATGACCAAAATACTCACAAAAGAACATGCACTAATCAAATTAATGTTATTTTTCTTTACTTCATAGATTATTTTCAGTTTCTACTTTAAATAGCTACGAGATTCTTAAGTATTTTCTATATCAAACAGAAAATATTTTTATATATATATCATAACCTAACCATAGTACAATGTTATATTTTCATGGTCCGCCCTAGCGGGGTTGCCAAAACCTGACTACTACGTGAGATTACCAACCTATCAACTATCCTAACCTAACCTACTCCAGTTACCAGTCATTCCCCAATGACCTCAATCTCTCTGAGTAACCGTGCGGTTGCGCTGGCGTCGATTCCTTGGTCTCAATATGCCGTTCCCTGCTTGCAAAAAGTAGTGTAACTTTCTTTCAAAGTTTACGTTAATTTAAGACAAAACCCGGTAATTTCAAATTTGATCAATTTATTCGAGAAACACCCTATACCAAGAAGTTGCCCCAGGACGATTACTGTACACTCTCATTCAACAAGGGTTTATATTGATAGCAGATCTGAAATACCATGACATTAACATGCCTTCCCTTTTATTGTATTATGCCTGACAAGCCATAAAGATTCATTCACGGTACAGTGTACTTATCTCAATACAGGTTCACTCTCATGGAATATGAATTAAAAGAGTTTAATACCATCCCAGTTACAATGACTGTCACCAATGGCTAACGAGCATTCAGACATTTCTCCCACATGGAAGAAAATGATTAATATACTTTCAAAAATGGCAAGATGAACACTATGAACGTGTGCCTTGAAGAAATATAACTCATCCACACTTTCAACTTATTTATTCAAATCAGTTTCATACATTGTTCTTAGGTTGAATAGCAATCTTTCATACAGAATAGACAATCTATATTGGCAACTCTTGTGCTACAAATGATAGCGTTTGATCCCTAGCACACTTTGTTAAAATTACAATGTGATGCAATACCTGAGGTACCTCTATCTCAAAGCTTGTCCGTATATTGGACGAGACCCCAACTCAAAAGTGCTTACACCGTTCTATTAAGCTCGAGCAATGCGATGATTTGAATGCATGACGTCACCCAATTGGTCAATAAAAACAACTACTGTTGAGAACACATTTCCTCTAACACCAGCTGTAGATGTTTTTATGCATGAGTTAACTTCAGTTTTTTGAGGTAAAAAACTTCGTCGTGGAAAGGTACCCTTTTTTCAACACGGCTGTCCTTGCTATGCCTCGTGCGTCCCTTGCTTACAGGTCAAGCACTATAATCCCTTTACTTGAATTTCACCTTTGTGAGTTTCGCATGAAACCTTGAAATTGTAAGCGACATTTATAATATATGTTCACTCGTCGCAATTGTCCTAATGGTAAATCTACCTGACGTGGATATCTTTGTTTCGGCTAGCACTTCACTTGTAAGAACGAAACTTCTTACCAATTGCTAACGCCTTATATTCACCTTTAGAATATTATCATTAGATATATTTTCTTATATCCCTTCCTCTCACGAATTTTTGAACACGACCGATCCCTTGAGATTCGTCAAAATGTCCCTCGTCGAGCGATAATTAGACCAAGAATATTCGCGTACTCTTAAAAATAACTGTTCCATTGCTCTTAAGTCCCCATTGAATAAACTGAGTAATCTAAAATGCATTTAATAATTTCTACAATTAAATTAGCAAGGAATTCCTTCCTTTCTATTAGATTAAATAAAGACACACATCTAGTGGGTAAATTTGTAATCTTAGTTTCTGGATCACATTCTGCCTGTAAGCATCTGCCCTCTTCTGTGAATTCTCCAAGCTTCGAGTGCGTTCTCACCAAGGACGAACAAACTCAATTCACTAGATCTGTTCCCCAACAATCAGAATATAACAAGGCTGAATAATGTTTTATCATCAAGAGAATTATGACCCAAAACCGTCATAATATAAATATACACTTACTGTTATGTTATCCAAATTTAGATGTTTTGCATGTCCCTGACTTTGTATTTCGGCACACAGCTCCTTCACTTTCTGCTTATTTTTCTCCAGCAAGGTTCCCGTTATTCCGCAGTTTGCCAACTCATCCAAGGCATTTCGATTACTTGCATCGGTTTCCAACAGATTTAACATCAATTCCAAACTGTCCCTATCGAGATCCATGTTAAGCCGATCTTGACTTAGAACAAACATCACTGTAGCAGTGCACAAACCCAGACTCTGGAAAAGGGAAAGCAACATATTCCATTTGAAAATTAAGCCACAAGTAGGACTAATTCTCAACTGGCTAATCTAACCATTAAATCACAATCATAGCAAACATTTATGAAATTAATACATGTAATTTACTATAACAAAGTAACATACAAATCTGAATAACTTCATTTTTTTTCTGTGCAAGTTTCACGACTCAGAAACACCACTACTTTCTTTGCTGAGTGACTGTTGACCGTGACAACTCTAAACCGTGGTCCTCAACCTTCACGAGACCAGGGTCCAGGAAATTCTCTTTTAAAAGTCAATGTGCCACTCCCAACAATTTTACTAGTAAATACTTTTCTATTATTTTCAACTTTATACATTAATTAACATGTAATCTTGAAATTAAATATTAATAAACAAATTATGGCATAATTATTACGGGTAATAGTTTGATTGCATCTACACTTGTTGACAAATATAAAGTTAGGTTTAACCCAATAGCTGCCAATGTTCCCATTATGGAAACATATTTTTACTTTGTTTTGTCAGCCTCTCGTTGAAATATGTAAAAATGTTTATTATATCAAAAGTACATGAAGTGAATAACATTAATATTTTTTTAAAACTTAATTGATTGATTTGGTGTTTTAAGTCCACTTTATGCACAGTAAGGCTCAACGGGACTGGACCTACAGTTTAAAGTGGGATCGGAACCACTTGTGCCTCCACCGGGTATCGAACCTGGGACCCCTTGATTACAAGGCAGAGACGCAACCACTGCGCCATCGGGGAGGCCCTTAAAACTTCTTAAATCCCTATTGTTATAAAATTACATATTTTCAATTTAGGAAAAAATATTGTTTCTTGTATTGATTTTTAAATTTTTATTTCTACCAAGCTGTGTTATTGCTATTTTTTTTTCTAATTAGGTGAGACTTTAGTAATGTATCCATACTTGCATTATAAAAACAAAATATATAAAATAATAATATCTGTAAGAGAGAGAGGGTACTTTACTTTCGGTGTTTCCATAATGGGAGCATTGGCTTGAAAGGAGAGTTTAGAGAGAGTGTGAGTATGTGTGTGTGTGTGTGTGGGGGGGGGGGGGGGGTTATGTGCTTTTTATTTCAACAATGTCTTGTAAATTTCTGACTATAGAAGAGGGCTTACACTACTTGGGAGTGACCAAATTAGATCAAGTATAGAAATTGTGTGCTTACCTCCCAAACTTAAGAACTGTTTTCGATGAAGAAAACATTATCGACAATGAACTAGTTGACATTATGCCTCAAGACATTGCAGGTGAACTTGTAGTGCATAGCACTGAAGATGATAGGTCAAATTTTGAAAATGTAGACAGTCTACCAAAACAGGAGAAACAAACTAAATTCGACTTAATCAAGTGAAACGTCACATTTTCCTGGTGAAAGTTTGCTGAAATTGGTTTACAATCATCCTGGACTGAGTTGTGAAGAACCATATTAATTATTCAAGTTGTATTTTGATGATTAAATTTTGCAACAAAAAAAAAACGATGTCATTATGTTTGTGACCGGAGGAAGTTTTGGGTAATTATTCTATTCAGTGAACACCATTCATTACCACAAGAGGAGCAAAGCTGATGACTGGAGTGTCCTGTTAATAATAATCCGTGGCGCGACCGACAGCCCTTGAAGGGCCTTGGCCTGTCTCCCAACTGTCAGTCTCCCTCCACAATCCTACCTAGAGGTGTGGAGTTCTTCAACCGGTAATGGGGTGACATGGGGTCAGCACGTCGAACCCTCAGCTGATATATGAGATTTTAGAGACCGAATTACGCTACTCACTCGTAGCTCCCCAATTTCCTCACGATGGTGGGTTGCCACCGGCCCTAGTAGTGTAGTCTCTTGCATCAAATTATGAGTCTGTAGTAGGGCTTGCTAAACGTTACAGCAAGTCTCGGCATAAGAACCTCATATAGTGGAGTGCATGAAGTGTAACGTGATGTTACATAGGAAGTGCTCTGAGAATTTCCATGCACATAGACAAACATTTACTAAACTGTAATAAAGAAACCTGTGTTGAAACTATACACTTAGTATGTATGTGTTTCTTGTCTTTGATGACATCAAATCTCTGTAGTTATTATCCCAGATACTTTGCGAACTTTAACAAATGTCATAATCTATCGCCAACACTATATCACACCTAGGCTCCCATAATGGGAACAATCAATAATTATAATGCTGCAATGAAAATTTTAATATTTGTAATAAATAATTCTTTTTGAGTAAAAATTGAGTAAAATAAATAAGTTTTGGGGCCAAAAATCAGTATCCTTCAAGTAGTGGTGGGGAAGTTGGTTGGTAACCATTGAATGTGAAGAAATATTTTACTTTCGTCTCGTGACTCGGTACAATTGATGCAAGGGCCTAGTACCATGCTGCAGCCTGGCGGTTGAGACAAACAGATATATAGAAATTCGATCAGAATAAAACTGGAATCCATGTCCTTGTTCAGTCATATGTTCAAATTAACTGGCACACACACACAGGTGTAAAGTTCACATTTACAAACTTATAACTCTATCTGCTTCCAAACACTTACAGGATCAGATGTGGCATCATGTAAGGCACGGAAAAACTTCGCCACTGTTCCATGAGCCCTGAGATGCATACGGAAAGCAGGTACCATGCATTTGGAAGCCAACGACACTGCAGACAGGCATCTGGAAAGTTAATACACCATTGTCACTTGCAATGTTAGAAACCAAGTTGTTTATACCAAAACAATGAAAACAAAAACAATGTTTCTAATTTTGTACCACATAAACACAAATAAAGCATAACTTTCATTCTCACTGGCAGCATTTAAGCTTCCCCATGAATGTTTGCAAAGGTCAAATGTTCAAAGTATTTTGAAATTTTCTTGAGTAAAATAGTTATACAGGGTGTCAACCCGAAGAGAGTTACGTCCCGTGATTGGACCGAGAGAAGGAAGCAAGCAACGTGACGTCATTTGGAACTATTGAAGAAGCAGCACTTTCTACCTTTTCGTCAGTACGTGAGGATTTTGAACTACGTTTCTTGAGGTACGTAAGTTACGAAAGTGCAGTGTTAATTTGTGCAGTTGGTTATGTACGAAATGTTCGTTCAAACACGTCAATGAACAACGTGAACGAAAAGAAATATTATTTGTCGGTGACGTCATTACTTCATTTTTATGCAATCTTGCTTAAAGAGAGTACAAGTACAAACGCGGTACCATTGAAAATTGACCTTTGTGGACGCACATATAAGCATAGACAAGTAGAGTTAAAGGAGCAATTACGAGGCAATTATTAGGGAAAAAAAAATATATTCCCTTTCTATTCTATTTTTGTGTATTAAAAGAGCATCAAGCGATTAAATGGAGGGATTAATTTGTTTAGTGTGTTTGAACTTGATAAATTTAATTAATGTTGGTGCTATTTAATGATTACACAAAAACCTAAGCAGTACATGAAAGATAAATAATTGTTGTTAATGATTTGATAATTGGAAACCAAAGTTTGATTTATGCTATACTTAAAGTTTGGTTATGAACACCCTTTTTTGGAATCTGAATTGGTGATGCTGGTATGTCACAGTTATTGTTATTGTTTGTAACAAACTGTAGTTTTTGATATGCATCAATTATATAATAAATTGTTACGTTAAATGAACATGAAGGTTGTTTTTGCTTACGTCATACGGCAAATAACAATAGACTAGGAAACATACTAATTGATTGTTTACTGAACGGATCTATACATACATGTGCCAATGTTTGAAACTGAACATTCAGTGAGTTAATAAAACGTTCTACACTTGAGATTGCACATTGCTTGATGAATCTGCACTTGGCAATTGTTCTTGAGTAATCTATTAGTTTACGTTGGTTAAATCACAAGCACGTTATTGGACGGATATTTGTGATTGTAATTAGTTCTCTTACGAGACAGAAGCGATTAGTAACAACTAGTCGTAGGCTTCTAACCATCGAGACTTGTAACATACTAAGACAGGGGCATACTTAAAGATTCACAGCCTTATGCAAGGCTCCACTTTGGATGTTGCTTACCCACCTGATACGTTACATCATGAAATAAAAATTAGGAGACTTTAGAACTTGAATGCACCTCGTAATAAGTGAATTCAATTTCCCACATATTCCTCCCATGTGGCCAAGTACCATGTAAAATTCTGCCACAATTTTATTATAAGGATATGTTGTATACAGCACTCTATGTTTTACATGCTACTGGAAATGTTTAAAGAAAATGTCTCACTTCCATAAATATTGCCCTTCCTCTAGCCAGATGAATTTAAAAATACCTTGAATGTTTGAACTCGCAAAGTATTCATGGGGAAGCTTAAATGCAGCAAATGAGAACAGAAATTGTGGACCTGAAGTTTCTTGAGGTTACAATGGCCTCTGAACTAACACCATCTACATGAAATGACTAGTTTTTTTCCCATTAATATTCCTCTCTTGGGAAGACAACTCAGAAAGAAAAATCACCCACCTGGTTGCCATGGGATTGTTATCCTGCAAAGCATCAAGAATATATTCCACATCGTCATTAAACTCTTGAAATTCTCCAGATTCTTGTATTTGATGTGCTTTCTTCACCATCCTAACCACAGTGTAATACTGGAATGATAAGTATCAAAATCAAATAGAATTCTTATTAATAATGGTATTAACTACTCTTACAAAATTTGTAAAGGCATCTAAATGAGACATATATGCAATGAAGTACATAGAGAACTGATTTGAGTATATTGTTGTGTGTGGAACTGATGGCACTATCACTTTGTGTGTCATGCAATTAGTGATCAATAAACATAAATGTTAATGTGTAAATTCTTAACAATATGTCAGAACTCCAACCTGTTCTTGGAAAAAATATTGATTCAATTATGACTAGAATTTGCACTGTATACATTTTAATGCTTTAAAAACAATTTAAAAAATATAGTGGGCAAGAACGTAGGTTATGTGAGTTGACCACAGTGGTTCAGATGCTAACATTAAAATTTTGTTGTAAAATCTGTATCCATATATAAGAATAGCATGCAATGTTAATTGGGTATTATATTATCCAGTCTAATGCATTTAATTTTAACTATACTTATTCTAACATTGTGTATCAAGAGAGCACCTTCTCTCTCGTCTTCAGGTGAGCAAATTTCTTCTTGCCAGTGGTGGGGATATCAAACCTACAACAGACCTGGAATATTACTACAAATCTGGTGCCCTATCCAACTACTAGCCCCCTCCCCCCATTTCATTATTCATTTTTAGTTCACTTATGATGTTTCAAATTTTTAAGCTAAGGGGACAATATTTGCTTGAATTCTACTCTACAATGATTAACAGGCCATTACTAGGTAGACTGCTTCTTTGATTTTAAGCTTCCAATTTGGTTCTTTGTGTAGAACTTGTTAGATTGCTCCACTGAATTCTATGTGATTCATTCCATGGATGTTTAGCTCCGAGGTGTGTCTATAAAAAAACCGGATTGATGTTGCTGTCGACAAACTGCAAGCGCGTCAAGGTCGAGAGGTGCATGAGTGAATAACGTGATATCCTGACTATCGACTGTGTGATTGTCCAGGGTGCGCAGCGCTCAGTTCCGCTGTAGCTTGTCGACGAAGTGAACCGTACATCTGTGCTTCGTCTGAAACTTTGTTTAGTGTGAAAGTGGAACAGCGTATCAATGTGAACTCGGAAAATCCGCCACAGAAACTCATGGTTTGTTGAAGGAAGTGTAGGTGATGAATGTTTATCACACACGCAAGTGTTTGAGTGGTTTCAAAAGTTGAAAGAGGGACGAGAAGTGATCGCAGACGACTCGCGTCCTGGACCGCCTTGCACGTCAAAAACTGAATTAAACATTGCAAATGTTGGTGAATTGATTCGAATTCGGTACCCGAAGGTCAAACTGTCAACCAACATTATTACATTACGGTGCTGACGACCCTTCATAAGCGAGTAAGACTGATTTGTGGAAAAGCAAGTCGTGGATTATTCATCAGGACATTGCTCTTGCCCACACGCCATTGTCAGTCAAGGCTTTTTTGGCCAAGCATGGAATCCCAGTGCTAGAAAATCCACGCTTTTCGCCGGATCTAGCTCCGTGACACTTTCTTTTCCCCAAAGGTCAAATCAGCACTGAAAGGAACCAGATTTACGACCGTAGAATCTATGAAAACAAAAGCGACGGAGGTCATGAACATGGTTTCAGAAAATGATTTCCAGCACTGGAAGGTTCGTATGGAGCGGTGTAACGATAGTGCAGGGAAGTACTTTGAAGGGGATATTGTTCGTATTGTACAAAATAACCCATAAAAGATTTTGTAGCATCAGTCTGGTTTTTTTCTAGCCACACCTCATATGTGGAAATATAAGAATGTGCCAAATAGAAGATGGAGAAACAGATAAGAAACATCTACGAAAAGCAGCCTTCAAGCCACCAAAGAGCATTGAATAATGGTTTAAGGAGTAGAAAGGAAAGAAGGAAAGTGATGAATTGTCGATGGCAGGGTATATGAAGTAGAATTTGGCAGATGTGGAAACAAATACATAGGAGAGACGAAGAGAAGTATCAATGAGAGAATTAAGGAACATAGGAAAAATATTAAGAAGAAAGATCCAAGAACACCTATGAGTGAATAACAATAGTTCCTTCTTCAACACTAAAGTAGTTGCACGGAAAAAAAAAACTCGAGACATTGATCATGCGGATCACCATTGTGATTCATAGAATATTATCATTTTTACCCATTACTTGTCAAAATTTATCTGGCATTATAGCTAGAATGTCATTTTGATTGATTGAGTTAGTATTTTAAGTCTACTTTATGCACAACAAGGCTAATCGGGACTGGACCTACAGTTTAAAGTGGGATCCGAACCACTATATGCCTCCACGGGTACCGTACCCAGGACCCCTTCATTACAAGGCGACAACGCTATCACTGCACCTTTGGGGAGGCATAATGTCCTTTCCTGAAGTATTCTGGTTCACTTAACAACAAATTATAGTTCTTTCACTGAACGCATTACAGGAGGGAGGAAATTCTAAATCCAAGAGATTGCAATTGGATGTGATGAATCCAGACAAAAATACATATCTTACAATCTAACTTTTATTTTCTATCGCAAAATTTTCGCAAAGAGATTTTTGGTGGTCTGGACACACCCACTGCTTATATTTATAACAGATTAAAAAAAAAAAACATTATTATATATATAGAAATACTACGTATCCAAAAACACTTCTATCGATGGTCGCGTGGATCACTATTGGGCTCCACTGAAATATGACCTCTAATAACAGCTCAACAATGGATACATTTTAAATAACCGCTGAATGAACATAGTTTCTGGACTGCTCCAGGAAGGCAAACTGGGTGCCAAGTTCAACAATGTTGCCAAACTGCAGTGTTCAACAATTACACTCAAAATGCACATTCGAACACACGCATTGGAGCTTCTTTGGCCACTAAGAACATGATCTCTTCTGATTGGCCCCAAACACACATCCTAAAGAATGTGAAGCCGTAACAACAGCCACTCACCTAGAGCTTCTACAAGTGTAGGGGAAGGGCTCGTTATTTGTCATGTAAGTTGCATTGTTTTTTACAAAAAATTAAGCCTGCTTAACGTTTTACCTTCTGCCACAAACTGAAAACCTTATGGATTAAATTATTGGAACACAACTAACAGAAAACTGAAAATTAAGGATTGTGTTAAAAACCTTTCTGCCTCCACTGTACTAAAGTTTCACAACTATCGAACAAACCGATTTTTATTTAAAGAATTTCAAAGAGAGCGATTGCTTGCAAAACTAAAAAAAACAAAAAAACATTTGGCTAGCATAGATTAACGCAGAATTGAATAAGCTAAATTCTGATGTAACTAGTTTCTTTTATGTAGGTCTACAGGTTAATTTTTAAGTCCAAACTTGAGTATCTATAATTTTTAATCCGATAGTAGTTTGCTCTATTGGGACTATTAAAATTGAATGTTCATGCAGGAAAATGTAAATTCAATATTCCACTGTATTTTAACATCAATCTTTTTGAAAATAAAATACTAAAAAAAATATTTCCTTTAAACATGTATCACAAAATAAAATAAATATAGTTTTTACCTCTTTAACCTTCTTTGGGCATTTCACACTGACCACAGCTTCAGCAGAATCATCATCAAAGCCTGATGTTGCCCCAGGCCATGTTGTTACCCTGGTAAGTTTTGGAACTTCAAATTCTTCATCAAATTCATTATAAACGTTTGGCTGCGATGACGAGTCGGTGCTCCCTGAGGTAGATGCTGCTGCAGCATCTTTATCTTCTTTGTCGTCACACCACTTATGCTTGTACAAGGCCAATCTCTTCTTATTACCACCAGCAACCTGAGCCCTACTTTTAAATATACACTTCCTTGTGGCCGTACTCTTCTCAGCAGCCTGGTCCTGCTCTTGTCCATTCTGCTCACCCGAATCACTATTTTCGCTTTTCTGTGTCGCTGGAGAAGCTTGCCCTTCCTCAGGCGCTTCGTCTAAAGTTTGGGATTCCGACATCTCGGGCTGAGGACTAGGTTCAAGCGCTTTTTCACACTGAGCAATATTGATTTTTGCTTCACTGTCACTTTCATCGTCGGAGTCGGAAAACCAATCCTGTTCAAGGCAAACGTTTGATGGTTCTGGTTTAGTGTTCATTAGTAGCTTCTCTGTGGCTGATTGGAAGTCAACGTAAGTACTCGACAACAGTTCCTCTGCTTGCTTCAATTTGTTTCGATCCTCCAGTTCAGTCTCACTTGTTTGTTGAGCATCTTCCGGATCACAGCTGGGTTTCGCAACATCTTCTGAACTTGGTTTATCACTAACCTGAGAAAGAGTGCTAACTTCTTCCTTTGCACTACCAGTTTCCTGAACACTACACTTATCACCATTTGTATCACTAGTTACTGGTTTCCTCACCAACACTTCAATTTCCTCGACGCCGACTGCGGCTTTCCCCTGACACACTGGTTCCTTATTTTCGCAACCCTTCTTTGGTGCTTGGATACTACTATGATCAGCTAGTTGATCAGTTTGGGACTCCTTTTGTACCTCATCCTCACTTTGTACTTCGTGGGCATCATCTTTACCGTGCAAAACACCTTCCTGAGTTTCACTCACGAGATGTGATGTGCTTTTGTCTTTAAATATGCGTAATCGTATAGGAGGTTTGGAATCGGTTTGCTGCGAGGAGCCGTTTCCTGAAGCATAGTGCAGCGAGTCCCTTGGTATATTATCATTTAACACGTTGGTGCTGTTACTTAGCGCCGAAAAGGACATGTTTATAGCTTGTGTTTGTTCACTTTCCACGATAATATTTGGTCCTACGTTTTCATTGTTTTTGCTCGAAGATGTAAAAAATTTCTTGGACCCACTAGAAGAATTGTCTTTTGCCTGTTTGGTATAGCCTTTGCACTCGTTTTGGTACCCCTTCTGCCACCCAGTACACATATCTTTCTTGTAAGTTCTCCCCAAATACTGATCCTCCTTTTCGCATGACACATTCTCGCTGTCTCTCAGCCCTTTGTTCCAATTGTCCAAGTAATTTGAAGATTTCAACCTCACTTCCTCGACATTTGTATTTTTTGGTGACACACACTGGTCTATTGTTCGACTCTTGAAGAACTTTCTCGGTTTTAGCGGTGGCTTTGTTACACTGGGTACAGACTTCGACTGCTGCAGGGTGTCTGGATCTGGATCGAACAGAAACGGATCCTTTGAAGGGGATGACAGTTGTGGATTCTGACTGTTGAACTCTAACCGCATCCTTTTGGAAGCAATTTCATCCCTTCGGCCTATGAAGAAACAGAAAAGTAAGAATTAATTTGTAAATACATTAAACATAATCACACTAAGAATTAGCACCAAGTCTAATCTGGCATGGGTACATTTGGTGGTATCAGAACAAAATGCTAATCTTCCTAGGAATATGCACAATGAAAGAGCTACCATAAATTCAATGAAAAAATACGATTGCAGCATAATAAATATTATAATCACCATGTAAATGAATACAAGAATATTTTGACTTCCATGATCAAAACATTAGATTTGTAAATTACTAAGGTGTAACAGTTGTGGAATGAGAATTTAGTCTGGTACACTCTCCCCTTTTTTAAAATACACATTCATTTTAAGCTTTGTGTTGTACTATGAAAACAAAAAGTAAAGTTCTATGCATGTATAAAGTATTGTTTTGCACTATGAATGGTGTGATCACCAATATATTTTATTACAAAGGCTGTTGCAGAGAAGGTGAGACAGATTTTTTCATGGTTTGGCAACACTGACTATGGTTTCAGCACTAGTCGCATCATGTAGGATGACTCATTCTGTTTCCGTAGTAAGTTGTCACATGTTGTGTTGCGAAACCACGTTAGTGAGCAGCTGTGTTGATTTACGTGGAACGTGTTTCGTTTACCTCTCCAGGTTTTTGTGTATAACATTGCTTTTCGCGATGAGTATTCAAGATGACCAGCGACATGCCATAAAATTTTGTTGGCGTTTAGGGAAAAGTGTTGCGGAAACAAATGCAATGTTTCAACAGGCATATGCCGATCAAGACAGACTGAGTAGAGCCACAGTGTACCGATCCAACAAGGCCACATTTGAAGAACTCCTTCATATTGCACCACAATAACGCACGCTCGCATACCGTGCGGGCTTTTCAGGATTACGCGACGAAGAGAAAAATAGAAATTTTCCTGCATACAGCATACAGCCAGGACCTTGCACTCTACGACTTTTGGCTATTTCCACTTTTAAAGGCCACTTTACGTGGTCGTCATTTCATGACGAACAAAGAAGTGATCACCGCAGCGCAAGTTTTCTTCAGTTCACTACCTGACGACGAATTTTCAGACATTCACAAAGTGGCAGGAGCATATGGATGCTTGCTTAGATGTCAATGGTGCCTATTTTGAAAAAGATGTACGTCTACTCGATATGGCTGATTCTGAATAAAAATTTTGTGGTTTGTAATTTTTTTGTTTCATTTTAATGATTCTTGGAGGGGTCCATGTACATGCTTGTCTTTTAACTGCTACGCAGTCACGACTTTTTGACCTATTGCGCTCATTTTGGTCTCAATCGGCAGCTAATGAACCAAATTTTCACCCTAGTATATTTGCTAGCCAATGGAGGTCGCTGTTTTCCTATACAGGAATTAGTCTCACCTTCTCTGCGACAGAATTTGTATGTATATCCCCTCCTTGGGTAGTACTGGAAGTTTCATGGTAGCTATTTGTAACAAAATTCAGTTTTTGGTTATCCTTGGAGTAATGAACTGCAAACATAGATTCGATCATTATATTTATATATATTTAATCATCAGGATTAAGATGTGTGTGCAATTACCTGGTAGGACATGCATTAATGGAAGTATGTGTGTGCAGGAAAGAAAGTCTTCGTTTTTAGACAACTTTAGTTGTAGATGGGACTATCGGAATCTGAACTACTTTGTGCCTCCACTGGGTATCAGACCCAGGACCCAAAGGTTGCCAGACGACGGCACATCCATATAAGTGTATCTGTGAAACTGATGGCAATGTCATTGATAAATAATGTAAAACCTGCCTCCACAATTGATTTTGTTCTTATGATATAAAAGGAAATTTTATGCACAATTCCTGAATAAATGGTTCATGTTTATTTTTAAAAAAGAATTGTTAGATCTAGCTGCGCATATAAATTGGTTAAGGAGGTGCATATGTTTCAAGTTCTGTATGAAAAGATTACCATTGTGTATATGTAGGATTGGTTCAGTATCAAGAAATATCAGTACTTCATCGGTATTACTGAAACATCCCACTGCTACACTGCTTCTTAAGATTCTGAAGTTAAATAACTCTAGCTAGCTCCAAGCTATCAAAAAAAGAAAGAAAAAATTCAATACCGAATGCATCAAGCAGCTGAAGAGCTAATACTGGTTCTACTATCATTATTGATGTTATTCTTGTGTGTGTGTATGCATTTTATTACATTCATTTTTCATTTTCAATGTCAATATTCTGATATGAAATGTATTTATTCTGTATTCAGGATCCCTCAAATAAATAAAACAAGGTGAAAACACCAAACTCTTATCTTGGATGCCACCCAAAATTATTAGAGCAACAAATATAAGATACACAGATAGTAGGGACGTGACAAAGTCTATTTCCAATGTAAATATATAGACTGAACTTAGCACATTAGATCCAGTATGGGAATCTCCAAATTCTACTTCATATCTTTGAAATCGTAACAAAGATCTATCTTCCCATACTTTCAATCCTCTTATACTTGTAAAAACAATTGCTTTAGAACCTGAGTAAAATCTCTGGGGAAATTTACAATCATCAAGGTTGCTACGATTTTTTGATTACGAAATTCCCTGACATTTCCAGGCTTTCCAGTCCAAAAATGAAACCTTTCCAGACATGTTTATCATCATGATTTTTGCCATTGAACCATGTGTTTTTCAATTAAATATATAATCCATTAATTATTATTATTTTTTAGCAAATTTAATTCTACACACACAAGAGCACGTGAAAATTCGAAGAGTATGTTGGCAACAAATGTATTGAGTGCTACAATCATGTGCATCTAGCCTTCAGGCTAAGGTAACAGAGGTACATTATTTCGCCATTAACAGATCTGCACATTATAAAAACAACAGTAAAAGTTCATAAACCATACACAATTCTTCATTTTCTGGCAGATTTATAGTGTTGTTGAAAAACGTGCTTTCTTGCTTACATTTATAAGTACACACCATCTGGAGAATTATTTGTTGCATATAGGAATTCTATAGGAAATGTCAACAAGACTAAGATCTATAAAATAATGGAGGATAACCTCATCTTCACTAACCTTTCTGATAATTATGATCATATTTTCAATGTACTTTAGTTATCAATCAGATATCTGGACTGCGAGTTTTACTTTGATATTCTTTCTAATATCTAGTATTATAAAAGTGAAAACTTATTACAAAAATTCGAAGGAACCATAATTTTGCACGAGACTGAGAATCATAATAACGAAACAAAGTTTCTAAACTGAATCTTTTTTAGGAGTGGAATCACAAGAACCGAATCCAGAAGTGGAAGTGAACTGCTTGTTCATTTTGCAACTTTTTCTCTTGCAAACTTCAAAATGCATGTAAATTTCAGATAATCTGAAAAATTCCCTGATTTTTCCGTGATATTTCCCTGTTTTCCAGATGTGCAGC
Source organism: Lepisma saccharinum (assembly GCF_977018435.1). Lineage (NCBI taxonomy): Eukaryota > Metazoa > Arthropoda > Insecta > Zygentoma > Lepismatidae > Lepisma > Lepisma saccharinum. Next base: position 64,107,381 of record NC_139248.1, read on the forward strand.
AACCCTGATAATACACAAAAGCTTTTAACATTTGTACTCAGGCTTGGAAACTGCATTTTTGTTTGCATTAGAAAATCATATATCAGCATCACTAAATTACCTACTTCATCTCATCATTAGCATGTTTCACATTTATAAATACAATTTTTGTTAAGATTCTAAAATGCCAACAGTATCATTGCAGTATTAATGTGACTGCAAAGCATTTGCACTGAATACAGATTAGGACACATGAAACAGGTTGTAATGAACCAAAGGAGAACTTTTGCATAACCTTCTCCACACTTTGCATTATAACAATTTCAGCTAGTTGTTGGCCTTATTTGAAATTTGTCTCACCTGCTTGGAGATCCTGTTCAGCCCCATGCTCTGAAAAGATTGAGAAAGTGCAAGGACTTGAATAAAACATGTCTCTCTTTTTTTAAAAAAAGAAAAGAAACTTAAGATTGAACCAGCCACCGCCTTATGATTATTTTATTAATTTAATCCAGGAGTTCTGAAGATTTTGATGTTGAAATACTCAAGAATATCTTTTATGTTACACACTGTATCAATTGACATTTTCAATAAAATTAAAGAGTAAATATGTATTTTTTATGGAAAATAATAACTGAAATTCCTTATGACTTTATAGTTATTGTTTATTCAGTTCAGGATGGGCAATATAGATTTTCATTTTAAAGTTCTTGAATATTTACCGTAAGTTGTACGTTTATGTGTACATTAGTTACTTAACATGTCAATACATTAAGTATATTAGAAATATTCATTTCTGATACTTTATATGTATTTCTTATTATTAATTACATAAAAGATTATAAAAATCAATACACTTATGCCACATTTATATTTTGTCTATTCACAATATCAACTCTAAAACAGATATTAAATTATTAAACAAGAATGCTCCATCACAAGCTATGATGATTAAACTATTTATTTATGGGTCATTCCAAGTCAAATCAACCAATTTCAGAAATATTTCCAGGTCATGGTTTTTTCATTTGGATTAAATTTGGCATGAAGGTTCAATCACGTCTGGAAGGCTTGTATTCCAAATATTAGGTTCTTCCAAGAAATAGTTCTTGAGTTATAGCAGCCTGTGGAAGAAGGTGGTGCGGTGCGCAACAGAAAATGTGATCCAAATATGAGAAATGAGTCTCAGAGCTAACTTCAGGACTCAATAACTTTGGACCTAGTGATATTTACACAACAAACAAACCTCTCACCAAGGAGCACGTGTATTGCATCAAAATACCCTCTGCTTCTTTTAAGTTAGCAAATAAAATACCCCAAAATATGCCTTAAAAAGCCTTACGTGTCAAAAAAATGCATATTTTGTGTGCCTGCTGTCAGAACTGTAATCCAACCAGGAAGGTGGCATTAATTTTTATAGTAACCCTGATGTGAGTTCAGTATTCACACACACATTATGTCCTTCATATATATCACCCAATCCATATGATATGTGGTTGAATATGCAAGAAATTGAAAAATCACCGGTAAATGGTGGATTTTTGAAATGGTATAGCACAAAAGGAACAAGAGATATCCAAGCCAAGTTGCATACACTACGTAATTAGACCTTCCTCTATTGTGTGTCAAAATTTCAACTTGTTATTGCAAGGCGCTAGTGCACAGTAAAGGCAGACCCTTAAACGCCCAGTGCGTTTTCAGTGGGAAGTTTAAAATTGCACAACGTGTTAAATGAAGATTTATATCTCCGTAACTATGAATGCTAGAGTTACAAATTATAGCTTGTTTCTTTCAGTACAGTTTCAGCTAGACGCCTATTGTTGGAATAATCCAATTTACACTAACTAAATAGAAGAAGAAGAAGATGAAAGTTAATAATCTTATTTTTCTTAAAAATATAGTTTTATTTAACTTTTGTCTTAATTCTTCTACTTGATAAATGAAAATTAAGTTTATTCGACCATGGGCATCTAGTGTGTAGGGAAGAAAAGTTTTAACTCTATGATTTATAGTTTCCGAGATAACAATTTTTGGAATTTTGAATTTCCCGTTAAAAAGCACGGCTTTTATATTAGAAAATATTTTTTTACCAAAGTATCATCAGTAAGTGCACAATTCGTGCTACAAGAATGAAATACATATCAGGCAATACGCAGAAACTGTTTTGGACCCACATGTCTTGGCGTTGCCTACGTGGGGGCCTGACGAAATTGAATTTTGTAAAGAAAAAATAAGATTATTAACATTCGTCGTCTTCTTCTTCTATTTAGTTAGTGTAAATTGGATTATTCCAACAATAGGCATCTAGCTGAAACTGTACTGAAAGAAACAAGCTATAACTTGTAACTATCATTCATAGTTATGGAGATACAAATCTTCATTTAACACGTTGCGCAATTTTAAACTTCCCACTGAAAACGCGCTGGGCATTTAAGGGTCTACCTTTACTGTGCACTAGCACCTTGCAATAACAAGTTGAAATTTTGACACACAATAGAGGAAGGTCTAATTACGTAGTGTATGCAACTTGGCTTGGATATCTCTTGTCCCTTTTGTGCTATACCATTTCAAAAATCCACCATTTACCGGTGATTTTTCAATTCCTTGCATATTCAACAACATATAATATGGATTGGGTGATATATATGGAGACGACATAATGTGTGCATACTGAACTCACATCAGGGTTACTATAAAAATTAATGCCACCTTCCTGGTTGGATTACAGTTCTAACAGGAGGCTCACAAATTATGCATTTTTTTGACACTTAAGGCTTTTTAAGGCATATTTTGGGGTATTTTATTTGCTAACGTGAAGAAGCAGAGGGTATTTTGATGCAATACACATGTTCCTTGGTGAGAGGTTTGTTTGTTGTGTAAATATCACTAGGCTGTTATCAATAGTTCCAAAGTTATTGAGTCCTGAAGGTAGCTCTGAGACTCATTTCTCATATTTGGATCACATTTTCTGTTGCGCACCACCTTCTTCCACAAGCTATAACTCTAGAACTATTTCTTGGAGGAACCTACTATTTGGAATACAAGCCTTCCAGACATGATTGAACCTTCATGCCAAATTTAATCCAAATCAAAAAAACATGACCTGGAGGCTCTGATCGATCTGACGTGGAATGACCCTTATAATTAATAAATCATGTTATCACAAGACATAGGTTAGGTATTATTACATTTGAAGTTTCTAACTGATATGCCATAATGCCATTTGCTTCATTATGTGTTTTTTGGGGGTAGTGTGGCAATTCAGTAAAACATATAATATTTATCTCCCATCAGTTTTGTTCGTTTATCAGTTTCAGTCAATTATGTATCCTGCTCAGGTGTTTCACCGTGGTATAAGCTGTTTTATAACAACACTAAAAATCAAATTAATGAATGGATAAATACATTCTTGCATGCCCTCATGACCTACTTTTTTTATCTAATATACCATGCAAATCTGGGAGTATTGAAAGATTCAGGAGGGGGGGGGGGGGGACAAACATGCTAAGGTAAAAGTTCGGTATATCTGAGACACATTTCTTCAATTTTACAGAAGAAACTACTTACGGAAATGAGTTTCTACAAGGTTTCCAACGTTCGTCGAGGTGTTTTCATTCATCGTGGAATATATTTGACTGGGAAATCATGTTTTTTTCAAGAGAAATATCTCACCGACACACAATTGTGATTGCTTTAATTTGCTTCGCGTACGTGAACTGCATGCTGCGTATGTTTCATGATGTACTCCCCTGTCAGTGTTTCCAACCCCCCCTTTTTTCACTATGCTTGCCTAACCAAACCAAACATAACCTTATCGGAACTGGTTCGTGGGGCTATCCATCAGCTACCCGTGCATTAGCATATTGGTTACGTGCGTGTTACTCACTATCAATAAACAAAAATACGTTAAAGTATTCAAATTGGTCTACTTACGCAAGTGAGTATGTATTCTTATGTGGACGACGTTTCGGAAGCTTTACTGCTTCCTTCCTCAGGTTGTCGTTTTCAGCTCGGAATATCAAGCCATGTCAGAGAAGTGTCATGTAAGGATACTGGGTGAAAGGTTTGGGTTAAAAACACTTCATAGTGCTTGACCTATACAGAATTAAAACCACTTTGCTAAAAACCCCTTAAAACTCACAATAAAACGTGTAAAAACCACTGCTACGGTAAACTGGAGTGGCCGTTGAGAGCCTAAACTCCCTGTCAAGGTGAGGCGAGCGGGCAGATGGCGCCGCGCAGCGGAGTGGTACTTCTTTGGGTGATATGTTGAGCAGGGGGCATAAATTCGCTGTAAAGAACGAACGGTTTGTGAAAGAGGAGTTTGTTATCGCCACGGAGAAAATTGTCGGGAAGTTAGACGAGTAAGAGGATAAGTCCAAAGTCAGGCAGAGTGTACGTGAGATTATTGATGAACACATGTTGAGTCAAATTAGGAGAGGGTGTGTTTCCAAGGGTGGGAATAGAACGCAAAAAGAGAAAAATGACCGGAGAATTAGGGATGATTTAAACACTGTGAAAAAATGGGCCAAAGATAATAATGTGTATCTCATTCGATCTGACAAAGAAAATAAGATGGTAGTAATAGAAAAAGGCGTATATCAAAGTAAGTTAGAAGAATGCTTTCTAAATAATGATTTCGAAATGGTTAATGGGAACCCAATTAGTAAAATTGGAAATGAGATTAGACGTGGGATAGAAACCAGCATAACCTTAGGCAGCGGGGAAAAGAAGAAGCTCATTAAAGAAGTGAAGGAGGGGAATATCCCCACAGCATTCGGCATTCCAAAAACGCACAAGGCACTCATCCCACTTAGACCTATAATCCCCACCTATGAACACCCAGGGTATGGGTTGGCAAAGGAATTAATTAAAAGAATGAAGAAGATTAATGTTAACACCCAGTATAGCGTTAAAAACTCCTTTGAGGTAAAAAAGTCAATTGAAAATTTAGAAATCGGGAGGGATGACCAAATTAGCAGCTTTGATGTAACAAATTTGTACCCTAGTGTACCGAGAGAGAAAGCCGGTGACTGCCTTCAAAGATGGCTATTAGACCATGGCGTAGATATATTGGTAGCATGGGAATATGTCAGGTGGTTTTTTCTTGTAACCGGGTACAATTATTTCCGCGTAAACGATAAGATTTTCCGACAGAAAGAAGGGTTAGCGATGGGCAACCCGATATCGGGTTTTGCGGCAAACATTTTCTTGCATTACTTAGAAAAAGCGGTTATGGAAAGGGTGGGAGTAAACATAAAATATTACTGTAGGTATGTGGACGATATCCTTGTAGTTGGAAAAGAAAAAGATCTTAACACTGTTTTTGCGGAGTTAGGAAAACAAGAGGACAGAATAAGCTTCACTAGGGAGAATTCGGTAGGAGGCAAAATTAACTACCTGGACCTAAGGATTACCAAAATTGAAAAGGGAATAAAGACAGGGGTGTTTCATAAACCCCTGGCAGGCAGTCTTTATATTAATAAGGCATCGGAACACTCAAGTAGGGTCAAATCGAATGTTTATTTAAACTTTTTCATAAGGGCTGAGAGGTTATGCAATAATGCCGTAGAAAAAGAAAAGGAAATATCGTGGATAATAGAGGTAGGAATGAAGAATGGATTTTCCGAATATGAAATGAACGTGTTAGCTAGGAGAGCAAGGAAGAATATTTCAAAGGGGAACCCCGATTTCGATAGCAAGTTAGAAAAGGAGGAAAATGAGGAGAGAGGGTTGGATAGTAAAGTTAATTATGTTGGGATACCGTACTGTAAAGGGCTCACGGAGAAAATTGAAAAAACAGTGAAAAAGTATGGTGTGAAATGCGGGACTAGAACACCTAGAAATATTGAAAAGCATTTCACGGATTATAAGAGGGGGGTGAAAATGCGAGATAACCCTGATGAACAAAAAGGGGTGTATAGGATTGAATGCAATTGCGGGATGGAATATATTGGACAAACCGGCCGGAACATGCGTATTAGATGGGGCGAACACGATAAGAACGTCAAAGAAAGGGATCCGAAAACGGGGCTTGCAGAGCATATAATAAACAGTGGGCATAGAATAATAAAAAGAGAGGTTATCAAAAAAAGTAATAGTAAATTGGATAGGAACGTGTACGAAACGGCATTCATATGCGCGGCACACAGAAATAAACTGAACCGGGACGAGGGCAATTTAGATGACGTATGGATTAGCTTTTTTAAAAAGTGGGACAATTTGAATAATAAAAGGGCCCCGATGGGCTTCCATGTCACATCGGAGGTAAGGAAAGCAGCCGAGGTGGAACGGGAATTCTCCTTGGATTGGTGACGAGGGGAAGAAAAAGTGAGGGGAGGGATCTCTCATGGGAGGGGAAGTACCACTCCGCTGCGCGGCGCCATCTGCCCGCTCGCCTCACCTTGACAGGGAGTTTAGGCTCTCAACGGCCACTCCAGTTTACCGTAGCAGTGGTTTTTACACGTTTTATTGTGAGTTTTAAGGGGTTTTTAGCAAAGTGGTTTTAATTCTGTATAGGTCAAGCACTATGAAGTGTTTTTAACCCAAACCTTTCACCCAGTATCCTTACATGACACTTCTCTGACATGGCTTGATATTCCGAGCTGAAAACGACAACCTGAGGAAGGAAGCAGTAAAGCTTCCGAAACGTCGTCCACATAAGAATACATACTCACTTGCGTAAGTAGACCAATTTGAATACTTTAACGTATTTTTGTGTACCCGTGCATTATGTACAATTTGCACACGTGACAAACACTAGATATTTTTCGGTGAAGAAGGTTGGAAACACTGCATTCCCACAACGTGAGTCAAAATTGTGCCCACCATATTATGTGTCATGGAAGCTAAGAAAGAAATAAAAAAAATCACTGTAAATTTGAAAAATTGGGTTTGTTTACATGTAAAAAGCATAATGGCACCTTGAACTATGTTCCGCAATACACAATAGGTAAGTACGAACCATGCGATACACAAAATATCTGATTTTAATGTGTCTCCGATATACTGAAATTTTACCCATTCTAAATATACTGTAAAAATGAAAGTGCTGTTACCTATATGTCTACAATAACACAACATATAGTACACTAATATGCAAATCATAAATCAGAATACCAGAGTAGCATATGCTGAAACGTTGCAAACAAATAAAAACAGAGCATAATATTAATACAAGGTAGTACAGCTACTTTAAAATCAAACTGAGATGTAAACAAAGCACTAACATGCTGGAATATTGCCTTTTGAAATACAAAATACACTTGGTGACTTAGGGCCTGAGAGCAATTGACTTGTGCTTTCATCACACTAAAGTTCCTGGTTGTTATTGTGAGTGCACCTTCATCAATTTAATTATGAATGGAATGACTTGAATATGGAGAAAAGCAATCAAAATTAAGACAAATACACAATACATTTAGCTTTTTATGTCTTCTTTTCTCTATTGCCAAAAACACAAAATAACACTAGTGCAAATGTTGCATAAAATATCATTTATTCATGCTTCTGTCAAAGAAAGATGAGGTAGCAAATTAATATGCTGAAATCAAGTACTCACTTAACAAAATTCTTTATTTTTCATGATGTTCTATTAGTTTCAGTGGCCACTGCCATTTTTAATGTTGCTTGCTCGTCGGCATTTTTTTATTGGCTCACACTGCATATTTTTGTGATTTCTAGCCAAAGTTGCCGAGTGCAGGTACTATTATATACGAGGTGGTATCAACAAGTTTCGAGACTAGTTTGTAACATGTCAACCGATGGCAGCACAAGACTGCATGTACAGACACAGGGAGCACAGTGTGCCAAGAGACATCATCCTGTGTGCATCGGTAGCTGTGAAACTGGTGCTATTCTGACTACGTCTGTGATTCATCATGGACAGCAAGTTAGAAGAGAGAGCGAACATGAAATACTGCATAAAACTGGGCAAATCTGCCACAGAGACGCTTGACATGATTTGGCAAGTTTACGGCAATGCTGCAATGAGTCATTTGAAGTGTTTTCATTGACAGTTCGACAGCAGGTTTACAGCTCAAACAAGTGCATGCTTATCGTCTTTTGCAACATTCGAGGCATTGTGCATCAAATTTTCCATAGATAAACGATGGCTTTAAAGCACGTAAATTGTCAGTGTGCAATCGATTTTTCTATACTTCTTCCCCGCTCACATTTCACCTAACCCTTGATCCTGTTGACTATGGAAGAAATATCTTGACAAAGCTATGAATTGCTTATAACAAGGAAACCTGAAGAGAGAAGTTATCTCTCGAAACGTCGTAATTGAAGAAAACATATCATACTCGCAAAAAAAGTTAAGTAAAATTGTAATTTGCAAAATGTAATTGTTAATCTTGTGAGTAATTCGCACATAGTAAATATGAGGTTTGCTATTTTTATTGTAAATAACATAAATAAAGTTCAGTTAGTATTCGAACAGAATAATAAATTGGGTGGTAAATGCAGCAACGAGGTTATGTTTTTTTTCATACTATACCTTTTTATACAAATAAAAAATAGTTCCCAATTTTCTTACAAAATTTAGAGTGTTATGTGAAAGGCAAACAACATACAGGGTATGTGTAAAATATCTATCAAAGTTTTAAAGCTTTTTCTTGAACGAGGTGTGTAAACGTTAATAATGTAGTAGAATAACGATTCATTTCAGTGCACGAACTGTATGAAATGTAAAAAGATAATGAAGTCAGTTGTGCTGGGTATTCACTCATCTGATGGATCAAATACAAATACAATGATATTAATATTAATAAATTTGGAATAAAATTGGTATATTTTATTAGTATTTAATAGTTGTGTAATAATCATGATCATAATTATTATTTATACATTATTTCTGGGCCACCCCGATGGCATAGTGGCATCAACGCCTTGTAATCAAGAGATCCAAGGTTCGATTCCCAATGGATGCATTTAGTGGTTCAGATCATACTTTAAACTGTAGATCTGGTCCCGATTAGTCTTTCTGTGCATAAAGTGGACTTAAAACAACAATTCAATTCTATATTATTTCTACTATAGATGGCCTGAGCCTCCCTCCCCCCCTCTATCACAAAAAATTGTGGCAACGCCCATAGTAAGGAGTTCACTAATAAAAAACGAAACTATGAATTGCTCAATGGTTTAAAAAAAGTTAATAGTTATGATTAGGGCTCGGAAGTTGAGGAAAAATCCTTTTTCTTTCCTAGTGTCTGAAGACGAGGTCCACCATAATATATGTTCATTTTGAGTCATTGTAGGCCAGAAAAAGGTGGGTTTTATTTGTCCTTTTTTTTGGCTTATTGGTCCTTTCTTAGCCTTTTTTAGATCTTAACGTGTTTTTTTTTGCAACTTCACCTTCTTTCGACTACGTTTTTACTGCCCATTCTCATTCAAATCATCATCAGTTCATCACCTCTTAAACATCCTTTCTGTAGTAAAGAAATAAAAAAAAAAATAATAATAAAAAACAGAAAGATATATATTTGAAGCCTCCCTGAAACGAGAGAAAAACATAGTTTTTTTCGCACTGTGTGTTCCATACCACCAGAATTTTTTATTTTTTTATTCATTAAATATGTAATTAAAATTGAAGTTATTAATTAATTTGGATCACATTTATACATCCTTTTTTCCATTTTTAGGTCTTTTTTTTTGGCAATTTATAGGTCTTCAACTTCCGACCCCTAGTTATGAGTATACATTTCCAACGTGGATTATTTTGGATGATGTGGATATTTAATTATAGAGGTTCACTTTCGAGAATAAAGTCAAGGAAACCTGCCTTCAGTTCAAGCATGTTACACATTCTATGAGGTTTAGCTTATATACAAATAGCGTCGTTACTCTTTAAAGTAACGGTAAACTATGCAAATCGGTTACATTAAATACAAAGTAAATGTCTTAGTCAATTTTTGGGCAAAATACTATAACTGGCTTACTTTTACGAAGTAACTTTACAAAGTCTGAAACAACGAGCACATCATCTTTGCCTTTAGCAAAGTTGATCTGTTATATTACGCACATATGCTTGCTTCATGTATACTTTCTGAGCTTTGTGTTTAACTATTGATAATGAAATACTTGGAAAAATAATGGAAATTAACAATACTTCTCAGGTTGCTGCCCCTTCCCTCCTTCTACATGGAAGGTGATTTCGTTGAAAAGGAAAAACTCCCCCGTTGTCTGGGATTACAAATGATCCCCACTGTACATTATTCTATAAATTATTTATGTATAAAGTGATTTTAATCTCTATTCAAATCAACCCATCTTGTCGCCAAGCAACATTAGAAGGCTATCCGGAGAGGAGGGTGACAGGGACCACAACATCGAAAAAGAACAGTACTTTATATCAGTGTATTAAAAAGGGCCTATGCCAATAATTTTAATTTTCAGAACAAATTATAAAAAATAAAGGATAATGAAATAAAAAGAAAGTAAAATTGTGAGGTTTCTGGGTGAAGTGGAACCTGCCCATCCTTGTATCTTCTTGCCATGAAATACCATAGAGTTTTAAGCACTTTTTAAAATCATCTCAATGTTATGTTATTATCAAAGTTTAAAAAAATGAATTTTGACCATGTTTTTAGGAGCCTAGAACCACTGTGTAATGTATGTATTGAAAGCCATGTAATTACCGTTTTCATTTACGTATCATTTTGTATCTTTGTCAGAAGCTTAGAACTAGTGGATGCGTAACATCATTGTTGCTACTGTACTAAGCAATGTATTTACAATATTTATACTAATATTGAATAACCCATTTTTTACATACTGTAGCTATTTGTTTTACTGTTCCTTCTTTCGCCTCTTCCAATTTTCCCAAATTTATTCTGTATATTCAGTTTTTTATAAAGATAATCAAGAAATTTTTGTTGCTTTCTATGTCGAAAGTCACATGCTCTGCACACTGCAGAGTTCCCAGATTAGACAGATAAGGCGATAGTCAGTTGTTGGTAGGAATATATATGTTCATCCACCAGGTCAGTGAGTTCAACATGAGCACCAGTGAGAGCAGGTGAAGCAAAGATAGGTACTCAGAAACAACATTATAAGGGCTTTGGAAAATACACAACACCAGCGGGAACTCCAGGCTTCAGCAATGATGTAGTGAATGAGATAATAGTGAAACAGTGGTTTAAAGGATTCAAGGATGGCAACGAATTCCTCGAAGATGCACCACATGCTGGAAGACCTTCAGTCATACACAAGGATGCTTTGCAGGCAGCAAAAGGGGCAGACATTGGTCAAACATGTGATGATTTGGGAAAATTCAGTGTCAGTGCAGACATCATTCGACAACACCTCCATCAGCTTGGAAAATGGTGGGTTCATGGTTCCCACATACCTTGACTGCAGTGACATGAGCAGATGCCTGCATTGTCTTGCTGTTACATCTGGAGAAGGATCCTTTTCTAGAAAGAGTGGTGACATGCAATGAGCAGTGAGTTTTTTAGGATACTCCACAGCACCGTCATCATTGGTTAGCATCACGTGAACCCACTCCAAAATAACCGAAACCACAACTGCATCAAAAGAAGATAATGCTCTCCTCCTGGGTTTGGTGGACTATTTCATGAACTGCTGACAAGCAATGCAGCAACTGAGTACTCTCAGAAGCTGGCATGTTTACAAGAAACTGGAAAACTTGCACCAGCACTCGTGAATTGCAACAGTGTCATCTACTTGGCAGAATATGCAGCTCATATCCTAAGATCATCCATGACACCACTCACCACTTGGTTGGGAAACACTTATGCATCCACCTTATCTCCCAGATATTGTTCAGTCCGATTATACAATGGGTAATTTATACAAGTTCCCTAGACAAGATGCAAACCACACTTCATGACTTCCTTGGTCCATGTTCTGCAAAGTTTACCACATTGAAATCCATGGGCTTCCAGAACATTGGAGACAGGTCACGGGACTATATTCGACCTGTAAGGTCTCTTTCACTTGCTTATTGGTGTTTGGAAGTGGCAGGTGAAAATCCGACCGAATTTTCTTGGGTAGTTCATAATTCGATGTAGTTTCAGTCCTGTCCACCTCGAATTATCTAGACTCTACCACACCATTAGATATATGAATAACAGAGGGGGGAAGTAGCCAACATCCGATAGCAAAAGGAAGCATGGAGCCACATGGCAAAGGGAATAAAAATGAAGAATAAAGCACACAAGGCATAGAAGTAAATATGATCTGTAGATAAGGTAGCAGCATAAATGCTTTAGTGGTGCAAAATATTTAGATATTCGTGTGATAGGTAGTAATTTCTAGAACTGTTCCAATTTTTAGTCCCGCAGCCTACAGTCTCATAGCAGAGAATGATCATGGTACATTTGTATTAATATTTGTCCACTGTATGATAAAAAGTTGATCATACAAGACAAATCCTTCCTCAACCTATCTAGACATCGTGGGACATCCACCACTTCAGATGTCTGCATGATTTACTTTGAAGTAGATCTCTACTAATAGGCTTGGAATCAACATGCTGTGTGGCCTGTCAGCTCATAGCCATTTATTTGGCTTTTCCACTCGGCCTTGCCGACCAGCATAGTGGGCATGCAACTTTAAGATAGACAAGTTGAAAACAACTTTACCTGAGCACAATCCAAAATAATAATGATTCTTGTGATGCTGGAAGAAAACTGCACATTTACAAAGTTACCAAGACAATGATTTGCAATAAATGCAGACTGAAATTCAAGACTGTTCATTCTAAAATGTCTCCAACATGTTTTCAGTGTCATGAAATATCAGTAATCAGAAGAGACATGTACGACACATGTTGATGAAATCAATAGAAGTAGATTGATTTGGTGTTTCAAGTCCACTTTATGCACACTACTATGGGACTGGACCTACAGTTTAAAGTGGGATCCAAACCACTGTGTGCTTCTACTGGGTATCGAACCTGGGACTCCTTGATTAAAAGGTGACGACAATACCACTCCGCCATCGGGGAGGCCCTGTTACCTCAATTTGAACAAGCAGATGGTAATAGTATTGTAACATTCTATTTATATGAAATAGATATGTTAGCACAATTGCTAATCTAGAAAACAAAATAATGGTATTTGATCTTGCAATAAAATGAAAAATGTTGTTTAAACATTGTTTTTCCACAGACACAAAAAACATGTACTCAGAAAGGAATTACCAACGCTGTTATTCAGTTACTTCAGTGTTTATGTGGGGCAAATAGTAATTGTGTTATACTGCGGAACTTCTCGTAAGACCTATTTCAACTAAAAGGCCCACACCACAGTGGTAGGAAGCAAAGTTAGGAATAAATTAATGTTTAGTTTGAATTTATTTATTTTTTATATAAGTCCACTTTATGCACAGATAGGCTGGGCCTACAATTTAAAGTGAGATCAAACCACTATGTGCCTCCACCGGGTATCGAACATGGGACATGTTGATTACAAGGCAAGAACATTACCACTACGCAAGCTGGGAGGCCCTGTTCATTTGTGATATGGAACATTAAAGAGAAGTTATTAACCCAAAAAGTATTACATAATACCTAGAGGCACATATTTTTGGTTAATAAAAAAACAAAATATCGGTACAAAAACAGAGTCAATTTCAGGTTCAAAAGCAGTAAATAAAATAAATAAAATAAAATATTAGTATTATAGTGGTGAAAATCGGATCAAAAGTAAAGGTAAAGGTAAAGTGTTCCCCTGTGCATAGCACCACGCCATGAAGGCGTATAGGGGGTGTGGGGGTAACGCCCCCACACTTTCTTGATCCGGTCGTGAGTGAGGGTGATGTGATCAGCATCACGCCCCTGACTGCCTTTACCCCCCAGGGTTTCCCCCAGGTACCCATGTTATTCGATGCTGGGTAGGCGCTGGGGCCGCTTCCACCATTAGAAAAGTTCCCGGATTTGAACCGGCCGGGGATCGAACCCGGGACCTTGAGCATGGTAGTCAGACGCGTTACCGACTGAGCCACGTGCTATATAAAATTATATTTTGGTTTTAAAATTGTGAATAAAATCCTAAATTTGATTTAAAAAGTCCACTTATTACTAGGGCTTAGGCAATACCACCTTGAACCGATACCCTCAACGATACCCACCAATTCAGATACCAATACTTGAAAATTGCAATAATTAAAATTTGTTCAAAATATTGATCAATACTGGTGTGTAAATATTTTTCTCCAATTATATGCATCAATTTACCAAAAAAAAATGCTATAGAATATTAAAGAACTACACTAGAATATTTAAATTGAACTTATGTAATCACAAAATATAGTTTTTCATGCAAATTGGTTCAAAATAAAAATAAAGTTTGAATTTTGCATAATTTACATAATAATTAGACTCCGCGAAAGTGTTGTGCAGCATTTTTGCGGACCCCGTGAAAGACCAAAATGCCACGAAAGTATTGGCTGGTATCGGTAGATAAATTCCAACCAATACTTTCCGCTGGTATCGGCCGATATCGGTACATCAGCATCGGCTCAGCCCTACTTACTACACAAAATAAACATATCTCTTCTAATAGCACATTTATGCAGTTACCACAGTATTAAGTTTATTCCTGTATAAAGGGATCCATTTTTGCTGCTCAAATATTTGCAGCAGATTTAATCAATTTTCTGTCAATTGCATAACTCACACGATAAATCAAACTTCAGAAAGAGTCATATCGGTAAATAGTGGCGCAGGAAGGGGGGTACAGGGGTACATTGTACCCCCCTAAATTTTTGAAGGGGGGTATTGTACCCCCCCCCCAAATCCTTAAAATCGAGTTGTACCCCCTGTACCCTCTTGGCAATTTGACAGCAGACGCAAGGTTCTACTGTTAAAAGAACCTATTTTCAGTTCACCCAATAAAAAAGTGTATATTGTTTATAACTTATAAACATTATCTTCCTTACCACAGAAATTCAAACCATTCTAAACTTATTCTACTACATTGTAGTTGCTAATAGTTAGCTCATTGACCTAAGTTTTTGGAAACCTCTTTAAGGAGATGAAAATTGTTTAAAATGTGTGCGGAACGATTGAATCAGATTTGCTCTCAGAAAATCATGCTGCAGACGAATGCTCCTTTGTGTAAGGGGGGGGGGGGGACACTTTTCTAAAGAAATGGTCGCGTCGATTCGAAGATAAGATACAAATCTTCATCAGAAGAGTATATGACTGATCCCATTTCCTTTTGAATATTTAAAATGGAATTTTCCAAAACAAAATACTTACACGAACGAGACGAGACACTACAGACCAACTTGGGGGTACAATATACTGCTGTACCTCACCTCACCCATATTTTTCATAACTTTGTAAGGGGGTGTTCGGAAAACTATACTTAAAGCTATATATTAAGAGATTTTGAAAATAGAGTCCGATTAGCCTATCTGAGCATAAAGTGAATCTAGAATAAGTTTTAATGACTTCTGAGTGGAAACCGAAACAAAAATAAACACAAACAAGAACGAGACGGACCTCGCCACACCGGAGACAAGATGAGGATGTGACAATTCTCGACTCATCGCATCGCGATATCATTCCTAGGTGAAATGAAATTTTTCCTAGACATTTAAACAAGGTGCAATTTGCGATATTATCAGAGGGGGGGGGGGGGGAGAATTATTTTTACCTATGTATTAGGTATACTTATAATTGGACAGAATCAGATGCTTAAAATCTAATTTTGGTATCGAATGCAACACAAAGAACGCCATTTTAAGTTAAACCCTAAAGTCAATCTGTAAGAAAATTACATTAGTCAGATGAATGCACGAGATAAATGAAACTCACTGCAGGTTCTGTTGGTAGATTTTGGATTGGATTCACAAGGTCTTTGAGTGAGATAGGAATGTTTGATTGATTTATTAGGTTTATTTTACTTCGCATTTCTGCCACTTTTGGCTAATCGCAAAGATGAGGATGGGTGATGATCATGAAATTGATGAACACTCACATGCCCAACCTGGGACCTCTGGCTTCAAAGCCAGTGCCGGATCTACAAATCTTAGGCGTCCCCGCAAAATATTGCCAAAGAGGCCCCTTCTACCTACCAACCTTTACACACACACATACGCTATATGTATATATATACATATATATATGCGAATGCCGAGAGGTATCACCTGTAGTCATTTCACATCGCTATCGTGCTATCGAGATTGCTTAGATAACAAAGCTAACCGCCTATGAACAAATGGATTGCAGCGGTTTTAAGAATTCACTGGAATTTTTTTCACGGTTAGTCTTTTAAATTACATATTTACTTTTCTAGAATGTAGTATATGTAATTTGTATAAGCAAGCGTAAAAGAGGGCTTCTTAAAGTACTTGTTGTTAGGAATATATGATTATATACTGGGTACACAACCCTACAAGTAATTCTGCCGGCGGCCATGCTTATGGGCCCCATGAAGTGAAATATCTTTCAAGGTGGATCCCAGACAGAAAAAGGTTGAGAACCACTGGCTTGGGGGAGAACCACATTGGTGTGTTCCAAGTAGACGCCCACCATATTGAATTCAACTCATTTTTTAAAATAATGGAAAGGGAGGTGATGTGGTATATACGAATATTTGACACTGTTTTCTCACACCGGGAAAATGATACATTTGTTACAATCATGCAGTCGTAAGTTGTTCCTGGTTCAAGATAGTTTGAAGAAACCTTCACCTCTGCATTGCTAGTGAAATTCTAGCCTCATTTGATTCTGTCTGAGTGTCACACGGGAAACCCAGGTGGGTGTCTTAAGATCGGAATTTTTTCAGCTTTGTCCCAGCATAAAGTGGGTCTAGGGTCTACCCAGCCTTAAATCAAATGGTACCCTGGGGATAAACGCGACCGCAGCGTGGTGCTGATCACATCACCTCCAAGATGGCCGACAACAAAAATATGTGGAGCCCTACCCCGTGCCTTCATGTCACGGTGCTACAGAGATGCACAGCACAGGGAACTTTAGCTTTACCTGTATATATTGTATTCATTTCTGTACCCCTGAGTAACTGAGTTTATTTTTTACATACGCATATACAAACCCTATACTATGTCAATGGCTTAGGGCCCCTAAATGCTTACTTGTCTCCGGGCACCCCGCACTGCAGGGTTTTGCAGCTTGTAGATCCGGCACTGATCAAAGCGCTATGCTAACCACTCCACCATGGAGGCCGGCGAGGTGGGAATGTGTTTTGGATTTTCTTTGTAGATGCGAAAATCTTTAACTGTGACACGCACATGCTTTTGTTTACATTAAAGTTTACCTTTTAACATAAACGAGAAATTGACATGTCACCCTAAAACACACGCATGTATCTGCATTTAATACTACTACATACGAAAAGAAACCTTGGGCGGTTCTTCATATTGTCCACCAAAGATTGAAGCGAAAAAAAAACAACTTTTGAACGTATTCTTTCCTTGCTTCCTCCGACATCTGAATGATTTCGGTTTTGTATATGTAATGACTAATGATAGTACATTCAGTGCTTGAAGAGTGTCAGTAGGTACAGCTAATTATATAACAAATAAATGCTTTGTCAAATGTTTTTACAAATATTTCAAAGTTAGACTTCTTACGAGTTGATCGGGAACCATCTCAACTCAGTTTTTTTCTTTTTTTTAATACAACGCCCTACAGATGTCTGTGTAAATACCAAATACATGGCTTCTAAAAGACATTGGATGTGGTACACATCTGCCATAAATTGTTTAAAGATATTTTTTATGCGTAGCTATGGGAATTTGAAATTAGAATGAATTGAACTGAAGTGGAACTCTATAAGTATGGTATATTCAATAATGTGGTTTCTATATAAAGTGGGTGGGAGGTGATTATTCCTGGTTGGGGTGGCTCAAGATCCTCCTCACCCCCTTTAATCTCAACCTGCATTAAAATGAATAGATGTATCTTTGTTAGCAATTTTTACATTTCAAACTCCTTATTTTCCGTTCCGTTATATTCAAATAAGCCCAGAACAAAGTCCAGAGCTATATATGTTTCAGAATTGTTATCTGGTTTTCAAATCTGTTTAAAAAACATAAATTCTAAGAAAAACAAAGAAAAAAATAGTTATGCAAATTTTGCATTAAATAACAGGATTTGTGTGTGCTGTTCTAAAATAGAATATTTCCCATGCCTTCACATTATACCTAAGTATCAAGGACATATTTAGGAGGGTGTCCGGACACTCCCCCGAAAGACTTACCAAGAAGTAAAAGTAAATAATCAAAATATAATTGGTTAGCATTTGTTATATAATCGATAGTTATTTCCGCTGAACTTATTGGAAGGTAAGGAATTTGGCTCATACGGCTTTGAAGGGTCCCAAAAGATTTATGCACACAACTAATGATAATATCCATAAAATATTAATCACAAACTTTACTTTTCGTTAATTGGCTCTAACTAATTGTTTGTTATTCAATACATATTCAATTATTTTTCTATTTGACATTAAATTTCTTGCCAGGGCAGTTGTTTTTATGCAAAATCTTGGCAATCTTAACTACACATAAGCTAGATAACTTACATATTTAATTAATATTTTAATTTAATTAAATATAATTATTATAATTAAAATTATTTAATATTATTATTATTGTTATTATTATTGCAACACTTGGTTGGACCTCCGAAATGTATTTCTAGGTGCAGTAGTACGAGGGGCGATCAGGTTGCTCCGACCCTAACATAGAAGAAATGACGTCACGATTGATTTTTTATTTTGTTATTGTTTAGTGATCCTTTATATGCTTTCAATCTGAATTGCAAGTCTAAATAAAGTACAGTTTTCTTTTTACAGGGGTTTAACTGAGTGAAGTTGCGTAAATGTGCCAGAATGGAGAAAACTGAGGTGAGAGCGGTGATCAAATATTTTGTGAAGAAGAAGTGGACTACATCTAAAATTCATGAGGACTTGGTGGATACATTAGGGGACAGTGCTCCTTCATACAGTATGGTGAAGAGATGGTGTCGTGAGTTTAATTGTGGGAGAGAGTCGAGTGAGGATAAACATGCAGGTGGAGCACCAAAAACTGTCATGACGACCGAAAACATTAACAAAGTCCACGATATCGTGCTGAAGGATCGTCGAGTCACTATCCGTCATGTTGCTGAGATGTGTGGCCTGTCATATGGCACTCTGCAAAACATAATTACCCAGGAATTGCAAATGAAAAAAAATTGCTGAAAGATGGGTCCCTCGAAACCTCACCCCAGATCAGAAACGCACCCGAGTGCTCATCAGTCAAGAACTTCTTGACAAGTTTCGTGCTGATATAGACAATTTCCTTGCCCAATTTGTAACTATGGATGAAACATGGGTCCATCACTTCGACCCAGAAACAAAATCACAAAGCATGGAGTGGAAACACCCACATTCTCCACCATCAAAGAAGTTCAAGGTGCAAACGTCAGCCAAGAAGGTGATGGCCTCAATTTTCTGGGACTGCAAGGGTGTCCTTCTTGTGGACTATCTACAAAGAGGCGAAACCATCACTGGCACATACTACAGTGACCTAATCAAGAAATTATGTGATTCCATCAAGAAAAAGAGGCGTGGGATGTAAACCCGTGGTGTGCTTCTTCACCAGGACAATGCACCTGTTCACACCTCACGCATAGCATCGCAGATGCATCGTTCGAATTGCTGCCCCACCCACCCTATTCCCCAGATTTGGCCCCCAGTGATTTCCATTTGTTCAAACATTTGAAGAATGACATTCGTGGGCAAAAATTTCTGATGATTCTGGAGTGATAAGGGCTGTGGACTCATGGTTGGAGGACCAGTCGGAATATTTTTTTTTTGCAAGGTATCCAGGCGTTGGAGCACCGATGGGAGAAGTGCATTGGAGTTGCAGGGGAGTATGTTGAAAAATAATAAAAAAATTTGAAACCCTATTGCCGCTCTTTCTATGTTAGGGTCAGAGCAACCTGATCGCCCCTCGTATGTGTGTTTATATATATATATATATATATATATATATATATATATATATATATATATATATATGGGAGGCTGAATTTTGTACCCCCCCCCCCCCCAAATGAAAAACGTTCCTGCGCCACTGTCGGTAAATAAACTAAATTTCGTGTTTACGAGTCCATATTGCATCATTTCGTGACAAAACAGGGTAGGAAATTGCACCCCACACCTTTCAGAAACATGAAAAATTAACATTACAATGTGTTATTTCACATTTCGTATTTTTGTCAAAAAACGAAATATGCATGCCTTTAATAATAGCAAATATTAAACGAATAAGAAATCCTTTTAACTTCCAATATTTAGGTGGTTCTTTCTTTACTCTGCAGTGCTGGATAAATTACTACATTTATTGTCTTATATTCACATATTTCAATACGAATCTTATATTATATACATGGCAAGAGGCCCTCTAAAGGCTTCGTCATCCCTGTGGTAAAACAGTGGATGGAAAAGGTGGTAATCAGATGGGACAATGTCTTGGAAATAAGGCAAATGCATCAGTGTTTCCTAACCACACTCCACTGTACTCTGTCCAGGAATCCGTGGAGAAAGGTTGTGCATATCAGTACAGAAGGGGAGACTGCGAGTTGATAGAGTGAAGCAGTGCATGCTTCTGCAAATGGCTGGTAGCTGCACTCACTTCCCCTCTCACGAGTTCATTGGTTGAAACCTGTCGAGTCAGACTTGTTTTTGTTCGCTCGCTCCACAGATGCCTGGGATAGAGTGTAAGTAAAGAATGCATTTGCAATTCATGAGCGCTAGCACCACGTATTTTCAGTTTCTTGTGAACACGTTCCGGCAGCTGAAAGTACACAGTTGCATTGATTGTCTGGCCTGGTAGCAGCACCCGATGCATGATACTCTGAGCAGCACAATCTTCTTTTCATGTAGTGGTGGTTTTGGAACAGGTACATGTGATGCTAACCAGTGATGAGGGAGTTGCGGAATATCATAAAGAACCCAGATATCAGGATTTCAAATTATTCCATAACCATTTTGAATTAAATCTGGATATCCAAAGATCTGGATAATTCAGATACCCGACAATCCGAATATTTGGATTTGAATTTGAATAAAAATTTAAGGTGCATCAGCACTTAGGCTATTTTGCACCCATCATGTTATACGGCGTCCAGTTCCTTACCATAACTAAAATCTTAAAACAGTCTGACTTCGGTTAAAAGCTGAGGCTGTAAAGGGACACTCGGCACACATAAGGACAAAAAACAGGGCAACACACAGAATTTTACTGGCCTGAGCCTCGTTAGTCTGCAAAATGCAATCCAGGGTGTTCTACATGGAAGTGACGTTGACAACCGGGTGTAATGCGTGGAAGGTCACCCCTTACACCCCGGATAATTTGGATTGCTGGATATCTGAATATCCAGAGAATTTAGATATCTAGACAATCCAAGTATCCAGATAATTTGGATATCCCTATAGAACCGATTTGATGAAGGATTTGAAGAAAATCCGTACAGTGAAATACGAAAATACTAATAAAAGCACAAGTGAATAACCCACAAAATCAATAAATGATAAAACTGAGCGGATAATGCACACATTCAGATATCTGGATATCAGAATATCCAATATCCGGATGGAGATCCCTAGCCTCCAGACATGACAGCAAGTTAACACAGGCATCTGTTTATGTCATCTTCCAAGCTGCAGTCAAGCCAAGTGGGACCAACACGCACACTGTATTGTGTTTCCCAAGCTGATAAATGGTTATTGCACTGGCATGGAATTCTCCTCACAAGTTGTCATATATTTCACCACTGTCTGCCTCAA
Organism: Lepisma saccharinum; assembly: GCF_977018435.1. NCBI lineage: Eukaryota > Metazoa > Arthropoda > Insecta > Zygentoma > Lepismatidae > Lepisma > Lepisma saccharinum. The sequence goes on from NC_139248.1 coordinate 64,129,130, forward strand.
CAGCTGCCTGCAGAGCATCCCTGTTGACTTTCCAGCATGTGGTGCATCTTCTTTCATTGCTGGCCCTTAATTTTTTAAAACCACCGTCGCATGTTCACGTACCACATCTTTGCCAAAAGCCTGGTGTATTTTTTTTTACTTCTGCTGTCACACTCATTCCAAGTACACATGCATCACCTGTCCTCACCGACTTTCTCTTAAGCCCCACCTAATTCGCTGCACATTTTGTTACTAGGTTGAGTGCAGGTGTATCAGCCTGGTGTAAGGAAATGATGTAGACAAATAGCAGTGTTGAAGTTCAGAAGATTCAACAAATGCCTGTCTGCTGCTTTAAATGTTTATGTGATTAGTTAGCATACACCACACATTGCACCACTCCAGAACGTAGGCCAAACAGTACAGACACCAAATGCACTGCTTGACAACAAATCAAGGAAGTGGACGAGTCGGTGTTGTGCCATGCAACCAACAAGATGCACAAGTGCAAGTGAGAGTAAAATAATGCAACAAACTAGAAGAGGCAATTGAACTGCACTGACCACCATAACCTGCTGGTTGAATGTGTATACACCCAGCAACGAACGTCTATTGTCTTACCTGTGTAACCTCGGAAAGCACGGTGTGCTGAGCATATGACATCCGCCAACATAAGAAACCAACAGAACTTCTTCCCTTACCTTTATTGATTTTTCATTTCAAGAAACCCTTACAATATTCCAAATTATGAAAAATTACTAGTGCCATAAACCTATTTGAATTGTTGTTTTAAGTCCACTTTATGCACAGAAAGGATAATCAGAATGGACCCACAGTCTAAAAGTGGGATCTGAACCACTATGTGCGTCCACAGGGTATCAAACCTGGAACCCCTTAATAACCATAAACCTCTCTATCACAATATCGATAGACCAGCAAAAACAACACACACGAAGATTCACTTTAAAGCCTTGCAAAAAAATTCTAAAGAGCAAGTTTTCCGAATTGGGATGTCGTAGCAGTTTAGCAAAAATGGGGTAAATTTTCAGAAAAAAAATACTTTGCTGAGACGAAACAAAGATCCAGCAGCACCTTAATTCTTTGAATTATAGAACTAGAAAAAAAGAAGCACCAGAACACAATTAGAAGACAATAAAACATATTATGTTAATGAATTGCTTTGCTCTTTCCAGCCAAACAACACATTATTATTATTAATCCAATCTTCACCATCTTTGTTATTAATTATTTTATTTTGGTTCATGGTCATCTGGAGGGGCGAGGGTCAAACAGGTCCGTCAACCCCTTCCCCTGGAAACTGGTATTGTTCATTTCAAGTTACAAAAGACTTAGTGCTTGTTATTACTAAGAAAAAAATTAGATAGTTATTATTCAAATGCAATAATAAAATGAAAAATGTTTTAAATTGTAAAAACATAGTGCAAATACAAGAACCAGTTTATGTCTTCATCTTCTACCAGTTAAAACCGAAGAACATATAGTTCTACAGTTTTCAAAATTCCGAAACAGTTTTATGTGAGAGGTCACAAAACATAAATACTATGACTAAAATTCCTCCCTAACGTTTAAAGCTTTTTCTTGAACAATGTGTGTACCTAATTTAAAATATTAACATCTCTGCATTGGGAGGAACCAGGCAACGTTGAAATCTACAGTGTTTCAAAGGCAACAGATCCTGTTGCGGTAGCACTAGCAGACGATTCCACACATAAATAGAGAGAGGAAGGAAAGAGAGAGAGGGGGAGTAGGAGTAGGAAGAAAGGAGGAAGAGAAAGAAGGAAAGAGAGAAAGAAAGAAAACAGCGGCAGCAAAAAATCAGACTGGCTCGGTAGCTCAGCAGTTAGAGCAATGGCACCGTATGACAGGGACCCGGATTCAAGTCCTGGTCGAGCCTGCATTTTTCACTAAAAATTCTACGTAGTACATCTCCTTTTGTGCCTAATTTAAAGGTGTGAAAAAGTTAATAAAAAATAGAATAACTATGCATTTCAGTACACTAACTGTATGAAATGTTAACAAATAATAAAAAATATTTGTGCTGGATATTCACTCATCTGGTGGATGGAATAAAAAAAGTCTCCCCACGGATATAATAAGAATAATTTTCAATAAAATTAGCTTATTTTAACCAGTTTATAATAGTTATATTATAATCATGACTAGGGCTCGGAAGTTGGAAGACCTATAAATTGCCAAAAAAAGACCTAAAAATATAAAAAAGGACGTATAAATGTGATCCAAATTAATTAATAACTTCAGTTCTAATTACATATTTAATGAATATGCACGGCACCTCCTTATCTGACTTGAGATCTTTTCAGGCGCATGCTGTCTGGTCCTATACACCGTGCTGAAAGCTTCAAAACAAGAGAAAGTTACCACTTACAGCGCGACCTTCCAGACAAGTTACGGTTAAAGGACCTTGTACCGTACCTGCTTCAGTCGTCCAAAAATGTTTTTCTCTCACTTCAGGGATGGTTCAAATATATTTATTTATTTTTTATTTCTTTACTACAGAAAGGATGTTTAAAAGGTGATGAACCGATGATGATTCGAATTGAGAATGGTCAGTAAAAACCTAGTCGAAAGAAGGTGAAGTTGCAAAAAAAAAGCCGTTAAGATCTACAAATAGGCTAAAAAAAGACCAATAAGCCAAAAAAGGACAAATAAAACCCACCTTTTTCTGGCCTACAATGACCCAAAATGAACATATATTATATTGGGCCTCGTCTTTGGACACTAAGAAAAAAAAAGGATTTTTCCTCAACTTCCGAGCCCTAATCATAACTATGATGATAATAATAATAATTATTTTTACCATCAATTGCTTGACCACCCCCCTTACAAATATTCCTGGCGATGCTCATGTTTGGGTTGCTTTTCTGCCTCTTCATAGACTAAACATGAAGATGGGTGATTATTAAATTGAGGGAAGACACTCATACTCAGGCCAGGGCTCAGGCAGGATAATCAAAGGATTATCTTAATTTCTTAAGGTGGTTTAACTGGGTTTATTTTACTTCACTTCTCTGCGACTTTTGGCTACTTGCAAAGATGAAGACGAGTGATGAAGAAGGTACACTCACAAACAACAACCATGCCCAGGGAGGGATTCGAACCCGGAACTCCTGTCATCACAGCATAACTGCTCCCCGACTAATATGCTATGGTTTGTGTGCAGGACGTCCACAGAAGGTCAAAAGTCTTTACGCATCTACCCCCCCATCCATTCAACTCGAGCCATAAGGAAGCTAACTCCACTCTACTACTCCCCTCCATGTACAGGACACGCAGTTCTATGCAGATCCTTTTGCATGTGGTCCCACCATGCTTAACTAAGAATTGGGAGTCAGGAGTAAATGTTAGTCACTAGTTCACTGAAAGTAGCACATATAAACATGCATTACAAAATGATGTATGTAGACCTAGGTTAGTTTTAGAGATTGGTAAGACTTTAGGACTGAATTGATAACCTGAAAGTATCGACATTGGCCAATACTTTTCTGGGTATGACTTAAGATGACCGAACCCCTCTCCGATTTTCTGCATATTTGATATACTTACTAATTGAGGCCTACTAATGACGAATCTGAAGTTAAAATTTGTCGGAAACGTCTAGAAATTGCAAAATAATTGTGAACCATTGACACTAGCCCCATGAACCATTGGCACTAGCCCCACGAACCATTGACGTGTGGTTAGGTTAGGCAAACATAGTTAAAATTTGGTGTCGTGGTAGTATCACGATCTAGAAATTGCAAAATAATTGCGAACCATTGACGCTAGCCCCATGAACCATTGACGTGTGGTTAGGTTAGGCAAACATAGTTAAAATTTGGTGTTATGGTAGTATCAGGAATATATATATTTTTCCTTGTGAAACAAAAAATTTCGCAAAATTAGACAGTTTCCATTCCGAAAACTAACGCCTTATTTTCAATTATTTTGCAATTTCTAAACGTTTCCGACAACTTTTAACTTCAGATTCGTGATTAGGAGGCCTCAATTAGTGAGTATGCCAAATAAGAAGAAAATCGGAGAGGGGTCCGGTCATCTCAAGTCGTTCCCTTTTCTGGTGTTTTGGCCTTTGTGGAGTCTAATTAATTATTCTGGAAATTATGCAAAATTCAAAGGTTTTATATTTTGCAGCAATATTGTGTGGGAAAGTGTATTTTGTGATTACATAAGAGATATTTTAATATTTTGTTGTAATTATTGAATATTTTGAAGCAAAACTATGACAAACTGATGCTTATAGTTGCAGTGGAACGCCCACCCATTAATATTAATAAATATTCTGAACAACTTTCAATTGTTACAATTTTCTAGCTTAAGCATCAGTGGAAATCTGTAAGAGTATCAGCACTGGTTTGTGTATCAACTCAGCCCTAGGTCTTTGCCTACAGTAATTCTTAAGGTTCTTTTTTGAACAGGCACAGATAACAGTGAATCTCTCAAAACAATTCATGCAATCACAATATAATCCTCATCAGTCTAACTACACATGAACTTACTCTATTAAAATTACGATAATACCTCCTCCACCAGCTTAACATGCATACAAAACAAAAGCACAGAACATAATCAACAAATCTGAGACAATTAGGTATGCTTCCATACAATACTTTTGATGCAGTTTGGGCAACTGAAATCAGCACACCTAAGGTATGGAGACTTACCATTGATATTTGAACTTCTTAAGGATGTGAATGATGTTATGCCCCATCTTCCCACTGTGCCTGCTGACTTCGCTGCTGATGGACGATTGGTACTGAATAGCTTATCAAACTGGATGCTTGCCTGTGAGTGAGCTGTAGCATGTTTACGATTGTAAGTCCGTGAGTACCTGCCAGACATGGTGTTGTGTGGATTCTGTGAAGAAAGCAACAGTTGACGTCAATACAAGAACAAAATTATCTTTATGTAATTCGTGTACACTAATTTACAGCACTATACAGTTAAACCACAAAAAAAGTAATTAAATAATTATTTTTTACACAAGTCTAATATTATTGATGCTTCATGTGCTTACTACATGTTTTGCCTTCGGTACCAGCAAGCTTGTCTTTGAAGTTAACAACAAAGTTTGCTTCTATTTGCACATTTCATAAAATCAAGGAATTTTGCAATATAAACCGGTATTACATCCAAAACCAAAGTATACAATACTATGCCCTGTTTACAGTTTCACTGGATGTTTACATCTTTATTACAAATGTAATTTATATCGCTCTATGTCAAAGGTATTGCTCTGGATCTATAGCTAGTTAACATCTTGATTAATTCCTTATTTATGACAACTTTCAACTCTCGCCTCGTCGAAAATCTTCGAGACCACTTTAAAAACACAATCTTTATTTATAATCACAGAAAATTACCAAATAAAATCGCCAATCACAACAAAACTAAATGTTCGTAGTAACATAAACAAAGTACTCATTCACTCGACTTAGGGCATTTACATACTGTATGAATTTTACTTCGTTACAAGTGTCACTGCTTCCTGAATTCAAAATTATATGTGTACATAAATCTCCGAAATTATAAATTCAAGGAGTCTTCCGATTATCTGGTTTCTCTGCCTGGTAAAGAGAGCAATATGTAGTAGAAGCAAAAACACTCCAGAAGTAATATAGGGATTTATTTCATACCCTAAGCAACTTATGGCAATACATTGTATTTCATAAAATTAAATGACACAATAAATGTTCATATATGTATGCCGAATATCATATTATATTGTTGAAGCACTACTGTAATTCAGGTTAGAATCTTATGCCTGAAGGTACCAAAGAATATAACATCTTACAATAAACAATACACGCTGTTACGAAACTATGCTGCTATACTTAAAAAGGAGAAATGTAAGTTAAACTTACCAAATTGGTTCGTCTTATTTCACTATCCTGTTCTTGCTAGACATCTCGTTAATGTTGCAAACTCAATACACGAAACAAAAGCAGCCATGTTGTTGCTGACCTATCGCAGTAATTCAGTGGAACTACTTTGCTCAATTTTCATAACCTTTCATTTGCCTTTCGTTAATGTGGCACACAGACATTTTCATAAAATGAACAGTTATTCCCAGTAATCTTCACACTGCACAGATGATATTATGAGGATTGATTTCACGTACACTAATTTTTTACACATTCGAAGTAAACCAAACATGCTATTGACAACACTTCTCCAGCGGTGCCATCTGTTGTGCAAATTTCAAACAAACACGCGCAGGACTTGTGCGCGTTCGTGTGTCCCGGTCCGCGCCGCGGGAAAGTGATATTAACTCTGCAAAACGTATTTTTAATAATTTATGCAGACAAAATGAACGTTTCCATTCTCCTACTCCTATCACCATCATTATAATTTTGTCAAATAATTATGATTTTATAGACAATAAGTAAGTAAAAATTATGTCAATATCTTATTTATCTTGCCAAGCACATCACACACCCCAACAATGACGGCGCCGGAGGGGACGGGGGAGCGAACGCCCCGTCGACCAGCTCGCCCCTTCACAAGTAAAGAAGGAAAAATAGATAAATAAGGTACACGCTATTTTCGCCAAAATATGATTTTTTTTGTGTGTGTAAGTGTCTACTAAATATGACGGCTCCAGAAAATATCCCCGCCCTTTTTGTCTCCCCGCTCGCTTATTTTTCTGATGACGTCACATCACAGTCCGAGCAATCAACATATTTTTAACGGATCGAAACTTAAAAACATCATTCTTCGACTGAAGAGAGCTAACGTGATAAGAAACCCTCTAAACGGATGAACTGTGATGGTAGCCAGGCAGGGATCCGGGGGGGGGGGGGGCTGAGACTGAGACCCCTGGCATTGCCGTCAGCCCTTTCTTAAGTTTGGTAAATCTACTTTCTGAAATTTGTTGACAGGGACAAGTGAAAATGTAGACAGCAGATATTATTTTGCCCAGAACTTGATAAAGGTTAAATTCACAGAATACAAAGAATATATGTCACATTCATTCATTTCATTTACAAATTACAGGGAAGTAATGAAAATATTCTCTCGGCTTCTGCTATGAGTGGGAAGAAGAGATTTTGCATGATATTGAAAATAAACTATTTGTATTTGAATAATATTTCTATATTTTCTGTGTTCCATATTAACTTAATGAACACCCCCTTCCCGACATACACATAATGTATCTTCATATAATACTGTTAAACTTTTGAAAATGAACTTTGTTTGTAAAGCCCCCTCTGATAACCCGTGGGCCCTCCCCCCGAGATCAATTCTGGCTACGGGCCTGGTAGGAGGCGGGTGTTAAGAAAATAAGTACCCATAGACAGTGGCCAGTTGAGTGCTCAGGATTTTCTTTAGTAGTGAGCCCTGATTTTGCCATCTTTTCCTGACTATGACGTTCATCTTTTTAGGAATATTTTGCCAAAGGTGGGTTATGGCCCTCCCTTAGGCACGCCACTACGTGTAAGAAGTAGCGTTTTCAGAAGGCACTCAAGTTCCAATCTCACTCCCACGTGTGTACACCCTGGACTGCATTGTTACAGATCAAAGATGCTGTGGCGTCTGAACAGTACGATCCTATGGGAGGCTTGAGTTGTGTCCTGTCCATGTGTGTTTGTGCCTGTCCTTCCTCGCAATTAGTCAAAAGTGGCAGAAATGCGAAGTAAAATAAAACAATTAAATCAAGTAGTCGAGGGATGTGGGGGAGGTAACCGTCTTTGACCTCGCACTCGTATAAATACAGAAAATGGAAAATATAGAGTTGACCATGGACGTCCGGAAGAGGGGGCGTGCTCCCCTTGGAAATGAATATCAACTTAAAAGTACATATTTCACACATATAATTTTATTTCAGTCGCATTTGTTGTAGAAATTTGATAACTTCAAACTGATAGAGTATTTTTTTTTCCCGGGCGACACTATTATGGAGGGAATATGTGTCCCTTGTCCCCTCTGGAAAAATACCTTGCTTGCCCTCCCTGCAAAAAACCATGCAGAAGTTCACGTTAGGAACCTATTTCGCGATAGAATTTCCTGTTATGGCAATCGACCTCGAAGCTAGAACGAAAGGCCAACATCCCAGGGGTTGCCAGCTCGGGCTGCAAGTCGCTTCCCAGAATGGCCTCGCGGTTGTGGTTCAAATGACGAGGCTGCATGGGTGACAGTCCCTCTATAGGCGGTTTTGATTTCTCACCAGCACTGACGAGAGAGAATTTCCTCTTTATCGATGGTGAACCCCAAACGAAAGGCAACCTTTCCAGGTGGTTGCTAACTTGGGCTGCAAATCGCAGTTCAAAACCTCTCGCGACCCAGTGTAAATGACGCCAGCAGCCGGTACGGGACCGCGGCACGGCGATTGATAAACACTGTGTTCAGTTGTGTAGATAAATCACTGGTACTCCAGAGTCTCAGCAACATCGCAGCGTTATATCAACTTGTGTTCCATCGCTCTTCCCCTACCCCTTCCCTCCTCTCTGTGTTTCCTCAAATGACCTTCGTGGTTGTCAAAGCGTGTGACGTTTAGAGCAAGTAGCTACTGTGCAGATGCTTGTGTCATTCATCTGCAGAATGCATCACCAAGCATTTCTCACGTGCATGGGCGTTGCGGGAGACATTTGTAGGGGTGTGAGGAGGGGGTCAGGTCATTCCGTCACGGTCTGGCCATAACTGTTCTTTGCGTCACTTCATCAATTACATCAAATCATCACTAGACTTCGTATTTTTAGGTTCTAAAAAACGTGATTTTACGTTCATAAAATAGGCTCAAAAATCCTAAAGTAGGTTCTAGAAATCTCAAATTAAGCCCGCATCACACGGAACTGGATTTCCAGTAGGTATGCCCTAGTTGGCGCTGGACTGGCTACCCATTTGCTAGTTTTCGCCTCACACGATACTTATCAGCGTACTTGTCGATAGACTTTTGTTCCCATACGAGGGAACTTGTAATGGCGGCCGCGTGAGAAGTAAACAATGTATCACTTCACATTTTTAAAAGCCGATAACTATTCAATCGAGAGGAATAACGTTTCGTATAAAAAAAATTATCAGGTACAAAACAATGGCGCTGCTTAAATACATACTTTACAACGTTTACTGTACACGTATGGAAGCATATTTTAGTTGTTTCAAATGTAAACACCGTGCACTCGGCACTCAACGCGCCTTTCATGCTGTATACGTTATACATTGCTGGAGTAACACTCGGAAACCACAGACAAAAACGCTCCTTTGCACACTCACAGATTATCTTCACATGGCGAAACTTTGCTCTGATTGGCTGTTCCACAGAATCCAGTCGAGGAAAGCAAGTAGCAATTAGTACATGTCCTATTCCTCCAAAGCAGTCAGCCAGGCGGCCATGATTGCTACCTAGAAAGTTAGTTCAGCGCCAACTAGGGCATTCCAACTAGAAATCCAGTTCCGTGTGATAGGGGCTTTATGCTCGAAAAATCCTGAAGTTAGTTTCAAAAAACTTAAAATGATTCAAAATTCCTGAAAAAAAAATGATTTTACTCTCTCCCGGCCACCTATCTGGAGCAAGCGAAAGATAGCAAGTCTCTGCGCAAGTGACGCGAGACGGCTCCACCAATGAAAAAGTGAGAGGAAACGGGATTGCCTGGAGGGGGAGCGTCTGGAGTTACCAGCCTTCGCAGCAGCGTGTACTTCTTCGCTCTGTCTCCTCGAACCCCACCCTTCTCGGCCACTATACGCGACCTTGCTCCAGAGATAGTTGGAACAAAGTATAGATACAATCGTGAAAAACAAAATTTCAAAAGAACCGTAACAAATTTTAAAACATCTGCTTGCACCCTTGAATTTTTCGAAAGTTCGCCTTGAAAACCGAGAATTACAGTTGAATTTTATCACCCTGAATACATAATAACCTTTTTCATGTTATCCACAGTCAAACTCCGCCTTTTGTCTGTGAGGATCATCATACATGCTGAAAATGATCTTTCAACAGAAACATAGTCAGTGGCAGTGGCGGCAGGTGGTCTGGCTCTATGGGTGTGCACTTCAGCCTTGCGTCAGAAGAAGTGTTGCATTGTGAACACATCACTAGCAGTGTTCGTAAAGCCCATAATACTGCAAGCTACAGGTGCCAATCCCTTCCCTCCCCTTGCGTGCTGCAAACAGTGGCAAATGAACACACTGCGACTTGTGTGAAATGAACGCACCTCAGTCTGCAGGCGCTCGTACAAAGATGTGGTCGCCGATGGGACGTGGAAACGTTTGATGTTTTGGAGGAGATAGTGTTCAGTGAATAAGTATAATAAAAATTAATTGCATTACAGATTCATTTGGGTGTGCACGTGCGAATAGGCAGAAGCCGCTACTGGTCAGTGGTGCAAATTTGGATGTTGAAACCTTAATTCGCAAGGCGTAGCATCGAATTGACGGGAAAGTGAGGAAAACCACACGAATCAGAAGTTTGCATTTTGGACTGTGCAGGTAACAGTGGCGCCAGACATTCTGCTTCGTTTAGAGATTTGGAAAAAAAATCATGGCTTTGGAGGAAGGAAAATCGACAGAAAGTATGTTGATTGATTGATTTGTTATTTTAAGTCCACTTTATGCACAGAAATGCTAATCGGGACTGGACCTACAGTTTAAACTGGGATCCGTGCCATGTGCCTCCACCGGGTATTGAACCCGTGACCCCTTGACGGCATTGGGGAGGCCCTGCAGAAAGTAGCTATACATCAAACGCGTTGGTCATTTCATTTTTTTTTCACCAAACAGATCAAATACCTATGTGTGATATAAAAACCCTGTAAAACACTAAAAAAATACATAAAGACCTAAACAAAGGTTTGACTTAGGCGCAGAAACCTAAAATAAGTTCTAACGAACAAAATAGGTTATTATAGGCATTATAAAACTTCATCAGTTGTTATGTTATTTCTTAGTTACCTAGAAAGGAAAAAATGGTTAAAACCTAGCATATTCTGATATAAATATGAAAGCAAACCCTCCAGCACTATATTCAACATTAAACCCAAAATCCGAGGTCTAATCATCACTCATTCCCACCATCGCGATTAGCCAAAAGTGGCAGAAAAGCGACGTAAAATAAACAAAATCAACGACAGAAATTAAGAGAGAGAGAGATCTAAAAATGCAGAATCAAAGCAAAGAAGTAAAAAAGAGGAAGAATGATAGATGAAATGAAATAGAGATAAAGGGAGTAAGAAAGATGGAAAGGGAAAAAGTATAGACAAATAAGGGACCTGAACCCAATATGGCTTAGTACCCAATATGGCCTATTTGCTGTTTCCAAGTAGTTACATGGTTAATTCAACAGATGACGTTAGTATGTGATTTAGACTGTCCGAATGACCTGATTGAACATGTTGGCTGTACCTACCAGTACAGTAACTTGAGGATAGAGAAGCAAAGAGCGTGTTCACGCAGAGTGTGTGAGACTTACTAAGGATGATAAAGGACGACATTTTTCATTTGCCCAGACTGTGATCTGTAATCCATGGTCTTCTGGTATCAAATTGTGACGTCACTTCCTTGTTTATTGGTTTGTAAACAATGTTATCCCTTTGTGCAAATCTCATATGTCATTATGTTAATAAAATGTAAGTGTATCAATATACTTATCTACCTATAAAAACAACATTGTGGACTTTCTTTACAATTTCTGTTGCATTTTTGATGTGAAAGAACAAAATAAGTATATGACTAGGCCATGTTGGGCACATATGTACCCAATATGGCCTAAACGTAACTTTTTTAATAAAATCTTCCCTGCACCTATGTTATTATTTGGAATTGGCTCCAATTACGCCCAGAAATATTCCCTCTTCTGAACATTGCGAATAGTTTTACTTTTCTGATGGCCGTGTGCACGAACAAAGATCAAAATTTAGACTCGGATCGGGAAAGGATCATTGGAAAATTCCATTGCATGAAGACGGCTCAACACTTGATCGCGATCTAGGAACATCAAAACGAGTTTATCTTCTGATCGTCCATTCGCCACCGTTTTGGTGTCTGATCTTGGTTCCCGATACTGACGCTTCGACTGCAGGCAGTTGTTTTTGAATATAAAAAGAGCGGAAAATAATATCGAGGGTGTGCAAACGCTAGAGATGTTGGGTGTACAATGATGATAATTCGAGAACTGTGTAAAAACTTCCAAAAAAATAATAATAATTTTTGGTTCTGTGGTGCAAAGTCGTAATGTTTCTAAATACTTTCTACCCCAGAACGTAAGACATATAAATGTCATATATTTCGTGCAAGTGCAAGGTAAATTAGACCAGAGCAATATTACGATATTATTACATGATGTTGGAAATATGATTGTATAAATTTAAGAAAATTCATGTTACTGGCTATTTACATGTCACGACAATATAAATATATAAGAATTAAGAAAAGAAAAATTCAAATATCAGTAGCATCAAAATCGAAATCGAATGCATTTCGTAAGTCATTCAAGTCCCGTAGAAGAAGGTTCCATGCCTTCTCCTTCCCCTTTTGTGTTGTGCCGTCAGTTCTTTTTTAATATATATATATATATTTTTTTACACTCTACTACATCCTTGTACTCGTCGACAACCGACAAGGTTGATTAATACATCTCTCAAATTCAGAGAAGTTTGCAGCCCGAATTACTTTCTTCTCCTACATGTTGATACTTTAACACATCCACTACTCTATCTAGTTCTTGATTGTAATTTGTTTTAGCCAACCAATCAGGTATAGCTTTACAAATTAATCTCTGATTAGTTGAACGGAATCTCGTGAACGTGGTTTTTCGTTGGTGCAATGCAAATCTTTAAACAAAATTCATTTAGAGTAGATTAAAATTGATCTCTTTCATCTGAACTTCGAAATAATCGCCGTTGGTGCACGCGGCCATGAGTTTGTACACTATTAGAAACAATCGCAAACCTTAGGTGGGCCATATTGGGTGCAGGTACCTCATTAGGAAAAAAACGATATGGATACAAAGATAAGGAAGATACAAGGGAAAAGTAAAAAGAGAAGGAGAAAAGAACACAGGAAAAGAGAGAGAGAGTTAACAGTTAACTTAAAACAGTTACTTTTAAAAAGTAACTTTGCGGACCCTGAAATTTAAGACATGTCCGCGAAAAGGAGAACGTGTGGTAACTGATAATGACAATTACAGTGCCGTTAATAACAGTTGCAGCCAGCTAGCGAATGTTTGAATTTCAAAAGATGAATGCAACACCAAATGTTGATATAGGCAGCTCTTATCAGCGACAAAGTAAACCAACAACTCAACAAGTGACTGGTGTCGAGATTACCCATGGAGCACGTCTAGCTTGAATGCCTGCCTGCTACCAATATCCAATACATGTCACCTTGAAAATAAGCGTGGTGCAAGGACGTACTTAGAAGGGGGGTCCGGACCCTCCCCCCCAAAAGACTTGCCAATTAGAACATTAAATAATGAAAATATACATGTTTAGCATTTGTTGCATACTCGAGGGTTATTTCCGCCGAACTTATTGGAAGGGCAAGAATTATATGCGTATCATACGGCTTTGAATGATAGTACCAAAGAAGATAATATACACGCTACTACCTATAAAAATATGTACAAAATATCAAGCAGGAACTTTATTTATCGCCACTTGAATCTAACATCATTTTTTGTTATTCAATAAATATTCATTTACTTATTGTTAATTTCCTTTCCAGGACAGTTTTTATATACAAATTTTGGCGATCTTAACTACACAGTTACTAAACTAGATAATGAATACGTGATATTATATATCTATTCTTATACCTTTGTTTACCTATTCATTTAATAATAACAATATAATATTAATTATTTACATATTTAATTATTATTTTAATTAAACTGATACAATTATAATATGGTTACTTAAATTTTGTTGTTAATATAATAATAATACTAATAATAATAATAATTATTATTATTATTATTATTATTATTATTATTATTATTATTTATGAGAGACACCTAGTTCGGACCGTCCCCCTATTCATTTGTACCTACGTGCCTGGCGGTGCGAACAAGATGGTGACAGAAGGGGGAAGGGATGAACAATCCCAGTTAACTGTAGTCTACCACCCCCAAGCAAAACTTTTAAAAATTGATAAATATATACTCTTCAGCTCAAATGAACATGTGACGGCCTCCCCCCCCCCCCACCAGAATTCCACTCTTCTTTAGCATCATAATTTAGCCACATGTCATGGGTTTATATATACACTGAGTTTATGTTTTAACCACTGAAATAATGATATCCTGAATCAAAAGTACCCAGTTCAATCTTCCAACGTAACAACAACAATATCAACATTTACATTGTAAGACTAGCGTAACAAGTCATATGGTGCACACTCGGGGTTGCACAACTCAGTTCGAAGTTTCGATCTGGGAAAATGTGCATCGTGAATAATTTAAACTAAATGCAGACGATTACATAATCTTCATTCGATTTCTAAGAAAACATACATTCATTTGGCATTGATCCGTGATATAGAACAAAACAAATTGTACGCTCGTAATCGTAAATTATCACATATTTGCATCGATTTCCTGCTCTTTGAACTCGTTTTCACCAGTGCTCAAAGTGGAAATTTCAAGACTCGGTGTTTATCGTTGTTTTTTTGTATGAGGACGTGGTCGAGTGGGTTCCCATTGACATATGTTAACGTCGCGCAAGATCCAGTGGCGGCTCGTGGTCTGGCTCTGTGGGTGTGCACTTCAGTCTATCGTCCAGAAGTGTTATACCACCCCTGTGAAATACTCACACCCGTTTTTGTGTACATAATGAAGCTTAATATATTTGCAACCCAAGTTTTGATCATCTTTCAGTGAAAATGAGGCTATGACAGAGTTTACGTATTTCATGATATTCTTAACACGGATTTTTTTACAAATTTCAAATATTTCGGAAATTATCCAGTCAATCACGAGAAGAGCGATGTTATTGTGCAGTATGTAATTCAGTATTCGGTAACCTGACAAAATCACTCAAAACATAGAAATTCCTATCTACAATATCAATACTATTGTCGACTTGCAAAATATTTCATAAAAACTTTCTCCCCCGCTCTGCTGATATTAATGAACAAGGAGAATAATAACATTGGCGTACATCAAAGGCGTACACCGATCCAACTACCACATGGAGGAAATCAGTTGTAATCTATCTAGCTGCTGTTTATTTCTAATGACAGACTGATCAAACCAAGCAAATCAAGCGAAATCAAGAGAATAATAAATGTTAAAGCAAATAACAGTACTCACTAAGTTCACACTGCCCTGCTTCGTAATCGTACTTCAGAATTTTCCTTCTCTTCCGCCGTATCCATATATTACTGCAATTGCTACAGGCTTTGTAGCTAATTTCCCTCCAAAAATTCAATAACGTTAAGTCTGCTTTCGCTATGTACAGTTTCCCTATTCATCATGAAATCGAACACTTTGCACTGAAACAGGAACGACCTTTTGACAGCGTTAAACAATTTTGTAAGGCAGTAACAGCCACACAATGCAAAACAGCTGACTATTTGATGCGGGTTGATAATTCGGCTATACTGCGCCACAGAGGCCGTTTATCTTGACCAAGATGCACGAAGCAAAGGCATGCTTAAAACACCCGTTTTGGTTTCAGTTGCCCTCTCCTCCTTTTCTTCCCTTGTTATGGTTGGGACAACATACCATATCGAAATTTCCCTTTCATAAAGAAAAAATCCCTCAATTTGCGATGATGTATGGGTTGCATCGACTCCGTCACACGATCTCTAATGGAATGGGTTTGCAACACTACATTCCTTCGAACACAGATCGCTGTGTTCACTGCCTTCCTAAATGATGCAACCTCCCCTCACACGGCGCTCAAGCCAAAACACCCAATCAGCTTCCTCTACGCGACTGCTGCAGCAGCGTCATAGGGAGCGAAACTACCATTGTGTTCAACCCCAATCGTGGCCTGGTCTACGCGAGTTGATATCACTGATCGCAGGCTTCTCCACCATCTCTCTTGGTGGAGCGGCGTGGGAACATTTGATGTTTCGAAGGAGATAGAGTTCAATAAATAAGTATAATAATAATGATTAGCATTACAGATTTATTTGGGTGTGCACGTGCGAATAGGCAGAAGCCGCTACTGGTAAGATCCAAAGAAACGTAACTCCAAAAATGCTGTTTTCGGTTGTTTAAATAATCTCCTCTAAAGAGGTCTATTTGGATTCAGGTCGACATATCTCCACTTTTAATTCTTAGCAGTGAGGTGGAGTCACGTATTGCTAATTTACTGAGTCTCTTTAAAAGTAATGGACCATTTACACGAGGCCAATTGTGAAGACATTCCACTAAGCCAATCCAACATTGGCATCATGTGAATAGAGGCAATCCAGCCATTGTCTCAAGCCACTCCACTAAATTAGAATGGTTTGAAAGTTTTCGGCGCCAGTAGTCATTGGATTGGCTTAGTGGAATGTCTTCACAATTGGTCTCGTGTAAGTGGTCCATATACATATTCCTGAGAATACATTATTTCCTCTCTCCTGCAAATTTGATAAATTGGAGTTACGTCCCTCTGGTTCTCACACAGTGTGCGAATTAAGCTTTTTGCTCTGGGGGGATGCCCAGTAGTGTATTTGTGATTTCATTTCGGGGGTTAGGTTTTTGGGTATTCAAATTTCTATATACAGGGTAATTCAAAATGAATGGTGCAACTTTACACAGTTATTATGACGTTACTATTTATGATAGAAAATCAGAGAAGGCATCAATATAAAGAAAAACTCTGGAAGTTTTATTCCCACTTAGCGGGCTTATTCTGCTTAGTCGATGATCCACCAGGATCGCCAGTGCCGCAAAATGGCTAATGACCAGTAGCAGGCGTATTGTATGTTGGAGCTATCGAGAACTGATTCAATCACAATGGTGCAAAGACATTTCTGCGTTCTTTTCGGTAGTAATGTATACGTTTCACCCTTCCGAAAGATTTGCCAAAGTTACAACTGTGAATTGTTAGTGCCTTCGAAACCGTTGACAACGACTTGCTGTCTCGTGCATAGCAAGTACTTGACCTTTTCCACGTTACACGTGGTTTCCATGTTGAATCTTTATAATGCGAGTCATGTGAGTAAAATGTCCAGAGTTCTTCTTTATATTGATGCTTTGTCTGATTTTCTATCTTAAATAGTAACGTCAAAATAACTGTGTAAATTTGCACCATTCATTTTGAATTACCCTGTATATTACCAGTTAGTAAACTAAATTATTACTTTCCAGTTCTAAGTACTTTAGAACAATGGTTCTTAAGTAGGACATCAAAATCTTACGATAATATTTACACGTTTTCTAAACAGTATATTTACATCATAAGAAAACACATACAACAATAAAGTTATTAACCCTCGCATTACCAAGCGGGGTATTCTGACTACCCCAGGTTGATTTTATCCTATAATAATTTTATCTGAAGAGCTACATACTTGTGGTTTCATGACTTTGTCCTAAAATGATTGAAATTGTATTCACACTTGTGACTGACTCAATTTTTTTGTTTTTATAGTTATTATTGACGGGATATATTGGTGGGGGTTGGAGACTAACGCGCTTGATATGAATTGTCTTATCTTCTTATTTGTCAAAAATGAAAGTTTTACGAAATATGTCTCTCATTCATCTTCGTTATTTCATTTTTCCATTGTTGAGTTTTACCATACATCCGTTGTTTAGCTCAAATAACATATATTGTTCTCTATTGTGTCAGGTTACTATTGTTGAGTTGAATTAGAGCGCGCATACATGGCAACGCTGCACTAGTGTCACCATACGGTGTTTATGTTTAGTTCAAATACTTTTAATAATTTGAAAAACTGTATTTCAATACTAAATAAAGCTATTCATTGAAAATAACAGAATCTAAAAACAAATATTACACTAAATCACAAAATTGTATTGGGGTAATCAAAATACCCCGCTTGGTAAAATAAAGGTGTCGAAAAGCTTGGCAACGGGAGGGTTAAACTAAACACTGAGAAACACTGAGAAAACGTGACGAAATTTCTATTGCCCGTTCAATTGAATGACGGCGTTCGGTGAAATAGGTAATCTCCCTCCAACGAATAAAGCTAACGAAATCAAAATCTGCCATAGCGGTATGTTTTCGTAGTTGACTTAACTGTGGAACCTGAAATATCATTCGGGAAAATAGTTATATAACCTATAATGCAGTACAATTGCATTGTCGTTGCGTGCAAAGGTTTTACAAAGAGCTCCCTCCCACAGTAGTGTTGCCCACGGGACGAGACGGGACAGGCTTTTAAAAATTCGAGACGAGACGAGATTGATCATGTGTCCCGAGACAAACGAATATTTTCGAAACGAGACAGCATTTCACAGCATTTCCACGAGACGAGACAGGCCAAAGTCTCGTCTCGTGGGCAACACTATCCCACACTAACGCCGTTAAGAAATGGTACGTATATGCTTCCAATTGCATTCTCTTTGGGGGGCAAAAACATCCCTGGCAGGAATAAAAATTTTCCTCCTGCCGGGATGAAAATTTGTGTGTGTGTTGGGGGATTCCTGCCCCCCCCCCCCCCCCCCCCCGTTAATTCACACACTGTCCTCAGCTCACACAGCAATAAGATTTTTGCCATAATATGCAGGGTCGTGCTGACTCAGCCACAGGGCTCCGGGCAACTTGACATGTGGATCTCATCCGAAATACAGAATTAAATCACTTGCTTGCAGACTGCTATCAATAGGAATAAAACATCATTTCATACATTTATACATAGCTTGTCGTAAACGTTTAGAGTGTAAATTGTCTACAGTGATGAACCCAGTATAACGATTCAGTTACTAAGCCAATCTGTCTATTATTGCCACACATTGATTGATTTGGTTTATTTTACTTCGCTCATCTGCCACTTTTGGCTAATTTGCGAATATGGGGATGATTGATGATGTGATGAAATTGATGAATGAACACTCACAAACATCCATGCCCAGGCCGGGATTCGAACCCTGGACTCCTGGCGTCGTAGCGCTGTGTGCTAACCACTCCGCCACGAGGATGAGTAATGTTATGATGAAATTGTTAAAGGGAAAATCCCAAAGAACAACCATGCCCAGGCGGGGATTTGAACCTCAGACCATTGGCATAATAGCATGCTGCGCTAACCACTTCGCCACAGAGGTCGGCGATGATAACCTTGAGCCTTTAATTCGTTTTGTGCTGTGTTATTTAACCTTCTGGCTTCAAAGCAAGTCAGGTTTTAACATGATTGTTCCGGCACACAGTGTAAGAAGTTATTTATTTCTCATCTTACCCGAGAAGTACAATCATGGACACTTGTGGGCTGTAATGATCCCATTGATAGTTACAACCCAGGCGTGTCCGTGACTGTACAAGTGCAATCACAAGGACGAGACTGGCGCTGCTGAGCATGGAAACCGATAGGGCTTCAACAACTAGCACAAGCATTTGTTTCCATTCCATTGCCTTTAATACTTATTTGTATACGATCTAATGTAAATGTTGGCGTGAATTAGTGTTTGGAAAATACAGTACTTTTAACGAGTAGGGGCCAATGATGTGCCGTACACTATAAGTTTACATCTACATGCGTTGTCTACACGTAATCTACGCGTAGATTACATTGAGTTGTAGTTTACATAGACTACGTACACATTATAAATTGCATTACAATTAATTTTCAAGGCTTTCATGAAGGAAAGTGGAATTTTCAACTATATTGGTTCCTAACAAACTGAAAATAATCCAATTTCCAACAACAATAGTTCTCTTCTCTTCTATCATCAACTATGGAAGAAGATAAATAGTATGCAAGAAATAACAACAGATGGCAGTCGTGAGGCAAAATTAGTATTTTTCCCATAAAACACTAGAATATTTCCTACGTTAGGTTTTTCCCCTTGGTGAGAAATTGTTCGAATTTGGAAGGGAGCGTATGAAAAGTTCTCTTCACACATGATTAACTGATACGCAGTATAATTTTGTTTTACTTCCACGGCGCCCTTTGCTAAGTTATCAGCTTTCGCCATGTTGTTCACATAGATTACGTCATTACGTGTATAAAATAGTCTACGTGTAGAATGAAGACTATCGTTGTTTACGCGTAAACGCACAACACTGGTAGGGGCACACAAGAGAAGCTTGCGGGAGGGGGCGGGGAGAATATTTTTATTAACGCTACTGGGTTTTTAAAACTCTGAAACCCTGAAATAATTATTCATGATTGATTGATTGATTGAATTGTCATTTTAAGTCCTTTATGCACAGAAAGGCTAATCGGGACTGGACCTACAGCACATAGTGGGATCCGAACCGCTGTGTGCCTCCACCGGGTATCGAACCCGGGACCCCTTGATTATACAAAGCGACGACGATACCACTACGCCATCGGGAACTCATGAATAGACCGGTTAGCAAAGAAAGTGAATTAGCCGACCTCCCGGCGGAGTGGTTATCACAGTGCGCTACGACGTCAGGGGTCCCGGGTTCGAATCTCTGCCTGAGCGTGTGGGTGTCCCTTCATCAATTCCATCATATCATCACTCATCCTCATCGTCGCCATTAGCCAACAGTGGCATGAAAGCGAAGTAAAATAAACCAAATAGAAAATAAGTGGATTACTATTTTTAAAAAGGGTATATTCGAGATTTTGCTAAATGTGAACATTTCAGAATGGAACTCGACTTCTTTGATTTCTTCGCTTAAACTGAGTCACGACATCTGCGCCTCCCCCTCCCCTTCGCCCACGTGTGTTTCGGGGGTGTTATTTACGTCACTGATAACCACACCATAGCTATGCACGGTCAAGATTAAGCTAACAGTGGAAATAACCAGAAAAAGCAATGCCCCCCTCCCTCCCTGAGGCCGGTTCTATCAACTCGCAAGCCATCCAAGGCATTTGTTCTCACGTGTAATTTACTTGTTCCGAGGTAAAGCAGCTGAAGAAAAAAGTAGGGCAATGTTTGAGTCCCGCTACATAATTTACAACGTTGCCAAGTCCAGCTATCACAGCTCTTCCTGCGCTGGAGTTAACATGCTGACTGAAAGCTCTCAACACAGGATATGCCACTTTACATGTTAGAAATTTAGTAAAAGCTTGAGTAAAATAACCAGTAACGTTGCCACAGAAATTAGTTTGGGAATCGAATTGATGCAAAGATGTAAGAATACAGGGTGTCCCTAAACTAACGACCATTTTTACTGAAATAGAAGGAATTGTAAACGAATGTTGCACTGGAAGATGCGAATAAGATTTTTCGTGAGTCATGTGGATTTGTTTGTAAGACTTTGCTCTTACTATAGAGGAAGTATTGTAGTTGCTGTGTTTCCTGACACATCGATAATGGTTACATATATACAAGATTGATAGATTGATTTAATTAGATTATTTTTCGTCGCTTTTCTGCCATGTTTGGCTAATCCTGCCGATGATGATATAATAAACTGATGAAGAGTCACACCACGGCCAGCTTGATTGAAGGCCGGAGCCGGAGCTGTGGATCTCTCAAAGTCACGCGTAGCCTAATGGTGTCGGCCTTCGTGGCGAACTGGTTAGCACATCGCGCTAACTTCCCGAGTTCGAATCCCGGGTAAGGCATGGGTATTTGTGTTTGTCCAGATGATAAGAAACTGAGAAACTGTAACAATTGAAAAGTGTAAAAGTGTGAATGATGGGGATACCTCCGTGTAGGGAGTATTTCCTTTATATAATAAAAAACTGGTTAGCACATCGCCCTACGACGCCAGGGGTCCCGGGTTCGAATCCCGGCTCTGACATGGATGTTTGTGATTGTCCTGAAATAGACTTGAGTGAAATGATATGAGTGAATGAAGTGTGATGGAGGAAGCTTCCGCTTAGGGGCTTTCTTTATATATATATATATATATATATATACACACACACACTGCTCGCCATTAAAATTGCAACACCCAGATGGAAATGAGATAGAAACACGAAACTTGGCAAATATGTAGTTCATAATAAGATAAGAAAATGATTACAGTTAGAGCTCGGTGGTGTGACATGTGACACGTAGAACATGGTTGCATAACCCCAAGGAGCTAGTAGTGTGTACAGCCTCCACGGGCGGCAATAACTGCTGCAACACGGTGAGGCATGGACAGAATGAGTAGTCTATCGATGTCTGCTTGCGGTATGGCGTCCCAAGCGGCTTCCACACGGTGCCAGAGGTCTTCAACATTACGTGCCGGAAACCTGAGTTGGGCCAGCCGGCGACCCACCATGGACCAGACATGTTCAATTGGCGACATATCCGGCGAACGTGCTGGCCAAGGAAGCAGGGGCACGTGGTTAGCTTCCATAAATGCGAGGACATTCCTTGCAACATGGGGGCGCGCGTTATCCTGTTGAAAAGTGGCATTATGCAGTGCATGTATTAATGGGACAGCAACAGGGGTGAGAACCTGTGTGATGTACCGTTGGCTGTTCAATGTCCCTTGAATGCGTACGAGACGCGAACGAACACCTATGGCGATGGCACCCCATACCATGATACCCAATGAAGGCCCTGTGTGATGATGCATGATGCAGGCGTCATGAAGCCTAGTGCCACGGTGCGCATGTGACGCATGCCGGCCTTGAACACCTAATCATTTCCTTCTGCACCTCTCCTCTACACACTGTGCACATTTCGTCCGATTCCGATTACTCCTTCTGGGTGTTGCATTTTTAATGGCGAGCAGTTTATATATATATATATATATATATATATATATATATATATATATATATATATATATATATATATATATATATATATATATATATATATATATATAAACCTTTGGTGAGAGCGGTCTCAGGTTCGATGCTGGTGGCGAATCGTGACGATGAAGATGAATGGCGATTATATGAAATTGATGAAAGGACACATATTTTGTGGAATATAACAAGTATCTGTGTCTCTTTAATGTAAGACAATACACATCTTTCTTTTCGTCACTAGCAAAAATTCTGGAATGGAAAATATGTAGAGAACATGATTATTTTTTCATCATTAGACGATACGGTTACGTTTGTAATTTGAAGAATTAGTTTTGATTACCCACGTGAATGATCAAAACAGAAATAGTAATTTGATGAAGTATTAATATTCCTTAGTGTTTTTGTAACTGTAACACAAATAATGTTGCTAACAGTTACGTTTAAGTGTCAGGGAAGACCTAACTTTGACAACTCTTTTTCCAACTACATGTCTTCTCTGATACAAAGGTGAAAGGGTTCTCGTGGAATCGCCCGAGGGAAGGAAGCTAGGCTGCGTTGCATGCTACAATTTAGAACAAGTACACTTTGTTGTAAATCGTGATTTCTGAATGTACTTGAAGACTTAGGTGTTTTGTTCCATGTTTTTTGAGGTTTTAATAATATTAATATGTGGAGACGTATATTATGTATCAGAGGCATAAATAAAACACATGTATGCTCTAAGCCTTCTATTTATTTTATTACGATTAATGATCTCTTTTGTGTAATTTGCTTGCAAGGAAATTTCCAAGTACTATATTGAACGCAAGTCCAACTGGCGGCTGGGAAACAGCGAATCAGCGAGCAGTTGAATTTTCTTCGACTGAGATCGGGCATTTTCGAGTCACGAGGTACCGAACGTTCTTCGCGGGACGATACAAATGAGCGTTGGGTCCACCACATGTTGCCAAATGTACTGTAAAGCGCGAGAGTGTCCTCCCGGGCAACGATATTGCCAGCACCAGAAAACAGCGGGGTGTTAATGGTACAACTGCACACGTGGTCCTACTTCAGGGAGTTTCACACGCAAACACGCAAATAGACAACTGGCAAAAACAGAAGCACGCTTGGCAACGTTGCTTCGGGAGAGCGATATGACCCCGTCAGCTTTTACTTCGCAACTGAGTTTGTTGACACCCATCGAGCCACACACCCGAAGACGATTGGGGGACAGAAAGGGGCTAGAAATAACCGTCAAGGTCAGTCGCCAGGTGGAGTTGCGCTCAGTATAGTAACTGTAACAGCCGTCCTCCGTGGCGGAGTGGT
Organism: Lepisma saccharinum; assembly: GCF_977018435.1. Taxonomy (NCBI): domain Eukaryota; kingdom Metazoa; phylum Arthropoda; class Insecta; order Zygentoma; family Lepismatidae; genus Lepisma; species Lepisma saccharinum. Next base: position 64,153,166 of record NC_139248.1, read on the forward strand.
TAGCACACCGTTTTACGACGCCAGTGGTCAAGGTCAAGGATATGAATCCTGGTACGGGCATGCCTGATTTGCGAGTATCGCTTCATCAATTTCATCATACCATCACTCATTCTCATCTTCGTGATTAGCCAAGAGTGGAAGAAAAGCGAAGTAAAATAAAATAATCAATCAATTAGTAACTGTAGCAGTTACTTTTCTTAACAAATAACTAACTCAGTTAGTTATAGAAAACGTAACTCTCGGCAACACTGATTTTCCTTTATCTTTTATTTTTGTTCTATCTCGGAAAATCCGTTATTGATTGTGATTGTGTATCCTGACCGGCAACTCAAATGCGTTTTGTGCGTGGATGCGTAGCCTTGCATGACGTGCACGCGTCTTCACTGTGACTAGCACTCTGGATGCTCCTGTTGATATTTAAATTATCTGTCACGGCGGATAATCCGTTAACGGCTTTTTCCCTTATCATCTAGATTCAATTCGTTCGATGTACTGCACATGGGTATCTTATCACATGTCCAAAATAGCATGCTCTGTAACCGACGTAATTTCTGTCGTTCTCCAGATAAAATATAACTTTCTCCTATCACTTCCAGGTGAGAAACCCATGACAAAAAGCTAATTATGGATAACAGTGGCGTACTTTTGATTTCATTTTGGGGGTCGAAGTTATTGGCTTCTTTGTGAAAATTTGTATCTCTCTACAGCCCACACATACCTTTTGGCTAATCGCGAAGATGTGGATGAGTGATGATATGATGAAATTGAAGGGACACTCACAAAAAACACACATACCCAGGACTGGATTCGAACCCGAAACCCGACCCTTCATTTCTGGCCCAGTGGAGTTTCCGCTACCGAACGCAACGGATTCAATTCCCGGAGCAAGTTCGCTTTGTAATCCAGGGGCCCCGGTGGAGTGGTTATCACAGCGCGCTACAACGCTATATGTTCCGGGTTCGAAACCCGGTCTCGGCATGGGTGTCTGTGAGAGTCCCTCCATCAATTTCATCAGATCATCACTCACCCTCATCTTCGCGATTAGCCAAAAGTTGCAGAAAAACGAAGTAAAATAAACAAAATCAAGAAATAGATACTCGGTTGAGACACATAATGGTTGGGATCCCACTTTCAACTGTAGGTCCAGTCTCGATAAGCCTTACTGTGCATAAAGTGTACTTAAAACACCAAATCAATCAAGGAAGGAAGTTCAAAAATTTCGTTGTTCACCCAGTATTGTGCGGACAACTAGGGAGCTAATTGGAAGCCAGAAAACAGCGGCAATGGGACTTGATGCGTTGACTACAGGTTATCCAGTTAAAAGCCACTTGGCAAACCCTGGTCCTCATAGATCTCTTGCACCACGGATTCGTTTAGGCGACCTTGAAGCGTTAATTGGGAAGAGAAACAAGTTATTTACGTAACAGCCTTAGGATATGTTAATTTCTTTATTGCGAAATCCAGTTCTTTTCATTGCTTCCTGCACTTTTGAACAACAAATTCCTGACCAGACTCAATCTTAGAAGCGTTATGATTATGGCTCGGAAGTTGAGGAAAAATCCTTTCTTTTCCTAGATTTCTAAGAAGAAAGCCCAACAAAATATATGTTCATTTTTGGGTCATTGTAGGCCAGAAAAAGGTTGGTTTTATTTGTCCTTTTTTTGCCTTTTTCGGCGTTTTTTTGACTTATTGGTCCTTTTTAGCCTTTTTTTTAGATCTTAACGGCTTTTTTTTGCAACTTCACCTTTGTTTTACTGCCCATTCTCAATCCTTTCTGTAGTAAAGAAATATATATATATATATATATATATATATATATATATATATATATATATATATATATATATATATATTTGAACCATCCCTGAAACGAGAGGAAAACATTTTTGGACGACTGAAGCAGATACGGTACAAGCTCCTTTAACCGTAACTTGTCTGGAAGGTCGTGCGGTAAGTGGCAACTTTCTCTTGTTTTGAAGCTTTCAGCACGGTGTATACGACCAAACAGCAGGCGCCTGCAGTCTCAAGTCAGATAAGGAAGTGCGGTTCATATTCATTAAATATGTAATTAAAACTGAAGTTATTAATTAATTTGGATCACATTTATACGTCCTTTTTTCCGTTTTTAGGTCCTTTATTGATATTTTTAGTTCTTTTTATAGGTCTTTTTTTTTGGCAATTTACAGGTCTTCAACTTCCAAGCCCTAGTTATGAGAACCCCCCTCGGGTGGGATACGTTGTAAAAAGAAAAGCTTGACGCTCACTGAGAAACGCTGCAACAGAACACAAGAGACCAGTTTCCGGCGTCTCAATGGGCGATAATATTTATGATAACCTGCAGACCTCTGGCAAGAAAATTCCGCGTTTCCCTGTAGTGGGCGTTATACCATTTGATTTCTATAGAAGCAAACAACAGAAGTTCTGTTGCTTTCAGTTGCCGCATTTCTCCGCGTCTCAGTGGGCGTTAAGCTAAAAGTTGTGTCCCGCACATATCTGCAGCAAGGACGTGCATAGCGGCAGAGAAGGGGTTGTGAATCGAATTGGCAGACTGAAGCAGCACACGTTGCTCGAAGGCTGGTAACTGCAGTGGCTCCTCCCCAACCCTTTCACGCAATACCGTTCCCTCTCGCGTGTTCATGGGTGGAGCCGTCTCACATCACTACTTTGCAGAGACTTATTTTCGTTAGCCTGCTCCAGATATACACGAGACAGGGTGTAGTGCGGAAGACAGAAAAAAGTGCCCTTTATATCAGTACTAGAAATGGAAATATAAAACTTGGTACAGAGAAGAATCTGTAAAATACTAGCGTATGATTCAATTTGACTATTTTGAATTGTTTTGTTATTTAGCGTTGCTTTTCTGCCACTTTTGGCTAATCGCGACGATGAGGATCAGATATTGTAACGAACCTGAGAGTTTAAGGTTTTATATTTGTAAGAAGTTAAGATTTTTAAAAGGTTTGTTGCTTCAAATAATGTGCAAGTTGTCACAGACAACTATACTTAGATTGATACAATTGTGGTTGAAACTTGTGTATATGTTTAGAAATACGTCATAATCTGTTCGTGTTGACGTCACTTTCTCATCTCAGCAGAGGAAGTGAACCCACCTGAATGTTTCTCACCTTCACCTGTCGACTCAGTTAGAAAACAGGTGAAGGTGAGAAATCAATAGAAACGTGGTAACGGTTAATGGAATGCCCGAATAGTGTAATTGGTAATTATTTTCGTTTCATTCTAGCTATACTCGGAAATAATCATTAAGTACAGAAACTTTCGTGTATTTACGTTTGTCTTGTGCAACGTTAATTCTTTATGCAAGTGTGTTTAGTGATTGTGATGTGATTTAATATGCTGTGGCTCAGTCGGTAACGCGTCTGACTACCATGCTAAAGGTCCCGGGTTCGATCCCCGGCCGGTTCAAATCCGGGAACTTTTCTAACGTTGGAAGCGACCCCGGCGCCAACCCAGCGTCGAATAACATGGGTACCTGGGGAAACCTGGGGGGTAAAGGCTGTCAAGGGGCGTGGTGCTGATCACATTACCCCCACTCACGACCGGATCAAGAAAAGTGTGGGGCGTTACCCCCACACCCCCTATACGCCTCCATGGCGTGGTGCTAAGCACAGGGGAACACTTTTTTTTTTTTTTTTTGGCAGACTTGTTCCTCTTCAGGCAGAAACGTAAGCAAATCTGTACCTTGCTTGTAAGTCCACATACGATAGGAAATATAAGTGATTATAAAACTGCGTTTAACTTTGAATACGGTGTTGTGTTTCTTTTCTACCCAGCAAGCCCTGATGATTTGCAAAGATTCTCATGTTCCCGACTAAAGGAGTAGCGGACTAACTTTCTGACGACTGGTGTACAGTGGGATCTATAAGTATTACCAAGCAAATTGTCCATCAGCACGTTAACTCCCTTTGTTTTATGCAATGAGAGCTTCAAGAACTGATACAAAACACCAAACAATCTGCTTACAACCTCTCAACCAGTATACGTAAAAATACAGTCCATAAAAATACGTAGGATGAAGATGAATACCAACGAAAATGGTCATGGACAATTTGCTGAGCAATACTTATGGATCCCACTGTACAACCTGGGGGACGTTTACTAGCGTATGATTCGATTTGATTATTTTGAATTGTTTTGATATTTAGCGTCGCTTTTCTGCCACTTTTGGCTAATCGCGACGATGAGGATGAGATATGATATGATGAAATTGATGAAGGGACACTCACAAAGAACACCCATGCCGGGATTCGAACCCTGCACCCCTGGACCTTGTTACATATGATTTCTTTCGCAGCATTCGGGTGCTGTAACTGTAGCTCCAATTCTTTTCCATAATCCTCCAGGGAGGCGCAAGCAAGGTAATTTTTTACAGGGGAGGGGGCAACGAGGCATATTCCCCCCCCCATAGTTGTGTTACCCGGAACAAACACTTCATCACATTGAAGTTATCATGTTCCTGCAACATCCTTCTAATAGTTAACATAAATTACTGTGACTGAAATGAAATATATGAGTGAAATATATAAGTTCATGGTAACATCGATTTTCCAGGGAAGCCTTGGTCCCTCCCTTTTCCCTTTTCCGTACGTCCATGTACTCGTTCCCTTGTAATCAAGGGTCATAGAGTTCGACACACGGTTCAGGAGCGTAGTAGTTCGGGTCCCACTTTAAACTGTAGGCCCAGTCCCTATCAGCCTATCGGTTTATAAAGTGGACTTAAAACACAAACTCAATCAATCTTTTAGGCCTCCACGATGGCGCAGTGGCAGCGTCGTCGGCTTGTAATCAAGGGGTCCCAGGTTCGATACCCGATGGAGGCACATAGTGGTTCGGATCCCACTTTAAACTGTAGGTCCGGTACCGATTAGCCTTACTGTGCATAATGTGGACTTAAAACACCAAATTAATAAATCAATCAATCTTTTCCGTACTCGAGGCGCAAGCAGGTAAGGCGACCGCCCCCCCTCCCCCACAAAGGAAGGTTTTATCTGTCGAGAATCAGTTTTTAGGTCTCTCTTCTACCAAACCGGGCCTTGTGGCAAAAGAAAAGAGAGATTGCGGGTCCCCAGAACACATTTCCCCTCATATTTTCCACCCGGGGTGACAATCGATAGTGGCTCGCTTCCAAGAAGCACAGGTGCCTCGCAGTATGAACGAATTCAGGAGTCACGAAACACAGAACAAAGGTAAACAAAATGCCGAACGTAGACGAACTAATAATAGACGAACACTAAAACTCACATAATCTCCGTTTTATGCGTGTGAAGTACTGGGGAAGCAAATTTAAGATGAAAATAAAAGCCTCAAAGAAAAATAATGCATGTTACTTAAACTCACGGCCGTGAAATAAGGCGGGTGGCAGAAGTTCGCGCTGTTGCCACGTCAGAGCACAACCCCGTGTGTTCCGAGGTTTAAGAGAATTAAAGGTCTCGTTGTAGATTTGGTATTTATAATCCACGTAATACAAACTGCAGTATTTGTTCTAAAGGCCAGGGATGACACAAAAGTGCCCCGTAGAGAGGTCGGTCTGACGCTCAACTAGGCAACGCAGCCCGGTTGACGTTGCCACACAGTGTGCGGGAACCAGTGACGTTTGTCCTGCTCTCGCTTTGCGTAATTCTGCCCAGCCGCCTATTTTCATGGCCCTGCGTATAGTTGGGGTATAAATAATTCACCCGCGTTACGTAAGCGTAGGAAAAACTATATTTGTCTCCCGGAAAGTGAAATCAATACTTTCCTTTCGTAAGCATTTAGTCGAATAGTGTTCAAATCTGTCAAATGTCAAACCAGGCATGTTTCTTTATTTTGCGATGAAGTGTTTTTCTTATTAACTCGTGTATGGGCCATGGGTAAGATTTATCTAAGAAAGGGACAATTCCTCCTCCCCCTCCGAACTCGGTAACGTCGCCACAAAGAAATTATTGAGGAGATAGGAATATTTGCTGTAGGTAGGTCACAGTTAAATTAGCACCAAATGCAGCAGAAATATTGCTTATAAGCAGGGACGTCGTTAAGGAGCCCGGGGAGCACTGGCCCCTCCGAAACTTCCAAATTCTCCACAATAATCCGTCGCTTAGAGAAATTTTACTTTGATATTATTATTAAAAAACCTCCAAATTATTTATTATAAAAATTTTCATGAAAATCACAATCGGCTTAATATTTTTGCTATTTTACTATAAGTATTTTATGTATGTATATTGTATGTCAAAAACTTAATGAAACAAATCATATGTTGAATATTCTCTGCATATGTATCTGGTGAGATCTTGGGAAGTTTCTAACCTTTCGAGATCTGACGTCAGTCTCAACTTCAGGGTAAAAGTGATCTTGAAAACTTGAGAATCCTTCCAGAACTCATCTTGTTGATAGCTCGAGAGCTATTCATTATTCATCTCCAGGAGAGCTTCAAGACGTGCTACACTTTGAGTGTGTATTATGTAATGAATGTTATTAATATGTAGAAAACTATTTTATACACACACAAATTGGATTCGCATTCACTTCAGTCAGCGCAATGAATTGTGGGGGAAGTTGTTCGCTGAATATCATCCATTTCATTAGATTATTGGGGCATGATATTTGTCCAGTCAAAATACCACCCGCACATTTAATTTCAAGATTTCTTCTCCTATCAGATAATGGCCTAAGATGTAATCTATCGGATATTTTCATAGTCATAATACAGACGAAGTAATTTAAATTGGTAATAAATAAGTCTAGCTAATGATTTCTGTACAGTCTCTAAGAGTTGAAAATTACAATTACAATTACACTTAGTACAATTCCAGTTGCAAATAACAATTGCAAATTCTTATATTGATGCACGCTCATTTAGATAGTGCAGCAACGGTGTACAACAAGTGAAATTCGTTTCCCTGTTTACCACCTTCGTAACGGAGTAGTTAGCACATCGCACTACGACGCCAGAGGTCCCGGGTTCGAATCCCGGCCTGGACATGGCTGTTATTTGGGAGTGTCCCTTCATCAATTTCATCATATCATCCTCATCTTCACGATTAGCCAAAAGTGGCAGAGAAGCGAAGTAAAATAAATGAAATCAATTCATCAATCTTTTCTGTGCCTTAATCGCAGAAAATAGTGTGGTAAGTGTGGCAGATTTTAATCTGGCCCTGGTACAGTCAACTGCAAAGATAATAGTAGGTAAATTGTCCATCACTATTTACATTACTTTTTTATTCTACATCCTGTGTTGTTTTAAGGAATGAAACTATGTTGGTTCAAAGCAGTCATTGTTCTCTGTTTATTGACGTCATTATTTCAATTCATTGTCATCACAATGTGTAATACAGACCGAATAAAAATGGTGGTGGACAATTCGCCTACTGTTTCTTTCGCCCTTGGTTGTACCACGTACAACTATTTTCCACAGTGTAAGAACGACAAAGAAACGGGTACTCAAAGGGCAGTGACCTTCATCAATCACCTTTCCTTTCGTTCCGATTTACCAACATGGGCTGAAGATTTTCAAACGCATCTTCACGTCACGCTCTGTTTCATGACGTGTCAACATTCTTGAATTCGGTCATCCAACTTCACGTATTTCGTTGCTGGTTTTTCGCCAACACTTGAGATGATCCATTGCGTACTAGCATGGGCGTCCCCGTGGGAGGGGGGAGGGGCTTGCGCGGCCCTTACGTCCAGTTCAGCATTCACTTTCACATCCCCAGTTTTCATTCCAATAGTAATAATAGCAAAAAAGATATGAGGAAGCAAATTGAACATTGTATATAAAGCCAAGTCCGTATTTACAGCGAAAATAATTGGAGAGGTTTAACTTGCGTTCGTCCAAGGATAGTAAAATAAAATTTCGTGTAACTATTGATTAGGGATTGATTATTCACTAATGGTAAACTGGTTAATAATTACATTGCTATTGTCTTCAAACAGTTTCGAATTAATAAAATGTTACTTTTCAAATGCCTCTATGTACAAACGACGTGCACCAACTATATTAACAATCATGTACATTATTATTTCATTGCATACATTTATATTTTCATTTTCAGGTTTTCCAAATTATACACCAAAATATATCTGTATTTTTTTAAAAAAAACACACACACCAGTTTTTTTTTCATTTTACAATTTATTTGAATATAATGTTTGATTGATTGGCTTGCTTTATTTTACTTCGCTTTTGTGCCACTTTGCCCCCCGCCGAAATTTGTGACATGTTGGATTAATGGAAGTTCAGAAACCAAAATCTGTAACTTTTTAATTATTATTATATAATTATTGTTATTATTACTATTATTCAAATTTGTGGCGACGCCCATGGGAACAGTTATGATTGAAACCCTCCCCCAAAAAATTTCCTGCCTACGGCCATGAGTGATGATATGATGAAATTGATGAATTTACACTCACAAACATCCATGCCCAGGCCGAGATTCGAACCCGAGACCCCTGGCGTCGTAGCGTGATGTGCTAACCACTCCGACACGGGGACCGGCTTGAGCATTATGAATTCTGATAGTTCTGAAAATATGAATAGAATGAAAATTATTGTGCATGAAGAATATAAGGCAATTCATTATATCTTTGGAACACCTGTAAACCACAAGTTATATTTTCAAAATGATTTCAAATATTATTATGATTTGTTCAGATGTTGATGCGATTATTCAATTAGTGGACAATGTTTATTAAACAAATTGTACACATGTCCAAAGTGCAATCCAATTTTCATTAACCTGCGTAATATAGCTATTGCATTTCAATTACTATTCATAAAATAACCTACTTTAATGAAATAGTGCACATTTTTTACATACACATAGTTAGGCTAATCGTGACTGGATCTACAGTTTAAAGCGGGATCCGAACCACTATGAACCTCAACCGGGTATCGAACCCAGGACCTCTTGAAAACAAGCTGACGATGCTACCACTACACAACAGGGGAGACCCCCAAATCTCGAAACAGTATCCTACCCTAAGTCTCGGTCTCGTCACGATTATACAGACTTCTGTCTCGTTCTCGATATCGAAAGATCTGGTCCCGTTCCCTTTTTGATTTTTTAGAAGATATTCTCGGTGCCTACACAGAACATTTGAGGCATCATTACAAGCGCAGACACTCCGCCATGAAAGTTGAGAGGGGACATCGCCCCCTAGCCTCCCCGACGGATTCGTTACTGTCAGTCACATATTTGGAAAACGAAACTCTCTCTCATCCTGTTGCAGATCTTCGCGTGACAGATCTCCCGTTATCTGGCGGGGCAAACAAACATTTCCGTTTTCCGCATGACCCACCTCATACTCGACTGTTGCCAGTTCATGGTGGAGTCGGATGGCAAAAGAAATCACAGGATTCTTTGAAACTTTGCCAAACTATCGTTAGAATCAACTTTGGACTGGGACTAAAATGTTAATTTTGTAACCAGGACAACAATCTTAATTAAGCAGTTGGACATTGCAAATGCTAGGATTAAAATACATTTAATGCTCTACTTATGACGTCAATTCGAGTATATAATGCAATTGGGTAATTTCAAAAAAATGGTCTTGTACTAACCTGCACATTTTGGGTTGCTAAGAGATTGTAGTTCCTTGAATGATTGATTTGGTGTTTTAAGTCCACTTTGTGCACAGTAAGGCTAATTGGGACTGGACCTAGAGTTTAAAGTGGGGTCCGAACCACTATGAGCCTCTATCGGGGATCGAACCCGCGACCCCTTGATTACAAGGCGACGACGCTACCCCTGCGCCATCTGGGAGGCCCCTGTAGTTCTTTGGGCATTATCAACATGTAACCTAAGCATAATCAACAGAATATAAAGCTGAAAGTACAATAGAGGTGTTGATGATGAAGGATGATCATGTTTGGACATTAATACCTACGCCAGTGACCGTATGCTGAGTCCAAAGTGTGTTATAAAGTCATAATATTGCAGGAGGGAGGTTTGCTCGACCATTCATTGATTGATTGATTTCATTTATTTTACTTCGCTTTTCTGCCTCTTTTGGCTAATCGTGAAGGTGAGGATGAGTGATGATATGATAAACTGATGAAAGGACACTCACAGATAACACCCATGCTCAGGCCGTAATTCAACCCGGGACTAACCACTTCGCCACGGAGATCGACTGGAGTCGCTTCTTGTAATAAAGTAATGACCCCTTCGTTACCACAACTGAAATATTTATAAAAAAATAGAAATGAATTTAAATTTAGAAATTCAGTCGCCGGGTGGAAAAAAACATATCTCGTGTTCTTGTGGATCATTACAACTTTCTGACATCTTCAACTGGATATTCCTTCACACCGTTGCCCTCAATTATAGAATTTTTAAACTATTAAATTATTGTACAGACATGTTCAATTTTTTTAATTTTTCTTCTAAAAGTACAGTGGTATTTCATATTATTTTAATTGGCTGACTCAAATTAGATTTTGTTGTTGCTAAGAGACTTGTCCTTGTAATACGTGAAGGTTGCAAGTGGCCTCAGTGTTGACACACACATCATATTTATAATAAATCAAATGAACTACAGAAACAGCAACTATAGGATTAGCAATTATTAATGTAAATAATAGCCCCGCTACAGACAGATGGAAAGTCAGGTTAGTGTAGAAGGTTACATAATTTAGTAATTTTTAATTAAATCAAGAAGACTTAGGTGAGCAGGTCATCTGACACGAATGGAAAAGGAAAGAAGAGTTTACAGGATTCTTGTTGGGAAACCTGGTGGTAAGAGGCCTGTAGAAAGGCCAAGACGAAGATGGAGCGATATCGTTGAGGTGGACGAAAAGCAAATCGTTAAGGATGGAAAAGATTGGATTGATCTTGCCCAGGATAGGGGCTTGTGTTGCTGCAGCCATAAACCTTCGAGTTTAAGTATGCTAGGAAGTTAGTTAACTACAAACATAAACAAAATTATAGCAACAAAAGTGCCTTCATTTCTACTACTTTTCAAGGTACCCACATGGGTACGTGTGCCCCCGGTTGAGAACCACATTGCAGAGCATACGATGCCCCAGTGTGCTTTGAGGTGAACACTATGTCCCCTATGCACATGCAACACCGGAAGTTCTAATACAAGATTTACTTCCGGTGTCTGATACACGCGCACTACGCAGCAAGTTAAAGTTCTGGCACAGTTCCTCGCTTCGCCGTGTGTGGCGCTTTGATCACTTTCTTAAAGACCGCCCTATGTTCTGATCTTTCTCGTCTCGTTTCAAGTTACAAGCCTGTATGGTTCTTGGAATGCTTTAATGTTTATCAATAGCAAATATTTCAGTTTGATTCTTTAGAAAAGTTTCTTTATCATCTCTGGCGTACGCAGGGGGGAGCTGATGGAGTTGCAGCCCTCCAGAAATTTTTGGAAAATCAAAATTTTCTATTGAAATTAAATTGTTGTTTTAAGTTCACTTTATGCACAGAAAGGGTTAACGGGGACTGGACCTACAGTTTAAAGTGGGACCACTATGTGACTCCACCGGGTATCGAACCAAAGATGCCTACATATAATGTGTGTGTGTGTTTGTGTGATGGTGTGTATGTGTTGTTGTTCGTCTAAATATGCCAAACATTTAACACACTGATATTAATAAAAAAAATATTATAGGCTAATCACATCTGTGGTGTACAAATCTCATTGCTATGGACAAATTCTACGGCTGAGCCTATACCGATGTCGATGTATCGGTCGATACCAGTGGTATCTGTATAGGAAAGTATCGGTTTGATTTTATTTACCGATACTGAACGATACATTTCCGACATTTTGGTCGTTCGGGGTAAGCAAAAATATGACGAATACTATGTGAAAAGAAACTGTGTTTTGTTATTACATGACTGGTATTATTTCAATCTGATGTAATTTTTAAAACATAAAAGCTCAGGTAAATTGATGAATATAATTGGAGTGGAATACTCACCCACTACAATGTTTTGAACATTTTTTAATGATTACAACTTTCAAGCATGGGTATCGGTATCGGTGAGAATCGGTAAGAGTATCGGTGAGAATCGGTAAGAGTATCGGTATCAGTTTGGGTATCGGTTCAAAGTTATATCGGTTCAGCCGTAACAAATCGGTAATTGTATCGGCATGGGTATCGGTTCAGCCGTAATAAATCTGTAAGAGTATCGGTATCGGTTCAATATGGTATCGGTTCAGCCGTAATAAATCGGTAAGAGTACCGGTATCGGTATCAGTCCAAAGTGGTATCGGTTCAGCCGTAATAAATCGGTAATAGTATCGATATCGGTATGGGTGTCAGTTCAATGTGGTATCGGTTCAGATCGGTCAGAGTATCGGTATCGATATAGGTATCGGTTCAGCCGTAATACATCGGTAAGAGTATCGGTTCAATGTGGTATCGGTTCAGACGTAATAAATCAGTAAGAGTATCGGTATCGGTTCAATATGGTATCGGTTCAGCCGTAATAAATCGGTAATTGTATCGGCATGGGTATCGGTTCAGCCGTAATAAATCTGTAAGAGTATCGGTATCGGTTCAATATGGTATCGGTTCAACCGTAACAAATCGGTAAGAGTACCGGTATCGGTATCAGTCCAAAGTGGTATCGGTTCAGTGGTAATAGTATCGGTATCGATATAGGTATCGGTTCAGCCGTAATAAATCTGTAAGAGTATCGGTATCGGTTCAATATGGTATCGGTTCAGCCGTAACAAATCGGTAATTGTATCGGCATGGGTATCGGTTCAGCCGTAATAAATCTGTAAGAGTATCGGTATCGGTTCAATATGGTATCGGTTCAGCCGTAACAAGTCGGTAATTGTATCGGCATGGGTATCGGTTCAGCCGTAATAAATCTGTAAGAGTATCGATATCGGTTCAATATGGTATCGGTTCAACCGTAACAAATCGGTAATTGTATCGGCATGGGTATCGGTTCAGCCGTAATAAATCTGTAAGAGTATCGGTATCGGTTCAATATGGTATCGGTTCAACCGTAACAAATCGGTAATTGTATCGGCATGCGTATCGGTTCAGCCGTAATAAATCTGTAAGAGTATCGGTATCGGTTCAATATGGTATCGGTTCAGCCGTAACAAATCGGTAATTGTATCGGCATGGGTATCGGTTCAGCCGTAATAAATCTGTAAGAGTATCGGTATCGGTTCAATATGGTATCGGTTCAGCCGTAATAAATCGGTAAGAGTACCGGTATCGGTATTGGTCCAAAGTGGTATCGGTTCAGCCGTAATAAATCGGTAATAGTATCGATATCGGTATGGGTATCGGTTCAATGTGGTATCGGTTCAGATCGGTAAGAGTATCGGTATCCGTACGGGTATCGGTTCAGACGTAATAAATCGGTAATAGTATCGGTATCGGTATGGGTGTCGGTTCAATGTGGTATCGGTTCAGCCGTAACAAATCGGAAATTGTATCGGCATGGGTATCGGTTCAGCCGTAATACATCGGTAAGAGTATCGGTTCAATGTGGTATCGGTTCAGCCGTAATAAATCAGTAAGAGTATCGATATCGGTATGGGTATCAGTTCAATGTGGTATCGGTTCAGTCGTAACAAATCTGTAAGAGTATCGGAATCCGTATTGGTATCAGTTCAAAGTGGTATCGGTTCAGCGGTAATAGTATCGGTATCGATATAGGTATCGGTTCAGCCGTAATAAATCTGTAAGAGTATTGGTATCGGTTCAATATGGTATCGGTTCAGCCGTAACAAATCGGTAATTGTATCGGCATGGGTATCGGTTCAGCCGTAATAAATCTGTAAGAGTATCGGTATCGGTTCAATATGGTATCGGTTCAGCCGTAACAAATCGGTAATTGTATCGGCATGGGTATCGGTTCAGCCGTAATAAATCTGTAAGAGTATCGGTATCGGTTCAATATGGTATCGGTTCAGCCGTAACAAATCGGTAATTGTATCGGCATGGGTATCGGTTCAGCCGTAATAAATCTGTAAGAGTATCGGTATCGGTTCAATATGGTATCGGTTCAGAAATAATAAATCGGTAAGAGTACCGGTCCAAAGTGGTATCGGTTCAGCCGTAATAAATCGGTAATAGTATCGATATCGGTATGGGTATCGGTTCAATGTGGTATCGGTTCAGATCGGTAAGAGTATCGGTATCCGTACGGGTATCGGTTCAGACGTAATAAATCGGTAATAGTATCGGTATCGGTATGGGTGTCGGTTCAATGTGGTATCGGTTCAGCCGTAACAAATCGGAAATTGTATCGGCATGGGTATCGGTTCAGCCGTAATACATCGGTAAGAGTATCGGTTCAATGTGGTATCGGTTCAGCCGTAATAAATCAGTAAGAGTATCGATATCGGTATGGGTATCAGTTCAATGTGGTATCGGTTCAGTCGTAACAAATCTGTAAGAGTATCGGAATCCGTATTGGTATCAGTTCAAAGTGGTATCGGTTCAGCGGTAATAGTATCGGTATCGATATAGGTATCGGTTCAGCCGTAATAAATCTGTAAGAGTATTGGTATCGGTTCAATATGGTATCGGTTCAGCCGTAACAAATCGGTAATTGTATCGGCATGGGTATCGGTTCAGCCGTAATAAATCTGTAAGAGTATCGGTATCGGTTCAATATGGTATCGGTTCAGCCGTAACAGATCGGTAATTGTATCGGCATGGGTATCGGTTCAGCCGTAATAAATCTGTAAGAGTATCGGTATCGGTTCAATATGGTATCGGTTCAGCCGTAATAAATCGGTAAGAGTACCGGTATCGGTATCGGTCCAAAGTGGTATCGGTTCAGCCGTAATAAATCGGTAATAGTATCGATATCGGTATGGGTATCGGTTCAATGTGGTATCGGTTCAGATCGGTAAGAGTATCGGTATCCGTACGGGTATCGGTTCAGACGTAATAAATCGGTAATAGTATCGGTATCGGTATGGGTGTCGGTTCAATGAGGTATCGATTCAGCCGTAACAAATCGGAAATTGTATCGGCATGGGTATCGGTTCAGACGTAATAAATCGATAATAGTATCGGTATCGGTATCGGTGTCGGTTCAATGTGGTATCGGTTCAGCCGTAATAAATCAGTAAGAGTATCGATATCGGTATGGGTATCGGTTCAATGTGGTATCGGTTCAGTCGTAATAAATCTGTATGAGTATCGGAATCCGTATTGGTATCAGTTAAAAGTGGTATCGGTTCAACGGTAATAGTATCGGTATCGATATAGGTATCGGTTCAGCCGTAATAAATCTGTAAGATTATCGGTATCGGTATGGGTATCGGTTCAATGTGGTATCGGTAAGAGTATCGGTATCCGTATGGGTATCGGTTCAGACGTAATAAATCGGTAATAGTATCGGTATGGGTGTCGGTTCAATGTGGTATCGGTTCAGTCGTAATAAATCGGTAAGAGTATTGATATCGGTATGGGTATCGGTTCAATGTGGTATCGGTAAGAGTATCGGTATCCGTATGGGTATCGGTTCAGACGTAATAAATCGGTAATAGTATCGGTATGGGTGTCGGTTCAATGTGGTATCGGTTCAGTCGTAATAAATCGGTAAGAGTATCGGTATCGGTATGGGTATCGGTTCAATGTGGTATCGGTAAGAGTATCGGTATCCGTATGGGTATCGGTTCAGACGTAATAAATCGGTAATAGTATCGGTATGGGTGTCGGTTCAATGTGGTATCGGTTCAGTCGTCATAAATCGGTAAGAGTATCGGTATCGGTATAGTTATAGGTTCAGCCGTAATAAATCGGTAAGAGTATTAGTATCGGTTCAAAGTGGTATCGGTTCAGCGGTGTAATAAATTGGTAAGAGTATCGATATCGCTATGGATATTGGTTCAATGTGGTATCGGTTCAGACGTAATAAATCGGTAAATAGTATCGGTATGGGTATCGGTTCAGCCGTAATACACCGGTAAGAGTATCGTTATCCTTATGGGTATCGGTTCAATATGGTATCGGTTCAGCCGTAATAAATCGTTAAGAGTATCGGTATCCGTATGGGTATCGGTTCAAAGTTCTATCGGTTCAGCCGTAACAAATCGGTTAATAGTATCGGTATGGTATGGGTATCGGTTCAGCCGTAATAAATCGGTAAGAGTATCGGTATCGGTTCAATGTGGTATCACCTCAGCCGTAAAAAAAATCCTCACAATTGCACTCATTTCTTCTATTTTTTACATCGAGCAACAAACAAATACAGAACACGCAAACCAACACTAAAAAAAAACACAGACAAACCCGCTTTTCCTCAAACAAAAGATTGCATTTATTTCTAAAGTTAGCTCTGAAGTGACTCATGTCGTCTGAAAGTCCCGTGTATGGCTGACGGGGATGAGACGCTGTAATTCCATATCAACGCAGCCGAATGTCAAAATCGTTTATGCTCTGTCTCCGATATCCGAAAGGACATGAGAGATATAAAGCTTGTCAATACGATAATTGAAAAAACCAACTTCCTGACCTAAAATCAGATGTGACGCGAGAGCTTTCGGATAATAAATGTTCCGTATGTAATGAACCTCGCGCACTTCCTCCCCCTTGAAACGTGCAGTCTCATTCTGCCACGTAGGTGCAAACAGCCAATTATCAGCCTATTTATGTTGCTTGTTTACTTCTGCCGCGATAAACGATCTGCTAGTTTCTACGTTTGCAGACTGTTTTCTGGTCACGTGATGTTGACGTCAGAAATGGTGGAAGTTACGTGACCACGGAAGGAGTAATTATTTCACCACCGAATCGCTTCTCGATTGATTTGGTTAATTTTAGTTCGCTTTTCTGTCACCCTTGGCTAATCGCGAAGATGAGGATGAGTGATGATATGACGATATTGATGAAGGGACATTCACAATGCATGACCAGGGATTGAAAAAGAATACAACTCTTTGTCAGAAACGATCTTTTATTTTTTGGGGTGGGGGCAAATATGGTTTAAGAAAGCCATGAATCCAACTGAGTTAAAGCTAATTTATTAATTAATACAAGATTGGATTAAAAGTAATTCATTCTTGCTCCGGAGTGACCTTCCTAAAGAATGCTCAACTGGTAACAGCATGAAAAACTGTGCAATACATTCTAAGTATATAGAAGACTATGTACTTTATCGGTTAGCAACAGTGAAAAAATATAATGGCATGTCTACATTCTGATTTAATGATGCACGTGATACAGTACTAAACACATACATTACAAAACAGATACTGTACTCGTTACTCCAAAAGAAAATTATGCAAATTTCCATAACCGAACTTGGGGCCTCCTCGATGGCGCAGTGGTAGCGTCATTGCCTTGTAATCAAGGGATCGCGGGTTCGAACCCGATGGAGGCACATGGTGGTTCGGATCCTACTTTAAACTGTAGGTCCAGTCCCGATTAGCCTTACTGTGCATAAAGTGGACTTAAAACACCAAATCAATGAATCAATCCATAAACGAACTCGAAATATTAAAAATATATATTTTTCTTAGCACACTGAATTTGGAAATTTAGGCATAGCTACCGGGGTGTCCTGTATTTTTCTACCCCTGTCCATGGCCAGGCCCAGATACGAACCCTGTGCTAAACACTCCGCCTCGGAGATCGCTCGTATTCACTTCTTATGGCACGTGCGCGTAATCAAAAGCTAATGCCTCCCCTGTATCACAACTTTAGTTATGAACAGGTCAAATGTTATATACCCGATGGAGGCACATAGTGGTTCGGAGCACTCGATTAGCCTTTCTGCGCATAAAGTAGACTTAGAACGAAATTCAAACTCAAACAGATCAAAGCAAAACTTACACGGATTTTAGCCTGAATTCTTCCGCTACTAATCAACATACTTTTAATACATTACTTCTAGAGAACGGATTTTTATGAAATTTCATATTCTCATTAAATTTCATTAAATCTAACAACAATATTACTCGAAAATAACTTGCTATATTTTAAAACTGTATATGTTAATTAATATGTACCCTTGAAATTTAATATTAATAAGTACATTAAGGCATATGCATAGAGTGCATTAGATCGATTATGCCTAGTTTGTTGTCAACCGCGACTGGGTTACGCTACTCACTCGAAGCTCCTAAATTTCCTCACGATGGAGGGTTGCCACCGGCCCTATACACAGTCCGAGAACCCAGAGACTGAACCCAAGTGGACTGGAACCCAAGCCGTCCCGCCCAAAACACAGCGCCTTAGACCGCAAGGTCGCGGAGGAGGACCTAGACAAATAGTACCTACTAGAGTACTGCATTGGACCACTTTCGCTCGCTCAAACTCGATCGAATCTCCCACTCTCAAGCGTGATATATAGAGTATCAAATATTATTTCAATGTGACAATAATCGTACAAAAATATGTATAAATTCGTGCTGGCAGTTTAAGTCCATAATCATCTATTCATTTTCATATATTGCTATGTATTGGTAAAATAGACTAAATTACATTTTAACATGAAAATGGTGACTATGTTCACTTTAGTTTCAATCTCACTGCGTCTTTCACTTCACGAAGCACATTTGAAGGCCCACTACCATAGACAAATTACGGTTATACGCGTACTAATGGGCTTCGAGAGTACACCGATCGTTTGCCCGTTCGAGCGTTATTCGCTCGAGCGCAGAAACAGTCGATTCCGTAAGCCATCTAGGGTCATCCGTGCGAACTATTAGACGAGCGAGCAAAAAAGCCTCGATGCAGCACTCTAGTACGTACCCTTGATTCACGCGTAGATCTGGCAACATGGCACTCCGTTGCCATGACAAACGGTGCTGCCATCTGTTATCGAAAAGTTACTGCAAAATTGCCTTCGGTTCCCCCTTAAATTAGTTGACAAGGACTGGATCTAATGGAATCTTTACGTTTCATCTAGCCAATATCGTTAAATTAATTTGGTAAGTGCTAATGTTCATTTCAAGAATTCTAATTAAGCAGAATATATCCACTTCAATATATTTGTTAATGAAAATTGTTGCGCAAACTAAATTGACCGTGGTTGGAGGCGGGAAGCAAGGCGACCCTCAGTTAAGACGTTTGATTGCTCGCCACCACTGTCACAAAAGCATTTTCCAGGGTGCGAAATCCTGGGGGGACGGGGGGATTTTCCCCCACCAACAATCTTGGCCTCAAAAATTCCCCCCACCAAAAATTTTTTGGGGGGAGAGAGTTTTTGTTACAACAAACAAAAGATAAACAATTACTTTAAATTACAAATATACTGTACTAAGAATATTATCGAAAAACATACAAATTAGTGTAGTTGTGACTGTTCAATGCTATTTCTCTCTCAAGAGATCATTAACAAATCTACATCAATGCGCACATTAAAAGTAAAACAAGAATGCAAAACAATAACAACTATGAAATCTAATTGATTTATATTAACATAAAGCAAAAAGCTTAATAAAAACTTACATATAATAAAACCACTTCAACTATTTAATAATTTATTAACATCTTTAAATAGTTAGTAAAGGACATAGTTTGCTACTTCATAATATGTGATATATTTGAAAGTAACAAATTTATTTGTTTTTTAAAAATTAATAATAATAATAAAAGGTAAAGTGTTCCCCTGTGCATAGCACCACGCCATGAAGGCGTATAGGGGATGTGGGGGTAACGCCCCACACTTTCTTGATCCGGTCGTGAGTGGGGGTGATGTGATCAGCATCACGCCCCTGACCGCCTTTACCTCCCAGGGTTTCCCCCAGGTACCCATGTTATTCGACGCTGGGTGGGCGCCGGGGCCGCTTCCACCGTTAGAAAAGTTCCCGGATTTGAACCGGCCGGGGATCGAACCCGGGAACTTTAGCATGGTAGTCAGACGCGTTACCGACTGAGCCACCGCGGCCACTATTAATTAATTAATAATAATAATATATTTTTAAATTAGTAATTTATTTTTACTTTTAATACATTTACAAATATGTATATCATATGATTTATATGTATGTTTGTGGGGAGGGGGTTTTGTAGATTAAGATCTTTCTCCCCCTACTGGTCTTAATTGATTTCGCACCCTGGCATTTCCTCTTGAATCGCAGTGGTAACCCGAACGAAAAGTTTTCTATCCAGGAGGTTGCCAGCTCGGGCTGCAAGTAGCTTCATCCTTCCGGTTCTAACTCGAGAACGGCCAAATATGGTTGTAATTCAAGTTTGGAGGCTGCACAGGTGAGAGTCCCTTCTCTCAGCGACTTTGAATTTTTGAATTTTTGAACTAAAAATTTTGGGTGCGTCAGCACTAAGGCTATTTTGCACCCGTCACTTTATACGGGTCCAGCCCCTTATCGTTACACATAACAACTCTAACGTTGCATAACTAAAATCATAAAATATTCTGACTTTCGTTAAAAGCTGAGGCTGTAAAGGAGCACTCAGCACAAATAAGGACAAAACACAGGACAACACAAACAAAATTATACTGGACATCGGGCCAGTCGCCAGAGCCTCGTTAGTCTGCAGTCCAGGGTGTACTACGTGGAAGTGAGGTTGACTATTGGGTGCTCTACGTGGAAGGAGCACCCCTTACACCCCTCAGCGACTTTGATTTCCCACCATCAGTCGAGAGAAAGAATTTCCTCTATATTGCTGGTGAACGAAGGGCCATCTTTCCAGGTGGTTGCCAGCTCGGGCTGCAAGTTTCAAACTTCAGGAGAAACCTCTCGGGACGCGGTATATAACAGACGCCAGGGCTTGGTACCGGGCCGCGGCCCTGCGGTTGAGAAACACTGATGTGCAGGGTGATCCAATGGTCATTCCCAGCCAAATACTTTGGACTGCTAAGGAAATCAATCTAGCGAACTTATAATCTGCCGTAACAAAACTTTGCAAGGAAGAGAAATTGGTTCTTGAAATGACAGTGTGTTTCATAACAGTGTAAACAGATAACTTGGTTCAAAAAGATTTAAATACAAACGACATGATTGTGAAAATAATGTTGTAATGTATATGATATATCATATTGTAATGAATGTTTGATATCATAAGCCTAATTTTATGTGATAATGATACTACCTCCATTATAAATTATACTCAGTTGTCCTTACAAATGTAAATGGATATTGTGATACCAGGGTTCGATTTGTGATTACCAGAAGGGGTGGGGCATGATTGTCGGCAAGACGGGGTGGGGACCGTCGACCGCCCCTGGAAATTGGCATCGTTCATTTAAAGTTACAAATAAACAGAAAGCGTCATATTTTTATTATTAATAACATAAATATAGTTAATTTAGTTGTATTCGAGTAAATAACCAAAGTAAGAAGTGCATTTGATGGAAAAAGTACTGTAAAATACAGGAACCAGGTCATATTTCCATACTCTATCATTTAATCAAAAGGATAAATGGTTCTACAGTTTGCAAAATTGAAAAAAATATAGCTTTTTTTGTGAGAGGTCCCACTACATAAACTTTATTATGAGTAAAACTTTCCCCTAAGTTTTAGAGCCTTTTCTTGAACGAGGCGTCGAAAAGTTAATAACAAAATATGAAATTCGCTACACTGACTGATGATGGAAAACAGTAGTGCTGGATATCCACTCAGAGTAGCAAAGTCTCCCCCATAATAATAATAATAATTGGGTTTATTAGTTTATAATAGTTATAATTATAATAGTGATAATAATAATTATTATTGTTATTATTTCCGCTAATCAATATTTTTCAATGACACTACAAAAATTTCTGGCTACGTCCATAGTGGGGATAGACTTAGTGAGTTTACTAACTAAAGAAATGCCTGTCACTAGTTCTTCAGAAAAGTATTTAGTAATCGATTTCTATTAAATAACGTTCCCTTCTCTCTTTCCATTGTGCTTTGAGTGTGCGTCGCTGAAGGATCTATGAAGTATTAAGAATTATTACAGACATGATTATCCCGACTGCAGTGCTAATCTTTTTACCAGTTTATTCACCTTATATTACCATGATGAGTCAATGAACGTGAGTGTTCCCAAAGTTGTTCGTCTACATTAAACATACTCGTTTAAATTATGATGTCACAATACGTTTTCGAAGCGGAAGTGTGTGGATAAATACAAGCACGTTTCCGACCGCAAAGTTATTTTCGGTTCATTGTAGAGGCTGGGCAAGTGCGTAGGTATAAATGCGTCATGAAACAATATCCCCGTTTGGCCTCACTGTTCACTGTTCACTCATCATCAGTACTGAATATTTTGTTTGTTTCTGATAAGCCGAAGCAGACCGTGGTGTACTGGCTAGCGTTAAGTGATATGAAACCACGTGCTTGAATCCCGGATACAGGGCCACATTTATACTCGCAGGCTATCTAGGCTGCAGCCTATGGGCCCGCACCACAGAAAAAAAAAATTAAGAATTTTAATTTTTAATACACTAAATAAAAAAATGTATTTGTTTTAATACTGTGGTGCGGGCCCTAATATAATCATAAAAGACGTCGACGCAGTTATTTTGTGTGTTGTGTGGGCTAATTCGGCTGAACTCTTCAGTGCACAGCTGATATGAGTTGAGTCAGCATTCAAGAATCTCGATCGGTTGGAAAATGACATTGGATTGTGACCGGAGTTTACGACACCAGGTAATATAGATTACTGCATAAAAATGGGCGCCACAGCACTTCAAAATTGTGACGGTGATCTATTTGACTGTAAATCTTTCAAGCAAAGTGATAGAAAAAAAAAATTACAAGAAAATGCCAAACAAGTTCTTTTATGCGAAAAACACGGAATTGTGAAACCATAAAACGTTCATGGCTCTGTTTTTTTTTCCTAGCAATGGACATAGATCAATTTGAATCTTCATTGCGGCAGAGGCTTGATTGATTGATTGAGTTTATTTTACTTCGCGTTTTGTGCTTCTTGGTTAATTTGCGAAGATGGGGATGAGTGATGAAATTGATGAATGGACATTCACAAACAACCAAATCCGAGCGGGATTCGAATCTGGAACCCCTAGCTTTGCAGCGCGATGAGCTAACCACTCGGCCACAGGGTCCGGCCGGCAGAGGCTTGAGGCATACAAACTAGTTGATACCCGTTTTGGGTTTCTCAACAAGTTGGATACACTTACTAATGAAGCTCAAAACTCAGTAGAAACATATAACAATGACTTAGACAATCAATTGGGAAATGAACTGATTCAGTTCAAGGCTTTTTACCACGAGGTTAAAAAAGATGATGAGCAAAATGAAAAAGTCATTAGTCAAGAGAGGTGAATGTATAAACTCCTCCTAGAAAAAGAAGTCAAAGATTGTTTTCCTAATATCGAGGTCGCTCTAAGAATGCACCTGTCACTTATGGTCACAAACAGCAGTGGAGAAAGGTCATTTTCAAAATTGAAGTTGATCAAAAACAGGCTTCGAACCTCCTTGTTAGAAGACAGGCTCAACGTTTTGGGTTTGGTCAGCATTGAAAGTGATATTTTAAGACAACTAAGTTATGAAGATATTATAAGTAGCTTCATTAGTATGAAATGTAGGCGCAAACCAATTAGCCACTAAGATTATTTGACACTTTCAGTTTAAGTCGGATTGTTTGGGAAAGTACTGTATATGAATTAAATATAAGTAAAATTTGCTTGTTTGTTACATTCCTTTTTTTTATCTTGCATTTGCCTAACATGTTTACTTAAAATTTCAATATGTTATTTTTAAAATTAAAATATTATTTTCAATTGAAACATTATTTTCAAAAAATTTCCCCCCGGTAGGGCCCGCACCACAAGTTCGGCCTAGGTGTCTACAGATTCTAAATACGGCCCTGCCCAGATATATCCATTGTTCGAATTAACGGGGAGGGGGTTGCTGGGGATTCCCCCCCCCCCTACATAAACATTTTATCCTGGCAAAAGAAAAGATTTTATCTCTGCTAGGGATGTTTCCCGCTCAAAAAAAAATGCAATTGAAAGAATATACCATTTCTTAACTACGTATGTAACAAACGTTCGGGTCCATTAATGGCCGTCATCAAAGATTTTCCTGCTGAAAATTATCCCGAGTCGTGGATTAAAGAAGGACATCATTCTGAAACCGATCCATGACACAGCAGGCAAGGACGTATTTAGGGAGAGGAGGTTCATGGGGTCCGGAGTCGGACCTCCCCCCCCCCCGAAAGGCTTATTAAGTACTGAAATAAAATAATGAAAATGTACATTTCAGCACAATAATGTACCCGATTGTACGTACTATAATCGATGGTTATTTCTTTACGTTCAACTTGGAAGGCAAGGGTTATTATTATATTTATTATTATTATTAATTTGGATCTTACCGCTCTGAAGGACATTGCCAAGGAAGATTTATGCACACTACTACTAATTTATTTTTCGTCAACTGGATCTAACATCTTTTTTAGTTATTCGATGATTACACTGGGGAACAGTGAAATTGCGGCACAGTGTTTGAGAACTAATTTAGGGCAATTTCATGCTGCTGAATAATGATATAATAATATATTTCCTGAATTGGCTCTAATTTATGAAATAAATGCAACTAAACCAAAATGGCGGAATCATAAGATATACATATAAATGAACTTCCAACAACAATTTAATATTTCTTTTTGTGATTACTATCATTATTATAAAAATAAATGTATATAGGCCTATGATCAAAATAATTAAGAAAATATGTACACAATGAAGTCACAAACTATGTGAAACGTTTTTTATACGATTTCCTGCTGTATTGCTTTTTAGGACAATCCCTCTGTAAGCTCCAACAGTAGTCGGCCATCACGTGGCGATCCCACCGTCCCTGGTACCTTTCTTCCATTATCCTTATATCCTGATGGAACCTTTCTCCCCGTTCTTCACTAAAATCACCAAGGTTCTCAGGGAATCTGTCAATGTGGCTATGTAGAAAATGTATCTTCACACTCATATTAGCTACCAATTTCTCAAAAATTTTCAACATATTTACAAATATATCGGGGTACTTTTCTGCTCTGTGATTCCCCAAAAAGTTTTTGACGACGGACACAAAGCTCAGCCAGGCCTCAGATTGGATGTAAGACATGTAAGTTGTAAAATTGGCATCATTTATAAGTGTACGAATTTGTGGTCGTCCGTCAAAGATTCCTGCCTCCAATTTTTCAATACTTAGTCCTGGAAAAGTGTAGCATATATATTTTAAACAATCACCACTTGTATCTAAGGCCTTGACAAACTGTTTTATCAACCCAAGTTTAATATGCAGTGGTGGAAGGATGATTTTGTCCCTATCTATCAGCGGTTCATGAATGATATTAGCTTTTCCCACTAATATTTTCCCTTGGGGGGCCAAACATTTATCGTCCAATGCTTTTCTCTAGCACGACTATCCCACAAACATAGCAAACAGGGATATTTTGTGTACCCACTTTGCTGTCCTGTCACCATCTTCAAATCCACACACACGAGCTACTTATGTTCAGCATATTCAATTTTTTTCTAAAACCATTTTTATGTTTTGGTATTCTTCCTTAAGGTTTTTTTTTATATATATATAAATGTATATTTGGTTGTAGCTTTGCTGCTATGCACCAGTTACATTTGTTTTACATTTTATAATTTTACAATTTCATAATTTTACAATTTTATAATTTTACAATTTCATAATTTTACCATTTCATAATTTTATAATATAATATTTTCTCTCACAATATAGTTTTTAAGTACATATATTATTTTCTTCGTTGGGTTCCTCAAAAGTGTTGACAAGGCGTATGCGCCATTATATCCTGCTTCTTTTAGCTCTCTTAAGAAATAATCACGCGTAGTTACATTAAGGCGACATTCAAATATAATGTGATCAGGTGTTCCTTCAGTTGCACCACACTGACAGATTGGGGATTGAACAATGTTCCTAGTATACAGGTCTTTAGGTGCTAGGGTGTAATTTAGCCGACATCTAAGAATACTTGTTAAAGAGTTTCTTGAAAGGTTAATGTCTTGATGCCAAGGTTCTTTAGGTAAAAGTGGTTGAATTGAAAAATATTTTTTCCCATTAGTCTTCCCTGTAATTGTCCATTGTTTCTGCCAACTTTTCAACAATTCTGTTTTAGCATGCGACTCGAGCGCTTTTGCAGAAAATTTGATCCGAAGCGATCGGTGACTTGATTCTTCAGCTGCGTACTTGGCTAATGCGTCTGCTCTGTGGTTCCCTTCTATGGATGTATGTCCAGGAGTCCAGACAAAAGAAATACTGTATCCTGAGTTGGTTAGTTTGTAATATAAAATTTTTATGTTAACAATGTACCAGTCTACATAGTAATCAGCTGTTATCGATCCCAGGGAGTGTAAGACTGACGCCGAATCAGTGGCTATCACTACCGTCTTGAGGTTTTTCTCCTGTATATACAACAATGCTTGACGAATAGCAAACGCTTCCGCCGTGAATATTGAAAATTCTGCTGGTAATGGGTAGATTTTGTATTCCATTAGATTATTGCAATATATTGCAGCTCCAGTGTTACCAGTTGCGAACTTTGATGCGTCTGTATATACTATGTAAAAATCTTCATGCACTACAGAGTGTACATATTCCATGAATATGTTATTCACTATACTTGGCATTGACGTTCGTGTATCTTTATCTGGATATGGAGGAAAGTGAACGGGAAGTATTGTTGCTAATTTAAAATAGTCTGTCGTAAAGCACGGAGACGTTGAAAATCTAATAACTTTCGGTATGAAATCCTTAATCGACTTGTATGCTGTGAATAAGATTGGAAGATTTAATTTATATTTAGCTGTACGGTTTGATGACATTAAGGCTTGTAAAAGTGATAATTTTGGTATTATCGGACTGGATATGGAAGACATCTTTTTCATTAAGAATTTTCTCGCAAGATATTGCGCCCGTAGATGAAATGGTGGTTCTCCTACTTCAACAAACGTAGCCTGTTTCGGTGTTCCTTTCCATAGACCAAAGATTCTACATAAACTATGATATTGTATTGAAGATATTTTCCCAAATGCCCAATTTAGATTATTGTTAATCAAGAAAGAGCCATATTCTAATCTTGAGTTTAGCATTTGCTTGTGAACAATGTGGAGCAGTCTAGGATCTGCTCCCCACTTTTTCTTGACTGTGAGACATTTTATAATGTTAAACGCCTTAAGCGCCTTTTCTTCCATGTGTTCTACTTGGGCTTTCCATTTCAATTTATCATCCAACATAATACCAAGCAATTTGTGTGTCTTAAGGTTTGTTGAGTGTCCGATATATTGCCTAGCAATGCTTCATAA
Organism: Lepisma saccharinum; assembly: GCF_977018435.1. NCBI lineage: Eukaryota > Metazoa > Arthropoda > Insecta > Zygentoma > Lepismatidae > Lepisma > Lepisma saccharinum. The sequence continues at coordinate 64,180,345 of NC_139248.1, forward strand.
GTTGCCTATCAACAATTTACAAATAAATAAATAAGTTTCTTATGGGAATTTCAGCCCATTATCAAATTTTGATATTACCGAGAAAAGCGTAGAGTAATTTTACCTCCTACATTTTCCATGGTGTGTTTATTTTTATAACTGGAGTCAATTCAACTGAACCAATCATACAATTGGCAATCACAGCTGTTTTGTGTGCTGAAACTGTTATTAAACTTTATGCCGCAAAATAAAATCTTTTTTTTGTTCCCCAGTGTTATTCATTCTTTACCTATTTACATTAATTTCCTTGTTTTTATGCAAATTTTGGTGATCTTAAGTACACGAAATTTATATCTATATTCTTATACCATCTTTTTACGTATTCATGAAATAATAAAAATGCAATATTAATAAATGTACATATTTTAATTAATATTTAATTTAATTACAACTTAATTACTTTAATTTATACATTATTATTATTATTATTATTATTATTATTATTATTATTATTATTATTATTATTGAGGTACTTGCTTCTATATACGTGCCTGACAGCAGGCTGTTTGCACTTTAGTTTTCAAGGCGAGTGCTGATATTTTACATGTAAGTGTTCACAAGAAACTTAGGTTAGGTGGACGTTAAGTTTAAACTTGGAAATAGAAATTTGTTCAGGTTTTCGATATTACTAGTTCGATAACTCTTTTTGTGTATGACTTTGGGTTTTCTTAGAATGTAAATACACTAATTATTTCTCAATTACGTCTAAATGTTACCATGAGATTTGATGTCGTAGATTATAACTTATGTTATCAAGTACTTAGAAGTGCGAGGCAATAGTTTAGTTCACTGACTGGTAACCAGCCGCTGATCCACGGGTAAGGTGTTAGGGGCGATTGCCCGCTCCAATTGTCAGGTTTTGAACATGTATTATTGTTCCTAATATTTTTGAAAACTTACATGTTCTGTCTTTGTCACAAAGTTTAACAGGCACGATAATATCTTTTGAAGTTTCAGTCTGCTTTATATTCCTGATAGGCTATTTGAAACTGGATCCAGGGGTGCCCGCCAGTGATGTGCGTCTACGCGTAAACAACCATAGTCTACATTCTACACGTAGACTATTTTATACACGTAGATGACGTAATCTATGTAAACAACATGGCGAAAGGTGATAGCTTAGCAAAGGGCGCCGTGGAATTAGAAGAAAATTATACTGCGTATCAGTTCTTGATGTGTGAGGAGAACTTTTCATACTATTTCTTCCAAATTCGAACAATTTCTCACCTAGGAGAAACCTAATATATGAAATATTCTAGTGTTTTATGGGGAAAAGACCACTCTTGCCTCACGACTGCCATTTGTTGTTGTTTTTTGCATACTATTTATCTTCTTCCATAGTTGATAATAGAAGAGAAGATACATTTTGTTGTAAATAGCGTTCTTTTCATTTCGTTAGGAACCAATATAGTTGAAAATGTCACTTTCCTTTCATGAAACCCTTGAAAATGCACTTTAGATTGTCTACGTAGTTTATGTAAACTACAACCCAATGTAATCTACACGTAGATTACGTGTAGACAACGCATGTAGACGTAAACTTATAGTCTACGGCACATCACTGGTGTCCGCCCACAAGGCGGATTTTGGGGGGGGGACAAAATTGTATAGTTTAGCTACCAATTGCATGTATCTTCACACAAAAATGGGGTGGGCGGTCGTTACTTCGTTTCGTTTGATTGACTTGTTATTGATTTTTAGTTTTGGTTATTATGTACAACTTTTCTACCTACCTATGGGTGATCGCGGCGATGGGTTGAAATGCAACACCACCTCCTATGCCTTTAAAATCTGTTTGGAAGGGGGGCGTGCTGTTCGAATTCATACAAGGTTAGTCAAGCAGACAAACTGTTAAGAATTAGGTTAATTACACTAACAATGTGCGTGGTGCAAAATAAGGAAATTATCACTACGTTTGCTGCTTTTATGTGAAATGTTATTTCAATCAATGTCAAAGTAAAATGCAATATACATGTAAATGTCTGTATTGTAAACAATACCTAAAGTAAAGATATATTGCTTAAATATGTCTGTGTTATATTGTTCCGCAAATTTTGTCTGACCAAAATAATTTGAGTAAATAATTCGGCATAAAGGGGACAGGGGGATTTTCTACTTTGGGGGGAGTGCGTCGTAGGCCTTGGGGGGGGGGGGATCTACAGTTTAAATTTGGATCCGAACTACTGTGAAATATTCCTCAAAAGAGTATCGAACCCGAAACTCTTGAGATAATAGGTTTCCGTTTTCTTTGTTTACTCTCTTTACTCCACGTACAAGGGCGTATCCAGGGGGTGGGTCCAGGGGGTCTGGACCCCCTTCTATTTTTTTTTTTTAAATACTATGGTAGATTCAGCATACTTGATGTGGAAGGTATAGAAAATTCTCTCTGTGTGCACGGTTTGTGGATTCTGAAAATAACATCCAATAAAAGTTTTTTTTTTTTTAGTTTCACACTGGGTTGTGATAAACCAGCTAAAAATCTGACTTCAGTTAAATGAAGCTGTCCGAGTGAACCATCCCAAGCAAATGATCTTCTAGCCGCAGTTGAAAAGGGGACTTTCTTAATTGTACTCTTTATCTGTGAAAAGGTTTTGAGTTTTACTGTACAAAGTGTTTACAGCCCTCATCACAATTTAGCCTCTGCTCTTTCTTACCCATGAGACGTCACAGAACTGCTTCAGAGACTTCGGGAAATTTCAGATGAAGAGTCCAGCCAAATATTTCAAACTCCTTCTGAAAAGTGTCAACAGACATTCAATTCTGAAATTACGATTTCAAGAAAAACAAAAAAACAACAAAAAAACGAGATAATTATCCTCGTACTTTTATGGGCACGCACCATTGGCTTTGGGGGATGTGCCATTGGCTTTGGACCAACTTCCCAAATTTACTTCCTGGACACGCCCCTGTCCACGTATCTGATTTTTGCAAAGTAATACTCTAATCTCCAAAACGTAGATACCAGCTTGGTTCTTGCTTACAGTACGATATATTCTTTATGCAAAATAGTGCAAGTGTAGCTTAGAATTGAATCTCGTTGAGTTAATATACCCGACTGAAATTCGCCCCTCCCTACTTCTGTATCCGCCACTGCTGGTGACGTGTCCAAATTTGCATACCCCCCCAAAAATACCTTACGAAATGATATCACAAATACGCCAATGAGTGGATATCCTTTCCAAAGCAAAAAGCTTAATTCGCACAGCGGATATACCACAAATATAGTTTTACCTTTTGTTGTCGTATATATCCTGTCATGGGCCCCCGCAAGGATCCTGGAGGGAAGGAAAAATTGCCTACTTCTCTTTCCTCCCTCTTCTGTCTATTTCTTCCCTTTCCATCTCCTTTCCTTAGTTTTAATATCTCTCGTAAAATATCTCTTCTTGATCACTTCTTTTCCAAAGTTTTCCTCCAATTTTCTGCCTGTTTTCTCTTCTTCATGCTTTCCTCTCTAACCATCAGGGTTTTTAAAGGTGCAGGAATTTTAAATAAATTCAATTCCGGTCCAGGAGAGAAAATCAGTAAGCGTAAATGGGTTCTGGACCGTAAAGGGACCTTTTTATCTGTAAAGTATTTCAATTCGGTCCACGAACCCTTTTTCCGGAAATGAAACAATACGGAACTTGGACCGAATTTAAACTGTGCGAGAGAAATGTTCTGGTCCTGTTGCGGAACCCAATAGAACCCATTACAATTTACGGATTTCTGTACCTTTAACAGCCCTTCTACCGGTCTTCTGCTATTCCAGCCTGTCTTTCTTTCATATTTTCTATTCTTCTCTTTCTCTCTCTCTCTCTCTTTATCGCTTTCTCCATGTCTCCTTCTCTCTGGTATATTTATCTTTCTCTCTCTCTCTCACTCTTGCTTCTGCATTTCTATTTCTCTCTCTCTCTCTCTCTCACGCTTGCTTCTGCATTTCTATTTCTCTCTCTCTCTCTACCATTTTGCCTTCTTTCTTTCTCTCTCCCTCGTTTCTCTATTTCTATCATTTTCCCTCTCTCTCTGTGCCGTGTCTTCATTTCTCTTCCCTCTTTCTGTGTTTTCCTCTCTTCTGTATTTCAATTATATTCTCCATAACTTCTTTCTCTCTCTCTCTCTTTCTCTCTCTCTCTCTCTCTCCGTGTGTGTGTGTGTGTGTGTGTGTGACTGTGTGTGACGTTTCTTTATTTACCTTTCCTTTTCGTTCTATATAATTGCTTTCCTATTCTTTCATCTCTCAGAGCCTCCCCAGTGGTAGCGTCGTCGCCTTGTAATCAAGAGGTCCCGGGTTCGATACCCGCTGGAGGCACATAGTGGTTCGGATTTCACTTTAAACTGTAGGTCCAGTCCAAATTATCCTTACTGTGCATAAAGTGGACTTCAAACAGCAAATCAACCAACCAACCTTTCATCTCTTCTTTTGTCTCCCTTAAAACACTTCTTTATGACATGTTCACAAGTTGTTCGTGGGGATAATCCCTCCCCCTCTCCCCGAATTTCGCACCCTGGAAGAGAGAAAGAGGAAGTAGGAAGAGAAGAAACAAAAATAATGAGCCATGACCACTGAAAGCTTTACTCAGCTCTTTTGTAAGGTGTTCGTCCGCGTAGTGGCCGCGTGTATCTGCCGAGGCGCTGCCGTCGCTTTCCTGCGATTCCAACCCCAACAGATTCACTGAAGAACGACAGACGCGGCAGCTGCAAGCAACCAGCGAACGCCTCTCTGCTCTCTTGTAAATCACGGCAACGCTGCATTGACGACACACATGTTATATTCATGCGGAAGGTTACTCTGTAACACCGCGTTAGCTTTGTCGCTTTTTTCACTGGCTTCCCCTGAGCGCCTGAGCATCGTTGGTCGGTAAAGGGAAATATTTCACAGATACGGGAAAAGGAGGACATTTCATGCAAGCTTAAAAGTTGGCAACACTGCGCTCTCTTTCAGAAGTGAGGTTCTGGACATATGATTGCGACTGTATGGCGTTCAAAATGGATGTGAGATGGATAAATTGTCAATTGCATAATCAATATCGATCATTATATACTATATACTCAGTGGCGGATCCTGGAGATCCATTACAGTTGTCAGGGGTAAATTTCGGTAAGATAGCCACACCTCACCGAGAATCAATTCTAACGTGAGCTTACTCCAGTTTGAGTAAGTCCGTTTTTTGCACAGATAATCTAATCGGGATCGGACCTACAGTTTAAAGTGGAATCCGAACCACTATATGCTCCACCGGCTATCGAACCTGGGACTCCTTGATTGCAAGGAGAAGACGCCAGTTGCGTGCCCGGTGGGGGGGGGGTTCATAACCCTTGACCTAAAATAGGTTCGAAAAACCCTAAAATAGGCTCTAAAATCCTAAAATAGGTTCGAAAATCCGTAAAATAAGTCATCAAATCTTAAGTAAGGCTCGAAAAATCTTGAAGTATGTTCAAAAAAACTTGAAATAGTTCAAAATTCCTGAAAAATGCTGATTAGGTATAGTCACCGGCAATGAAAATGCGACACCTATACCCTGAAATACGTTATGCATATCTTGCATAACGTTATGTGTGTTGCCTAATCCTACGGCGATGGCAGAACTTACCATTGGAAATTTGCTATTAAAATCCACTTTTTTAGGTTATCCGCAGTCAAACTCCGCAATTTTGTCTGCACCACATTACTGAAACCTGCAACAAATAAACTTGGCTAGTTTTCCAACATTTTGACACCACTTTCACATCTCTACATTGCATATAGCGGATATGAATAAAGTTTGTAATCAAGGAAAGACTTCTGGGACACCCGGTATTTTGCAAAAATAAGGGTCCAGGGCTGGAATAGATGTAATTATTGTATGTTGTATTCTTTCCTATTGCCACGTTAAACTGAAGGATAAATTATGAGAAGAAAAGATGAATAACAAAGAAACGAAAACATATTCTTTCAGAGGATCCCGGACTGGATCCCCTTTTGAAGCATATTGCACAGTGGATCAGATCAAAATTTAAAATGTAAGTCCAGTTCACGAGGAGAATTCTCGAGCCTGTTAAACTTTGTGATAAATGACAAGAACATTTGAGACTTCGAAAATATTAGGCATAATAATATAAACAAAAACCTGGCAATTTGGAGGAGCGATCGCCCTTATTGACCTTCCCGTGGATTCGCGCCAGCATATACAATTCTTTGGTCCGTTGTTAGAGCAGTGCAGGTTATGAGGAATTCATATTTGAATAATGTTCATTCTTTCTATCATGTTGGAGATTTTTAATAAGCAGTTTATTCCAGTCCGGTTCAAAAAAATATTTTATTTTTATTTCAATAAGCTGGCAATACTTTGTTTGAGTTTTTGTTCTAAGTTCACTTTATGCACAAACTGTATAATCGGGTGGCATCCGAACCATGAGCCTCCACGGGGGATCGAATCCAGAATCTCCCGATTACTAGGAAACGGTGTTACCACTAAGCCACCAGGGAGGCGCAATGTGGTGATATGCCAAAAATACTACATGTGAAAGTTAATGAGCACTATCCATTTGCATTAAAATCAACATCTCTGGATGAAATATGCAGACGAATAAATCGAATTAAATAATTCGGCAGCTTTTCTCCGACGTAATGTAAAAGTGTTTGCTGTGTGAGGGGCAGAGGAGAGTTTAGCGTAATGACCAGACCTCGGATTTTTAGAATCTAAAAAGTGTGCTTTTAGGTTTCTAAAATAGGTTCTAAAAATTCTAAAATAGGTCCTAACATATCTAAAGTTAGGCTCGAAAAATCCTGAAGTATAGGTTCAAAAACACTTAAAATAGTTCAAAATTCCTGAAAAATGCTGATTAGGTATAGTCACCGGGAATGCAAATGGGACACCTATATCCTGAAATAACGTTATGTGTGTTGCCTAACTCTACGGCGATGGCAGAACTTACCATTGGAAATTTGCTATTAAAATCCACTCTTCGCCATATAGTTAGGCAAAAATCTTCTTTCATGTTATCCACAGTCAAACTCCGCAATTTTGTCTGTGAGGATCATCTTATATGCTGAAAATGATCTTTCAACAAAAGCATAGTCAGTGGTGCAAATTTATAATGCTGAAATGTTAGTTTGCAAGGTGTGAATGCCACAATGCACTGAAGTGACGCGAAAGTGAGTAAGACCACATGGATCAGAAGTTTGCACTTTGGACTGTGCAAGTAACAGTGGCACCAGACATTTTGCTTTCTTTAGAGCTTTGAAAAATCTCCATGGACTTGGAGGAAGGGAAATCGACAGAGTACGTTTCAAACACGTTTGTCATTGAATTCTTTCGTGACCAAACAAATCAAATGCCTCTGTGTGACATAAAAATCCTGTAAATCCTTTTAAAATATATAAAAACTTTTTTTTAAAAAAGCTTGATTTAGGCACATAAACCCAAAACAGGTTCTAACAAGCAAAATAGGTTTTTTTAGGCGCTATAAAACTTCATCAGGATAAAATAGGTCAAAAACCTAAAATCCGAGGTCTAGTAATGACACATGTGTATGTCCAGAAATAGCTAAAGCTGTGACCTTGTCATCAAGAGGTCCTGGATTCAATTGCCGGTGGAGGCTTATTTCAGCGTTTTCGGATTTTACGTTAAAGTTTAGTTCCAATGCTGATTAGCCTCAAGTAAAAAGTGAACTGAACTTCAATTTTGATAATTAAATAATATTGTGCTTCTCTTTTTGAAGTTCTATAATTTGAGAGATTTTTTTGGCAATAGGGATTTTCCATTTAATAAAGGAATTTTTGAGAAGGTTCGCGCATCAGTTCACTGGCACACAGACACCAGCGCCGCGATAACGCCTGGTGTGCAGACTGTGAAAAAATGCTTCCGTAGCATAATCGGGAGTTTATTTATGAAGCAGCTTTCCCTTTCTCTGCAGTGTTGCTACGTGAAGGGAAATTTCCCTCAAAGGAACGAAATGCAAGGAACTTGTGGCGCTCTGCCAATATGATAATATTGCTAGTACAATTGAATTGTAGCACTTGCCGAAACAAATCACGGAAGAAGTAGAATAATAGGTATGTAGAATAGAATGGTCTTTATTTAAGCAGGCGTGTTTCGGCCTCATGGGCCGTTCTTACAACCAACCCTTGTCAAAAATACAATAAGTGAATACAAACAAAGAAAGAAAAATACATATTGATCATGATAATATAATAAAGATAATATAAAGATTATACAATGAAAAAAATAATACATTGAATACATTTAATATATAATGTGGAGTAAAAATATAATAAGTCTTCAGTACTTGATCGTGTGTACGAAAGGGGGGGGGGGGTAGGTTTGGTATGACATATTATATGATGTATAAGTGCACGTGCAATTGTTAACATACAAGGGTATATGTACCCAGAACGTTGTGCTTACGGATGCTATTTTTGTTTGTTACAGGGACTTGAAAATTTCATCGGAGGCCAACAATGGAATTAACTCGAGAACATTTTCGAGCAATGACTTTCGACGTGGATTATCTCAACAACAGTGCATCGATCAACTCACTTCGACTTTTGGCGATGAAGCACCATCTAAAAGCACTGTACGAGGGGAATGCCAAAAGATTTTAGCTCTGCCCACAAAAATCATCCAACTGAAACCAGATATTTACACTTTTTCAAAGTACTCTCTATAGACACGAATACACTTTTGCATCCTTTGAAACCACGTAGAAAATTGTTCATTCCACACACTTTCGGCAATGTTGTTCACAGCCTCCAAATAAGCAGCAATGGCGTCATAATCAGATGAAAAGCGACATCCACACAACTGTTCCTTTACTTTGGGGAACACAAACAAATCGCACAAGGCCAGGTCCAGCAAATAGGGTGGATGTGGCAACACACAGACTCCTTCGCGGCTCAAAAATTCTACGGTTCTTGCAGCACTGTGGGAACTTGCATTGTCATGATGCAGCAGCAGATGACTAAGTTTTGATCTTGGGTGTTGGGCCTTTCATTTTGTGAACACATTGGGAAGGCAAACTGTTGAGTACCACTCAGAATTCACTGTACGCCGATTTCCAAGTGAAACTGTCGCAACATGTCTCTTCCGTGAGAAAAAAAATGCCACCATTTTCTTTCCAACACTTCGAGCTCTCTTCACTTTTGTTGGGGGTTCTTCATTCTCGAAGCACCACACTTGCGACTGCTGTGTTGTAAGTGGATCGTAATGGTAAATCCACGTTTCGTCACCCATGACGATGTTGTAAACATCACGACTTGCACCTTGGTTGAATTTTTCCAACATAAATTCACACCACTTAACCCTCCCCTCTTTTTCCATTTCCGTGATTGAATTTGGGACCCAGCGAGAACACCTTTTTCTGAGACCCAAGTGTTCATGCATAATTGTCTGTGCTGCTGTTGACCCAATGTTGAGACTCGTTTCTATCTCCAAAAAAATATATGTTGATCATCTTTCACCATTTGGCTCACAGCTTCGATGTTTTCGGGTGTCACTGCAGTGTTAGGCCGTTCGGCACGAGGTTCATTTTCAAGTGACACACGACCCCTTTTAAATTCTCGAAACCAATTTCGAACACTGGCTCGTGAAGGGGCAGATTCCCCTAAAGTATTCACTAAACTTTCAACGCACTGCTCTGCGGTTAAGCCTTTTTTTTAATCGTACAAAATCATGGCACGAAAGTCACGTCTTGACAGCTCCATGATTAACAGCAACAATGGACGACGCGCTCTGCTTTATCGCTCTTACCTCTGACCCTACTATCGCTGACTCACTCTAGCCATTGTTTGCTCAAGGCCAATAAACATCAGGCTGTCAAATGCAACACATGCATAGTTGCTGCGATGTTACATTATTGCGCTGCTAAAAACTTTCGGCATGCTCCTCGTATATCACTGGTTTAGTGAATTCAATTGTGGCCGTCGTTCGCTCACGGACGAATCTAAAGAAGGCCGTTCCAAATCTGTTGTTCTGCCAGAAAACATTGATGCTGTGCGAGAACTGATAATGCAAGATCGTCATGTGACATATCGTGAGATTGAGGCATCCCTGGACATTAGTATGACTAGCATACAGAAGATATTGCATGAACATTTAGCCGTGAAGAAGATTTGTTCGCGTTGGATCCCGCATAATTTGACAATCGCTCAAAAAAAGGCTCGTGTCGATTGGTGAAAACAAATACTCACAAAATACAATCGTGGTGCTTCAAAAGCCGTGTATAACATCTACACAGGTGACGAATCTTGTATCTGTGCATATGAGCCCGAAAGCAAATAGCAGTCAACGGTGGGGGTGTTCCAAGATGAGTCAAACCCAACAAAAGTTGTTCGTGCAAGAAGCACTTCGAAGCAAATGGTCGAGTGTTTTTTTGGGAAAAATGGACATGTGGCTACAGTGCCACTACAGAATCATAGAACCGTCAATTCTGAATGGTACACAACCATTTGTTTGCCAGAAGTCTTTGGGGAAATCAGAAAAAAAAACAACCAGCGACGCAGGATCATTCTTCACAATGACAATGCGAGTTCTCACACATCGGTCCAAACAACTCAGTATTTGACCGGTGAAAACATTGAATTGATGGGTCATCCGCCGTATAGCCCTGATTTAGCACCCAATGATTTCTTTTTGTTCCCGTACGTGAAGAATAAGTTACGTGGTCAACGATTTTCGACGCCAGAAGAAGCGATTGATGCGTTCAAAATGCATGTTTTCGAGATACCTCAATCGGAATGGACAAAGTGCTATGAGAATTGGTTCAAACGTATGCAAAAGTGCATCGATCATCATGGAGAAAAATTTTGAAAAACAATAAAAACCATTTTCAATTATACATATATATTTTTTGTTTGTTTGTTATTCCGGATACATAAATAACAACCCTCGTATGAAGGTTACTGTAGTTGTGGAGACAATAGTAAGCTCTTTAGATTTTTCTTAAAACTTTGATGGCAAATAATGTTAGTCAATGGTGCAGGCAGTTTATTCCATTCCCTCATCCCTGTAACAATGAAGGACTTGTTATATGTGGCGGTTTTATGCTTGTGGATTTTTAGATTGTGTTTCTTGCGGATGTTATGTTCGATCGATGTCCTACTAGAACAGATCTTATAGGATAAGTATTTTGGAGAACCACTATTTTGTGCATCAAGGTGAGTATTAAGTATTTTCTTCTATTGTTAATGTTTAGCCAAGAAAGTTTCTTTAAAGCTACGAAAGGTGATAAGAAAGGATGGTGTACTCAGTGGCGCATCCAGAAGTTATAGTTGCAAGGGCGGTTCTGTTGAACGTCCTCCTATAGTTATAAAAATCATTATTGCACCTATGAGACCTATATCTAGAATAGTGGTACGATTTATAGGGACTAATAATTATACACATTTAGCTGTGTATGCACATATTCTTCGCCACTGTTTGAACCTCCAACCGAAGATCAATTTGGCCAAATCGAAGTTTTGTTGTGGGTGGATGATGTTGAGCTCAGGGTTGAGAACGGAGAGCGGAGAGCACTGACTATTTAAAAAAGAAATCCAAAAATGTAAGTAGTAACTTTGTTTACAAACTCTTATGTACGTACAATTTTATAGGCTTATTACACACATTGATCTTATCAACCTATTAATTTGGCCAAATTTTATCCAGCTACAGGTTCCTCCTGTACTGTAATGGAGTTGTTTCCAAGTGGCGCGAAAGTTGCTACTTTGTTTTTCATGAATTACAATATATTGCTAACTATATGAAATATAGGCTAAGTGGCACATGTGGTATATCTTTTCCAGAAAAATTGGTACGTGATGGAACACTTCTGATTTCATTTTTGTAATCAGCGTATTTGATTTAGTAAAGAACACCTTCTTTCATCTCGCGGCAAGACACAAAGTTCAAATGTGTTGCACTGTGTAATCAGTGGAAACTTCGAGCAGCCAAGAAAGAGATACAACGACTGTTGTGTTCGACTTGAAACACTGGTTGCTCTAGAGGCGTCTCCTGAACGCATGCTGTGCATGCTGCAATTGTGGGAAAAATGACAGCTTGCTCGGCGACGATATTAATGAGCATTTGTACAATTTAATTTCTTCATATAGGCGAAGAATTTATTTTAGACGAGAGCGCTCAACTATGCTTATATTACATTTCTTGGATCTGAAGTTAAAGAAAGTAATAATTATTTTCCCACAATTGACGCATGCGTCACTTCAGATCCAAGAAATGTAATATAAGCTTAGTTGAGCGCTCTCGTCTGAAATAAATACTTTCTCCTATATGAAGAAATTCGAATGTAGAAATGCTCATTAATGTCGTCGCAGAGCAACCTGTTCTTTTTCCCACAATTGCCGCATGCGCAGCATGCAGAGCATGCGTTCAGGAGACGCCTCTGGCTTGCTGCATATGATAGGACAGACATCGTTCGCTACCAGCGAGGTGTTGCTCGTAACTTTTCCGTGTGAAATTGCTTGTACGAAGGGACACAATAAAGATAGGTCAATTCAAAAGAACATTATTTTCTTTTTGTGCACCAGTTATATGTTGCACCAAAAAGTACTGCCACCAAAATGTCCGCACCAAAATGGCCTAGACCCGCTAAGAGCACCAAACCCAATCCTACTAACATGCATGCGGGCCTCCCCGATGGCGCAGTGGTAGCGTCGTCGCCTTGTAATCAAGTCCCGGGTTCGATACCCGGTGGAGGCACATAGTGGTTCGGATCTCACTTTAAACTGTAGGTCCAGTCCCAATTACCCTTACTGTGCATAAAGTGGACTTAAAGCACAAACTCGAACTAACATGCATGCAGGCAAAAGCACGGCTAGCATTGCAATTATGCCTAGTTCTAATATAAAAGATAACGGGCATTATTGATAGCAAATTGTATACTTTCAGTAAAATATACGAAAAATTTTAAAAAATTGGGTTTCACTAGCCATGCTTTTACAATAGTTTTAAAAGTTAGACAATAATGGGAAACTGAATTTAAAATTTTAATTTAAGTTCGTTGTAGACGGATATAATTATAGGATGTTCGGGGAAAGCACGTAAGTCATAAAATGAAATTTTATAGGAGGCAGTTATTTATGTTCATTATTTTAATAGGAAACATTACAGACACGATGTACAGTCACGGACACTGTCGGCTCGTAACGATTGCATTGAAAGTCAATGTATTCATTACAAGCCGGCAGTGTCCGTGACTGTACATGTTGGATCATCAGTGTTAAGAATCTTTACACGTATCCAATATAAAATTAAACTTATAATATTTTCTTTAATTGATTCAGTGTCACTTAAATGAAACAACAGAAAATCACAGATTGTGACTTAAGTGCTTTTTCCCAAACACCCTAGTATTATGTGCAAAATAAAATATGTTTCACAATCTAATGAACTTGAATGAGATATGTGAACAGGGTATTCTCAAAGTTCCCTGCAATTTTGATATTTTTCATGAAATTTCCTTTTTCGCCGAATTTCCCTGCACCGATGAGAAATTTTCCCTTCATGTGGCAACACTGCTTAGAATTCTGGAAGCAAGTGGCGTGGATTTTCATCCATGCAGAAAAGAAACAATTTGAAGAAAGTCACGAAATGTCACAGACTCAACGCTGCGGGTGAAAAACCTTCCCCGATATCCCATGGTTCCGTGCGTGGCGGAGGCAACGACAACATCAGGTAGTGTCTGTTCTTGAAGGCTCCTATTCGTTCGCTTGTGATCGCTGTTTACCTTCCCGTGCTTCTTTAGCCAGAGAAACTGACAAAACAAGATCAAACTGTGCAGCAGTAAATGTAATAATTGGCCAATTTCCCATCTCCAAGCCAGGAGAAGAGTCCTCCGTGGCGGAGTGGTTAGCACATCGCTCTACAATGCCAGGGGCCCCGGGTTTGAACCTCAAACCTCACGGGTCTTCTTGGTTAATTTCATTCTATCACCACTGATCCTCATTCGCCAAAAGTGGCAGAAAACCGACGTAACTAACTCTCTAGCATTCCAAACCCGAAGGTTTATGGCTGCAGCAACACAAGCCTTCCATCTGTCCCTATCCTGGGCAAGATCAATCCAATCTTTTCCATCCTCACCGATTTCCTTTAGGCCCATCTCAACGTTATCTCTCCATCTTCGTCTTGGCCTTCCTACAGGTCTCTTACCATCAGGTTTCCCAACAAGAATCCTGTAAACTCTTCCTTCCTGTTCCATTTATGCCACATGGCCTGCTCACCTAAGTCTTCTTGATTTAATTATTATAATGATAGCTGGACAGGAATACAAATTATGCAGTTCTAAATTATGTTACCTTCTTCACTCAAAGAGAAAACAGACGTAAAATTTCCCAAATCAATCAACCAATCGGCGTAGGGGTGACATCGACCGTTTGTAATCAAGGTTTTCCTGGTTCCATACCCAAGTGGAAACACATAGTGGTTCCGATTCCACTGTATGTCCAGTCCTGTTTTGGCTATTTGTGCATAAAACTAGTCAAACTCCAGGAGCGGTTACTGGCCGGACCTTTAAGAGTGATGTGCCAAGGTGGGATTGATAGGGAATTATAGCCCTCGTTGGACCAGCATACCTAAAAGAAAATAACGGAAAATGAAGGGGGAAAATGTCAAAATATACATAATTGGTTGATTGGTTGTTTGGTTTTTTGATTGGTTGGTTGTTTGGTTTCTTGATTGGTTGGTTGTTTGGTTGGTTGCTTGATTGGTTGGTTGGTTGCTTGGTTGGTTGATTGGTTGTTTGGCTCTTGATTGGTTGGTTGTTTGACTGGTTGGTTGGTTGGTTGATTGGTGGTTTGGCTTTTGATTGGTTGGTTGATTGAGCGACTTCATTATTTTATGTCCCTTATCTCCCAGTTTTAGATAATTGCGTGGTGATATCATGAGATTGATGAAGGGACACACACAAAGAACACTCATACCCAGGCCGGGATTCGAACCCGGGACCCGTGGCGTAGTAGCTTCTCCCCGCACTTGTTTTCTCTATTTGATTGATTGATTGAGTTGGTGTTTTAAGTCCACTTTATGCACAAGGCTAATTGGGACTGGACCTACAGTTTAAACACTATTATCCTCCACCGGGTATCGAACCCGGGACCCCTTGAATTCAAGGCGACGACGCAACCACTACGCCATCGGGAAGGCACTCTATTTTCACACAGCGTGTCTGTTCTAGCCATCCCACCACAGAGGTAGATTGTTCTGGTGGCTTTTAAAATTTTCTTTGGTCGTCGTCCTACAGAGCAAACGTTCCTCTTTAAAAACTGAACGCTAAACAGGCGGAGGAAGTTCGCTGGCAAAAGGAAACAAATGAAGGTCGAATATAAATCACATTTCCGCCGCGTGTCGAAATATATATATGTTCCTTTCCACAGGCAGTCGACGAGACGGCGGAAAACATGCCAAGGAATGAATTATCAAATATCGACCTGAAGATGGTTCTCTCCCTTTTCTGTTTACAATCAGAAAGTTGTTTTTAACCGAGTTAGAGTCACGCTGTACGTCTCTCAAAATGTAACTCGACAGTTATGAATGAGAATGAGGCAAATCTGACACTTGTGCATCATGCGTTTAATTTTTTTTTAAAAAAACTAGTATTAGTGAAATTTAAATATGGAGAATTATATATGTACGAGGGGGTATCAAAAAGTTTTGCTGTTGAGGTATAATTTGTTTAATAATGGAAAGATTGAAATAATGAACATACATATAGTTTGCTGTTTTAACCCCTGTAGGTCCTCGGATCTCATGCCACGAAGCACAGACTTAGCTCAGACTTAAGTAGTTAAGTTCAAAGTGGGAGAAACCGAAAGTGTGGCAGGCCATCAACGTCGTTGACCGACGGCAACCACCACAGGGATGATGAGCTCATTCGAGAGGATAGACGCATCACCATCCAGAAAATTTCTGATGCAGTACACATGTCCCATGGGTCAGCACATGCAATAATTGAGAGTTTGGGATAACATAAAGTCTGAGCTAAGTCTGTGCTTCGTGGCATGAGATTCGATGACCTACAGAAGGTTGAAACAGCTCCAAACGGTGGGACAGGGAGTGTTCTGTGGAATTTTTCCAAACTGGTTTTGAGGGCTGGATAAAACGCTGGCACAAATGCATCGAACGTGATGGCAACTGTGTGGAAGGGTAACTCTGAGTAGAGGACACTACAGGCAAACTATATGTATGTTCATTGTTTCAATCTTTCCATTATTAAACAAATTATACCTCAACAGGCAAAACTTTTTGATACCACCTCGTAATTACATTTAAAGAAAAGCATACTTTGCGATAAGTAATTAAAGATATTCTATTTGATAACCTGATATTAATTCGCCGTTGCTAATTTATTTTTGATTGGTATTTGTTATTTAGCTTCGCTTTTCTGCCACTTTTTGGCTAATCGCGACGATGAAGATGAGTGATAATATAATGAAATTGATGAAGGGACACTCACAAAGAACACCCATGCCCAGGTCGGGATTCGAACCCTTGCCTTGATGTAAATTCATTAATTAACCATAAATATATTATATTTTATATTTAATTTTGTTAGAGTAAGGGTTTTATTTTTAAAATACGTACCTTCTTATGTGTGTAAATAGTTTTCAAAACGTTTTCTCGCAACGTTAAATTTTCAATTTTGAGATGTTTATTGATTGTTGATTGATTGTTTATTGAAGGGGTACACAAACTTAGTAGGAAGTGGGGCCGAGAGGGCAATTTTATTCTTGCCCTAACGGCGAGTACCATCTCTTCTGTCGCGCAGAGTATACAGGAATTAAATGTCTCCATTATTTGGAGTTTTTTGTGAAGTCCGTTTTTCTTCAAGGCTTGCGTTGAACTAAAAGAAAATATTTCCAACTTATTTATCTGAGATTCAGACCATCCTGATTTAGTTTCCAGAAGCTGCTGTCGATTACAAAAATGAGAAGGCACGGTATTTTCGGCAACACTTAATTTCTTGTACAATCAAGGGGGAGGGGGTATCTAGCTAAATATTATACGTCCGTCTACAATGTAGCATCTTCAATGATATGTAATTCCGTTATAGTATTAAAAAAAAGTAAAGTGCTCCCCTGTGCTTAGCACCACGCCATGAAGGCGTATAGGGGTGTGGCTGTAACGCCCCACACTTTCTTGATCCGGTCGTGAGTGGGGGTGATGTGATCAGCATCACGCCCCTGACCGCCTTTACCCCCCAGGGTTTCCCCCAGGTACCCATGTCATTCGACGCTGGGTGGGCGCCGGGGCCGCTTCCAACGTTAGAAAAGTTCCCGGATTTGAACTTTTCTAACGTTGGCTATTTTTTTTTCACTAAGGGGTCCCAATATTTCACTTGCGAGGGGGAGGGGGGGACATGAAATTGCGCTACGCCACTAAATAGGTCCAGGGATTCGATCACTAAAATGCAACTTAACACATCTAGCGGACAAAACCATGAGGACAGCAACTGTGTTTTCTGTAGTTCGTAAGACCTTGAGATTGAGGATAGAAATATGCTGAGTCCTTCTTCCAAGACGAAGGAAGCTCTCTCACAAGAAGCCCCTTGTATCGGAATGTGCTTGCAGCAGCAAAAGGAGAAACTGGACGATACAATATGGCGGCCTGTTCTTGTTAACTAAGCGTAAGGGTGGAGCCAAATCGGAATTCGTCACGTAGATGTTCATGAAAATAAAATTTAGAGTGCTTTTTGGAAGTGGTAACACTGGCAACAGGGCACGAAAAGGACCGAGAGGACCGGAACGATGTTTTATTTTTTTCAGTGTGAACTAAATTGTTAATACTCTAATTTAATAGTACATATTATAGCATGCATATAAGCTTCACCTCTACGTGGAGATGCGTTGTTGCCGCTTAACAGAGTATGTTGCCTTCTGTGGCTTCTGGTTTTTGTTTTCACTTTCTTATTTGTTAATTATTGTCATTTGTCATGTCCTGTGGATTTGATTGTTCCGACAGTTTAACCGATTGATTGATTTGGTGTTTTAAGTGCACAAGAAGGCTAATCGGGACTGGACCTACAGTTTAAAGTGGAATCCGAACCAGTGTGTGCCTCCACCCGGTATCGAACCCGGGATACCTTGATTACAAGGCGACGACGATAAAACTGCGTCACGGGGAGGCGACAGATTAACCGAAAATTCAGATTTCAATTCAGTCAAAAAAACAATAAATCCAATTCCTGATCATACGCGCAATAACAATGTGGAAATATTTTTCATTTTCACAAATTGATTTTTAATAAGTAATATTAAGACAGAGCATTGAGCATATGAAAATTTATTTTTTTAAAAAAAATCACACGATTTCCGTCTTTTCAAATTTTAGAAAGGTAATAAAATTCCTGATATATATATATATTTGATACTATTTAATTTTTAACTGTTATTAATTGTACTGCAGCGCAACAGTTTCTATAATCGTTATAACGTCATTCTAGCAACCAGAGACAAAAATACAACACCACGTTAACTAAAATAAAGCGTTCCGTTTCGTCAAAATTTCCATTTTCTAACTACAATCAGTTGTTCTTACACATACCAGCATAAAAATAACTTTGAAAACTTTACGAAGTCGCGATGAAGTATTTATGCAATCTATTTCAATATTTACGAATAATAATATTAACTGTGACAATATTGATTGTAATAAAATTCTGCAAATCGATGACCTTCAGAATGACATTAATAACTATCATTAAGCCCTCATACTTAGCAGGAATGTTTTGTGAAAGTTTGTTCAAAGTTTGTTGCAGATGTTAAATTTCCACTCCTTCTCCACGATACCCTCCCTTCATAACTGTAACTACACGTAGGAGCGGTCATACGCATAACTAACGTAATTTAGGTAATTCTAATTATTATAGTTTTTTATGTACAATGTCTCTCAAACACGATGAATAGATGTCTAGGAAACATAATACACTCCTCACAAAAAGTTTGGAATATTGCTATATTAGGAACAAATTTGAAATGTTGTTATGTTAGACAATAAGTGATAGGCACGGTGACATATGTTGGCAAACACACAAGAACTTCCAGCAGACACAGATGCCATGTGTTGTTGCATTCCAAGGCCGTGTCTATAACCTAATGCCTAATTTAACAATATTCCAATTGCTGCTGGATACCAGTTTTCTCCCAATAGACTTAAACTCAAGTTAGATAATGTTCGAATCTTCTTGAAATACTTATCTCATTGAAAAAGTATCAACTGAGTAACCAACTAACAGTAACTTAATGTTTGTTCGTTGTATTCCATTCATGTAATTATTATAACTATTTAGTGTGAGCATATTCTTTGTGTCATATTATTCCGCAATATAAATTATAATTTTATCTATTTGAACTCAGATGTTAATATCTTATGGAAAATGTACGTAAATAACATACACCCTTAATGTAAAAAATATATAATATCAATTTACAAATGTCATAAAACAATAAATACGACTTGTTCTGGACACCAGAATGATCTGGACAATCTTGGAGAGAAAAAAGAGAGAGATAATAACTAAATAATATAGCTATGTAACTGAATTATCTATTCTTATTACATATACAGGGTGTCATTTTATTGGCGCCCACGGACCACAGATTCGTATAAAGGACATCAAAACAAACAACTTTTCCCAGTAACATTTTTCTCATTGGTGCGTCGATTAGACGCTACAGCCTTTCAAAAAAGATCGTTTTGCCGCCTGGATGCTGGCAACCCAACACAACATTTGATCGTATCTGTGACGTAATTTCCTGCGGCGAAACGGCGCACGGCAGGGTTGCAAGGAACACACAAATTTTGTGAAAATTGACAAACTACCAACCACATTATTAGCTGTAAAACGAAGCGAGAAACGGGTCCAGCAGACCGAACATCATTGCCTACCAGCCAGAAGATTAGCAGTCATCTCAGGGAAAGGGGGAAGTGAACCAACGATATGAGAAATGGTAAAAAAAAAGTATTCAAAATGAAGTGTCAATATCGGATTTTGTCTCAGCCTACATGTCAAATATCAACAACAATAAATTTTATTGGCCTTGCAGCTTACATGTGGCTGTTTACGCCCAGCTACATGTCAAATATTTGCAAATCTAGTTGCAAATTTGATATCTACAGGTTTGCGTCCAGATGCCTTGTGGTGCTTTTGTGCTGATAACGGAAGTATCCGAGGTTCACGTTGTTACATTACGGCTAAAACACGTACAACCACAGTAGCAACGTAATGATGAATCAGTAACGAATATACTGCCCTATTCACAGTTTCAAACTATTACATGTGTATCCGGTGCATGCATAAACACAGTCGTCGGAGAGCTTGTATTGCTACTACTTATATCCCTGTATTTTCAACCATTTTTGCCACTTGCCTCATAATGCCCTGAATATACATTATATTATGTGTTGCTTATCTTTGGAATTTTGACTTCTTTCATTTCTATTTTGTCATCTGTTCAGTGTGTCACAGACAACTAGTATCAGAAGGACGAAGTGGAGAGACTAAATTGTAGATGCCAACTTGGTAACTAGATTTGCAAATATTTGACATGTAAGCTGAGACAAAATTCGATATGACCACTTCCACTTGAATTCTATTTTCTTTCTAACATTTTTCGTATCGTTTGTCTACTTTCTGTTAGGTTGCAGAACGTGTTTTCTCGTTTTGTTTTACGGTACGCAATGTGGCTGATTGTAGCTATGTCATTTTTCATAGAATATGTGTGTTCCTGGTAACCCTGGAACGCATCGCTTCACTACGGGATATGACGTCACAAATGCAATCAAATGTTGTGTGTGGTTGCCAGCATTCAGGCGGCAAAACGGTCTTTCTTGAACGACTGTAGCGCCGAAACTACGCACCGACGAGAGAAATGTTACTGAGAAAAGTTGTTTGTTTTCATGTCCTCTATACGTTTCCGTGGTCCGTGGGCGCCATTAAAATGACACTCTGTATATATATATATATATATATATATATATATATATATATATATATATATATATATATATATATATATATAAATATATATATATTCTCTTTGTTTGATGTACATGTATGTAATTGTATGTTATTTTAATAAAGAAAGGAAAACAAAGCGACAAAGCGGGGGAACCGACAAATTCAGAGCAAAAGAAGTCCTGGTTTATTTAAAGGCACCAAGACATAAGCGCATACCCTCGAATGTAGGCTGGTGGAGGCGGGCTGCTTCGGGGGTTCCCCCTCTTTATTTATTTTATCGTTGCACACGTAATATTAATTAATAACAAATTAATTAATTGTTGTGTAAATTATATTGATATAAACGTGTATATATTCAAAATGCTTAGAATAAATATTGTTTTTTTTTTAATAGTCCAAACTTTTGTGAAGAGTGTATGTCGTTAATTTTTCAATGTCAACTTTTATCGTGTATAAAACATTCCAATGAAACAAAATGACACAAATCTGGCATAGACTTGAGGGGAAGGGGTGTCGTGTTTGTATATTTGTATATGACACCGGAACTTTGGTAGCAGAAGTGGCAATTCGCAGACGATCCAAGCCGGAAAACCAGCAAGAAATATTCGGAAACGGTGAACGTTGTGGTAAGCCTATCTTAACCACTCCCTGAAGAATTAAATTAAGGTTTGTGTGTGACACACAGTGAGTGATCGTCAGGAAGCTAACTTCCTATTGACGCAATTAATTGGACTATTTCAAGGCCCACAACCTCTCCTTTCGCGATAATGTTTCCGAAGTAAGGCCTCAGAACGATGAACATGAAGTTCTCGATCATCGTTCTGCTCTTGGCCATTCCGGCAATGGCAGCAACTCACGGTTTGTTCAAAGTCTTGAAGAACGCCATTCTACACCACTCGCACAAGGTGAAGCATTGTCTCAAAGGTCTTCCACGTTCGTTCGTGACTCGCGAGTGTAGCCAGGTCCTGAAACCGATGCTCTGCAAGGAAGGTAACTATATAGATGCGTCGTTCCATCATGTCCGTTGCAGACCGTATTCCGGTGGTGGTCATTTCGGACGGCTCTTACCACCGCAACCAAGATTTCCAGCTATTGACGGTCAGTGTTTTCGCCACTTATGGTCGTCGTGGAGCGACGACTACTGCTACAGATTAACCACACGAGGACCTTGCAAAGGACACGCGCAGTGGTTCGTCAGAGACCTGAAAACAGGGAGAGACGTCTGCGCAAAACGTCCATGCCCGGAAGGTAAGGTGGTCCATCTTTCAACCTCGCAGTGCTACAACTTAGGTGCAGAAGAGTACTGCAATGGAGGAATGGTCATCAGTGCCAATGCATATGGTGGTGCAGAGTGCCAGTGCGTGTCGGTGCCGAAGCATGTGCCTTGGAGGGAGGACGCGAGTGGTCGCTGCCACCCTCTGTACAGTAGGGGACCGTGTCCTGAAGGATACGTTCTGCTCCCTTCGATATATGGGACGCAGGCAGATCCGGCGATACAGTGCGGGATAAACCGTTGCACCATGGAAGCTTACGCTCAATGGGAGAGAAGATTCGGCGGTGACGACCAGTGCTACCCCCTCTATCAGCAAGGGCCGTGCACCCCTGGACAAATGTTCGCTATACCGTCGGAATCCTATTGGCCAATATGTATGAATCCAATGCTGGTGTGAGAGGAGGATGCACAAGCAGGGTTGTTAAAAGGTCCAGGAACTCATAAATTCTAATGTGTTCTATTGGGTTCCGTAACAGGACCGAAACACTTTTTCTTGCACAACTTAAATTCGGTCCAAGTTGCGTATTGTTTAATTGAAAAAAGGTTCCTGCACCGTATTTAAATTGATCCGAAAAAGTTCCTGGACCGAAGTGGAATACTTTACAGATAAAACTGTTCTTTACGGTCCAGAACCCATTTACGCTTGCACCGGAATTGAATTTATTTAAAATTCCTGGTCCTTTAACAATCCTGTACACACGTATTGCTACAAATTGTCCATGACTATTTCCATTGACTTTTCTCTTGCATCCTATATATTTTAAGGAGTACATTTTTAGGTATGCTGTTGCACAAGCTATCGGTAGTTTATTTAGCATTTTTTTTTCAATTCATGAAGCTCTCATTGGTTAAAACAAACTGCATGAACATGGTGATGGACAATTTGCTTGGTAATAATTTTGCATCCCGAACGGCAAAGATTATAGTAGGCAAATTGTCCATCGCTACTTTTATTCTTTTTTATTCTACATTCTGTATTGATTCGAAGTAGACGTTGTCCTCTGGTTATTGAATTTTCAAAGATTCAATTTATTATCATCACAAAGGGGAAAACAAACTTGAAAAATATATAGGACAATTTTGCTCACTATTTATTTTGTCGTTGGTTTACACCAAAAATCACTGCCACGTTACCGTTCTATGGGGTGCTCAAAATCTTGCAAAGCTACTAGTATAATTCTTAATAAAAAATGGTTCCAAGTTTAAATCTACAAACTGGCTTGACAAATTCCAGGATCCAATCATTTACAACGATTTATCACACTCTGAAAGTGGTCCATATTGCAGACACTGAACTACAAATGCAAATTACTTTCAAGTTGTCTATTGTCTATGTGTGGGAAACTAGAAAAGGTATTGAGAATATATTTTTAAAACAATTAAGCTCTATTTTTGCGTTTTGTTGTTTTGATCGAAAGGTTTCGATTTGATTTGTAGATTAAATTGATTAAGGTACATTCACAAAGAACACCCCAAGACGGGATTCTAACCCGGAACTCCCTGGTCTTGTAGCGCGCTATGATATCCACTCACGGAATGGTTTCGATCCAACGTCATATTTGAAGGGCACAGGTGTAAAACATGGCTAAGTGACATTTTGATCATTTCTGAGTTCATTAAGAGAAAATGTTATTAGAAGTTATACTGTAGATAATATTGTGTTTACTAATTTCAGAAGGCTTCACTGAGTCCAATGCAAATTGTATGACATGGCAATTTCAGTCGAAAATTACAAATTTTACTTTGTAACTCAAAAATGAACAAAATGTCACTTGCCATGTTTTACACCGAGCACTTCATTTAACAAGAACAATTCAGTGGTGTACAAACAGCATATGCATGGCCGTCCGGAAGGGGGGGCAAGGGGGCCGCCCCCTGGAAAATGAATGTCCACCTGAAAATTATATATTTCACACATAATTTTATTTCAGCCACAGTAAATTATTATATGGATATAACAGGGAAGTTTATTATTATTATTTTATAACTTTATTAGGGCACCATGTAGACATCAAAGAAATATCTCCTGGACTGAATTATATATAAATCCTTAAGAAATCGCATGTATAGGTATGAGAAAATACTCAGCATTAATAAAAAACTTTTGTGAAGCTAAGGGGATTTCATAGATTTGTACACATACATTTGTAACATGCACTCCTTTCTATCTCTCTCTCTCTCTCTCTCTCTCTCTCGCTCACAAACATACACACAAACAACCACACGCACGGACGCACACAAACTACCACAAACACACTCGCACGTCTACAAATCCGAAAAATATCTTATATTCACACGAATTTGGAATTTGGTGGACAAATTGTTCACAGGAAATAGATAAGTTTAACTTAGATAAGAAATTGGATCACAGAGGGTTAACTTTATTATTTCATTAAGGTTCACAATTCCATATTGTGTAAAATCCTTTAAATTTAAATTTGGAATGTCGTTTCAGTTTTAGATTTTGAATACCGTTTGGTCCACGGAACACCGCTCCCCTGTGGATCCAATGTTCATTGATGATAGATAAGAAATTATTCTTCAGCGGACAGAGAATAATTTGAAAACATAAGGTTCGTTTCCGTTATACCAGCAGTTGCTTAAAATGTTCAATATACGCTGAGATTCACATGAAGATGAGCCTATTCATTTGGAAACATTAAAATACTGCTTGCGGTGTCCTGATGTCTGACGTGCAGCCTCTCCTTTCTCGATGTGATCGATAAGCAGTTTGTGAGGTTATTGGCACTATCGGAATGTTCCTGGAAACTGCAGAACGAACGGTAAAGCTCTATGTCAGCTAGTTATACACAACTCTGCCTAGAATGGAGTTTCATACTCGACAGATACATGTACAGTCAACGGCAAAGATAATGGTAGGCAAATTGTCCACATCTATTTTTATTCTACATCCGGTGTTGTTTTAAGGAATGAAACTATGTTGGTTCGAAGCAAGCATTGTTCTCTGCTTATTGATGTCATTATTTCAATTCATTGTCATCACATTGTGTAATACAGATCGAATGAAAATGGAGGTGGACAATTTGCCTACTGTTTCTTTCGCCGTTGAGTTTACATGTACCGAACTCCAAGACACTCCAAAACAAAGACGAACACAATTACGAGATCAACGAGCAGGATGATGTGTGAACTACGTCAGAGGCGCAACCACGAATTTTTGTCTGGGGGGAGGGGGCAAGTACCAGGATAAACGTACCAATAATAATAATAATAATGTTACTAATAATGTTATTATAACATTAGATTATTATTATTATTATTATTGTTATTGTTATTATTGAATTGTTTTATTTTACTTCGCTTCTTGTGCCACTTTTGGCTAATTTGCGAAGATGGGGATGAGTGATGGCCATGGCATGATGGAAATGATGAATGGATACTCGCAAACATCCATGCCCAAGCCGGGATTCGCACCCAGGACCAACATTTTATTACTATTAGTAGTAGTAGTATCAAAGACGTTATTATCCTCATAAATTACGCAAAAAGGGGGTAGAAGTTTGTGCTAAAGCATTTGTGTTCGAACAAACGATTTGAATTATTTTTTTAACACTTTCAATTTCACATTAATAACGGAAAACAAGCACATAAACTATTTTTGAAAGACAGAAAATGCTTGATAAATGCATTCCAAGTATAATTCTTTCCTACATTAACATAACTTTCATGCACGATATATGTTTCACATATATGCAACGTGGAGTGACGTGGACACTAAATTGTGTACGTACTCAATGTTTCTTTAATAAATATTATATACAGCATCTCACGGACCCCTGCATTTCCCGTGCAGACCTGAATCAAATCTCACTGGGAAACTTTACCTTAGTCCAAAGACCGAAGTCCCCTTCCTAGGTGCCGTGGTACGTGTGACCGGATCGGTTTTTACCCCCGACGAATAGCCGACTCGTGCATAAAGTGACGTTGAATAATAATAATAATAATAATAATAATAATCAATAATAATAATAATAATAATGACGTAGATAATAATAATAATTGATGTTAGCCATAAAGTCCAGCAGAAATCCTTTGCTGACTTAACGTTGAACAAAATATTAATACCAATAGTTATGAGGATATGTATATCATATGTATAAACACAAATCATAGTCAAAATCATAGATAACAATAATGTATATTATATAACACACATTACACAACCCCTCGCTATCACTCAGCATTCACACACTCATTCAAACTTCAGGGGAAAAATTACATTAAGATAAATATATTGGCCCTTTTTTTTTAGACACCATGCAATATTTAGTTTTTCTTATGAATATTAAACTGCGCCCGCAAACGTTAATTTGCTTAGAATTAAAGATACTTAACTTTAATCTGCGCGTGCTCATTACTTTCTGCCAACGGGCATGACACGTAAACTTTTTATTTTTGCAATTTATTAAAACATTTAAATAATTGTTGTAGAATTATCACTAATGCGCCTTGGAACTTCAATAACATTAGGAAGGGCACGCAACTCGTGCAACATAGATATCACCTGCAAGGCATATATGTTTACAGAATGAAAAATGAAGACACTGATGTATGAATATATTAAAAATAGCAGGAAGTTAATTTACTTCCTCACTTAGCAAACTTGAGAGGTGATCTCTGCAAGAGATACACGATTTATGCAGTTTTAATCAAATATTTACCGAGTAAAGCATATAAGGTGACATAAATAAAAAATATTACTCAACAGCTCGGCGCAGAGCGTGGAAAAACAACAGTATGCTGTGAATATATCTTCCGAATTAGCAATTGTCGTGAAATGTAGATGATGTTGGCAAGAAATTTAATCAATACCATTGCGACTTTTAATTTAAATACTGGTATCTTTTCGTCCGACGGCCGATCTTTGGAGTCTTGGGTCGACGATCACTCACACATATAGAAAATTAACAGTAGTATACTGTACCATCTCGGCGTTCTAGACGTTCCAACGACGTTTACCGTAGTCCTCTAAACGGCGGCGTGACGTCAATCCACGGTCCTCCTCGCGACACTAACACTTCCCCACGTTGCTTCTTTGTAGCGGCACTTCGCAATCTTCTTGGACACACCTTCCTTCTACGCTTCGACATCACGGCGATAATAGATGAGGGAAAATTGCCTCTCTGCCATCTTGTCGGCCTCGTGATGGAGCGATTAATTGCTTCGCATCGTCTCTCTCTCTCTCTCTCTCTCTCTCTCTCTCTCTCTCTACTCGGGGGACGGCGAAAACGGGCGACGTTGCTATACCGGGGGTATTCGTGGATTCTCACTGCTAATCTTACGCGGGACGTCGGCGTCGTCTCAAGACGCAGTAG
Source organism: Lepisma saccharinum (assembly GCF_977018435.1). Lineage (NCBI taxonomy): Eukaryota > Metazoa > Arthropoda > Insecta > Zygentoma > Lepismatidae > Lepisma > Lepisma saccharinum. Next base: position 64,207,900 of record NC_139248.1, read on the forward strand.
GTGTCGCTTCATTATCTCAATCTTCTCTTCCAGACGGTAGATCTAAGTGAGGGCTGGTGTCGCTTCATCTTCCCATTTCTCTCTCTCTCTCTCTCTTTCCCTCTCCGTAGAATTCCCGTCGGGCGTCGGCGTCGAATGCTGATTCGGCTGGCGGCTTTCGGCGGTATCATTACATGGCTTCAAATTGGGCTGCGGGCGTCATTTGTGGCGATGTGGCGTTTGTGGCTTTCGTGGCGCTTGTGGCGGCGTTTTAGTGGTGTGGCGTCGGGACGCTGAGCGATGATCTGCTGCGTTGTCGGCTTCATGCAGGCTAGGAAGACCCGTGGTCCCCCTTCTCTTGTGATTTAACCCGCCATAGTTGTATTAATATTCCACGTCACAACACGAATAACACGAATCTAGTGCACAGGTCACTAATTAACACTGCGTATTTGTACAACTGGTCACTGTCACTCACTCACGCAGGGTAAAACACACGGCGCGGTAGAAAAAGACAAAGTACCGAATCTTTACTCCGACTGTCGCAGAGGTGTTGTCGGATCGAAAACTGGTGCTAGACTGTATGTGTTTGTCCGTTCTGCCACTATTTAAAGACAACTTGAAATTTCGAATTCAATAGACTGACTTTTAGGAGCGGAAATTTGAAGTTGCGTCGTTGGTGGTCAAGCGTCCCTTTTTTGCTTGGTCCAGCTTCTTCAAGCACACATGTTGCGTTAGAATGGGTGAGAAGAATTGTTCTACCCTCATCCGGTACGTAACATGTTCCTCCAGTAATTGGCCTCCCAAGTGAACTTTCCGTCGCCAAATGCACAAAAGTCGCTCAAAACAGTGAAAGATTTATCACAGCACATTGTTGGTTCCCAGCTCCTCTGACCGAACGGGGGAAAAGTCGACAAAAGCAGAGAACACAAAAGGTTCAGAAACGTGGTGTTTTTCTACCGAAGCTTCAAGAGGATACGAAGGTTACAGAAAAATATAAAATAATGAAAACCTAGGATATAGAATAATAAAAAAAAAGTAGGTGACAAAAACTGATTGTCATAAGCACATATATTATTTAAATACATTACACAACCAATTCACAATAAACCAACAGCAATAATTACATAAATTGTCTCTCAAATGTGCACGCTCCCTTTCCTCAAAACAATTCTTCATGCACTTAAAAGAAAATGAATGAAGACAAGTCTTATTTCTCTGTCTGGGTGATTTACAATACAATACAGCGAAGAAATGTAACACACATTGCGAGCGAATCGAGCATGAAATTTTTTTTATCCAATTTATTTGCAGGCTGGAATCAATATTAATTGAATAGGGTGCATGGGATGCCATGGCATTATATCATTTATAACTTTTGTGCCTCCCCGATGGTGTAGTGGTAACATCGTCGCCTTGTGATCAAGAGGTTCCGGGTTCGATACGTGGTGGAGGCACATATAGTGATTCGGATCCCACTTGAAACTATAGGCCCAGTCCCAATTAGCCTTACTGTGCATAAAGTAGACTTTAAAAAACACCAATCAATCAATTTTACAGCTTTCTTTAATTTAGATCGCACCCAGGGCCGTCTCCCGCCGTCACCTAGCTATGGTTCTGAACTTCATAAGACTAATAAAAATTTACGAAAAGTATTTTATTTGCATAAAATTTGAACTTGTGGGTGGAAATTGCCCCCTGCAGGTACACTTGGCCGTCAATGTTTGCCCCCCTTGCCCCCCTAGATCTCATTCCCGACCAAGGTTTGGGGGGGCGATGCCCCCTGGCCCCCCTTTGGTTGCGCCACTGAACTACGTACATAACAGTATCTCTGAAAAGTACGAAACTTAAATATTTTTGATATGTCCATCGAAGTTTCCAATGAGTAATGTGATAAATGAACGTATATGTTATAAATGTTAAACACGGATTTTCATGTATGTACATTTTTGGGTACTTTTATGGCTAGAATTGACTATGGATTGTGAGACCCTTATATGTTTATACGTTGTTTCATTTCTTCTTATAACGAATACTCAATGGGCATACACTTTTTCCATTCCGTTCAATAAATAAATAAGCACGGGAAGATGTTCTACAGATCAGATAAGAATAGAAGATCCATCCGTGAAATTTTTGAATTTTTGGAACTTTGTAATACAGGGTGTTCCATTCAAACTCCCAGATTTTAATTCATCATTGCTAAAAGGTTATGAAACATAATGGAATGCGAGTGGTACTAGACGAAAGAGACACTCAAAGAATTTTATTGCATGAAGCACTAAACACGAATACACCAATACACCGATACACAGATCTCTAATACACCTTTATGTGTGCACCGTTTGTAGCACGAATAATATCCAATCTGAGAACGTCCGGATTGTTTACTAACATTTCCAGTCGCCAAATACTTCGCACACCATGCCTTAATGGATTTTCCATCAGGTGCTTCACCTCCATATTGTCTCCTGCAATTTCTTTGAACTGTAATGATTGATTTGGTCTCTGCATACCAGAAAACAGATTGTGCGCGCTGCTGCGGAGTCGCCATTGTGCTTCATGCGATTGTGGCGCTGCATAGTGAGAGAACGGTGAACTTCGAGGTCATGCAATAAAATTATTTTGAGTTTCTATTACGTCTAGTACCAATCGCATTCCATTATGTTTCATAACCTTTTAGCAATGATGAATTGAAATGTGGGAGGTTTGAACGGAACACCAGGGGCGGCGCCAGAAATTTTCGACCGGGTGGGCAGAAGCTCCATATTGATAAATTAGGGTGGGCAGTATTAATGTAAGACCATATATAGTATATATGTGTATGTAAGACGTATGTATCCACCTCTCTTATACTCCCGATTTTTCTCTTACTTATTTTCCCTTTCCTTTTCTGGTATTCCCCTTTGTCTTTTCTAATCTATTGTCGCATCTTGTTCCATTTCCTTTCGCTTTGTCTCTGATGGACACAATTATTTCAAGGAAGTGTTTACCCTTCTGCAGCCATACATTCTAGTCACATTCATTCATGCATGTTAATAGAGTAAAATAAATGTGAATTAGGTTTATTTAAGCTTGTGTTGCAAATACAAGACACATACTTGATTTTATGTATTCGGCGACAGTGATAGAAAGTGCGATGGTAGATAATCGTGAAGTTTCTCGTAATTTAAATGCATGTTCCTGAGCATAGTATTTTCATGGTATGAGTTTTTGCCTGAAAGAGTTTTCTTACTCTTTAGGGGGTCACAATTTTAGCTTATAAGGTTTTTACAACTGAGAAATCTATATGAATGTTTGTAGTAGCGGCGAATGGGTGCCAACGTTTGAGGGCGCAAGGACAATATACTTTTTCTTGGTAGAAAAAGGCTTAGCATAATGAGGTCATAGTGCGGGGGCAAAAAGTGGCAAAATGTGGCGGGGGAACTGCATCCCCCACTTCCCGCTCCTCCTAATCGCCGCCACTGAATGTTTGGATTATAATGAACGTCTTATAGGAATGATTTAAAACTCACACGGATAACCAATTGTTTGTTCATTGTCCATGAAGTATTCCTAGGCTAATGAAAGGCTATTTTGACAAAATATCACTCATAAGTAATAAACAAGTAAGATTGAAAAATCTGTTCAGAATTGAAGAGATTATTAGCTAAGTTGCTATTCGTTTTCTTAACTTTCATGTTACTAATGCGGGAGAAGCAATACACGTATGGTTACATGAATATATTTTATGAGGTAACAAAATGATTTAGGACACAAGGAATTCATCAAAGTTGATTACCGAACCAGTAATAATTCATCTATTTTCATACAACTAGATGACTTGGGTTGTATGGTGTAACCATTTCGAACACATTAGAATGTCAACCTTTATCCTGTGCAGCATACCCTGGAAACTTTATTCTTACAAGGCAACGAGTCTCTAGCACCTGGAACCACTGTCATGGTACCACTGTCAAAGTAATAATTTGTGAGGGTTTGTATTTTGAGTGTCAGCATGTGTATGTTTTCGCCCCTTCGTTACTTTCATTTAATTACCATTGAACCTTATCGTCGTCATTATAAAAATTAGCAGAAAAATGACTTAAAATAAAACAAATCAACCCCAACTTACTCTTGCAAAAATGGAGTTTCATTAGTTCATACCTCTTAGAAAGTTGAGGTGGTAGTTTCAATCGCACAGCGTTTCATTAGTGGATAAAGGCAGATAAGTCCATGAACAATGATGTTGTTTTTCGAAAGTCTCAAATATTTGTCTCAGTCAATCACCCTCTAAAAGTAGACGCATCTTCTGTGGTGATAAAATGATACGTTTGGTGCGAGATCTTTCTGTATATTTTTTCCCCAATGGCATAACGCTGCCGCATTATAATGAAGAGGTCATGTGTTCGACTCCCCCCTCCTCTGGTGGAAGCATAATGCACACTGGTTCGGACTACTCGTTAAACTGTATGTTTAGTCCCGATTAGCCTATATGCGCCTAAAAGTGGGCTTAAAATCAAACTAACAAAATCGTCTTCTGGATACTTCTGACAAAACCTTTCCTTCTTTACTTCAGCTGCATCTACAGATTCTGTTGACATTTTCGACTGATTCAGGTGACAAAATTTATGTGTGGAACGAGGATTTCTAAATAGGATAAGTCACTCATTAAGAAATGAATAATTCTGTAGCTTTTTCCATACTTAAAATTTATTCAGTTCGGTATTGTAGTGATTATTGTGATTCCTTCTTATTATTAGAACGAATATAAAGCTGATATTCCACATACCATATTGATATTTGAAGATGAAAGGTAGCTATATAAAAATTGTAATGAAATAAAAAAGGGACACTTCTGGAATTTCAAGGCAGAGTTAATCAAAATTATACTATACTATCTAGCATACTTAAACCCGAAGGTTTATGGCTGCATCAACACAAGATTTCCATTGTCCCTATCCTGGGCAAGATCAATTCAATATTTTCCATTCTTACCGATTTCCTTTAGGTCCATCTCAAAATCATCCCTCCATCTTCGTCTTGGCCTTCCTACAGGTCTCTCACGATCAGGTTTCACAACGAGAATCCTGTAAACTATTCTTTCCTCTGCCATTCGTGTCGCATGGTCTTCCCATCTAAGTTTTCTTGATTAAATTATTCTAATAAAAATTAAAAAGTCGAATTAATGTTTGGTTTTGCCGGAGGAAGTAACGCTAAGATGATGTTTTATTTGTTTGTTTGGAGATTATTTTAACCATACTCAGGCCGCGATTTATATACGTATGTGGAGGCCCCGAGCAGCACCAAAACCTCATTCCAATCCAGAGGCACAATCACGAATTTTTGCCTGGGGGGGAAGTACCAGGATAAACGTACCACTAATAATAATAATAATAATAATAATAATAATAATAATAATAATAATAATAATAATAATAGTCGTAGTAGTAGTAATAATTATAATAAAAAAATTAATAATGATAATATTATTATAACATTATTATTATTGATTTGCTTTATTTTACTTCGCTTCTTGTGCCACTTTTGGTTAAGTTGCGAAGATGGGGATGAGTGATGATATGATGAAATTGATGAATGGACACTCACAAACATCCATGCCTAAGCCGGGATTCGCACCCGGGACCAACATTATTATTATTAGTAGTAATAGTAGTAGCAGCGGTAGTATCAAAGACGTTATTACCCTCCTAAACTATGCAAAAAGGGGGTAGAAGGTGGTGCTAAAGCATTTGTGTTCGAACAAACAATTTGAGTTATTTTTTCAACACTTTCAATTTCACATTAATAATGGAAAACAAGCACTCAAAATATTTTTGAAAGACAGAAAATGCTTGATAAATGAATTCCAAATATAATTGTTTTTTACATTAACATGTATAACTTTCATGCCCGATATATGTTTCACATATATGCAAGATGGAAATCTAGAATTCATTACAGAGAAGAATGACAAAATGCGAGCGAAGCGAACAAGAACATTTTTGGATACAATTTTTTTGCAGGCTATAATGAATATTGATTTAATAGGGTGGAAATAATTTCACGAGGCGCCAATGGATTCACTCTTTTACATCTTTTGTGCCTCGCCGATGGTGTAGTGGTAAGATCGTCGTCTTGTAATGAAGGGGTCCCGGGCTCGATACCCGGTGGAGGCACATGGTACAGTGGTTCGGATCCCACTTTAAACTGTAGGTCCAGTCCCGATTAGCCTTTCAGTGCGTAAAGTGGACTTAAAACAAAAAATCAATCTTACAACTTATTTTTATTTAGATCGTTCGGCGCCCAGGACCGACTCCATCCACCCCCTAGCTACGGTTCTGAACTTGATAAGACTAAGAAAAGCAGGCATTGCGAGCGAAGTTATCAAGAAAATTTTACGAAAAGTATTTTTTGTTTGCATAACATTTGAAGTTGTGGGCGGTAATTGCCCCCTGCAGGTACACTTAGACGTCAATGTTTCCCCCCCCTTTGCCCCCTAGAACTTATTTCAGTCCAAGGTTGGGGGGGGGGGGCAATTCCCCCTGCCCCCTGTGGTTGCGCCACTGCTCCAATCTCTTCTACACAGTTTCAGTTATAACTTCTCGCTAAGTTACATGGTGTGGTTTGTTATTACATTTTTCCCACATCCGAAGTACCTAACTTTTTTTTTTTTTCATTATGTGGTACTTTTCAAAGCAGTCTTTCCCAGTGAAGGCCCGGAGCTGCTGTCCTCAAGTTCACCCTAAATTCTGATCTAATCTTGATCATACCCTGAATAATTTTGAGCCTCCTAAGCCTACTAGCTGCTTTTAATTATGGAAGTGTTCATTTTTGATCACAGTTTTTGTTTCAATAGCTCTAGTAATTACTTTCACTTTCTAATGACAAAATTGGCTTTTTATGGGTTGATAATATGTGAATATTTCTAGCATAGATACTATTCAGAAGTTAAAAATACATATTATGTACACCAGAATACACTTATTTATTGAATCATTCATATATCCCCAAGTATATGTACATATTGAATTTGATTGGGTGGGCAATCGGGTGGGCACAGGAATTTTTGGGTGGGCGCTTGCCCACCCGTGCCCACCCCTGTCGCCGTCCCTGCGGAACACGCTGTATGTTAGTTGAAACCCACCCCCCTCACCACATACACACTTCCGACAGGACCATGCACAGTATATATTACCACGACTTAATGTTCATCACTGTTTTCAGCCATTTTATCTTACATCCAGGCCTAGGTTTATATCTGTGGAGGCCTCAGTTTATTGTATTTGCCTTATTTTACATAGCTTTTCGCGTCTTTAATCGCGAAGATGAGGATGAGTGATGATCTGATGAAAATGATGAAGGGACACGCACAAGGAATACCTATACCCATGGACGTCCGCAGGATTTTTTCCAGGGAGGGGCAAGGAAGGTATTTTTTCCAAGGGGGGGCAAACAAGGCACATTTTCTCCAAAAATAGTGTTGTTCCCTAAAAAAAACATTGCTTAAATTTGAATTTATGGTGTTCATGCAATTATTAACACATATTATTGTGGCTAAAATAAAATTATATGTGTGAAATACATATTTTTTGGTTGACTTTCATTTTCCAGGGGGGCCACGGCCCCCCTTGCCCCCCTTCCGGACGCCCTTGCCTATACCCCGGCCGGTATTCGAACCCGAGTCCCCTGGCGTCGTAGCACACTGCTAAGATTTCCGCTACGGAGGCTTTGGGCATGTGAATAGCCAAATTGCATGGAGAGATAATTTTGTTGCAACTGTAGTAAACCTGCTTCCATATGTATTTACTTATTATTTTTGTTATTATTACTATTGGGATGAAGCACCTCACGCACCTACTAGCGCCGCCTGCACCTGAAACAAACTCTGACAACAGTGCTTATGAATATCACACTCACACACTCGAGATCGTTAGCATTGGAAGGATTTTTATGTACGTCATTCCATCTGCTAAGTATAAGATTAAAGATGGTTGTACATATGTCTCTGCTCTGTATTATTTCATTCCACACTGCCACTGCTCACTCTCCTCAACCCCCTTCCGTTCTGAGCCTCGAAACTCTTGCTTTTTTATCTTTCCTGGTGATTTATTTATAGAAACGACGTAAACATCTGTTCGATGTTTGCCAGAGCCGTTTAGACTGCAAGGTTCGCTCAAATATTGACACAGAACTACGCCCAGCTACAATTAAAGATTCACTCTGCCAGTTAGAGGGCAGCTGCATCGCTCTTACTCAGTGTTGCCACTCTGATAGAATAATTTCCCTGCATCACTAAAATATTTTCCCTTTCCATCAGAATAGTCAACGCATGAGAAAGTAAGCGCTACAACGCCAGGGGTCCCGGGTTCGAATCCCGGCCTGGGCATGGGTGTTCTTTGTGTCCATTCACCAATTGCATCGTAACATCAATCAAACTCATTGTAGCAATTAGCCAAAAGTGGAAGAAAGCGATGCAAAATGTATGAGAAGGTAAGATAAAGTGTGGGGAAAATCTCAGTAGAATATTTCACATTAGGTTCCGAAATGTTGGAATATTGAAAGATGGGGTGGTACAGTGGCAGGGTGCGAAATCACTGTAGATTGGTGGGGGGGGGGGGGACAGACGCACACACACACACACACTTACATAAAATGTCATTAAAAATGTGTCAATTACTAAATAGTCAAATTATATTATAAAATATACAATATATTGTATAGACAGCCCTTAATTCCAAATGCAATTACAAATTGAAGATTTTAATGTAGCCTACTACTAATGCTGTGAACAATGATATGCATAACTAAGAAGGGAAGGGCAAAAAATTAAGACATTAAGAAGATAATAGTTTCCTCTATAAAATTCACATCTAAATGCTATTACGTGTTTTATTTATATATTTATATACTTTGCGGTAGCTAACGAAAGGCGATGAGAAATGGAGAAGAAATAACAAGTCGGGCTAATTTCTGTGTTCTGGGGATTGCTGGCTTCAGTGTCCTTAGAGATGAGTCTCTTTGTTGTCCGTTCTTTGTGTATGTTTTCGATACTATTTCAGCAAAATATACTCGACTCCCAAACTAATTGTTTACGTTCGGTTAGAACAAAAACTCGCCCCTGAAAAATTTGGTGGGGGGAAATTTCAGGACAAGATCGTTGGTGGGGGGGGGAAATTCCCCCTGTCCCGCCGGGATTTCGCACCCTGTACAGTGGGGCGCACCAAGTTATCCACGGTTATTTTCATTAATTTTTCTCTTACATTCTTAGTTTTTTTTTTTAAGAATGGATTTTTACGTATTCTGCGGTAAAAGTTATCAGCAGCTTATTTGATGATTTGTTTCAATTCTTGAAGTTTTAATTCGGCATAGTTGTAAATGTTATACTGTATTTGTGTTATTCAGCGCTTGAAGTGGAAATTTAGCGGGGGGAGATACCATCCCCCTGCATCCTCTCTTTTCGTCGAATCGTCGTGGATTCTTTCATCTCTGTTCCTTTCTTATTGATTAGATTATTTCATCCATGAATCACATGTTTGCATTTACAATTTACATGCTGTGATATGCTGTGCCGAGTTATACTTGTGCACTCCACTGTACAGTGTGATCACGCCCGTACCCAGGATTTTTTTAGGGAGGGGCCAGATCCGTGTTTATATACAGTGACGGCTATTTGGGGCGATCTGGGGCAACTGCCCACGACATTTTTGCCAATTTTCCCCCCGTACTATGGCTTCTTAATGCTTCTCCACCAATAAAAAATAACTCTCCTGCCCCCCCCCCCCCCCTTCCCCAGTTTTCGCACCCAATCGCCCGTACTCTTCAGAAGTATTCGGATAGTTCCGAGTTTCGCAAGTTAAAAATATTTTGAAATTTCCACCAAACCATTGAACAGCCACGATAATTCTACGTATGTTTGGAAAATATTTATAAGTTAAATTATACGCCTTAGCAATTACTATTACAATAAAGAATTCTAAACGTGGAAGGATCAAAGCGGGCTATGATTAATCAAAAAGGGAGAGAGAGAGAGATATTTTCACCTGGAAGGCATTAGCGGCGATTGGGTGCCAAAACTGGAGGGTAAGGACAGTTTACTTTCTCTTACTAGGCAAGTTTGAGTTTTTGTTTTAGGTTCACTTTTATGCACAGATAGACTAATTGGGACTGGACCTACAGTTTAAAGTGGGATCCGAACCACTATGTGCTTCCACCGGGTCTGGGTGGACAAGGCTTAGCATTCATAGGCCATAGTGCAAGAGCAAAAGTGGAAATAGTAGGGGAGGGCAGGCGACTGACCCCCCTGCCCCCTCCAATGGCCGTCACTGATGGTAGCCTTGCATCAATGGTTATGAAACTAAAAGTACCCAGTTTTCCAGACTGCAGGCTTCTGTAGACTGCCTCTCTACACAACAAACACATTCATTTATGCAAGGTCAAAATTGAAATTTTTACAAGTTTGAAAAATCGTCGATGTTATTTTCGTAGCTGCTTATAGGTTCACATTTAAAAATTTCATGGCTCCAGGGTGGGGGGGGGGGCATGGCCCCTCCCCTGGGTACGGGCCTGAGTTGGATGCATAAATACTATATTACTAAGCAAATCATCTATCATCGTGTTTATTCTCTTTGTTAGATGTTATGAGTGCAAACAGTGCTGACGCATCCACTTCATATCAATAAATCATAGCTATTCAAAGCACGATTAGTGAAACTTGTACGGCTGACCTCCGTGACAGAGTGGTTAGCACAGCGCCTTATGACGTCAATGGTTCCAGGTTCAAATCCCGTCCTGGGCATTGGTGGACTTTGTAAGTGTCCTTCATCATATCATCACTCATCCTCATCTTCGAAATTAGCCCAAAATGTCAGAAAAGCGAAGTAAAATACACCAAATTAAGCAAATGGGACGCTTAATCAACCGTTCTCCTTTGACAGAAGGAAAATTTGGTGAAGCTGGCAACCTTGCACGAGCTGTGGATTATGAGAGCTCTTTCCTGCGCTTCGTATCGCAATGTAGCACTTTGAAGGTCAGCGACTTGTGCTCGTCCAAGGAAAGCCTTCACTTCCTGCTTCCTGAGAATGCAGCGCTGGCTACCAACTGCCTGGTTTCTTCCAACGATTGAAACAATAGCTCGCATTTTCAGCTTAGAATAGAACCGAATCGATCACTTGTTGCATAACACCTAATTTCTCTTTTTAAAGAGAATATAGCAAAAGGAAAGGAAGTAAATCGAGCTATCGATCTGACCTACATTTCGACAACTCCCGCATTGAAACTCTCGACACGAAATGCTGAACTAATTTGTAGGTAAAAAAATGAAACAAATGAATGTCGAATAAAAGGAATTTCATTTCCGACCAGAAGGAAACAATAATATACTAACCACTGGGAAATATTTTTGATGTTTATCTTCGCTGATTGCTGTTGCTGATACGCGTAGAGCACACATTCTTTTCCCTTGCCCATGGCAGATATCTGCAGCATGTAAATTATTTACGCCTTTTGAAAAAATCATTGGAGGGAGCTTAGTAGTAGACCGATAGCTTCAAATTTGAACTGTTCAGACAGGTTTCAGACCGAAGTGATAAGCGACAGGCCACAAGTGACACTGGGTTTCACAACAAAGTGAAGAAGCGACACTGTCTACTCCCCCTCTATAAGATAGCATTACTCCGCATGTGCTGCCAAGAGTCCAAGGCGACATAATGTACGCTGTTGTGTAGTTTTCAGACCGAAGCGACACGCGACACATGGCGCTTTGGAACAAGCCAATAAACAGCAACATTTCACACCGTGGCGGCATGACACATCTCACAAGCCTGTAATCGATTGGTGAAATCCACAAGCGACACATGTCGAGTGTCGCTTCGGTATGAAATCTCCCTGAGAAAAAGGCCCAGCCCGAGCGACAAGCTACATGTGCAACTTCCCGTGTCAGTCTGATACGAAAGCTTGTAAACGAGTGAAGGCACGTAGAGGTTCGGATCACACTTTAAACTGTAGGTCCAGTCCAGTCCCGATTAGCCTATTCGTGCATGAAGTGGACAGAAACAAACTAACGAAAGCTTGCATTTAAGGAGCTCTCAGTTTGGTTTAGTTCTCTTAGCATAAATACAATGCAATATTCCAGGGATTGAACAAAAACTTATTATTTTTGCTAAGAGAACTAAATCAAACAAGCCTAACCTAACAACGAAGGCATACCGCAATGATGTGGGAACACGAGTGGACTTCAACTTATTATTTAAGTTATTGTGGAAGCCCTGGCGTTGTAGGGACTGTGCATGCAGACCAGTTCTCCACAGGTCGGCCATTCGTCGTTATTGTATAGGCTACAGCAGGCATGTCAAACTCAAAATATGAACTGGGCCAAATAGTCAGTAGTGTTAGATAGGGCGGGCCGCAAGGAAAAAAATAAAATTATCTTTAATACTTTATTTTAAAGAATGATTAACATAACACTTAATAAAGTATATTGAACATTCATTGAAACTTGATTATTGCTTCTTGCCTGACAGCTGGCATCTTTTTTCTGCCAGCAACTTATCAATATCAGGAGACATCTTATTCAAAGCAGCTACTTTCAGAACACAGCTAAGATGAACGTCTGAAAATATGGATCTCGTTGGTCAAGTCTTTGTTTCCTAACTGTTTTTCCCAAAGCAATAACTTACGCTCGAATGTTTTGACTTGATCATTCATGTTGGTGATTAATTGATCTTTTCCTTTCACGAGTGAGAAAAGTTTTTCACACTGGTATGTGCTACCGAACATGGAAATTATTTCACACGCAAATTTGCGGGTTTCTGGAAAACGTGCAGGCAAGTACTCAACTTTGAAACAAAAGTACAGCGAAGTGGGTATCCCTGACTTTTACAAGTACTTGTAAAAGTCAGGGATACCCACTTCGCTGTACTTTTGTTTCAAAGTTGAGTCGCACTGAATTTCAATTACTCCCATCTGCAAATGTGCTGCATCTTTTTCTACATCAGTCGTAAACAGGGCTGAAAACAGGGAGATCTTGTCTTCGAGAGAACGAACATCGTGGAACCTTTTCCCGAATTCAGTATTCCAAACCTGAATATTTTCGGCGTACTTTTTGTACAAAACAGGGTCCTTTGAACTTGATCTGTATTTAGAACAAGTTGGAAAGTGCGAAACTTACGCTCGAATGTTTTGACTTGATCATTCATGTTGGTGATTAATTGATCTTTTCCTTGCAGTTTCAAATTTAAATCTCACAAGTGTTTCGTTATATCAACAAGAAAGGAAAGATCTTGTAACCACGTTGGTTGCGAAAAAAGGCTGGTGTCTTGTTCTTTCCTTTCCAAAAATTGGCATATTTCATCTTTCAAGTTACAGAATCTTTCAAGAACCATACATAGAACACGATAGCCAAGCGCACTTCTGTGTAGTAGGGCACTTCAGAATATTCGCTTTCTAAATCTGTTAAGAAAGCAGAAAATTGTCGCTGGTTTAAGCCACGAGATCTTATGAAGTTGATAGCTTTTTTTCACAGGCTTCATCACACTTTCCATGTTGATTACTTTTGAACACAAGACCGCTTGGTGAATGATGCAATACACATGATGGAACATGTGTTTATCACAGGTTTCACGAAATTCGTTTTGCAGTTGTCACAAAACCATTGTTTTTTCCCGTCATTGAAGGGGCACCATCCGTAGCTACACAGGATAACTTTGACAGAGGTAAATCATACTTCCGCAAAAGTTCATGAACAGCAATAAATATATCCTCACCGGTAGTAGTGTCATGCAACGGTGCAATGTCCAATAGCTCCTCATCACAAGCACGAAGAAACACAGCTAAGTGAGCTACACCACCGATGTCTGCACTCTCATCACAAGCGATGGAATAGGCAATGAAATTTGACACTTTTGTTTTAATTTGATCACTCAAATCACAGGCCAGTTCGGTTACTCTTTCAGCAACCGTGTTGTGGGATTGTGAAATGCCTTGAAAAGCTTTTGCACTTGCGGGATTAACTATTTCAGCAGCTTTTACCAAGCACCGTTTAATAAACTCGCCTTCGGCAAAAGGTTTTGACTGTTTAGCTATCAACTCCGACAATGCGTAGCTTGCGCGTACTTTAGCTTTGCTTTCTTGAGCTACTTTAGTAGGTTTTCGGGCGAAGGCAGCTTGTTCCCCTTTCCCTTCAACCCTCCCCTCATTCTAGATTACGGAGGGAAAACTGCGCAGGCAGACGACTTAGCCTTGGACTCTGAACAACTGGTAATCACTACATTGGTCAACCATCCCAATAAAGCAACACGACCACCTTTTTTCACCTACCGACGGGTATATCCTCTCCAAGAGGAAAACGTGTGAAATTTCACATCGTCTTATATAAAAACACAGATATTTTAGCAACTACATCTGAAGGCTGCAAAGGGGCCGCATGCGGCCCGCGGGCCGCGTGTTTGACATGCCTGGGCTACAGTATGTACCAGTCTTATCCGTACAGAGGTATTTGGAAACTGAAATGATAAAGTACACCGCTAGAAAACAAAGAAAGAAGATAGAGTCTTGCTCCAAAGGTGTTGACAACAATGGTACATTGTTATCTTCATTCGCCTTCCTCCACACCCTGTGGACCATCTGATCCGAAAAGGTTTATTTTAGTCTCATCGCAGCAGATGACATTCGTTGTTCCAGAACTCCTGGTCTTTATGAACTTTTTTTTTTTTTGCATTCTCCCATGATATCCCTGTCTGTACAATGCGCGATGAACTGTTAAATTGCTCATTGTCTTTCCTGTTGCATTTTCGACCCGTGACCTCAATTTCGGAACATTTAATTTTGGATTAGTCTTAACTTTTCTCAGCACGAAAAGTTCCTCTCTTTCAGTTAGCCTTTTCTCCTTTCTTCTTCCTTCCCGATTCTTTGTTGAACCCTCATATTTGAATTTATTTACTATATACTGAACAGTAGGATGAGCTCCTGTCACTTCCCCATTACGAACTGCCCACGCTGACCAGGTGGTTGAACGTAAGAGTGGCTAAACAAACCTGCAACTGAAGCTATACGTTCAAAATGCAGTGTGCTGCACACAACAATGTGACATGATCACTACATGACTCATGCGTGCGAACAAGAAAGGTACATACATGAAACAACCTCTAACGATTTATAATACTCTCCATCCAATACAATTACTGTATCTCGCATATTTTGTACAAATTACCTTTTCAAATGTCCTCCCTGAATACTGGACACCTTTTGTTACGATATTTCGCAAACTGACCACGTTCAGAGGTGTTAGATACAATGTATACAGCCTGTACGAACAAGTATGGTACATACTGTATGATGCACGTCAACAATCAAAAGTTTGACACCAACAATTTTCTCTAATGAGATGTAGAAACGTGAATAAGCATGAATAAATGTTTTCTTGAGCACAAGCATCATTTTCTGTATAAGCAGTGGGCCACCTTGGGAACAGATGTAACGGTTTTGAAGTTCTTTTTTTAAAAATAAGTTACAAGCAATGTTACAAAATATCCATTTGGTGCACGTTGTTAATTAGTTATACGAGTTATTTCTTTTAATTTCAGAACTTTCACTCTCATTAGAAATTTATAAATTGCCCTAGAAGCTCAACTATGGCAACCTTTAGTTCACCTACTTTACGATAATAATCAAATAGTTCTGTGTTCCGTAAATTAACAATATTTTTCAAATTTCGTTCATTAATTTTCTTACATTTTTCTTCTCATTGAAAAGTCATGATAATTCTATGTCTATAAAACAATATATTTATAAATTAAATGTCATGTATTAAATTATTATTACAATAAAGAACATTAAATGTGAGTTAACAAAAAAGGAGACATTTTCGCATCACGACTGCAGTTCGAAAAAAGTCGGGACAGGAATTAAAAGTAATGAACTGTTCTGACTAAATCGCTAAATCGGACTTCTGGTAGCCTTGGATCAATTATAAAATTAAAACTATCCAATATTGCAGACTACAGACTTCCACACAAGAAACACATTCATTTATGCAAGAACAAAATTGAAATGTTTACAAATCTGCAAAATCATTGAATGTTATTTTCGGAGCTTTTTTTAGGTTCACATTTAAGTATTGCATGGTTCGAGGGGGGGGGGGCATTGCCCCTCCCCTACGTACGGGCCTGATTTTAATAGACGACACAAGTGTATTGTAGGCAGTTTGTACGTAACCTATTAAAACCGTCATCATCCAAATAAAAGTTGATTTCCATAACTTTTCCAGGTCAGTGAGAACTCTGGTTAATGCATCAGTTCGTTCATTATTCATCCTCATCCTTGCGATTAACACAAGAGGTACAAAACGACTAAAAATAATCCAGACAGACAGAAAGGATGGAAAATGATATGATGCAGGAATGAAAGAAAGATATAACAGGAAACACAAGTGCCAGTATCATTTGTTAAATATACCATCTCAGAATCTGCCTAGAAAGACTGGAGATATGCACAGTGTTTCAACCCATGACCTCAATGCAGAATACATGCTTTACTGTAAGCGACATTAATTTCTTTTGTGGAGAACACGACGCAACGTTTTCCCCCCAATAAAATGAGTAGCTAATATTCTTTACTTTGCGTACTGTTTTCAAAATTATGTTTGCGTGTCATCAGAATCATATTGTAAAGAAAGAAATATTCAAATAGGCTATATGATAAAACATTCCCCTCTACCAATACCTGAGCACGTCTGCTCAGCAAGGTTGGTGTTGAGCGCCTCTAGCGGAAGAAACTCGAACCTCAGCCTACACAGAAAATCGTAGTGACGGCCAGGCTGGAGCGCTCAGCCTGTGAGGGTCGTTGCGGGTTATGATCGAAACAGTACGATACTCTGCATAGATGTGGCAACACTGTAACATGCAGCTATGATACAAAGACAATCAGGGAAATCAATTAAATGCAATTAAATAAGCGCAAATAACCAAAAGTATTTGCAGTACATTATATTCAAAACAAAAATTGTAATAGAGTGTGAATATGTAAGTCTTGCAAATGATTCATTTTATTTGCACTAACTATATAAGCATGATAAAACGTCATAGCGTGTATTGCCGTAGATGGTAGGAGGATGTGATGTAACATACTGTATGATTAAAGATGATTTTGACATGTGGACTCGATGCTGATCCTTCTCTTTTATGGTGTAATAGTATTCGAACTAAATACAACGATGAAACTGTGTTAAAAGATGATAGCTAAGTCCAGATTTGATGTTAAAGCCGTACTTACAAAATGCTGGGATGCAAGGTTCGTCAACCATACGTTCCAGTCCAAATGCCTACAAACAGTGGCATGCCTAAGGGCGGGTTGGGGGTCATAAACCCTCTTTGGCTCAGTATTTTAAAAAAAAGAACGACAATGGCAGGAAAAGATGGCAAAATGAGGACTGACTACTAAAAGAAAGTATACGTAACGGTCGTAACCCCCCTCGAAAATCCTATCTACAAAGATCTTTCAATCTCGTAATTTTTTTCCTGAAAAAAAAAAAGATCTTGGTACTCCTCACAAGTCTGTTTATGATTGGATACAATACACAGAATAAACAACAAAAATGAACTATTTTTACTTCCGTCAGGACTCTGTGTTGGCAAGTTTAAACAAATGTTCTGCCACTTTTGACCAATCGCGACGATGAGGATGCCTTAATTAGATGAAATTGATGCAAGGAGGACACCCACGAAGATCACCCATCCTCAGGCCGGGATTCGAACCCGGGAACCTCGCTGGCGTGATACAGTGAACATTTTTTGTGGGTGTTCCTTCGTCGCATAACACCACTCATCCTCATCGTCGTGATTAGCCGAAAGTAGCGGAAAAGCGATTCTAAATAACAAAGGAATATATATAGGCACGTACACTTGTATTAATCTGTGATTTGTACGTAACGGATGGTAAAAATTGTAATAAGATATATGTACTCTGTCCAACTATATCTGCAGCAAGGCCGCGCATAGCGGCAGAGAAGAAGAGGTTGGGAATCGAGTGGGCAGAGCGAAGCAGTACACGCTGCTGCGAAGGCTGGTAACTGCAGTTGCTATCCTCCCCTCCACGCAATCCCGTTCCCTATCACGTGTTCATTGGTGGAGCCTTCTCGCGTCACTACGTGCGCAGAGACTTGTTCCCATTATCTTGCTCCAGAGTGTATGTAACCTAAGTGACTTTCCATACCCGCCAGGGGTCA